>NW_024062585.1:3270000-3900615 GCF_006381635.1 Hibiscus syriacus | reverse complement strand
TTTAAATATTATAATTTATAGTTTTTGAATTGTTTTAAATTATGATAAAATTGATAGACATACATTTTTAAGGCTAAAATATATCATATAACATGTTTACAATATTAAAAAAACCTATTTATTACTAAACACATAATTTAGTGTTATTATGTGTTTACCTTATCTATGAATAAGTTTCCATGGGGATTAATTTAACAGTTTTGTTTATTAATATTTATTTTTAAAAGTTTGTGAAATTTTATGTGTCTATCTACAAGATATCATCTAGTCTAAATTTATTAAATCGTTTTTGTATTGAAGAGTATAATACTTTTTAATGACATCTTTATAAAATAGCTTAAAAACTATAGGTAAACTACACTAATGACCACGTAATTATGGGCTAAGTAGCAAATGACCACCATTTTCAAAATTGTGACAAATATATCACTGAACTATTTAAATGGATTCAAAATGGCCACCGATGTAACATTTAACGGAGGTGTTTACGTGACAGTTAAAAAATTAGTATAATTAGTATGCATGTCCTTGTAAAGTTACGTATTCACGGCGTTGACACCCTACTTTTTTTTCTTCTATTTGGTCACTACTTGATATCCTTGGATTTTCTTATTCCAATTTGATCCTGATTTTTGATTTTAATTTGTCTAATGCCTTAATTTGAGCATTAACTTTAAAATCTTTTATTCTAGTCATGTATTAAATTTGTTGATTAAATCCCCTAGATTTTATAGTTAATCAATTTGATCACCAAGATTAACTTTAATTCTTAAATTTTAATTAGGTCTTGATTTCAATTTAATTTAATAAATTTATTTCTCTAATCAAATTGTAACACGTGTCACAATCTTATAATTAAATTTGAATATAACTATTATATATACATATATTATCATTAATTATAATATAATATGTATCATAATTTGAACATTAAATTATAAATAAACTATTACATTTATTTAGTGATTTAAGTGTTGTCATCTTCTCAATTAACTTAATAATATGAAAAATTAATTATATCATTTTATTTATTTAACTATATTATGTCAATTATTTCTTCCTGACATCACAATAAGCACTCCCAGCATAATTCATATACTCATGTATATCAAAGTACGTATAGGAGAGGAAAAGATGATTGTGAAAGTATGTTTGAATTTATAATTTATTCACTTGACAAATGGCATTTTTCTCACATTATCTTTTTTATGTTTTACAGTTTAGTCACTCTCTTTACTAATTTAAAGTTCTACCACTAAGATTTTCAAACCAGGTACCCGTGTTTTCGGGTATCCAAAATTTGGTACCCAAAATTTCGGGTATCAAATTTCAGCCCGTATCCAAGCCCATCACATTCGGGTACTTGTAAAACTTATGTAACAGTTTATAATTTTTTTTTATTTTTAGAACTATATTATTTTAAAATATATATATAAAATATTCTAAAATTTAAAATTTAAAGGTCTATAATATATAATTCACAGATAAAGTTTAAAAAATCAAATTACATAATTGAAAAAGTTATTAAAAATTAAAAAAAATTATAATTAAATTTCAAATGTTTGGAAGTTAAAATAAATATTTTAAAAATAATTTATAATGTTAATGTGAAATAATTTAACAAATTAAGAATTTAGAATGTTATGGTGAAAAATTTTAAGAAATTAATTTAGAATGTTAGTTTAACACCCATAACCCGTATAATTAACCTATACAGATTATAAATGTCACCCAAATTTCTAAAACCATTTTCCAATTTAAAAGCGATTTAAAATTGATTTTCTTAAATGGTAATTGATATTATAAAAATATCATATCATATAATTTATATTTGTTATAGCAAATTTAATTCAAAAGATTTTTTTATGAATAGAGGTGAACATATTATGAACAGTGATGAACAGTACCCGTGAACAGTTTAACGATGCGCTACAGTAACGTGAACAGTGCATCGATGCACCAAAACTTCGAATTAATATTGTGTATCGATGCACTGCAACAGTACATCAACGCGCTACAGTCCATCGACGCGCTACAAAAATCATAAAATTACCATTTTGTTTCCAAATTTGTTCAACAAAACAAATAAAACATTAATAATTACATGCCACTAATTAAGTCTACATTACATCTTAGGATGTCTTACTGATGATGAAATCTACTCCTCGATGGTTGATGTCATTCTGAACTCTTTATTCTACTATTGGCTTTTTTACCTACGCGTGAAAATCATCACACACTAAGCAATACCTAGCGAGGCAATTTAAAACAATAAACAATAAACTGTGCAATACAATTCATGCATGATTTTCAATGTCAAATTCAAAATGCCATAAAATTATTTTATTTGCATATCCAATATTTTACCATTTATTAACCATAAGCTCGTAAGCTTATTTTACCAAAATACTTATCATTTGTCCCATAAGCTCGTAAGCTTATTTTTACCCATATACTTGCCAATATTCCATAAGCTCGTAGCTTACTTGCATGCTTACCATTTATTAAGCAATAAACCATAATCCATAGCCTGTAGCCCAATATACAATCTGAGGACCCTGGGTATTCGAGTAATATTTGCACCGTAGTGCTACATATAAGGTCGTGTCCACCATATACACCGAAGTGTATTACACATAAGGTCGTGCCCACCATATACACCAAAGTGTATTACAAATAAGGTCGTGCCCACCATATACCGAAGTGTATTACACATAAGGTCGTGCCCACCATATACACCGAAGTGTATTATAAACTTGCAGCTGCTATACTCTATGGCATGCCACTATACCCTGTCCCTCAATGACTTTCTTGGGCAAATAGTCTATTTTATTTGATTCATCCATGGAAAAGATATCAATATCATTTAACATTGGGCAGTTCATGCCTGAAATAATATTCATGATAAATCATCACATTTTCTATAATCAATGCATTATAATTTCATACTTTGACATATTAATATCATGTCAATTTATAAAAATATGACATATGTTCATATTGATATAACAGGTCGACTTATCGCAAGTCTTCCTTATGATGTATAAAACATCCAAGTATAATTCATGCATGTATTGCACTCACCTTGACACTTTATAAAATCCACAATATGTGCCTCACTATGTTCCACAATAAACCCTTTTTATACTTGACTTGCTTCAATCGCAAATCAATCATGATCTGTATATAAATCACAAATTCACAATGATACATATGTTAGTATTATACTAACATAAACGTATCGCATAACAACTCCATTTCTACCAAATATTAAACACTTAATAATTCCTTTTAACATTAGAACCAACCTTTCCAATTTACACAAAATGGTCCTTCACCATTTTATCACTTAAATTCTAAATATAAAATATTCTAGCATCAAAATTAATATCATTCAAATGCTTTACAATGGCATAATTACATTTAAGTACCATAACTATGCAAGTGTTGTACTTAAATCATCATCTTTTCAAATTTTCAAAATAGTCATTTTTCACTTATAACACTCATTAAATTTCCAAACAACAAGTTCCAGCATAGTACATCAATTATATATCACTTACATAACAACCCATCAATTTCCAGAATTTACGAATTGATTCCCAACTTTTCAAAATTTACAAAATTGTCCCATATTTTTCTAAGGCTTGTAGAATATTTCCTTCATCATTTCCAACCCATATATAATTTTTTCATAATTTTTTTCACTCAAACTATTCATGGTCAAAATTTATAGAACAAGCTCTAGAAAGTTTTAACATGTTCTAATCATCAATCAAGCTTGAAAATGAATCTACAACCTCTAAATCATCAAAATTAATCATCAATTTCATGATTCCTTATATGAACAAAAAACCCTAGATTTGGGATCTTTGAAATCCAACAAGATTAGAAAGCAATATTGGTACCAAATGCTAGCGTTTTTCGCTTAGATCACTTTCCTATCTCACGACATAACTCCAATTCCAAAGGAATTAGCTCAAAAATTGAAAATACAATATTTTCTTACCTTCAAGCTTTCTCACGTGAAGATGCTGGAGAAGATGAACATTTAGCATGATATTTTAGATTCATATCATGCTTATCATCTTTTAATATAATATTTAATCATTAACTTGATAAAATACCAATATACCCTTAATATAACTTCATAATTACCATAAAACAAAGATACATATCCTTATCATCTTTAAAATCAATTAAATATCAGCCTTGTCATCTTTTAATAGTCAAAGGTGAACAAATTTGTTTTTCACTTTACCGTTTTGCCCTTGTAATTTCCAAAAATTATAATTTAGTCACTTTAATAAAATAATTCAAATTACACATGAAATTTTAGCATGATCTTTTAGATTCATATCATGCTTATCATCTTTTAATATAATATTTAATCATTAACTTGAGAAAATAGCAATATACCCTTAATATAACTTCATAATTACCATAAAACCAAGACACATATCCTTATCATCTTCAAATCAATTAAATATCAGCCTTGTCATCTTTTAATAGTCAAAGATGAACAAATTTGTTTTTCACTTTACCGTTTTGCCCTTGTAATTTCCAAAAATTACAATTCAGTCACTTTAATAAAATAATTCAAATTACACATGAAATTAAACCATTAAATATTATTTTCCAACATTTTAAAAATGTGAAAATAATATTTTTATTTCTTATTTTCGTGACCCATTTGTAATTTTTCCAAAATTACATTTTGGTCCCTGAACTTTCCAAAGTTTATACTTTGATCACCAAACTTTACCAAATTTATAATTTGGTCATTAAATAAATCCATTTACGAAATAAAATTCTTTTTGGGAAAATCACCACTTAATTCCCTAAACTTTTTCTCAATTATTCTACTTTAACCATCAAACATTCAAAATTTTCATTTTGGTCATTATCCAAATTTTTGGGGTATTACAATTCCCCTCCTTAAGAAAATTCGTCCTCGAATTTTAAAACTTTCTATGAAAACACAAACTCCCCTTTATAAGGATTGCACTTTCAATTGTAAATTTTGTAAAAATCATGCAAATCATTAGATTTTGAATATGTTCAATCCAATTCTTTAACCCGATATGAAATATGCGGATATTATTTCTTCATATCATCCTCTCTTTCTCAAGTAATGTCCTCGAAATTATGATTTTGTTAAATCACTTTAACTAGAGGAATCGTCTTGTTACGCAGTTATTTGATTTCTCAAGCTAAGATCCTAACTGATTCTTCTTTATAAGTCAAATCTGGTCGGATCTTAATTTCCTCTGATGAAATGACATGTAAGAATCTGATCGATACTTTCTAAGAATGACACATCATATGTGTATACTCTGAATATTTCTAGAGTTAATGTTAACTGATAAACCATCAGTCTAACTCTTTTTAATACCTCATAAGGTCCAATGAATCTTAGACTTGGTTTTCCTTTTGCACTCAAAACACAAAATTTTGTTTTCCAATGCGATACTTTAAGAAAAACTTTATCACCTTCATGAAATTCAATCTCTTTTCACTTCAAGTCTGCATAAGACTTTTTTCGATCAAATGCCACCTTGAGATTATTTTTACTTTATCCTCAAGCTCTTTCAATAAATCTGGGCTAATGAGATTTGATCTTTTAACTCAACCCATTCAATGGTGTTCGACATTTTCTCCCATATAAAACTTCATACGGAGTTATCTTGTTACTCAATTGATAATTGTTATTGTAGAAAAATTCTACTAAAATCAAATACTTTTCCTTTACCATGATTCCTTGGAATCAATCACACGTGCACTTAACATATTTTCTAATATCTAAATAATACTTTCTGACTTATCATCCATCTATGGATGAAAGGTTGTACTGAAATTCAATCAAGTACCCAAAACTTTATGCAATTATTTCCAAAATCTTTAAAATGAACTTTTAATCCCTATCGAATATAATAGATACCGATACTCCATGTAGTCAAACTATCCCTTTGATATATAACACTCATATTTATTCAATGGATATTTCATTCACATCAGAATGAAATGTACTGATTTAGTTAATCGGTCACTATCACTTAAATAGAATCTTGTAACAATTACTATTTCTACTCTTAAATAGAAATCAGTTACAATAATTACGAAAGCACTTAATTCTCAGTTTTTACTTGTTAACATGTCAAACATGTAGTAACAAACTTAGTAATGTTTCTTTTCATACCTGGCCACCAAAATGGCTCTTTACATCCTAATACATTTTGTTCCTACTTGTATGCATAGTCAGTGGACTATAATTTGCCTAATAAATAATATCTTTCTCCAACTCATCATTATGAGGAATACAAATTCTTCCTCGATAAAGTAGACACCCATCAGACTTGATTTCAAAGTCTTTAGTCTCATATTTTTCACAAGTGAAATATTCCTTTCTCCTTTTTTATTCATCTCTCATTTTTTTTCTTTTTCTATTTTTCTTCGTTTTCTTTTTCTTTTTATTCTTTCATTTTTTTCTTTTTCTATTTTCTTTTTTCTTTTTTTTTTTTTTTTTTTATATATATATATATATATATATATATTTAGCTCTTATGACTTATGTCGAGACAACATGACTAAGAAAATCAGCTTCTGATAGCCAAACTCACACTTTGACGTTTGGCATATAACTTTTTATCCTTAAGTATTTCGAATACAGTATAAAGATAAACATTATGTTCTATCTTTGTATTCAATTATACTTGAGTGTCATCAATACAAACCACCTCAAACTGATCTAAGTAGGGTTGAAATACTCGGTTCATCAAATCCATGAATGCTGCCAGAGCATTTTTCAAACCAAACGACATTAGTACGAACTCGTAGTGTCTATACCATATTTTGAAAACTATCTTTGGAAAATCTTCCTCTTTAATCGTTAATTGGTGATAACCCATTCAAATATCAATATTAGAGAAAATTGATGCTCATTTTTAAGCTGATCAAACAAGTCATAAATCCTCAAAATAGGATATTTGTTCTTGATAGTTACTCTATTTAACTATTGATAATTTATGCAATCGCATATATATATATATATATATATATATATATATATATATATATATATATATATATATATATATATATTTACAACACCGGTTCACCTCAATGTGAAATACTCGGTTTAAAGAATCCTCAATTTAGCATATCTTGTAATTGATTATTTATTCTCTTAACTCAATCACAACCATTCAATATGAACCCATAAATACAAGATTAATGCCTTGATAACCATTAATATTGTATTCCACCTCTCAATCTGGAGGTAACCCAAATAATAAATCTAGAAAGACATATGAAAATTCCCGAGTTATGGAAATATCATATGATCTTACTTCAGATACTTGAGTATCTATCACATTAGCTACAAAAGCTATACTTCCTTTTTACATCATCTTAATCGCAACCATTAATCGCAACCATTGCTTATATCACTTATTGATGATTTCACCTTTTTCATCAATCATTAAATTTTTTTTAACCTCTCCACATTTTTCTAAATTAATCACTTTTTGCGACCATTAACCCAACCTTAATGCAGAGACAACCAACTCATGATCAAAATAATCTTAAACTCGTTAATGATAATCCCATCGAATTCATCAGGAATATAAACTCCTGAATCTTTATTAGACATTCACTATTTGTCCGTCTAACACTTGTATCATGACTGTAACTTCTGGGTTTTTCGCTATAATATCACTCGATACCAAGTAGAATTGAATATTTCTACTTTGAAATTCCTTATTTCCTTCTTAAGGAAATATGTATAACTTTTCCAGATCCAAAATAATTTTTCGAACAGTTGAAATATTTTCCATCTCAAATGAAAATCTCAATGTTCACATCATTCAATAAGAAAACTTGATAAATTTGTAGCATCATAACAGTTAATGCTAAAATCACACTATCAAGCAAATTTACCATTTTTCCTCACACTACGAACCTTGAACTTTTCAAGTTCTTGAGATTCAATTTCGATCTGTACCATAATTCTTTGCAGCATGGAAGGTTAGACAATCCATTTTCGTATATTTACCTTCACAAGGTAACTCTATCCATTTTATGGACTTGATATCTATTCTCAATCCAACTCATAATCATTTGATTCACCTATAACTCAACTTTTTTGTAAACCTTTAGCGAAAAATCATATTTACCACTTACTTAATTTCTCTTACTCAAATCATCAATGATTTAAACAATTTAATTCTTAGCTTAAATATTTCTCACTTATTTAAGCTTACCTGGAGAACCTCAAAATCATCACTAGATTCAGAAATCTACTCTGAATCCTCTTCCAATTCTACTTTTCTTGTAAGTCGTTCAAACTCTTTTTTTAATTGATTCTTCCCATTCAGAAACTTCAATGAAAGTTGGGCATTTCTTCCACAAAATGGAGAAAAACCCCTTACAACATCCACCATTCTAAGGTGTTTTACATAAGTCATGTAGGTCACTTTTTGTCGATTTCAATCTCGACCTTCTTTTCAACATTTTCGACTTTCTTACCTTTGTCTTTAATTTCAACATCTGAACATAGTCAGAATCATCATACATTAGTAAATAATAACTTTACTCCCAATAAGCATCATCATAGTATATATACAACTATCAGTAACATTTGACATCCTAGTGGCATGTATACACTTTTTAACTCAAAACAACCTCAGTTTAGTCCTAGAATCGGCTAAACCTGTAGCTCTGATGCCAATAAAAGTAACACCCATAACCAGTATAATTATACCTATACATATTATAGATGTCACCCGAATTTCTAAAACCATTTTCCAATTTAAAAGTGATTTAAAATTTATTTTCTTAAAATGGTAATTGATATTATAAAAATATCATAACATATAATTTATATTTTGTTATAGCAAATTTAATTCAAAAGATTTTTTTATGAATAGTGATGAACAATACCATGAACAGTGATGAACAAAACACATACTTTACATTAAAAACATAATCTAATCATGAAATCAAACATTAACACTAAAATAATCAAATATTCAAATCTTAATAAATCTTCATGCTTATGAAAGCCTTAACACCACAAAGGATTAGAGATACACTAACTTGATGCTAGATTCCTGAAATGAAGCTCATTTAGGTGGCTAACACTCTCCACTAATATTTGGATGATAAAGCTCCATATTTTCTCTAACAAAATAAGAAACACAAACCTTGAATGTTGAAAACAAGGTTGTTGGAGGGATTAAGGAATACTTTGAAGCTTAAAAAAGAACGAAATGGCTCAAAGGACTCACACCTTTAGCTATGGAACTTGAGAGAATGAGAAGGAAAAAGAGAAATGAGAATGAATAAAATAAAGGTAAGAAGATTAAAAGAGATATAAAAGCTATCAATTTTTTAAAACAATATAATTACACTTTTGGTCCATTTGATCTTTTCTTATTTTTAAAAATCCCCTATTATATTTGTATTTTTCGAAGGTGGTTGCTAAAGGATCAACTCAATTAGCACCATAAAAGAAAGCGGGAAAGGGTTATAGATCAGTGGATGAGTTGCTGATTTGGAATCGAGTCACACGGACTTTTTTAGTGTGGCGTAAGTCGATATGAGTTCAGGTGCTTCAAGGACAAAATTTCTTTTAAGGAGGGGAGAGTTGTAACCCCAAATTATAGGTTAGTAGTTTTGAGTTTAGCCGAGAGATAAATGGGCCACTAAAAGTCATATTTTAAGTCGTTGGGCCGAGTTGGGTTTAATTTGGGTTGATTTCGGAGCCCAATTAGACAAAAAAGAGTTTTTAAATTTTGAAAAATTCAAGAAGGCCCAAAGTTAAAATTATCCCATTTTCAAAAGATGAGCCTATTTATTTCTTTCATATTCATTTCCCCTTCATTTCTTCATATTTATTCTTCTTCTTCTTGTCATCTTCAAGGGGTTAAGTGAAAGCTAAAGAGAAAAGTGGGAGTTTTCAACCAAATAATCCAGGAAAGGAGTGTGGCTAAAAAAGGAGCTTCGTTACAGGTTTCTAACACCAAGGTAGTGTATTTATAATCCTTTAGAGTGTTAAGATTTTCATAAGTATGAAGATTTTCTATGTTTTTATTATTTAAGCATTTTAAGGTTTATATTTGATATCATAATCAAATCACGTTTTAGAGGTTAAAAACACAATTTTATGATATTTTAAGACCCTAATTAACTCCATAAAGCTTTAACACATGATTAGGAACCAAACTATAACCTTTAGAGTAATTTTTAGGTATTCTCGATCCTAAAATATCTGTTTTAAGGTTCAAGTATCGATGCTGGGATGAACAATATCGATACTGGATGAATTGAGGCAATAATTAGGGATTTTCGGCCGAGAATATTGACATTACGAAGAGAGTATCGATACTACCCCTACAGTATTGATACTCAGGGTAGAAGTATCGATATTGGGCCTCAATTTTAGAATAAAAAATAAGTTTTGGTACCGATACTCATAGAGGTATTGATAGTAGACCCTAGGGTATTGATATTACTCACTTGGGATACCTAGGTTTAACCCATTTAAAGCCTGTAAGAGCTAATGATGATCCATCTGTAATAGTAAGACTTAGTTCATGAGGGACATAAATGACCAAAGGGACCCAATGACACTTGTAGGAGTGGGTTACAACTAGTGTAACTACTGCAGGCGTAACGCGACCAAGTATCTCCAGTTGAACGTGTAACAAATATCTAAGAATCGAAGATCATTGCGGAGGATGTACTGGCAAGAGGTATGACCAAATAATCAAATTAAAAAACACATAATTATGTATTACAAGAAAGATCAAGAGTTTTGAATGTACAACTATTCCTTTAATTTGAGGGCAAATTAAGGGAAAACGTAGTAATTGCGAATAGAGTATCGCTATCCAGAAATAAAACCAAGTTGAATATTAGGCTAGCTAGTATCACAGGCAGTAACAAAAAAATACAGTAATCGTTGTGAAGTCCTAAAACATGTAGAGGCTTCTCCAAGTTCAGAGAATGACTAAAATACCCTTAATTAGTGAACAACTAGATTAGTATAGATTATTAGGAATAACATATTAGTAAACCTCACATAACGTTCTTGATGAGAGGACAAGCGAGATAGAAATTAGGAAAAGTAGTAAACGATATCAATAATAACTTAGAATAGCTAGAAATAGTAACAACTAGGATGTCATAAAACTAGCCTTGTGTGACACTAGGGAATCAACCTCAGCTTATGTGTTGCATAATAGTACATGTCGGCTAGAGGGGTGTATCAGCTCTGAGATGTAGCCCCTCAGCAACACCATGATACCTACCTCAATTTATATGTTTATGTTTGTGTGTTGCATAATAGAGTCAAGGTTTCATTCAAATAATGCATAGAAAAATTAGTATCACATTTAGATAATGCGTAGTACTCCTAATTATTAGGGTTAGACACTCTCTAGAGGTGCTTTCATGGAGAGATCCTTCGCAGATGATTAAGGGAAACATGAGACTCCTATTTTAACATTAGAATAATTAAGCCCTAGGTAGGTAGCACTTGACCTAGATCATGTATGTAGTACCTACTGCTTAGTACATTATCTTCAACATGCTTGTATTTATAAAATTCTTATGTTGCTCTAGATTAGCGATTATACTATTGGGCTTTGTAAGCTCAGCCTTCGGATGTATTTCATTGGTAGGTTAGTAGCTTGAGCAGTTCGTGGAGCTCCGACACAGAACGACTTCCAGAATCTTCTTCAGATTATTGTACCGTATCTTAGGCATATGTATTCATAGAACCTTACTCATGTATTAAGCTTACTAAACTCAGAGTCGTATTATTTTGGTTTAAATTATGTGTCACAGAGCTTTGATTTTGTAAAAATATTTTATAACAGTTATTTATGTTTAGTTATGATACCATTCAACATGTTTGAAAATACAATGAATAGGTTATGAAAATCAGGGGTTGCCTTGGTAGCCCAATATGACACTTTATGCATAATCGAGCTTAGGGAGCTTCAGGTTGAGTTGGTCCTAGGGCATACTTGTTAGTTTTAGTTAAATGTCAGTGAATACATGCCTTAGGTACTGAAAGTGCTTATATAATATGGAATCCTAATGGTGTTTCATTCCTTAACCTACGTTATAGAGTCTGCGACAAACAAATAGTTTCGAACGCAATCCATATGATCGGATGGAGAGGCAGGCCTCTCATCCTGATAAAGTCAGTAAGGGAGTACTACCAAGGGTAAAGGTTATTGGAGTCCAATTAGGTGCGGGCGTTGCAAATGTGACCTTTTTCAGAGGTATAGTTTCCATTCTCAGAGAGAGATAATAGACGTTATTCCTATAGCACAAATAATTCAGTTAACCAACCAGGGTGCATTAGTGTCAACAGAATCCCTGGTAGAAAGGCTAAGGTGGTATTAGACAATCGACTTCATCGATTCAAGTGGTGATAGTTTGATTTTGATCGACCAATGGGTAAATGAGACTTTGAGAATTTTAAGGTAGCTTCACCTTACCTAGAGGGTAAGTTAAAGTTATTCACCACTTTTATCAGAGTGATATTATCAACTGGTGGAGGACTATAGGAATAGCCCTATAACTAGAGGTGCTTACATAGAATCAATTTTTGGGTGAGTTTAGAACAAGCGTTTTAGTAAGTCACATGTGGATGAAGTGAGAAAACAATTTTCTTAGCTAGTTTAGAGGGATCGCTCAGTGTATAAATATGAGAGAGATGACCTTCTTAGGTTGAGTTGATCTGCTCCAGAGCTAGTTATAGTCGAGTCCTTAAAATGCAAAGGGTCATTTGAGGGTCTTCATTTTGATACCAGTGTGCAGTTAATGACAGATCCACTTAGAATGTTTCAATGTATAACATAAGTATGAGTTTGTTGGGTGAGTCAGGTACCTCGTGTTTAGGGACTTGTGTATCAGTAGATCTATCTCAATCACTGACAGGGAGGATTATAGGTTCACGTGAACAGAGAAGAGTGATGTCACCACAATCATTCCAATTGAGTCAGAGGTCATTAATGGGGTCTCATAGGAGATCATTAGCTCCACTATCTGTTGTGAGCTTTAGAAGCTTTAGTATAGTTTGGATTATCCATAGTGTAAGCGTTATGGTAAAAATTAGTGAAAACTGTGCTTTACACTTTCAGGGAAGTCTTATTGATATGAATCCTTGGCGCTTAGGGTAAGAGATTGCCTTAGTTCTAGTGATGGTGTTTCAGCTCGATCAAGGGGAGCAATCCTAGTAGCTCAACATGGTTGAGAGCCTATACATGAAGGTGTTAGTTCTATACTCATGAAGGAGACTAGATGAGTGGATCGACTTATTCTCAATTCGACTAAGCATGATTTAGATTGGTAAATTTTGGAGAGACAGGGTCTAAACATTGATGTCAGATAGAGAATCCAAAAGTACATATGCAAGTGGCTAGTAGGTAGACCTTAATGGATTAAACAAGATTACTTTATATAGTTGTTGAGGGCCTACATCAGACTCGATAGTCGACCTAAAGAAAGTTGTTAGAACAAGTGTTGGTTGACCTCGGGATTTTAGGATTTAGAGTCAAGAGAATAGGTGCTTGTTCCTTGTTGAGTTGAAGATCAACTCAAAGAAAATGTTTAGCCGTAGAATCTTTCGGCCTTGCATGTTTTCTAAGGAAATATTCTTGTGGGTTGTCAGAGTTAGATACAAGACTATAAGGAAATCTTCGCATCATCAGCAGAGGGCTCATACAGTCGACCCGCAGATAATTACTGATCCCAAGTTTAGTTTTGGAGGTAGAGACCCCCATGAGAATGTTAAGAGTACTTAGGTTACTCCTGTCAGTATAGCGAACACCCTGTTGTAAAAAATATCATAATATGTCTCAACAAGTGACAAGGTATTTCAATTGCTAACCGGGTACAAGTACCCCAATTACTCGAGTGGAGTAAGTTAGCCATGTGTATGTTTAGAACCAGTAGTTCTGAAATTTCACCCTAAGTACTAAGGATAATATAGGTAAGATATCAAGTTACAAGTGTCAATGTGAAATTCTCAAGATACAAAGAACCCTTTGATTTATTCTGTAAGTATTCGTGCATAAACGGTAAGTGATTTAGGTAAGTAAGCCCAGCTTTAGTCGGGATGTCTTCGTGTTGGTATATGAGCGCGAGCTATATACAACACATAACATCATGCAATGTTGTGTAGTACTATAGAATTTAGTATTTCAAACTAAAAGAGATTGAGTGCGTTAAGCATAATTTGACTTGCATTAGTCATTATCATATAGTTCTATGGTGGTAAGCGATAGTAAGTATAAGATGTAAAGTCTCAGAATCCTTAAGTTAGAGTGCAATTGCGAGAGCCCTTAGTTTGGTGAAGCGTGCTCTCCAGAAGAGTCAAATGTTGCAAGTTTCGCTAGACAAATGGTCGATTTCTAGTTGCGAGTACCTTGGATGCACAAATCAATGAGTGGAGTCTATGTAAGTTTAAGAAAAATGATAATCAATCTTGTACTCTAGGTGATTTTTGAATTAGAGTTGCATAAAACCATAGAGATCGATGTTAGTCGAGGAGTTTTGTTATATCTTTAGTAGTTGGTATCGAGATAGTTTGGCAAGTGCCGTAAGATCTCAAAATTATCTAAGTTTGACACATAAAAGAGGTTATCGAGTTATGCAGTAAGTTAACTCGATTGAGTAAGGTTATCGAGTCATGGAGTAGCGTTCTCCTTGCAAAATGTTCTAAGTATTCAGAGTTAGGACAACCAGAGTAAGACTCAATGGTTTTGCACTTTCTGAAGGTGGTTGTTTAAGGATCGACGCATTTAGCACTATATAAGAAAGGGGAGAGGGTTATAGATCAGTGGATGTTGTTGAGTTGGAAATCGATCTGTAAGGATTTTTTTAGTAGGTGCAAGTCGATATGAATTCAATTGCTTCAAGGTTTCTAAGTGTTTGACCTAAGGATGTATCATTGTTTAGACGAGTAAATTTCAAGGACGAAATTTCTTTTAAGGAGGGGAGAGTTGTAACACCCCCAAATTATAAGCTAGTAGTTTCGAGTTTACCTGAAAGGTAAGTGGACCCCTGAAATTCATATTTTAAGTCGTTGGGTCGAGTTGGGTTTAATTTGGGTTGATTTCGGAGCCCAATTAGCCAAAAAAGAGTTTTTAAATTTTGAAAAATTCAAGAAGGACCAAAGGTAAAATTATCTCATTTTCAAAAGATTAGTCTATTTCTTTCTTTCTTTCTTTCTTTCATATTCCTTTCCCTTTCATTTCTTTATATTTCATTCTTCTTCTTCTCATCTCCAAGGGGTTAGGCGAAAGGTAAAGAGAAAAGTGGGAGTTTTCAACCAAATAATCTAGGAAATGAGTGTGGCTAAGCAAAGAGCTTCGTTACGGGTTTCTAACACCAAGGTAGTGTATTTATAATCCTTTGGAGTGTTAAGATTTTCATAAGTGTGAAGATTTGATATGTTTTGAGTATTTAAACATTTTAGGGTTTATATTTGATATCATAATCAAATCATGATTTAGAAGTTAAAAACACATTTTTATGCTACTTTAAAACCCTAATTCACTCCCTAAAGTTTCAAAACGTGATTAGGAACCAAAATATAACCTTTAGAGTGATTTTTAGGTGATTATCGAGCCTAGAATATCTATTTTAGGGTTTAAGTATCGATACTATGATAAATAATATTGATATTGGATGAGTTAGGGTAAAATTTAGGGAATTCAGGCAGGGAGTATCGATACTACCACGAGATTATTGATACTACTCCTACAATATCGATACTCAGGGTAGCAGTATTGATACTAGGCTTCATTTTTAGAAAAAAATGTATTTTTGGTACTTATACTTATAGGGGTATCGATACTTGACCCTAGGGTATCGATACTACTCACTTGGGACTGCTAGGTTTGAACTTTTTAAGGCCTATAAGAGTTAAAGATGATCTGTAATAGTAAGACTTACTCCATGTGGGACGTAAATGACCAAAACGGCCCAGCGACACTCGTAGGAGTGGGTTACAACCAGTGTAACCACAATAGGTGTAACACGACTAAGTATCTACAGTTGAATGTGTAACATATATATAAGAATAGAAGGTAGTTGTGGAGGGTGTACCGACAAGCGGTATAACCAGTTATTCCATTAATTCGAGGGTAAATTTAGGGAAAGCGTAGTAATAGAGTATCAGCCAAATTAACAGTCATATCAGGCTAGCCAAACAGCAAAAACATTAATCATCGTGAAGTCCCAAGAAGCATGGGTGATTCTTCAAATTCAGAGAATGAGTAAAACACCCTTAAGTATAGAACAACCATATTAGTACAAATTTTCAGTAATAACAAACTAATAAACCCTCGCGTAATGTTCTAGATGAGAGGACGAGCGAGACAACAGTCAGGAAAAGTAGTAAACGAGATCAGTAATAACTCAGAATAACTAGAAATAATAATATCTAGGAGTTATAAAACTAGCCTTGTGTGACACTCGGAAAAAACTAGGACACTCGAGTTACTTTAGTTGTAGGACGATTATCTTGTTTGTTAGTTTATCCAGGTATATACCAGTCAGTTCCACAGTACCTCTTTTGCCAGCTGGACGTAGATGCATTAAGACTCGTGTACGTTTACAATGTAGTTCCGGGTCTCACCCAGATTAGACATGGGTACAGGTAGCATAGAGGGGTGTATGAGCTTCGAGATGTAGCCCCTTAGTTACACCATGATGCCTACTTTAACTTGTGTGTTGTATAGTAGTACAAGTAGGCTAGAGGGGCGTGTGAGCTCCGAGATGTAGCCCCTCAGCTGCATCATGATTCCTACATCAACTTATGTGTTTATGTTTGCGTGTTGCATAATATAGTCAATGTTACATTCAGAGGATGCATAGAAAAATTAATATCATATTTTTTAGGATTAGAGACTCTCTAGAGGTGTTTTCATGGAGAGACCCTTAGTAAAGGATTAAGGGAAGCATGAGACTTCTATTTAAGCATTAGAATAGTTATGCCCTAGGTAGGTAGCACTTTACCAATATCATGTATGTACCTACTACTTAGTACATTGTCTTTAACATGCTTGTGTTTATGAAATTCTTATGTTGCTCTAGATTAACGATTATACTACTGGGCTTTGTAAGCTCAGCCTTCGGATCTTTTCCGTTAGCAGGCCAATGCAGCGAGACTTCCAGTATCTCCTTCAGAGTATTATACCGTAGCTTAGTGGGCATATGTATTCATAGAACCTTACTAATGTATTCAACTTATTAAACTCATAATTGTATAATTTTGGTTTATATTATGTGTCACGGAGATCTGATTTTGTAAAAATGTTTTATAATAGTTATTTATGTTTAATTTTGATACCATTCAACATGTATGAAAATAAAATGAATAGATTGTGAAATCAAGGGTTGCCTCGATAACCCAATATGATAATTTACGCCTAATCGTGTTTAGGGTGTTATAGAATATGTTTCACGTTGGAAGTAGAAATCGTGTCATAGAAATCCTCAAGAAATAAGTTATAATTTCATCCCCAATGGAGTCTGAATTTCTAGCTCTAGATAAGTCTGGAGAATTAGTTTAATGTCTTTAAAATTTCTTGGAGGATATTCTTGAATGGTTGAAACATGTGCCCACAATATGCATATACTGTGAATAGCATAAAATTTCAAGTATAATTGTAAGTCGAGACATATTCGTCGTCGACATAATACTAAAGATAACTAATCTCAAATTTAGTTATTATCGCAACCGTCTTTCAGTTGGGCCCCGAAATTGGGCTTCGACTTAGGAAAATATGGATTGGAGTCGCCACTGACCACTTTAAAACGAATTTAGGTGGGTCGGACACCATTTTACCTAATCTACGTTGTACCAGAAACGAGTCGAGTTTGGGAGTCGGTTACGGTCAATGAAAGATTAGCACCCTTGAACCGCCCTTTCGGTACCACATAATTTTCAGTTATCTTAAATTAAGAAAATTGTAATTTTAAATAAAAAGGTAAAATTTGATCCTAAGTACTTACCTTAGATTGATTTGAAAATATCCTTAAAAAATCGAGAAATGTGTTAGATAAACAAGGTAAATAAAACAAATAAGATAAAGAGAATAAAATAAAAAGAAAAAAATAAAATAAATAAAATAAATAAATAAGATAAGGAAAAAAATAGTAAAGTAATAATTATATATAGTAATATTTGAAAAAGGAAAATATATATATATATATATATATATACATCAAAGTATTAATAAAATAAATAAGTTATATATATATACAACAAATATTTAAAAATAGAAAAGTTACCCTCTCACTTCACCGAAAGTGGGGGGCTTTAGTCAGAAATAAGACAAAAAGAGGAAAGTGGGAGAGACTTTAGTTAGAAATAAAACAAAAAAATGGGCCCTCTAAGTTAGTAGTATATAATATAATGTTTAATAATAAATAATAATAAAGACAACATTTTTAAAAATATATTATAATAATGAATAAAAACGAAAATAAAAAAATATATATATATATATAGTTATAAGATATATTACGTAAATAAAGAAATAATCAAATAAAAATAATTAAGAATATATATATATATTAATAATAGGTATATAAATAAACTATTAAAAGTATAAAAAAATATATAACTAGATAAAGATAATTACAATATATATAGTAATAATAGACTTATAAGTAAAATATTAAAGAAATATATATATATATATATATAATAAAATATAGTAAAAAAATCAAATGAAAATAATTTAAATATATATATATATATACGTATGATAATAACATGAATAATAAAAATAAATGAATAAAATATCCATATAATAAATAAAGGGACTAATATAGATTTTTAAAAAGCTTTTCCCCTCCTTTAACCGAAAATCAAACCGGTTTTTCAAAATAAGCCTCGGGGAAGCGTAGATCTAAGAGAAAAGATCTCGGTTCCCTTGTGTTAATCGGCCCTTTCAAAGTAAAAACGGAAACGAAGAAGTGAAACAAGCCACATGCAAGCGAGAATCGAAGCAATATAGGTAAAAATACCTCTTTTATTTCTCTGTTGAAAATTACAAGCGAATCTTTGGGGCTTATTGCATATTTGCTTTGGGTATTTTTTTATGTGCATAATCCCGTATGATAATCGTGTCCCCTAGTGTGGTAATTACGAGGCTTATTTATAGTACTAAAAACCCTATTTTAGACTAGTATTCGAGTCCTAATCCAACTCTATTTTAGACTAGTATTTGAGTCCTAATCCAACTCTTCTTTTTGGTTACATGAAGACTCCTCGGTTGGCAGGACAAAATCTGGTGTCTTCAGCTGCCCCTCTTTGCTCATTATCGTTTAACGAAAATGGAGCAAAAATTACAAGACAAAAATTTTGTCCATATCGAATATCCTCTGTCGTAGAGTTGAAATCATTGTGAGATTGAGTCAAAATTGGAAAATTCTGAGCACAAAATCCTTCGTCGTGAAGTTGAAAACGAGCTCAAAGCTTTTGACAAGTGGCCTCTGAATCGTGTTCTGGCTCAAGATACTTCGACGTGAAGGTGAAACTTGACCTGAAGACTTTGGTGTTGTGATGTTACAGATGACCCCTTCATCGTGAAGTTCAGTCAATCCGTTGGGGTATGATACCCTTCATTGTGAAGTTGTATATGTATATGGCCCCTTCGTCGTGAAGTTGAGCATGAGATTTATATATCCTTCGTCGTGAAACTGAAATCCAAGTAGGTTGTATTGTTCTGAGTACAATATCCTCCACCATGAAGTTGAAATTGGCTCTGGAACTCAAAAATTGTTTGTTGACAGCCAACCGCCCCTTCGTTGTGAAGTTGAGCTTGTGCTATCTTGAGTCTAATATCCTTCGATATGAAGTTAAAATTGACCCTGAAATTGGGAAATTGTTTGTTGACAACCCGTCCCTTCGTTGTGAAGTTGAACTTGTGTCGTCTCGAGTCCAATATCCTTCGCTGTGAAGTTGAAATTTGCTATGAAATTGGGAAATTATTTGTTGACAACCAGTCGTCCCTTTGTTGTGAAGTTAAACTTGTGGTCTCGAGTTCAATATCCTTCGATGTGAAGTTGAAATTGACCCTAAAATTAGGAAATTGTTTGTTGACAACCAGCCGTCCCTTCGTTGTGAAGTTGAACTTGTGTCGTCTCTAGTCCAATATCCTTCGCTATTGGCTCTGAAATTGGGAGATTGTTTGTTGACAACCAGTCGTCCCTTCGTTGTGAAGTTGAACTTGTGTTGTCCTAAGTCCAATATCCTTCGCTGTGAAGTTGAAAGTGACTCTGAAATTGGGAAATTGTTTGTTGACAACCAGTCGTCCCTTCGTTGTTCTTGGTTGTCCCGAGTCCAACATCCTTCGATGTGAAGTTGAAATTGGCTCTGAAATTGGGAAATTGTTTGTTGACAACCAGCTGTCCCTTCGTTGTGAAGTTGAACTTGTGTTGTCTTGAGTCCAATATCCTTTACTGTGCAGTTGAAATTGACTCTAGCTAAAATCTGTCTTCGATGTGAAGTTGAAATTGGCTCTGAAATTGGGAAATTGTTTATTGACAACCAGCCGTCCCTTCGTTGTGAAGTTGAACTTGTGTTGTCTTGAGTCCAATATCCTTTACTGTGCAGTTGAAATTGACTCTAGCTAAAATATGTCTGGAATCTTGAAGTTTTGATCCCTGGTCTTGAATTCTTCAAATATTCAAATCTGATATTTTTTATTCTTGATTTGAGAAATAATTCTCGACCAACTCAAGTATGTGCATGAGCCTTGATCAGCTTCCGAGTACCTGTACTTTTTAATGAATCGTTGTACAGTAATATACGAATATATTTTGCATAAGTAAATAAATCATTAAGCTCTCAATCCAAGATGCTAAAAATGAATTGGTCTAGAGAAGAAGATTGTCTTTTATTCATGGGAAAAAAGAAAAAATAATACATGACAAACATTCTGGAAGGTGAAGATATGACGAGGTGTAAATGAATGTCTTAGTTTTCAATAATGTGGGCACTTCTGAGCTAAAAAGCCGTTAGGTGACCTTGAATACAGCCTTTGCCAAAGGATCTTTGAAAATACGACAACATTCAGGAGAGTGCAACCTTTCTCTAACTTATTGAGTATGTAGGAAATTCAAATGCCGCGGAGTTTCAACCGTCTGGATTCCTTGAATTATCCAAATCGCCCTTTTGGGTTTTCAATTTGGACCCATCCTTGGTTGCAAGACGCCCTTTACGGGTTTTCATCTTGAACCCACCTTTTTGTTCTTTCTCTTTTTCTTTTGTTCTTTTTTCTCTTTTTTCATTTTTTTCAATTTAGGGCGCCCTTTCGGGTTTTCACCCTAAACGTTTTTCCTTTTTTTTTCTGACTTAGGATGCCCTTTCAGGTTTTCATCCTAAGCGAAGTATTTTTTGACTGCATCTAAATTGATAGGATGTGACAGGTCAGGTCCGTCCATTTCAGCCAGGACAAGTGCCCCCCGGAAAAGGCTTTTTCACGACATAAGGTCCTTCCCAATTTGGTGTCCATTTTCCTCGGAAATCTTTCTGAACTGGAAAAATTCTCTTTAGCACAAGATCTCCTTCACGGAATATTCTCGGGCGTACCTTCTTGTCATGTGCTCGAATCATTCGTTTCTGATAGATTTGACCATGGTGAATGGATTTCAGTCTCTTTTCGCTGATCGTATCTAGATTGCACCCATTCTGCGTCATCCAATTTAACTTCTGTTAAGAACCGTAATGACGGAATTTCTACTTCAATGGGCAGCATTGCTTCCATTTCATAAGCTAGTGAAAATGGAGTTGCCCCAGTCGAGGTTCGTACTGCGGTTTGCTAAGCGAACAAAGCGAAAGGCAACTTCTCATGCCAGTCCTTGTAGGTTTCAGTCGGTTTTTTCCACTATCTTTTTAATGTTTTTGTTTGCTGCTTCTACTGCGCCGTTCATCTTTGGTCTGTAAGTAGTATAATTATGATGCTTTATGTTGAATTGCTCACAAACAGCCTTCATCATTTTATTGTTCAAGTTTATAGCATTATCAGTAATGATTCTTTCAGGTAAACCATATCGACATATGATCTATTTTTTCAAAAACTTGCAAATAACGAATTGAGTGATACTGACATAAGAAGCAACCTCTACCCACTTAGTGAAATAATCGATAGCTACAAGGATGAAACGATGACCATTCGAAGACTTTGGATGGATTTTCCCAATTACATCCATGCCCCACATAGAGAAAGGCCATGGTGACGTCATGACATGAAGCGGATGAGGCGGGACATTTATTTTATCACCGTAAATCTGACATTTATGACATTTTCTAGTATAGTTGATGCAATCACTTTCCAGTGTGGACCATAAATATCCGCATCTCATTATCTGTTTCGACATCATATGTCCATTTGCATGTGCTCCACAAACTCCATCATGTACTTCTTCCATTATCAATTTTGCCTCTTCAGCATCGACGCACCTTAACAGAACTTGATTATGGCTTTTCTTGTACAAGACCTCTCTATCAAGGACGTATCCAGCTGCCATCCTTCTAATGGTTATTTTATCGGTTTCAGTGGCCTCCTATGGATAGCTTCGATGCTTGATATACTAAAAATGTCGTAGTACCAAGACTTAGTGTTTTTTACTTGTTCAATCTAGTAGCAATGAGTCGGGTACTCATACGACTGCATGCCAATTGTCATCATTTTAGACTCCTCGCCAACTTTGAATGCGGCTGCCAAGGTAGCCAAAGCATCAACCATTTGATTCTCTTCCCTTGGAACATAGTGGAAAGTGACTTCATCGAACTCTTCGAGCAGATCCAGTATTAGCTTCCGGTATTCCATCAGTTTTGTATCTTTGGTTTCCCATTCTCCACGGAGCTGATAGATTACTAATGCTGAATCTTCGTATATCTGCAAGGTCTTTACATTTTGCCCCAGTGTAGCTCAAATTCCTAAAACACAGGCCTCATACTCTGCCATGTTATTAGTACAATAGAAGTTCAGTCTGATGGTAAATGGGTAGTGACTCCCTTCTGGAGAGATCAGTATTGCCCCGATGCCATATCCTAATGCATTGGATGCCCCATCGAAGTACATTCTCCAGGAACTGTCTGTTGAAGTACATGTTTCTTCTAAGGATAAAGCCATCAAGTCTTCGTCTGGGAAATCAAAGTCTAATGGCTCATAACTTTCATCGGTTCTGCTTGCTAAGAAATCCGATATGGCACTTCCTTTTATGGCTTTCTGGCTCACGTACTCAATGTCAAATTCAGACAAAAGCATCTGCCATCGGGCTAACCTTCCAGATAGAGCAGGTACACCCATCATGTATTTTAAAAGATCTAAGTTGGAAATCAACCATGTGGTGTGATACAGCATGTATTGTCTAAGTCTTTTTGTAGCCCAGACTAGAGCACAACAAACCTTCTTGATAGGAGGATATCTGACCTCACAATCGGTGAACTTCTTGCTCAGATAGTAGATGGCTCTTTCCTTTCTTCCTGATTCATCATGTTGGCCCAAGACACACCCCATTGAGTTCTCGAATATGGATAGATACAAGAACAGAGGTTTGCCTGGGATGGGGGACATTAAGATAGAAGTATTAGATAAGTACTCTTTCACCTTCTCGAATACAATCTAACATTTTTCATCCCATGCTCTAGGGTTGTTCTTTCAGAGGAGGCAAAAAATTGGATCACACTTATCGGTTAATTGAGATATGAACCGAGTTATGTAATTCAATCTGCCCAGAAAACCGCAGACCTCTTTTTGTGTTCGAGGTGGAGGTAGATTTTGGATAGCCTTAACTTGGTCATGATCAACCTCAATGCCTTTTCTGCTGACCACGAAGCCTAATAGCTTCCCGGATGTCACCCCGAAAGTACACTTTCTAGGGTTCAGTCGAAGCTGGAACTTTCTCAATCTCTGGAAGAGCTTTCTCAAATGCTCGACGTGTTGATTCTCGGTCTGTGCCTTAACAATCATGTCGTCGACATAAACCTCGATTTCTTTGTGCATCATGTCATGGAACAGGGTCACCATAGCTCTCTGATATGTTGCCCCAGCATTCTTTAATCCGAAAGGCATCACTTTGTAACATAAAGTTCCCTATATTGTGACAAAAGTGGTCTTCTCCATGTCTTCAGGATACATCTTGATCTGATTGTACCCCGAAAATCCATCCATGAATGAGAAGTAGTTGTTCCCGGCTGTATTGTCCACCAGAGTGTCTATGTGTGGCAGAGGAAAATTGTCCTTGGGACTTGCCTTGTTAAGGTCCCGGTAATCGACACACATGCGTACTTTCCCAACCTTCTTTGGCACGGGCACTATGTTGGCTACCCACTCTGGGTATTTGGCCACGTGAAGAAAACCGGCATCAAATTGTTTCTTGCTTCTTCCTTGATCTTAAGGAACATTTTTGGTCGCATTCTTTTCTTAAAAATATTATATTATTTTCCCGTTACTTGTATGTTATAATAACATTTTAATAGTAATTTAATATTTTATGACAAAATGCAGCTATTCAATCACTAATTTGACTTGATGGTTTTGTTTGGTTTAATAACACCACAAAAATATTGAATTGATAGAATTTTTAAATATTATAATTTATAGTTTTTGAATTGTTTTAAATTATGATAAAATTGATAGAATACATATGTTTTTAAGGCTAAAAATATATCATATAACATGTTTACAATATTAAAAAAACCTATTTATTACTAAACACATAATTTAGTGTTATTATGTGTTTACCTTATCTATGAATAAGTTTCCATGTGGGGATTAATTTAACAGTTTTGTTTATTAATATTTATTTATTTAAAAGTTTGTGAAATTTTATGTGTCTATCTACAAGATATCATCTAGTCTAAATTTATTAAATCGTTTTTTGTATTGAAGAGTATACATACTTTTTAATGACATCTTTATATAAAATAGCTTAAAAACTATTAGGGTAAACTACACTAATGACCACGTAATTATGGGCTAAGTAGCAAAATGACCACCATTTTCAAAATTGTGACAAATATACCACTAAACTATTTAAATGGATTCAAAATGGCCACCGATGTTAACATTTAACGGAGGTGTTTACGTGACAGTTAAAAAAATTAGTATAATTAGTATGCATGTCCTTGTAAAGTTACGTATTCACGGCGTTGACACCCTACTTTTTTTCTTCCATTTTGGTCACTACTTGTATATGATTTGTTTCCTTGGATTTTCATTTAATCCAATTTGATCCTGATTTTGATTTTAATTTGTCTAATGCCTTAATTTGAGCATTAACTTTAAAATCTTTTATTCTAGTCATGTATTAAATTTGTTGATTAAATCCCCTAGATTTTATAGTTAATCAATTTGATCACCAAGATTAACTTTAATTCTTAAATTTTAATTAGGTCTTGATTTGAATTTAATTTAATAAATTTATTTCTCTAATCAAATTGTAACACGTGTCACAATCTTATGATTATAATTTGAATATTAACTATTATATACATATATTATCATTAATTATAATATAATATGTATCATAATTTGAACATTAAATTATAAATAAACTATTACATTTATTTTAGTGATTTAAGTGTTGTCATCTTCTCAATTAACTTAATAATATGAAAATTAATTATATCATTTTATTTATTAACTATATTATGTCAATTATTTCTTCCTGACATCACAATAATTTCATAATTAATAAAAATTATCCGACTTCACAATAAGCACTCCCCAGCATAATTCATATACTCATGTATATCAAAGTACGTATAGGAGAGGAAGAAGATGATTGTGAAAGTATGTTTGAATTTATAATTTATTCACTTGACAAATGGCATATTTTCTCACATTATCTTTTTATGTTTTACAGTTTAGTCACTCTCTTTACTAATTCAAAGTTCTACCACTAAGAGTTTTCAAAACCAGGTACCCGTGTTTTCGGGTATCCAAAATTTGGTACCCAAAATTTTCGGGTATCAAAATTTCAGTCCGTGTCCAAGCCCATCACATTCGGGTACCTGTAAAACTTATGTAACAGTTTATAATTTTTTTTTATTTTTTAGAACTATATTATTTTAAAATATATATATATATATAAATATTCTAAAATTTAAAATTTAAAGGTCTAATATATAATTCACAGATAAAGTTTAAAAAATCAAATTACATAATTGAAAAAGTTATTAAAAATTAAAAAAAATTATAATTAAATTTCAAATGTTTGGAAGTTAAAATAAATATTTTAAAAATAATTTATAATGTTAATGTGAAATAATTTAACAAATTAAGAATTTAGAATGTTATGGTGAAAAAATTTAAGAAATTAGGAATTTAGAATGTTAGTTTAACACCCATAACCCGTATAATTATACCTATACATATTATAAATGTCACCCAAATTTCTAAAACCATTTTCCAATTTAAAAGCGATTTAAAATTGATTTTCTTAAAATGGTAATTGATATTATAAAAATATCATATCATATAATTTATATTTTGTTATAGCAAATTTAATTCAAAAGATTTTTTATGAATAGAGGTGAACATATTATGAACAGTGATGAACAGTACCCGTGAACAGTTTAACGATGCGCTACAGTAACGTGAACAGTGCATCGATGCACCAAAACTTCGAATTAATATTGTGTATCGATGCACTGCAACAGTACATCAACGGGCTACAGTCCATCGACGTGCTACAAAAATCATAAAATTACCATTTTGTTTCCAAATTTGTTCAACAAAACAAATAAAACATTAATAATTACATGCCACTAATTAAGTCTACATTACATTTTAGGATGTCTTACTGATATTGAAATCTACTCCTCGATGGTTGATGTCATTCTGAACTCTTTATTCTACTATTGGCTTTTTACCTACGCGTGAAAATCATCACACACTAAGCATATACCTAGCGAAGCAATTTAAAACAATAAACAATAAACTGTGCAATACAATTCATGCATGATTTTCAATGTCAAATTCAAAATGCCATAAAATTATTTTATTTGCATATCCAATATTTTACCATTTATTAACAATAAGCTCGTAAGCTTATTTTACCAAAATACTTATCATTTGTCCCATAAGCTCGTAAGCTTATTTTTACCCATATACTTGCCAATATTCCATAAGCTCGTAAGCTTACTTGCATGCTTACCATTTATTAAGCAATAAACCATAATCCATAGCCTGTAGCCCAATATACAATCCTGAGGACCCTGGGTATTCGAGTAATATTTGCACCGTAGTGCTACATATAAGGTCGTGTCCACCATATACACCGAAGTGTATTACACATAAGGTCGTGCCCACCATATACACCAAAGTGTATTACAAATAAGGTCGTGCCCACCATATACACCGAAGTGTATTACACATAAGGTCGTGCCCACCATATACACCGAAGTGTATTATAAACTTGCAGCTGCTATACTCTATGGCATGCCAACTATACCCTATCCCTCAATGACTTTCTTGGGCAAATAGTCTATTTTTATTTGATTCATCCATGGAAAAGTATATCAATATCATTTAACATTGGGCAGTTCATGCCTGAAATAATATTCATGATAAATCATCACATTTTCTATAATCAATGCATTATAATTTCATACTTTGACATATTAATGTCATGTCAATTTATAAAAAATATGACATATTATCATATTGATATAAACAAGGTCGACTTATCGCAAGTCTTCCTTATGATGTATAAAACATCCAAGTATAAATTCATGCATGTATTGCACTCACCTTGACACTTTATAAAATCCACAATATGTGCCTCACTATTTTCCACAACAAAACCCTTTTTATACTTGACTTGCTTCAATCGCAAATCAATCATGATCTGTATATAAATCACAAATTCACAATGATACATATGTTAGTATTATACTAACATAAACGTATCGCATAACAACTCCATTTCTACCAAATATTAAACACTTAATAATTCCTTTTAACATTAGAACCAACCTTTCCAATTTACACAAAATGGTCCTTCACCATTTTATCACTTAAATTCTAAATATAAAATATTCTAGCATCAAAATTAATATCATTCAAATGCTTTACAATGGCATAATTACATTTAAGTACCCTAACTATGCAAGTGTTGTACTTAAATCATCAATCTTTTCAAATTTTCAAAATAGTCATTTTTCACTTATAACACTCATTTAAATTTCCAAACAACAATTTCCAGCATAGTACATCAATTATATATCACTTACATAACAACCCATCAATTTCCAGAATTTACGAATTGATTCCCAACTTTTCAAAATTTACAAAATTGTCCCATATTTTTCTAAGGCTTGTAGAATATTTCCTTCATCATTTCCAACCCATATATAATTTTTTCATAATTTTTCTCACTCAAACCATTCATGGTCAAAATTTATAGAACAAGCTCTAGAAAGATTTAACATGTTCTAATCATCAATCAAGCTTGAAAATGAATCTACAACCTCTAAATCATCAAAATTAATCATCAATTTCATGATTCCTTATATGAACAAAAACCCTTAGATTTGGGATCTTTGAAATCCAACAAGATTAGAAAGCAATATTGGTACCAAATGCTAGCGTTTTTCGCTTAGATCACTTTCCTATCTCACGACATAACTCCAATTCCAAAGGAATTAGCTCAAAAATTGAAAATACAATATTTTCTTACCTTCAAGCTTTCTCACGTGAAGATGCTGGAGAAGATGAACATTTAGCATGATATTTTAGATTCATATCATGCTTATCATCTTTTAATATAATATTTAATCATTAACTTGTAAAATACCAATATACCCTTAATATAACTTCATAATTACCATAAAACAAAGATACATATCCTTATCATCTTCAAAATCAATTAAATATCAGCCTTGTCATCTTTTAATAGTCAAAGGTGAACAAATTTGTTTTTCACTTTACCGTTTTGCCCTTGTAATTTCCAAAAATTATAATTTAGTCACTTTAATAAAATAATTCAAATTACACATGAAATTTTAGCATGATCTTTTAGATTCATATCATGCTTATCATCTTTTAATATAATATTTAATCATTAACTTGAGAAAATAGCAATATACCCTTAATATAACTTCATAATTACCATAAAACCAAGACACATATCCTTATCATCTTCAAAATCAATTAAATATCAGCCTTGTCATCTTTTAATAGTCAAAGATGAACAAATTTGTTTTTCACTTTACCGTTTTGCCCTTGTAATTTCCAAAAACTACAATTCAGTCACTTTAATAAAATAATTCAAATTACACATGAAATTAAACCATTAAATATTATTTTCCAACATTTTAAAAATGTGAAAATAATATTTTTATTTCTTATTTTCGTGACCCATTTGTAATTTTTCCAAAATTACATTTTGGTCCCTGAACTTTCCAAAGTTTATATTTTGATCACCAAACTTTACCAAATTTATAATTTGGTCATTAAATAAATCCATTTACGAAATAAAATTCTTTTTGGGAAAATCACCACTTAATTCCCTAAACTTTTTCTCAATTATTCTACTTTAACCATCAAACATTCAAAATTTTCATTTTGGTCATTATCCAAATTTTTGGGGTATTACAATTCTCCCCTCCTTAAGAAAATTCGTCCTCGAATTTTAAAACTTTCTATGAAAACACAAACTCCCCTTTTATAAGGATTGCACTTTCAATTGTAAATTTTGTAAAAATCATGCAAATCATTAGATTTTGAATATGTTCAATCCAATTCTTTAACCCGATATGAAAATATGCTGATATTATTTCTTCATATCATCCTCTCTTTCTCAAGTAATGTCCTCGAAATTATGATTTTGTTAAATCACTTTAACTAGAGGAATCGTCTTGTTACGCAGTTATTTGATTTCTCAAGCTAAGATCCTAACTGATTCTTCTTTATAAGTCAAATATGGTCGGATCTTAATTTCCTCTGATGAAATGACATGTAAGAGATCTGATCGATACTTTCTAAGAATCGACACATGAACAATATTGTGTACTTTGTCCAACTCTGAATATCAATTACCTCTAGAGTTAATGTTAACTGATAAACCATCAGTCTAACTCTTTTAATACCTCATAAGGTCCAATGAATCTTAGACTTGGTTTTCCTTTTGCACTCAAAACACAAAATTTTGTTTTCCAATGCGATACTTTAAGAAAAACTTTATCACCTTCATGAAATTCAATCTCTTTTCACTTCAAGTCTGCATAAGACTTTTTTCGATCAAATGCCACCTTGAGATTATTTTTACTTTATCCTCAAGCTCTTTCAATAAATCTGGGCTAATGAGATTTTGATCTTTTAACTCGAACCCATTCAATGGTGTTCGACATTTTCTCCCATATAAAACTTCATACGGAGTTATCTTGTTACTCAATTGATAACTGTTATTGTAGAAAAATTCTACTAAAATCAAATACTTTTCCTTTACCATGATTCCTTGGAATCAATCACACATGCACTTAACATATTTTCTAATATCTAAATAATACTTTCTGACTTATCATCCGTCTATGGATGAAAGGTTGTACTGAAATTCAATCAAGTACCCAAAACTTTATGCAATTATTTCCAAAATCTTTAAAATGAACTTTGAATCCCTATCGAATATAATAGATACCGACACTCCATGTAGTCAAACTATCCCTTTGATATATAACACTGCATATTTATTCAATGGATAGTTCATTCACATCAGAATGAAATGTACTGATTTAGTTAATCGGTCACTATCACTTAAATAGAATCTTGTAACAATTACTATTTCTACTCTTAAATAGAAATCAGTTACAATAATTACGAAAGCACTTAATTCTCAGTTTTTACTTGTTAACATGTCAAACATGTAGTAACAAACTTAGTAATGTTTCTTTTCATACCTGGCCACCAAAATGGCTCTTTACATCCTAATACATTTTGTTCCTACTTGTATGCATAGTCAGTGGACTATAATTTGCCTAATAAATAATATCTTTCTCCAACTCATCATTATGAGGAATACAAATTCTTCCTCAATAAAGTAGACACCCATCATACTTGATTTCAAAGTCTTTAGTCTCATATTTTTCACAAGTGAAATATTTCTTTCTCCTTTTTTATTCACCTCTCATTTTTTTTCTTTTTCAATTTTTATTCGTTTTCTTTTTCTTTTTATTCTTTCATTTTTTTTCTTTTTCTGTTTTCTGTTTTCTGTTTTCTTTTTCTTCTTTTTTCTGTTTCTTTTTTTTATATTATATATATATATATATATATATATATATTTAGCTCTTATGACATATGTCGAGACAACATGACTAAGAAAATCAGCTTCTGATAGCCAAAACTCACACTTTGACGGTTTGGCATATAACTTTTTATCCTTAAGTATTTCGAATACAGTATAAAGATAAACATTATGTTCTATCTTTGTAATCGATTATACCTGAGTGTCATCAATACAAACCACCTCAAACTGATCTAAGTAGGGTTGAAATACTCGGTTCATCAAATCCATGAATGCTGCCAGAGCATTTTTCAAACCAAACGACATTAGTACGAACTCGTAGTGTCTATACCATATTTTGAAAACTATCTTTGGAAAATCTTCCTCTTTAATCGTTAATTGGTGATAACCCATTCAAATATCAATATTAGAGAAAATTGATGCTCATTTTTAAGCTGATCAAACAAGTCATAAATCCTCAAAATAGGATATTTGTTCTTGATAGTTACTCTATTTAACTATTGATAATTTATGCAATCGCATATATATATATATATATATATATATTTACAACACCGGTTCACCTCAATGTGAAATACTCGGTTTAAAGAATCCTCAATTTAACATCTCTTGTAATTGATTATTTATTCTCTTAACTCAATCACAACCATTCAATATGAACCTATAAATACAAGATTAATGCCTTGATAACCATTAATATTGTATTCCACCTCTCAATCTGGAGGTAACCCAAATAATAAATCTAGAAAGACATATGAAAATTCCCGAGTTATGGAAATATCATATGATCTTACTTCAGATACTTTAGTATCTATCACATTAGCTACAAAAGCTATACTTCCTTTTTACATCATCTTAATCGCAACCATTAATCGCAACCATTGCTTATATCACTTATTGATGATTTCACCTTTTTCATCAATCATTAAATTTTTTTTAACCTCTCCGCATTTTTCTAAATTAATCACTTTTTGCGACCATTAACCCAACCTTAATGCAGAGACAACCAACTCATGATCAAAATAATCTTAAACTCGTTAATGATAATCCCATCGAATTCATCAGGAATATAAACTTTTGAATCTTTATCAGACATTCACTATTTGTCCGTCTAACACTTGTATCATGACTGTAATTATGGGTTTTTTGCTATAATATCACTCGATACCAAGTAGAATTGAATATTTCTACTTTGAAATTCCTTATTTCCTTCTTAAGGAAATATGTATAACTTTTCCAGATCCAAAATAATGTTTTCGAACAGTTGAAATATTTTCCATCTCAAATGAAAATCTCAATGTTCACATCATTCAATAAGAAAACTTGATAAATTTGTAGCATCATAACAGTTAATGCTAAAATCACACTATCAAGCAAATTTACCATTTTTCCTCACACTACGAACCTTGAACTTTTCAAGTTCTTGAGATTCAATTACGATCTGTACCATAATTCTTTGCAGCATGGAAGGTTAGACAATCCATTTTCGTATATTTACCTTCACAAGGTAACTCTATCCATTTTATGGACTTGATATCTATTCTCAATCCAACTCATAATCATTTGATTCACCTATAACTCAACTTTTTTGTAAACCTTTAGCGAAAAATCATATTTACCACTTACTTAATTTCTCTTACTCAAATCATCAATGATTTAAAAAATTTAATGCTTAGCTTAAATATTTCTCACTTATTTAAGCTTACCTGGAGAACCTCAAAATCATCACTAGATTCAGAAATCTACTCTGAATCCTCATCCAATTCGACTTTTCTTGTAAGTCGTTCAAACTCTTTTTTTAATTGATTCTTCCCATTCAGAAACTTCAATGAAAGTTGGGCATTTCTTCCACAAAATGGAGAAAAACCCCTTACAACATCCACCATTCTAAGGTGTTTTACATATCATGTAGGTCACTTTTTGTCGATTTCAATCTCGACCTTCTTTTCAACATTTTCGACTTTCTTACCTTTGTCTTTAATTTCAACATCTGAACATAGTCAGAATCATCATACATTAGTAAATAATAACTTTACTCCCAATAAGCATCATCATTGTATATATACAACTATCAGTAACATTTGACATCCTAGTGGCATGTATACACTTTTTAACTCAAAACAACCTCGGTTTAGTCCTAGAATCGGCTAAACCTGTAGCTCTGATGCCAATAAAAGTAACACCCATAACCAGTATAATTATACCTATACATATTATAGATGTCACCCGAATTTCTAAAACCATTTTCCAATTTAAAAGTGATTTAAAATTTATTTTCTTAAAATGGTAATTGATATTATAAAAATATCATAACATATAATTTATATTTTGTTATAGCAAATTTAATTCAAAAGATTTTTTTATGAATAGTGATGAACAATACCATGAACAGTGATGAACAAAACCCGTGAACAGTGTACCGATGCGCTACAGTAACATGAACAGTGCATCGATGCACCAAAACTTTGAATTAATATTGTGTATTGAAGCACTACAGTACTACTACAATAACTGCTACAGTAATTTCAGCATTATACAAAACTCATAAAATTACCATTTTGTTTCCAAATTTTTTCAACAAAACAAATAAAACATTAATAATTACATGCCACTAATTAAGTCTACATTACATCTTAGGATGTCTTACTGATATTGAAATATACTCCTCAATGCTTGATGTCATTCCGAACTCTTTATTCTACTACTGACTTTTTACCTACGCGTGAAAATCATCACATGCTAAGCATATACCTAGCGAGGCAATTTAAAATAATAAATAATAAATAGTGCAATACAATTCATGCATGATTTTCAATGTCAAATTCAAAATGCCATAAAATCATTTTATTTGCATATCCAATATTTTACCATTTATTAACCATAAGCTCGTAAGCTTATTTTACCAAAATACTTACCATTTGTCCCATAAGCTAGTAAGCTTATTTTTACCCATATACTTGCCAATATTATATAAGCTCGTAAGCTTATTTGCATGCTTACCATTTATTAAGAAATAAACCATAATCCATAGCCTATAGCCCAATATATAACCCTGAGGACCCTGGGTATTCGAGTAATATTTGCACCGTAGTGCTACACATAAGGTCGTGTCCACCATATACACCGAAGTGTATTACACATAAGGCCGTGCCCACCATATACACCAAAGTGTATTACACATAAGGTCGTTCCCACCATATACACCGAAGTGTATTACACATAAGGTCGTGCCCACCATATACACCAAAGTGTATTATAAAACCTGCAGCTGCTATACTCTATGGCATGCCAACTATACATTGTCCCTCAATGACTTTCTTGCGCATATAGTCTATTTTTATTTGATCCATCCATGGCAAAGTATATCAATATCATTTAACATTGGGCAGTTCATACCCGAAATAATATTCATGATAAATACTCACATTTTCTATAATCAATGCATTATAATTTCATACTTTGACATATTAATGTCATATCAATTTATAAAAATATGACATAATATCATGCTGATATAAACAAGGTCGACTTATCGCAAGTCTTCCTTATGATGTATAAAACATCTATGTATAATTTCATGCATGTATTGCACTCACCTTGACACTTTATAAAATCCACAATATGTGCCTCAAATATGTTCCACAATAAAACCTTTTTATACTTGACTTGCTTCAATCGCAAATCAATCATGATCTGTATATAAATCACAAATTCACAATGATACATATTTTAGTATTATACTAACATAAACATATCCCATAACAACTCCATTTCTACCAAATATTAAACACTTAATAATTCCTTTTAACATTGGAATCAACCTTTCCAATTTACTCAAAATGGTCCTTCACCATTTTGTCACTTAAATTCTTAATATCAAAAATTCCAGCATCGAAATTACTATCATTCAAATGCTTTACAAAGGCATAATTACATTTAAGTACCCCAACTATACAAGTGTTGTACTTAAATCATCAATCTTTTCAAATTTTCAAAATAGTCATTTTTCACATATAACACTCATTTAAATTTCCAAACAATAATTTCCAGTATAGTACATTAATTATATATATCACTTACACAACAAACCATCAATTTTCTAGAATTTACTAATTGATCCCCAACTTTTCAAAACTTACAAAATTGTCCCATATTTTTCTAATGCTTGTAGAATATTTCCTTCATCATTTCCAACCCATATATAATTTTTCTTACTCAAACCATTCATGGCCGAAATTTATAGAACAAGCTCTAGAAAGATTTAACATGTTCTAATCATCAATCAAGCTTGAAAATGAATCTACAACCTCTAAATCATCAAAATTAATCATCAATTTCATGATTCCTTATATGAACACAAACCCTTAGATTTGGGATCTTTTAAATCCAACAAGATTAGAAAGCAATATTGGTACCAAATGATAGCGTTTTTCGCTTAGATCACTTTCCTATCTCACGACATAACTCCAATTCCAAAGGAATTAGCTCAAAAATTGAAAATACAATATTTTCTTACCTTCAAGCTTTCTCACGTGAAGATGTTGGAGAAGATGAACATTTAGCATGATATTTTAGATTCATATCATGCTTATCATCGTTTAATATAATATTTAATCATTAACTTGGGAAAATACCAATATACCCTTAATATAACCTCATAATTACCATATAACCAAGATACATATCCTTATCATCTTCAAAATCAATTAAATATCAGCCTTGTCATCTTTTAATAGTAAAAGATAAACAAATTTGTTTTCACTTTACCGTGTTGCCCTTGTAATTTCCAAAAATTGCAATTTAGTCACTTTAATAAAACAATTCAAATTACATATGAAATTAAACCATTAAATATTATTTTTCCAACATTTTAAAAATGTGAAAATAATATTTTTATTTCTTATTTTCGTGACCCATTTGTAATTTTTCCAAAATTACATTTTGGTCCCTAAACTTTCCAAAGTTTATATTTTGATCACTAAACTTTACCAAATTTATAATTTGGTCATTAAATAAATCCATTTATGAAATGAAATTCTTTTTGGGAAAATCACCATTTAATTCCCCTAAACTTTTTCTCAATTATTCTACTTTAACCATCAAACATTCAAAAATTTCATTTTGGTCATTATCCAAAATTTTGGGTTATTACAGTTAGAGTAAAATAATTTGAGAATTATAAATAAAAATTTAATAAAAAATAAAAATTAATATATATGTATATATTTATATATAATAAACTGGGTATTGGGTATGCGGGTATCCGGTTAAATAATATTTTGTTATATTAAATTGAAATTAGGACCTCATTAAAAATTAAGAATTAAAGTTAATCTTGGTGATCAAATTGATTAATTCTAAAATATAGAGAATTTAATCTACAAATTTAATAGATGACTAGAATAAAATATTTTAAAGTTAATGCTTAAATTAAAGCATTAAACAAATTAAAAACAAAATCAAGATCAAATTGGATTAAATGAAAATCCAATGAAATAACTCATATACAAGTAGTGACCAAATGGAATAAAACAAAGCAGGGTGTCAGCGTCGCAAATACGCAACTTTACAAGAACACATGCCCTAATTATACGAATTTTTTAACTTCCACGTAAACACCTCTGCTAAATGTTAACGTCGTGTGGCCATTTTGAACCCATTTAAACAGTTCAGTGGTATATTTTTCACAATTTTAAAAATGGTAGTCATTTCGCGACATGACCCATAGTTATGTTATGTGATCATATATGTAGTTTACAAAAATTATTATTAAAGAATAAAAAACGAAATTTATATATAAACCATGTAAAACTTTATTTAAAAAATTTTGATAATTATTTTTATATAAAATAATTTTTAACTGACCCTATTCTCATATATAATGGGATGAGAGGGAGGTAAGGTAGTAGGCTGTCCCCAACGCCAGGTTGAGAGCAGCTTTCGTGGAAGACCTCCGACAGTCAGAATTTGAATAATGTTTTACTAAAAAAATAAACTAATGCACAAACCCAATAATCTCGATTGTGAAGAAATTGTTGTTATTTTTTGAGATCTTGAGTTCGACTACAAAAAATGTTAGGATAATAAGCGTTCAATGCTAAATAATTGAGAGTAATATTTAAACAGATATTATATTGTTCCTACCGCATAATAAAAAAACTAATAATAAATAACAATTTTATTTTGCATAATTTACTGAAATGTTCTTTTGGTACCTTATTTGTATGCTTACAGTTTTTTTAGGAGAGAATGATGCAATTAGAGCCTAAATATAATGTGAAATACCACGTGATTGAGCTACCTGTCAAACAAGTTATGCCGTTGGATTCAAAATAATTAGCACAAACGTAGGGTTAAGATGGGAAGGTGGAATGACGCGTTTTCAAATTGTAGTGTGGGGCCCATATCACATGGGGAATTGAAGAAAGAGACAGTGAGGAAATGTGTCAAGACAAAGAAATATTCAACGATTGGAATCACATGCATCCATACCATTAATTAATTTTTTTCTATTTCATCTATTGTAATTTTAATTTTTTAATTTATTCATTAAACTTTTAAATTAATTATTTTTTGTCATTATTGTTGAGGTATTAGTTGTAAACAGTTAGTTACCTTAAATTTGTTAGGCAGTTCCTTTGTTATATTTTGTTAGTTGTACACTTCTTTTATAAATAGGACCCTTTGGGGTGATTAATGTATGTACAGGTTTCACATTTTCTCTACTTAACATGGGTATCAGTTTGCTAGGTTTTTAACCCCATTTTTGCTTGATCCTGTGTTTCGACCCATCTCTCTTTGACGGGTTTTAACTGCTACGTCATTTCTAGGTTCCCCCCCAATTCGTGCGAGAGGGATAGCTTCGATCCAGCTCTTCATCCTCAGTGGGATCGCTGTAACGCGATCGTTTTATCTTGGATCCTCAATTCGGTCAGCAAAGAGCTCTCGGAAGGGATTGTCTTTGCTTCCAGCGCCGCCCTTGTCTGGAAAGATCTCAAGGAACGTTTGACAAAATCGATGGATCTCGCATTTTCTTTCTTCACCGTGAGATTGTGACGTTTGTGCAAGGTGACCTTTCGATTTCTTCCTATTTCACGAAAATGAAGTTGTTGTGGGATGAATTTGATGCGTTAGTCCACTTTTCTTCCTGTGCATGTCCTGATTCTCAAACGAATATTTGACATATTCATCAGCTGCGATTATTTCAATTCCTTATGGGTCTCAATGAGACCTTTTCGAGTATAAGAAGTCAAATCTTGCTTTTACAGCCGTTACCTTGTGTGAATCATGCTTATTCCATGATTTTGCAAGAGGAATCCAATCGAATTAATCTAGTAGGTATTTCTCCTCTCACAGACTCTACGGCTTTGTACTTGAACTCGTCTGTTTCTTCTAAGTTCAATGGGATTTGCGATTATTGTAAGGTCGAGGTCACAAGAAAGATCAGTGTTATTGGCTTATTGGATTTCCATCTGACTTCAAGTTTACAAAGCGTAAACAGTCCTCTGCTGCTTTGGTAACTGATGAAAATACTTCTGTTGATAGCGTACCTACTACTTCAGCTCAGTCTTTTACTCCAACACAGTACCAGCAGGTGTTGGCTCTTCTTCAGTCAACATCAGTTCCAGCTCAGTCAGTTTCTACTGCAAATATGTCAGGTATTGCTTCAACTTGTTTATCTGCTAAGGCTAGTTCTATATGAATTATAGATACTGGTTTTATTGATCACATCTGCTTTGACTGCTGTAGCTTGATTAATCCTCTTCCATGTGCTTTGAATTCTCAATTCGTTTATTTACCCAATGGTATACGTGCCTCTGTTACCCATACTAGTTCTGTAGCCTTGTCCTTTACCTGTGTAGTTCAAAATGTCCTTTATGTCCCTGAGTTTACCCACAATTTGTTGTCCATTTCTCGCTTAACCCGTGACTTAGATTGTACTATTTCCTTTCATACTGATTTTTGTTTGCTTTAGGAACACTCAAGTGGAAGGATGATGAAGATTGGTAGAATTTAGGGAGGCCTCTACACTCTTAATTTGTCTTATTCTGTTACTGATTCATGTGCCTTTACTATTCCTATTTTCAATTCTTCTCATTGTATGTCTTCTGCTCATATTACTCTTGATGTATGTCATGCTTGTTTAGGGCATGTTTCTCTTAATAAAATGCACAAGCTTCCTTTCTTAACCACTGTTAAGTCCACTGGTCATCATATTGATTCTTGTTCTATTTTTTCTCTTGCTAAACAAACTCGTCTACCATTTCCCATTAGTACTTCTAGAGCTGAATCACCCTTTGAACTTATCCATATGGATCTTTGGCAGCCTTACCGTATATCCACTCACTTGGGACAACGTTATTTTCTTATGATAGTTGATGATTTTAGCCGCATGACTTGGGTTTACCTGTTGAAATTAAAGTCTGATGTTCGTTTATATCATTCTCAGTTTGTTAAATTTGATCAAAATCAATTTTCGTCTACTATCAATTATTCGTAGTGACAATGGGTTAGAATTTTTGCTTCATATCGTTCATCTTAATTTGCTTCCCTAGGCATAATTCATCAGAGTTGTTGTGTTTCTACTCCTCAGCAGAATGGTATAGCCGAAAGGAAACATAGTCATCTTCTTGAGGTTGCTAGGGCTCTTAGGTTTACTTCTAAAGTCCCCATAGAATTTTGGGCTGAATGTATCAAAATAGCTTCTTGTTTGATTAACCGTTTACCTTATTCTGTTGTGAAGTGGTTAACTCCTTTTGAAGTTCTTTATAAAAAGCCTTCTTCTTGGTCTCTTATTAGGATCTTTGGTTGTCTATGTTTTGCTACTAATCTTCAAAGACAGGATAAATTTGCACTACGGTCCATTCTTACTGTTTTCATTGGTTACTCTTTTACTCAAAAAGGAATTGGCAAGTACCGGAGGTGCTTTTCTTATCTAATTTGCATCCTCCATAATCCGTATTAGAGAAAGCATGCAAGTTAAAGTTAGAGTCTCTAGGATATCAAAGTCCTAAACTAGGAGTGTCCTTAAGGTATCTAAAGATTCTCTTAACAGTTAGTAAATGTGATTCCTTAGGGCATGATTGAAATCTAGCACATAAGTAAACAATAAACATAATGTCTGGTCTACTTGCACTTAGATAAAGTAGAGATCCAATCATTGACCTATATAATTTAATATCTACACATTTACCTCCTTCATCTAAGTCAAGCTTTGTTGAAGAGCTCATTGGAGTATCATGAGGTTTGCTATTTTCCAGTCCAAACTTCTTGAGCATATCTTTGACGTACTTAGCTTGATTGATGAAGATGTCATCTTTTCTTTGCTTGATTTGGAGTCAAAAAAGAAAAATGAGAGATCCCCCATCATGCTCATTTCGAATTCACTTTGCATTAGCTTGGAAAATGTTTGGTAAAGAATATCATTAGTAGAACCAAATATTATATCATTAACATAAATTTAAACTACTAATAAATATTTACCTTTATGCTTTAAAAACAATGTACTGTCAACCTTCCCTTTTGAAAAACCTTTTTCAATTAAAAAATTTGACAATATTTCATACCAAGCTCTAGGAGCTTGTTTTAAACCATAAAGAGCTTTTGCCAATTTAAGAACATGATTCAGAAATTTTGAATTTCAAAACCTGGAGGTTGTTCCACATACACTTCTTCCTTTATAAAATCATTTAAAAATGCACTTTTAACATCCATTTGATATAATTTAAATTCATGAAAACATGCAAATGCTAATAACATTCTAATTGCTTCCATTCTAGCTACGGGAGCGTATGTTTCATCATAGTTTATGCCTTCTTCTTGAGTATACCCTTGAGCAACAAGTCTAGCCTTGTTTCTCACTATATTACCACTCTCATCAAGCTTATTCCTAAATACACATCTAGTACTTACAGTAGATTTATTACTAGGCCTTTCAACTAATGTCCATACTTTACTTCTCTCAAATTGATTTAACTGTTCTTGCATAGCCATAATCCAATGTTCATTATTTAATGCTTCTTTAATATTCTTAGGCTCTATGCATGAGATAAATGTAACATAATTACAAATATTTCTAAGAGAAGATCGAGTTGTTACCCATTTGGATGGATCACCTATAATTTCACCATCCTTGACATAGTTGTACTCTCTTGGATAAGAAGATACTTCCCTTTCTTCAATGGTTGGATTCTCAAGAGGATCATGAGTTTCCTCATTTTTCGTTTCCTCATTTTTCGTTTCTTCCTTTGATGATGGTTCTCCAACATCACTTGTATTTATAACATCTACATCATCATTCACACAAGAATCCTTCCTCCGAAGTGGATTATCATCGAAAACAACATGTATAGAATCTTCTACAACTAAAGTTCTTTTATTAAATACTCGATAAGTTTTAGAATTTAAGGAATAACCCAGAAAATTCTTTTATCACTTTTAGCATCAAATTTGCCAAGGTTCTCTTTACCGTTGTTTAAAACAAAACATTTACATCCAAAAGGATGAAAATAGCTAATGTTAGACTTTTTAATTTTAAAAATTTCATATGGAGTTTTCTTTAAAATTGGCCTAATCATTACTCGATTTATAACATAACAAGCGGTATTTGTGGCTTCCGTCCAAAAATATTTTGGCAAATTATTTTCACAGCATGGTTCTAGCCATTTCTTCTAAAGTTCAATTTTTCCTCTCAATAACTCCATTTTGTTGAGGTGTTTTAGGTGCTGAAAAATTATGGCTAATACCATTAGAATTACAAAACTCAGTAAATCCAAGATTTTCAAATTCAGTGCCATTATCACTCCTAACACTAGTTATAGAGTAACCTTTTTCATTTTGAATTATTTTTGAAAATGTGATGAAATGTTCTAATGCTTCATCTTTAGTACTTAAAAATAGAACTCAAGTATATCTAGAATAGTCATCTACCAAGACAAATGCATATTGTTTTCCACCCAAGCTAGTAGTCCTAGTTGGCCCAAAAAGATATATATGGATCAATGATAATACTCTACTAGTTGATACGTCATTAATGGATTTAAAAGAAACTCACTTTTGTTTTCCTTTAGCACAAGCATCACAGATTTTATCATTATCAAATTTAAGCTTAGGCAACCCTCGAACTAAATCACCTTGAATTAGCCGTTGCAAAACACTTATACTAGCATGTCCTAGTCTCTTATGCCATAACCAACTATCATGTTCATCCTTAGCCACTAGGCACAAATTAGTCATATCAATAGAATCTAAATGCACCATGTATATGTTTCATATTCTATGACCAACAAGCATAATCTGATTAGATGCAGTGTCAATGACTTTACAACCATTAATATCAAATATGACATTGAATCCTTTATCACAAAATTGACTAATACTCAATAGATTATGCTTTAATCCATTCACATATAAAACATTCTTAATTTGTATGGAAGAGGTATTATCAATAGTACCAATACCTTCAATGTGACCTTTTGAATAATCACCAAAAGTCACTTCTCCTCCATTTTTGACATTAAGCTCAATGAACCGGTTTTTGTCTCTGGTCATGTGTCTTGAGCATCCACTATCAAGGTACCATGAATTTGGATTTGTTTTCCGTGCCTTGTAGCAATGCTCCTTTTCCTACAAACATAGATTAATTTCTAATTTTTGGGACCCAAATTCGTTTGGGTCCATATTCATAGTTTCCAAAATCCTAGTCCCCTTAGGTATCCATTTGTGTAAGATATCCTTATCTTTAGTAGTAATGAGCTCCTTAGGAATCTATATACTTCTAACGATTTTTCCATTAGAGGTTCTTTGGGGACCTCTATGATTGTAGTTTTTAAAACTTTTTCTAACAAAGTTGGATTTTGAATTTTCTCCACTTTCAAAACGTTTTTTTTCCAACTTTATCAAAAGAAGCTTTAAGATCATCAATTTTCTTTTGATGATCATCATTAACCTTTGAAAGTAAATTTTGCAAATCTAAATTTTGCTTTTCAAACTCTTCTAGTTTGATTTGCAAATTTTTGATTTTACTTTCAAGATCGTTATTGGTTTTGGATATGAGTTTATTTTCATTTTTCAATTTTGAAACATCATTTTTATATTTTAAAAATAATTTCTCATAATCCGAAGCCAACCCATTATATTCCTCTAATAGCTCATCATAGGATAAATCATCAAAATCAGATGAGTTTGAGGTTACCTTAGAATCTTCCCCGAATGCCATTAAGCACAAGTTTGCTACTTCTTGTTCCTCTTCATCGGAACCTTCTTCATCACTCCATGTAGCCACATGAGCCTTGTGCTTATTCTTTGATTGACCCTTTCTCTTCAATTGTGGGCAATCATATTTGACATGCCCCGGCTTTTTGCATTCATAGCAAATGATCGGGTCCTTCTCTTTTGGTTCATTTTTTAGGCCTTCATTTCGTTTGAATTTTCTTCTTCGGTAAGGTCTCATCATTTTTCTGAACCGTTTGACAAACAATGACATTTCCTCGTCATCGTCATCTTCATCCGAATCACTCATTTTTTGTGGATTTGAGAACAACTCCAATGTTTTTCTTCTTCTCCTTCTCCTTTGGTGTCTCTTCAATCTTATCAAGGTCCACCTCATCTTCAAGCACCATTTCATGAGTGAGGAGTGAACCGATTAGCTCTTCATGAGTTAAGGATGTTAGATCCTTAGACTCGATGATTGTCGTCTTCTTTGATTGCCACGATTTTGAGAAGGAGTAGACTAACTTTCTCACAAGCTTTTCATTTGAAATGATCTCTCCATATGATTTGAGACAATTGATAATCGTTGAGAATCTATCCGTCATAGCTTTGATATCTTCATTTGGTTTCATCCTTAAATTTTCATAGCTATGCTTTAAAATACTAATTTTAGATTTCTTTACCTCATCGGTACCTTCATGAGTGACTTGAAGTTTATATCATATTTCTTTGGTGGTTGTACAAGATGAAACTCTTACGTATTCATCTGGTCCAAGAGCACAAAATATGATATGGATGGCTTTGGAGTTGAGTTGGAACATTTTTGTCTCTCATTCACTCCATAATCTTGGATGAGTGAGAGGCTTGAAGTATCATTCTTCTATGACATTTCATGCTCCCATGTCACTTGCTTGAATGAAGTACATCATTCTATTCTTTCAATAGGCATAGTTAGCCCCATTGAAGAAAGGAGGCTTGTTGACGGACATCGAATCGAGACCGGAGTCGAAGTTTGAAGCGGAGGCCATTGATGACTTTGATTATCGATATCTCTTCCCGAATCGACTCATGAGGCGATTAAACTTTCAAATGAGTTAGACTCTGATACTAATTGTTGAGTTAATCGATTGATGGAATCGGCCAAGAGGGGGTGAATTGTCAATAAAAATTTTGGTGGAAGCTTTTGCAAAAAATTGAAAATAATTGCACAGCGATTTAGAGTGGTTCGACTTTCTCAATCAAAGTCTACGACCACTACCTTAGCTATCCATACTAAGGAGTTTCCACAAATTCACTAATTTGTCTTTCTTTTGAGGACAAAGAGTAACCTTACAAACCCTCAAGAATTATACCCCAAATTCTTGAGAACACACTCTCTCTCAAAGAGAACAATACAAATTTTGCAAACTTACAAGGAAATCCTCACAAGGTAGATTGTTTGCACAATTCTAGAACAAAGAAAAGAACACTAAAAAATGAATACAATTGAGCACAATAAGTGTTCTTGAAAGCAAGATGAATATTGAATGAAAAATAGGCTTTAAATGCTCAAACTTGAGGTTTGATGCTTTCTCTTTGATTCTCTCTTGATTCTAGTTTGATTTGAAAATCTTGATTTTACTTTCAAGATCGTTATTGGTTTGGATATGAGTTTTTTATATTTCTTGTATGTGATCAATGGCTTCTAAGCTTGCTTAAATACACCTTGAATCACTTATGAACGTTGGGGATCATTAATGAAGATAATATAGCCATTTTAGTGTGAAAACAGTTAATTAAAACAGTTGGGAGCGTCAGTGCATCGATGCATACCCATGGTACATCAGTGCATCAGTGTAAAGTTCAAATATTTTGACCGTTGGACCCTTAGTGCATTGGTGCACTCTTATCAATGCATCAAGTGCTTTCGATGTTTCAAAATAGCCAGAGTGCATCGATGCATGGCTGGTGCATCGATGCATCAAATGCATTCGATGTTTTCATAAAATCCTCAGTGCATCGGTGCATCGTATATGCATCGATGCATCAAATGCATTCGATGTTCAATTTAATTCATTGTGCATCGATGCATGGTTTGGTGCATCGGTGCATCACTCTTAAAAATTGATTTTAGGCTTGATTTTGGTTCAAAATACTGTGAAAATTGTTTCAAAAATACATTATGTATAAAACACAATTTTACACATTTAATAAGGTTTGAAATTGATCTTAAAAGACTTGGAGTAATAATTTGATATTCAATTAATTAAATCGAATATTCTTAGAAAATCATTTGTAAAATCTTAAAATTCATTTAAATTTAATTTGTTATATCGAAACACAAAATGTTTTCAACATTAATTATTGTGAAAATATTTTTAAATATTTTTTACAAGACAATATAATTTAAGTTTCAATTGTAATGTCACTTTCTTGATGAACTATAATTGGAATATGACTTTGAATTTCGAATAGAATTTTAAATTTTAATTGGAATATTAAGTTGAATTTGGATTTGCATTTTAAAAACATTTAACAAACATTTAATGTTGAATTTGAATTTAAATTTTAAAAATATTGTTGTGACAACCATTAAACATTTAAATAACATTGCAAAATTACATAAAATTTTGAAATACAACTATTTAAATAACATTTGAATACAACTGGATCAACGATGTCGTCTTTTCGAATGAGTTCCACAAGACGTTGATTGTCTATTTCGCAGAAGATTTCTTCGTATAACTTGCTCTTTATTATCCTCATCTTCACTATCATCATCATCATCATCATCGACATTTTGTTCATTTGACATGAATGATGATGAAGGGTCTGTATAAAATAACGACGCTGGAGGAGTGTTACTAGCAATCCCACCGCTCATATAGAATTGAGAAAACTGTGAAAATATTGACATCGATGTCTGTGATCCAGTTGGAGTTTGAGGTGTTTGTGAAGAAGCACCACCAGCCAAATAAGATGCATATGAACCATATGTTGGATAATTAAACATAGCCGTATAGCACTTCCATGGGTGTCATAAAACCCTACAGGTTGAGTATGTAACCTTGTGGGCTGAGTATGTACCCCTGTGGGCTAGGAATGTAATCATGCGGAGATGACATATGAACTGGTGGGCTCGACATATGCCCTTGCGGAGATGGCATCTGAACTGGTGGGCTGAGCGTGTACCCTTGTGGCATCATCATCGGTGGATATGATGGATTTGTGATGGTTCTGGTCGTGCGATGATCGAACCAGTAGTGGTTTCTCTCCGTCCACGAGTCGGGGGACGATGATATTGACGTGGACGCCTATCTCGACGCCTATGAATGCTAACCCCTCGTGTTTCCGCCGAAAAAAGAAACAACTTTCCGTTTTCATTAAACCACTCTATATAGTTATCTGTAACCATATGACCAGTTTCAGCGTAAAACTATTGAGGGGGCAAGTGTTCATACCGGTTCTCCCAAATCGCAATCTAATCTTTGTGTTTCACCACCCAATTGACATATTTCTTTCCTCGTCTGTCTATGTTATGCATGTTGTCTAAATTCATATGTGCTTAAGGAATATATTGCGTACAACAAAATTGACGGAGCACACGATCAACCGGATGCCACTCAACAATAGCATAACTTATAAGAGGTACAACTGACATCCAAACATCTAATGACCCACTCAGGTGGGGTAGGATACAAGCATTGACTTCATCGGGTTCGGGTTCGGGTTCAGGTTCGGGTATATTGCGAAAGTTATTGGCGGTTGTAAACTCGAACCCATCATAACTTCCGCATTAGTTGAGAGATAGAGACTGGAGACACACATTTCGTCTTCCATGTGGAGAGTGTACAATTACATTGGAGGATGTCTCAATGCATTTGGGGCTTCCCATTGACGGAAATATTATGTGTGGTGTGGCCGATGGTGATTAGCATTCAATATGCATGGAGTATCTTGGAGTTGCTCCGCCAGATTTCAGTAGAGGTAGAATATCTTTATCATGGCTAACAACCAATATTGAAGTTTTGAATGAAAATGCTTCTGAGGATGAAGCAAAGGCATGTGCTCGGGCTTATATACTACGAATCATTGGAGGAATATTGATGTCTGACAAATCTCGCAACCAGGTGCATTGTATGTGGTTGCGTCATCTATTGATTTTGATAAAGCAGGAAGATACAGTTGGGGCTCTAAGTTTTTTGCATTTCTCTTTAAAGAAATCTGTCGTGCAACGATTAATAAAATTGTTATCGGTGGAAAGAGCTTCCCGGAAACGCGCCTTATGTCCACATAAGCAAATTTTGCTAAAGAGCTTCCCCGGAAACGTGCCTTACTGCCACCTCAGACGAAAGGGTGTTAGTTAGGGAAATATTGGTCAAAGGGTGTTATTTAGGGCATATTAAGTTTATAGGGTGTTAGTTAGGTCAAATCGCCCCTCTATTATACCTGATGATGATTTTTTGGTTATATCACCAGCAACTTCTTCCTCTGCTATTCCCTCAACTGAGTCATCTTCTTTACCGTTCATTCTCATTACAATCAGTTACTCCATCAATTTCTCTTCCTACTGTTAGTTATTCTTTCGATGTCTCTCTAGGCTTGGTTTTAACAGGTGAACCCGTTCCTCCCATACCTAATATTTCTCCAAATGTCAGAAAATCATCCTTGTTTAGAGGCCTCCATCGTGGTTACAAGATTTTGTACATTCTGCCAATCTTCCATCCCTAGGTTTTTACCCAATTTCTTATTGTTTCTTATACTTACTTACCTACTATACACAACTGTTTCTTGCCTCTACATCTTTTATTTTTTTAGCATAAATCTTTCAAAGAAGCCATTCAAAATCCCCTTTGGGTTCAAGCTATGAAAGAGGAGATTCAAGCTTTAAAAAGCAATCAGACTTGGTCTGTGGTACCATTGCCTCCTCACAAATAACTATTGGCTTCAAATGGGTTTTTTCGTGTGAAGTATAAGTCTTTGGTGAAGTTGAGCGATTAAGGTCCGATTGGTGGCTAAAGGATACAATCAATGTGAAGTGTGGATTTTGTTGATATATTCTCTCCATTCGTGAATTGGTTACGATTCGAACTGTAATAGCCTTAGCAGCTCAGTTTCGTTAGCCTCTCTTCAAATGGATGTTTACAATGCATTCTTCAACGGGATCTTAGAAGATGTTTATATGGAGTTGCCTTAAGGTTTTTGTAGCCAGTAGAGGGTCGAGTGTGTAAATTGAAAAAATCTTTGTATGGCCTTAAACAAGCATCACGGCAATGTAACCTAGAGTTGACTGAAACATTGAAAAATTATGGTTATGAACAAAGTTGGTATGATTATTAAATGTTTACCTAGAGACAGGGCGATAGAATGGTCATTATGTTGATTTATGTTGATGACTTATCACAGGGAATTACAAGGAGTTGATAGTTGAATTGAAGGGCATACTGAATAAGAATTTTCGAATGAAGGACTTGGGTATTCTGAAATTCCTTTTGGGGATTGAGGTGATGATGTCAAAAGAATGAATCATTATTAGTCAAAGGAAGTATGCCATGGAGCTTATCGAGGACACAGGTTTAGGGGGAGCTAAACCCTTGGAACAGAACTTGAAATTGACCACAGTTAATCATTTACTTTCGTAGTTAGTCATTTACTTTCGTAGTTGTTATTAGAACTTTGCTATGACATTTGTTTGCTTTAGAGATAGCTTTATGAATAAATTGATGATGTTTGATGATGAGAAAACTTTTTTATTGGTTGTATTTGAATGTACATGACTATTGAGATTGGTAGAATTAACTTTAGAACTTGATTCTTTGCGATGACTTATACACGATTGTATGTTCTCTATGCTTAAGAATTTTAGAATTTTTTATGAAGAACTCTTGCATGCCTTAGTATGAATTGATATTTGAACGTGAATGATAAATGAAATCATTAAAGGCTTACACTAACTCCCTTGTGCATTAAATATTTTGAATCGTGAATAATGTTAAAGCATAAATAGAGGTACACTCCACTTTGCATTGTTTTGCCTGGAAAACCCCTTGAATAAAAGGCAACAATAGCGTATGAGTGATGAAAGTAGTCACGGGATGACTCTACTCAATAGGCTAGGGAATGGGGTGTTTGCTTCACTTCATTTTCAGGTCTAGGACAATAGGTGTGATGGGCTGACTCTCCTCGTAACAGTGAAAAAAAAAAAAGAAAAATTTCTCTAAGGTAATGAGAGTAAACATGTGCTTAAAGGTTAAACAAATACTAAGTTAGAATAGAGAACTTACTTAGATTTTTAACTTTTTTAAGCATAGATTGGATGCAATTAAAGAAACATTCAAGAACCTAATCTTAGGGAAAAATTATTAAAGTCTTAATATGTCTAGCATGTTGAAGCTTATGTTTCTGAGGAATGAATTCTTACCATAACTGTCTTGAATTGAATTATACCGTAACATTCTTTCTTCAAATCACTACTCATTGCTTGAGGATATGCAATAGCTTAAGTTTGGAGTGTGTTAACCCCGTAAAAAAGTATATTTAGTGTCCTTTTACTTCAGGTATGTTTGTTTTCAAGCTCGTTTAGTTGGATATAACTGTATAATTCATGCATATGATGGAGTTAATTATGAGCTTAATTTCTTATAGAATGGTTCTGCTATGCGTTAAGGTTGGCGTTTTGGTGTTTTGTTGTAGGTTAAGAAAAACTGATGGGGTATGAATTATGTTGCAGGATTTGGGACAACATTTCTGGGCACACAAAAGGACAAAAAGATATATTTGTAAGTAGTTGTCACGTGAACCCACAAGCCAACTGTTCACTATTTATTTACTTAGATTTGTAAGAGCTTGCGAGAATTAACTTAATCTATGTTTGATGATTGATAATGGGTAAGTTGAGAAGCGAAACTCTAACTCACCTTAGAGATAAGATAGAGTTTCAATGAATATAAGGAGTAAAGCCTCATATAGTAAATTGCTAGGGTTTATGCATAGATGCCTCACTTTAGCATTTTCACTATTAGTTTTCTTACTAGAGATAGCTAGAAACAACTTAGTAAACTCTATCGAGCTGCGTACTAACGAAAGTGTACGACATTTCATGAAGACAAGTTTTAGGATTCCATAATAGACTCAGCCTTTTATCCTTCTTGAGTGTTTCACACTTGTGAGGTCTCGTATCGTTGTCTTATCTCGTAACCCATTTCTCCACACAATTTTGCTACAGTGTTTCTCAATATTATCTTTTCTGTACAAAAATTAATTCACCTGTTCATACCACTCATATACAGTCATCAAGATCAAGGAAACTCGAATTTGAGTGAGTCAAACAAGTAATGGGTGAATCTAAAGGACATAATTTGCGGAATTCAATTTTCACAAGTCTAAATTTTCAAAAGTTTGATCTAACACAATATCGAACCGAGTCCCTTAACAACCAACATATGAATTATCATAATGACTCTTATTAGGGTATAATACGATTGTTTTAGAATGAACACAACCACTTACCTTCATAGGACATTCGACAAATGAATTGTTATTAGAAACATTAGAGTATCCATTTTATAGGACTGGAAAGACATTCGATTAATAAGGAAAGAAAAAGATTTATCAGATTGCATACAAACATCACCTAAAGATCACAGGTAGAAAATCTTCAAAACTGAAGAGACTTCCACTTATTAAGTTAACGAAACGATCTATTTGATGGTTCTTAATTTCGAAGGAACACTTAAGAACACCACTGATAAAATTGAACATCATATTGGAATGATCGTAATGAAGCATCAGGCTCATGAAGTTTGTGGAGACATCTATCAAAACGATCACCCCCAAGATAAAATTGAAAACCTATAACCGATATATAACTCTTAATAACATAGTGTTCTATGAAATTGACTCATCGTAGGTCATTGATTTAAGATAATAACATGTACTTTTTGTTAGATTAAAATCCATAATTATGGGCACATATTTATAATGTATATTGTTATCATAAAATAAGTTATCAATTATGTTATAAAGTCATAAGGTATTAGAAGTTTCAGGAAAATAAGTGTAGATACTATTAAAGTTGTATTTATAAATTGATGTGGGGCAAAGTTATAAGTACAAATGATTACTTCTTAAATCAGTTATACAAAGGGATTATGGTCCCAAAAAAATAGATAATCTCGTATTTATTCTTATCCCCATCAGAGAGTTTATACCTAAGGGAACTCTATCTTTTTGGAAGATCACAACCAAAGAAAGACTTAAAGATTTCAGCCTATTAATTAATTCAAGTATGCTTCCGCAAATATAGTATTTCTTATTCTTTATGATTTGATCCTGGTTTGATTTCATATTTATTATGGTTTGATTCTAACAAGTGATCATCGCCTCAACATGTTGAGTTATTATGAATCAATTAATTTTAGGGTTTATGATTTAGGGATTAAAAAATCGATTGTTTGCTATTTGTTGGTTTAAGTGTGATCCAGATTAAAAAACCTATTAGGGTTTGTTTAATTTTCTGATTGCTATTGTAATCAAATAGTTTTACATCTTTATGGATGCGTGATGACCTTGGTGTGCTTGCGTTAATCTTGACATTCTTTGTAATGCAAACACTTTTGATTGCATATTCCGTGCATCATATTTTAATTTTCTACACGAATGCATATTTTGACATTCAATGACATATAGAATTTCTATAGGTTTATAAATATGTGAACTTGTTTCTTCAAAAATTAGTTTTGGACTTGGCATGTGTTTTGATTTTTTTTCTCTGCAATGTATTCGGATAAGATAAGTTTATATTAAAAAATAGTTTTGGACTTGACATGTGTTTTGATTTTGATTCATTCCTTGATCATTGTTGTTCACAAATAGTATTATAATGGTCCATCTAATTGTTAATGTTTTAAAGTTATCTTCAAAATTAGTTTTGGACTTGGCATGTTTTTGATTTTTTTTCTCTGCAATGTTCGGATAAGATAAGTTTATATTAAAAATAGTTTTGGACTTGACATGTGTTTTGATTTTGATTCATTCCTTGATCATTGTTGTTCACAAATATATTATAATGTCCATCTAATTGTTAATGTTTTAAAGTTAAATCCGATTCTATTGAAATATCGTGTTTTTAGATGCTTTTGGTTCACTGCATTACGATATAGCTATATTTGCTTATAATATTTGAAATCTAATATTTTATCTTCATACCGATTTGGAATATATATTAATGGATTATGAGTTATGGATACTTGGTTTCAGTAAAAGCATATATAATATTAATGTTTTATTTACTTTTTCGTATTTTAACCATTTAGTTTTGGTTTCTTGTATCGTGATTTGGTTTAATTTGATGATATATGTTTTAGAAATGCTTGAGGAATAGTTAAAGATTTATGTTTTCGGTTTCTATTACCGTCGCTTAGACAACCTTATTATGAGTTACTTCAGAAATCATGACATGATTAGAAAATCATTTTGATTTTGACTATTATAGATTATGGAATATATATTTGGCATTGATATATTTATCCAGTTTGGTTAAAGATTTAATTCATTAGTATGTATTTTGACTTTGACTTTTTGTTAAATATGATTATTTTGAATTCAGTTTGTTTTTTTGGTATTTAGAAAGTTTTGGGGTTAAATGCATGTTTAAGGACTTCTTCAGAAACAATAAAAAACTTGAGTTTTTTATTTTGGACAACACTATTTATTTAACCTTTTTTTTGTGTTCCGAATGTTGTAGTGCAATCATAAATTTAATTTTTGTTACCTTTGATTGTTATAGAAATATTAACTTTGAATAATAATTTTGAGACGACTTAATTAAAGCAATTAGTCATTAAAGTGACCCTAATTCTGGAAAATATTTTATTTTAAATATGAAGGATTATGTGCATGTAACTTAAGATATGTTAGTATGATTGGTCATAGGAAGATTAATAGTTGATATAATCACATGTACAACTTTGGTAATAAGCATGTGATCATTATCAACTTGTGTGTGAGTAATAAATCAGCCCAAATGAAGATTTTTATTTGACATATTATTATATCAATGAGGTTACCTACTAGATATCACTTAAGGTGAATATTTTTTCTAAAGATGAAATATTAATGGAGTATCTGATATTTGAGATAAGGTTTAAGTGTATTCAAATTTATTGTTATTTTGATTATCTTTCAATTTCCTTGAAAGATAAAATTAAAAGAAATTGATTGGTTGACAATTATATGATTTATTTATATTGTTAATGCAATATATGAATATATTCAATTCGGTTTTTTCAGTTTAGATTGTTGGTTATTAGAATATATATATATATATATATATTAAACACTTATTTATATGATGTTATGTATATTTTGATAAATTAGTTGAAACATAATCCACCAAAGTGACCTCTTTTGTGTAGACTGATTTATTTAAAATATCAAGATGATTATGTATTTCTTGTGATTCATGTGTTTATTAATAAACCCAAGGAAAGTTAATATTTGGTCGGATTTCATACGACACCTATGGTAATATGTGACAGTATAAGGTACTTTGTGATCATTTCATTAGTCCAAAGATTAGTCTATTATTGACATAGCTTATGTCAGTTTGATGACTACAAAAGATACCGTTTACTGCTAATATTATGTCCAAGACTTGATATTGATGTAATTTTGATATCTTGTTATGGAAATTAGCTATTATTTTGAATTTATTGTTGCTTATGCAGCTTTCTTGTTTATTTTTTTCATCTAGTTCTTTTTATGTCACAGTTTCTGCTAATATCAATTTTATTATCATGCTTAATTAGACAAATTTTAAGTAATGACAAATGCAATTGCATAAGTTTTGGTTGTATGAACATATACTTTGCACTAGAAAGAACAATTTCCACCTCTTATGGTATAACTCCTTAATGGTATGAAGATTTTGAGAGGTAAAATTTGTTCAATTGTATAAGTTTATTGGCCATGAAGCATAACATTTTAGAAGCCTTTAGGGGCACAATCTGAAAGATTACTAAGGCTAATGGTTTCCTTGACGAAATTGAGAAATGTTTTCTCAAAACAATAGGTTAAATGACTAACTTTTTGTCTCATTGATGTCTATAAGTATAAGGGTCAAGGAAAGGGAGGAGTACATTATGGATATGTTTCTTATTGCTTAAGACTTAAGGTGCTTAGATCGAGTTTTTTCTGAAGAATTACTTGTTCTTAGAATTTCATATCGCTTCCTATCGACTTTAATCACTTAAAGGGTTAAATGAACTCTAAATGAGCTCATTTTTTATTGTGTGCAGGAGGAAGAAAGGTTGAAGCATAATATTTTTCAAGTACTCATTGAAAAGTGCATATAAAGATAAGGCCAAAAAATAAAATTAGAATGTAGTTGTTAAGGGTCAGCTCAAAGAGACAACGACATACAAAGGATTGTTCTCTTTCGAATAAGTTAGGACATATGGGAAGTGAATTCTACAACAATAAGCAACTACTTTGGTTATTCTGAGCAATTTATGGGTTACAATTTTTATGATCTCATAATTAGAAATATTTTAAGGTGAGATGACACGCGTCGTAATTGTCAAACAAATAAGACCTTTTTCTCATATAAGTAAGCTATAAAGCAAATAGGAAGAGGAGGTCATTCCATAGGGATTCAAAATTTCTAATTTAGATTTGATTTGATGCTAATCAAAACCTGTAAAATAAAAGAATTAAAAAGGGGGTTTTGATAATCAAGTAACTAAATAATAAAATAAACTGAATGAAAACAATAATAAGAAAGTAAATTTTAAAGAATTAATTAAAATGAGAGATAGCCTGCAACCTCGCTTTGCCTCAATCTGTCTCGATAACTATAGATTTTACTTCGGATACATGTTGGTTACAGTCTACAAGGCCCATCCTTGTAATTTGCTCTTCTATCTGAACTAATTTTTCAAAGTGAATCCTTGAAATTTGGCCTTGTTTGGATTAATATCAACTATCGATATAAAACCATGCTGTTTAGGAACTATGAAGCCCGCACTCTCGAATTTTGTTGTCTCGATGAGAATCGAACCAGATCTTGATTTCTTAGTGTACCGCTGCTAACTTTTTTCGGGAATTGAATTTACTACAAGCTGACTCCCTCCCCAACTATAGATCACAATGTCGATTAAGCCAATGTGCACACTTTGGATTGAAGGTATTGAGATGCTTAAAGAAAGGCCGATTGCCACTCCTTGTTTGCTGAAAATCAAGAAAGAATCTGAAGATATAAGGTGTTTTGTAATTCTCACAAGATCGATCAAGTCATAGCTCAGATATCAGCAAAGAAAAAGTTTGGCCAAGTATGATAATTCATACTTGGCGTGTGGAAGAGAGAAAATATGAAGGAAATATTTTATTGAAATAAACTAAAAGAAAAACCAAAATCATTTTATACTGAATTTTCCTTGGTGAGGTATTTATAGCTTGAGATAACCTAATGAAATAAAATACTAACTCTTAAGAAAATAAAAACTCTTAAATTCCTAATTAATGGTAACTAGATTCTAATAATAAATAATTAAAAGCCTAATTGAAATTCGAAGCAAACTAGAACCTAGTTAAATAAATAAAATCTAATATATTTGAATTTAATTACAATTTTTAATTCCTAAAGAATTATGGTTTGCCTAAAACTTTTCCTTTGATCGTGCTGACTGTATTATTATTAGAGTTGGTGCCTGGATTGGTCTTCTAATCAGAGTTGGTGTCGATTTCTTCCCAAAAAAAGGAAAATCTATTTAATTTATCCTTTAATTGTTGGTTCTTGAAAATAGTCTTGCACATTCGAACAAAACAACTCAAATTATCACTATAAAATGAGTAACACGAATTAATTAATAACAAATATTAACCAAATAAAACACTCATCAAATTCCCCCTCACTTATTTAATGCTTGTCCTCAAGCATGCTTTAATCAATTATTAAATCTCAAATCATCAAAGAAACCAACAGCCATTGATCACATCAACTGTAGGAACAAGGTAACAATAGCAAATATGCATAACTAGTAAGAATTTTAAGTGAAAGCCAAGATATCCAAATTATCAATTAATTTCAATGTAAAAAGACTCAATAACTCACAAGGATTCACTCAATATCACGCAAAGTGTTTAGGGTAAAAGAAATCGCTCAAAACCAAGATTAATAAAGAAATTGCCATAGCTTGTATGAAAATCAAGTCTCCAACAACAGAATGAACAAGAGACATCTAATCAAAGGGTCTTTAACAAGGTTGTAATAAGGCTTAGGTTAGGGTAGGATAAGGCTAAAAGATTGGGTTTAAATTTCAAGACAAGAGATGTAAAAATACAAACTCAAAGTATCATAACCAAACAATCAACTTTTTTCTTTCTCCCATTTTTTCTCGTTTTTTCTTGCTGCATTCTACTTTTTGTTCTATTCGAACACTTTATTTGAACCAAATTGTTTCTGAATGCCTCTTCTTTTTCTCTTGGAATTTTAGTTTCATGGAACAAATCCATCTCTATCTTGACATGGGTGACAAAAGAGGGAAAGAAAAAAATAAAAGGCCTCAGGTTTTATAATGTGGTGAAACAAAGAAAGGGATAAAGGCACAACATTGGTTCACTAATGGACAAAAATAAATAAGTAGACAATTTGCGTAGAGAAGTGGGTTAATCCTAAGTGTCCTATTCATCTTAAAGAATCAAGTTCAACATGTGGTCTCGATATGCATTTATTCACATGTTCTAGAATATCAAAATTAATCTGGCACACTCAATCAAACAAATGAGCAAGAATAAAAGGTATGCTCATTAGGCTCAATCTCACAAGAAATATAATGTTATCGAGTCAAGAAACATATCAACCAACGGATTTATGGAACATCAACCAAAATATTTAAGGAAAATACTAATCATGTCGTTTTTACTATCATGTACCCTAAATCTGATAAAAGTATGATCATAAACTTATAAGGTAATCAATGAAACAAAGCAAGATTCAATATTAAAACCAAGAGATTCAACAAATTGATATAGACAACTTAATTTCAAGCATATAAACAAGTGAGCGATAATTCAATGCAAGTGTTTTCTAAGTTCTCTACCCCCTCACTTAAAGCATATTTTCCCAATATGTAAAATTAAAGCATAGGAGAAGGAATAGAGATACTCCCCATGTTTTGTGATAGCCTCGGTCTTGACCTTGGTTAGAGGTACTAGGTCGAAGATAGGATAAATATTTTGACAAGATTGGACTCGTGGGTGGATAAAATCATATATCATTGATTTGGTGTTGTATTTTTGGCAGTGGGTCTTCCGCTAGTGCTAGTGGTGGCGCTTGTCTTCGAAGAAAGAATCGCTCATTTTGATGTGTCGAGTTGCTAGAAGGTACCATGAAAGATGCATTGGGTGTATCGATAAGTAATCCCATCGTGTCAAGGCATCACAAATCTAAACTTTCCATAGAAAAAATGTTTAATTGTTCAATCCTAAAATAATGTGGGAAAAGTCTAGAGACGAGATGAGTTATGTAGGGGTTAGAATCAGTGGTTGATTAGAGTGAACAATATGCTAGAAAGCTCGTGCAAACCAAAATCCTAGATTAACTTTAATGTCTATAAGCATGCACCAAAAGAAGAATAGTTCCATTTTGGTCAAGCTAGATGTATCTTCGTTATTTCCCATGTAGTTGTATGCAAACTGATGATGCAGTAATGTGCAGGTTATAGATGTTCCATCCTTTTGTCATTTGTGCATTGAAGATGTGTTCAAATGAATCGGTCAATATGGAGTACGCGTAGTCGGTGTCAAAGCCCTGTGAATCTCAAGCAAAGATGTCATATAGCGTAGATGTCACGAACCCCATGGCAAAATTAAATTCAAAAATTGGAATTCTAAAGTATTGTCCTAACAAGCAAAAAGAAATAACATATTGTGAATACACGCTAATACTCAGTACAGCATAAAGGTTAATGTGGTATAGAATTTGAGAACCAATTCATAGTACGTTCCACATTTAATTTTAGGATATAGAGTCCGGCCAATGGCGTTAAAGTAATGTGTAACGGATTCCTTTAGATGTAAGTATTTAGAGTACGAGTAGGAATGCACTTACACGCTTGAAAGTTTCTACGTCGGATATTATTGAATTAGATTTGTTCATCGTCATTGAATTTCAAGTTACCTCACAATTCTTGCTCAGGTGGTAAGGTAAGATAATGCGATTATGATGACGATTCTGGTGAGGATGGTGAACTCATGAATGTGAAGGGTCGACAATGTTGTGTGGCAAAGAATAGTGAATGGAGTTGGAGTTACTCAGTTCATGATTATTTAACGAAGCAAAATTACTTTTCTTTGACTTCTTGTTATCACCATCTTTGAAATTTTGTAGCAAAGAAATGCGATGAAAAGTAAGGAAAGATTGTGAAATACTAATCGGTGGCACGAGTGGCGTTTGACGAGCGACGGCGATCAGCGACGTAATAGCGTGGTGGCAAACGATAGTCGACGTTTAGAGGTGGTGATGGTGTCAGTTTAGAAATCGGTGCTAAGTGTGGAGGGGAAAAGGAAACAAAAAGGTTTGACATTTTAAAGAAAATAAGAGAAGGTTTTTTTATGTGTATGATTAAAAAAAAATAAAGGGTTTAAATAGGAGAGAAAAGAGTTTGAGTTGAAAAATATGTTTAATTAATTTTAGGAGAACTAAACAAAAGAAAAGATTTTAGTAGATTAAGGTTTGAAAAGAAAAGAAAATGAGTAAAATAATAATAAATAATTTAAAGAAGTTTAAAAAGGTTTGGATTGTTTAGTTAACAATGTTGTAAATGATTAAAAATAAAAAATTGTGGTAATTTGGATTAGGGGTGGGCGGCAATAGGGGTGTTATTAGTTTTTTTTGCTAACCTACGCCTGACATGATGCTAGCGTGCGCCTCATTGGTATTTCGCGTGATATATGATTAAAATTTGTCAGATTTTGATTCTTTCTTATTTAGTAGATATTGTAAAGTTGCATGGTCGGTATAAACAATTATGTTTGTACCAAGAAGATAAGAACGAAATTTACCTAAGGTAAAAATAATGGAAAATAGTTCTTTTTCAGTTGTCGAGTAATTCCGTTGAGCCACGTTTAGTGTCCTGAAGCATAGGCTATAACGTGGGGCTCTTTACCGATTTTCTTTCCAAGCACGAATCTTACGCTTGAATCACTTATGTTAGACATGATTTCGAAGGGATAATCCCAATTGGCCGGTTGTATGATAGGTGCCGATATAAGTTCTTTTTTAGAATATCAAAGGCTTCCTTGTATTCATCATTAAAATCAAAAGGGTGTCCTTTGTAGAAGCTTGCAAAGCAGTTGCTATCTTGGAAAAATTATTTATAAACATGCGATAGAATCTTGCATGTCCAAGAAAAGAACGAACTTCCCTCTTAGTTGGGGGTGTAGGAGTGAGATAATATCGATTTTTTCCATATCGATCGAAATTCCATCAGCAGAAACAATGTGACCAATAATTAAGCCTTTATCGAACTTAAATAGTATTTTTCATAAATAAGTACAAGGTTATATTCAAGGCACCGTCTTAACATATTAGTTAAATTCAAGAGACACTCATTAAAGGAGTTACCATATATCGTAAAGTCGTCCATGAAAACCTCAATTCCTTTCTCTACGTAATCTGAAAATATGCTAAGCATGCATTTTTGGAATGTACCTAGGGTGTTACATAGGTCAAATGGAATTTGCTAATAGGTGAAGGTACCAAAGAGACATGTAAACATTGTTTTCTTTAAACTTTTGGTCTGACTGGAATCTGAAAAATCCTGAAAAACCATATAGACACCAATAGGGAGATTTACCAGCTATTCGTCCAATCATTTGATCAATAAAAGGAAGTCAAAAATGATTTTTTCGAGTAAGTGAGTTCAACTTCCTGTAATTGATGCAAACTCTCCATCCGTTTTCAACTTGTATAGGAATTAGTTTGCTTATAGAATTTTCAACTGCTATCACTCTAGTTTTCTTAGGAACCACATGGACTGGACTTACCCAATTATTGTTGGATATCGGGTAGATGACGTCGACGTCTAAAAGTTTTTGAATTTCTTTCTACACTACCTCCATCATTGGAGGATTCAAACGTCTTTGTCCTTCTTGAGATGGTTGTGCAACTTCTAAGTCCTTTAATGTCGGCTATAGTCCAACCGATTGTTTCTTTATGTGCGCGTAAAATTTTCACCAAATCCTCTTCCTCCTCTTTTGAAAGTTTATTTGAAATAATAACCGGGAGGATGACGTTATCTTATTGGAATGTATATTTAAGATGATCCATTAATTGTTTCAACTAGTTTGTGCCTTCAAAATTAAAGGTAAAAGTTTAGATTTGGACAAAGTTAGGTGCAAATCAAGTTGGATATAAACTATATTTTCTAACTCCTTGATTTCTTCTTCGTGATTTTTTAATTCCCTGTGCAAATCATCGGATAAGTCAGTCTCAATAAAATCATCCACTAAGGGTTTAATAATATCAACAAAATTAATGTTTATAACATTATTTGGATACTTCGTCGCTTTGTAAATATCAAACTTTACAACTTCACCATCAAATTCCATAGTAAGAATTCCACTCTTAACCTCAAATTTGGTTTGTCCAATGCTTAAGAATGGGTGGCCAAGAAGAATCTCAGAAGAAGAATTGGTTCGATCATTTTCCATGTCGATCACATAGAAATCAGCCAAAAAAATTAACTTATTTATCTTAACAAGAACGTTTTCAAGAAGTCCCCCAGGATAAATGACAGATATATTAGCGAGCTGAATCATTACTCTAGTTTTCTTCAAAGGCTTAGTAGAAAGTGATTAATAAACAGATAAAGGCATATCATTAATTAAAGCATCAAGGTCACACATAGCACGTTTAATTCTTACCTTGCCAATTTTACAAGGGATAGCAAACATACCTTGGTCCTTTAAATTCGGTTGAAGCCTGAGATGAATAACAGTGGAGACATTTTCACCTAAATTTACCTTTTTATTACCGGTAAGTCTTCTTTTTTTTGTGCAAAGATCTTTTAAAAATCTAGCATACCGCGACACTTTTAGGATTACTTAAAGAAGCAGTATATTAATCACTATCTTTTGGAAAATATCAAGAATCTCTTTCTTCTCGACTTGTTTGTCGCATTTGACTAACCTTTGGGGAAAGAGGTGGCATGGCACAGGGAGATATTGTAGGAGGAGTTTGCATTAAATCTTTCTTTTTCTTTTGGGGTTGTGCATTAACTTTCTTTTTTTCTTCCTAGGATTTTTTTTCTTTTTTTTTTCTCCCTTGCGTTAAACTCTCTTGATTTCTCTAGGATCTTGGTTCTTCTTTTCTTGTCCTTTATTGGATTTATGGTAGCATGTAACATCCCAAAAGATAAGCTGGTGACTAAATGAAAGTTTTTGAAACTATGTTTAATTTTGGAAAAATTAAAAAGTTTAGGGACTTAATTGAAATTTCTTTGGGTAGGACTAATTAGAAAAGAAGAAAAGATAGAAGGGTAAAATGGTCATTAAATAAAAAATGAATTAAAAATTCATTTGGTTGTATTTATATCCACGTCGAAAGAAAGAGTAAGAATGGAAAGAAAAATCTTGAGTTTGGAGCTTCTTCTTCTTCTCTTCCCGTGTCTTCATATCTAAGGTAAGTAATGCTCAAATTGGTTATGTCTTATAATTTATGATGGGTTTGGATTATTTGGGTATTAAGAAAGTCTAAGGAAGTTTAAAGAGAAGTAAAAACTCAAAGATGGATGAGTTATAAAAGATTGAATATAAGAGTTGTTAGGTGAATTCTTGAAAGAAAGTTTGCAAATGAATTTAGAAATCATATTTGACTTGTCATCAGATAGAATAAGAGATTAAAGAGGCTAAAGATGATGAATAACAAAGTTGAATAATTGGTAAGATTTTTAGTTTCAAATGTTCTAATGTGATATTGGATGTTTAGATGTGTTAAGTGATATAAGATGGTTAAATGAGTATAGTTGAGTTTAAAGTAATGAGAGGAGTTCAATGTATAGAGTTTATATAAGTTTTGGTAAATTTTTTGTTAAAGAAGTGTATTATGAGCAAGAGGTATCGTTACTGGATGAACAATACCAATACTTCAAGGTAAAAATATGTGAATATTTGGTTTGGGTATCGATACTGTAAGAACAATATCGATACCATAGAGTATAAATGGATGAAATCTTCAAGAAGTATCAATACTGAAGGATGTAGTATCGTTACTAGGGGTATCAATACCATTATCAAGTTAAAATTCCAGAATGTCCAATTGGTATCGGTACCAGAGGGGGTATCGATACCATAAAAGAGTAATATCGGTACAGTAGGGGAGTACCGATACTATTGAGTCTGAAATGCTAAATTAAGTTTTTTTAGCTTAAGTTATATTGATTGATTATAAGCAATTCGAACTCTGATATTCATATAAGTCGTATATTTGTGTAGATATCGATCGAAGGCAATTCCAAGATGATTCGAAGCTATAAGAGTGTGCAAGAGTCATAAGTGTTTAAATTGACTAGTAAGGCACAGGTGAGTGCATATGATTATAGTATATGATTATATGGAAATTAGACTTGCGGTGAGTCTATTTCTATGTTTTGATTTTATGAACGCATGAATATAAGTATAGTTGGTAGTTGTTAGTATGTGAATATGTATTGTTATGTTCTTTGCTATGTGATATGATTTATGTAATGATGTGACTCTGTGATATAAGTTACATGATCATGAACTATGTAAATAACAATGACTTCTATAATAATAGAAAGTGATATAAACTATGTGGTATAAATATATGGTTATATGAACATGTAATATAAGTTATGTAATGAGGATCTATGTGTTTATATGTCTATATGTCTATGAATATTAGGATCAAGATGTAAGTCATATAATATAAATTACGTAGCTATGTGTTACCAACTTAAGTAATTATGAGAATATGTGGCGTATGAATATGAATCCTATGAAATGTTCTAAGTTTAAGTGAACTATATGACATATGTTATATTGTGTGATAATGATTCAGGTGAATATATGACAATAAGGTATAAATTATATGAATTAGATATATGTGAACTGATATAATGAACTTATGTGATTAAATGAAGATTGAGATAAGTTAAGTAGCATTGACATATATATTAATAATAATATGAGAATCGGATATAAGCTAGGAGATACTGACATAAGTAATTATACGAACATGTAATATGAGTTGTATGGTAAATATATATGAAACCATATGAGAATACATGTCTAGGTAACAAACTATGTGAAGCTAAACTAAATGAATATATAAAATTAGTATAAAATTTATGTGATATAGGTGATTATGTAAATCTGTGAGATAAATTATATTGTATTGATATATAAACTATATTAAATGTGTATATGAGTACCTGCTTAAATTATATGGGTTGATATGTGAACATAAGAGAATAAAGGATAAGTTATATAATACAAGCTATGTGATTATATGTATATGTTAATATACCTTTCTTGTATTACATGTTATGAGATATGAACATATGTGATATGTGTTATAAGACAATGATCTAAGTCACCATATAAGAATGTTACATGAACTATGTGATAAAAAAAACTAATAGGTTATATGCCTATGTGACATAATTTATATGATACGATATAAGTGATTAGATTCACATATGATATATGCTATAAGACATGACTCATGTGACTACATGTGAAATGATATAAGTTATGTGATGATTTATGTGAGTATGTTTATATGACAAATAGAAATGATAATGCCCATGTTATGTGATATGAGAGCTAGGGTTAATTTGGCATGCCAAGAGTCGAGGGTTCTACGCGGTCCTTCAGGACACATATGTGATCATTTGGAACATATATGCGGTCCTTCGGGATATATTTGGTCTTTTGGAACATATATGTGGTCTTTAGGGACAATTCTATTTGGTCATTCGGGATATATGTGGTCATTCAGGACATTTCTATGTGGTCCTTCGGGATAATTTTATATGGCACTCAGTGCAAATTATACGAGCTGTGGTGATAACATTTGTGCACAACCTCAATGCACTCACGTATCTTTATTTCTAAAATTTGTACATGGGCTATTAAAAGAAATAACATAAATCAAGTGTTTATGATGTTATGTGTGTTGCTTTGTGAAATGTGTTATATGATGTGTATAAATGTTAAACACAAGATAATATTATAAAAGGGATTAATGATAAAATATGATAATGATAAGAATGTTGATGATGATAATGATAAGAATATTGATGATGATAATGATGATATATGTGCATGTATGTATTTGTTGTATGAAAAATTATATGATATATAATAATATTGTACGAATGTTCTTGTATTGTTAAGTATTTAAGTTCTATTATACATTTATACGTGTCACTGAGTCTGTGACTTAGCGTGTGAGTGTTTTCACACGTAGGTTCCGAGAAGAGAAGGGAACAAAAATAGGCAAGAGGTCAACTTCTCATTTCCAAAGATCAGATCAGAAATAATTAAATAGTATATGTTTTATTATAATGAATGCAGTTGGTATGTAATTAAAGATTTGATTCGAATATGCTCTAATCAATTTTGTAAAATATATGATTGTATTTAATGTAAACTATTCAATTTATGTTAATGTGAATTTGAATTTTTAGCTATTTTGTAAAAGTAAATGATTTAAAAAGTCAATGTGACACCTCAAATTCGTATTCGGTCAGATACGGGTTGGGGTGTTACATTTAATGGTATCAGAGCTAAGGTTTTTTTTCGATTCTAGGCTTAAATCGAAGTCAAATGAGTTTTAAAATGTGTACATGTCAACACAAAGTAAAAATTTTCTGATTTGATACTGTAAGGAGTGTTGTCTTGTTAATAGAGGAGGATTATTATGTTATATTAGAAGTATGATCATGAGAGTTTAGAAGTAAAGCGAGAGATGCTAGACCTGATGGTGGTAGCATTTCACCTGCCCTGGCCAGGCAGGATGAAGAGTGGATACTTTAGGGAATGTCTTTAAATGATCAAGGGATTGTTTTCAAGAGGTTGAAATATGTCAAAATAGCGGTAAAGGATCTCCATTGTTCTGAAGTGGAGTAGTTTCTTTATTATGCGGACAAGTTAGAGTATAGTGATAAATTATCATGAGAATGTTAAAAGACCAAGTGATGTGTTATTGTTTTTAGAAGAGTTCAAGAATGGGTACATCGTGACCAATTCATAAAAAAATGAAGAGAATTTTTGAGTTTGAATCAAGGGAATTGCATTGTGTATGAGTAAGAGTGTGAGTTTGATAAGTTAAGTAAATTATTGCTCAGTTAAATCTGAATGAAAATGATGTATATGATTGGTTTGATCCCTAGATTAAAAGAGTTGGTGCTGACTAACAAGGTTACGTAATGGTAGGTTGTAATAAAGTTAAAGGATTAGAAGATGATGTCAGGTTAAGCTAACCAAGTATGGCATCAATTTGTGTATGGTTGTATATCTTAGTCATGTAGATATGATGTATTCAAGGAGATAAGGATTTGTTTGTCTGATGGAAGCTTTAAGAAAAGTAGAAGAAGTATTTTAAATGAATTAGGTGAGTATTTGGATCTGGTATTTGATGAATCAAGTGGAGAAAATATAAGTATAAGAAATGATAAAGAATAAGGTTATGTATAAGTAGTGTTGACTATTAAGATTATTAAGATGGGATAAAGATTGGTAATCAGAGATGAGTATAAGTGATAGTAAAAGAGTATTGTAGCATGAAGAAAATATATGACCTTTGTTGTATGAATATTTTTGAGGTGTGAATGAGTAAATAAATAAGTAAATTAAATGATGGAGTTTAAAGGATCAAGTATGACAAGGGTTATATGGAGGTGTGGATTATAAATTTGATATCGAAATAGGAAAATTTTAAATTTTTAGTGGAACGTGAAAGAATTGTTATAAATTATGTATCAGAATTTCTTTGGAGACTAAATTTGGATTTTATGAGGAAATGGATTAAGTTAGCACCCTTTATGATAAAGAGGTGAATATTCATTGAATAAGTACGTTAGGTTATATGAAAAGATTATATGTATCATAATTTAGATAAGGATTATGTAAGAGTAAAGGTTTGGTTTATGTTGCAAAGCAATTAGAGAATGACGAAAGAAAGCAATTGACTCATGATCTCAAGTGGTAAGGATTGGGGTTACTATCTACATGATGAGAGACATTATATGGACTTTTAAAGGTTAAAAGTATATGTAGAATTAAAGGAGTAGAAAGGCAAGCCTATTTAAGGTAAAAATGAAAGATTAAAGTAGAGGAAGCAACATGAGAATATTAGAAGATATGTGTGGACAATATTTTCATCTATTGGTGCAATGAAAATTAGAGGACAAATTTTCTTAGGGAGAGAATTGTAACATCCCAAAAGATTAGTTGGTGACTAAAATGAAAGTTTTTGAAACTTTGTGTTTAATTTGGAAAAATTGAAAAGTTCAAAGACATAATTGAAATTTCTTTGGGTATGACTGATTAGAAAAGAAGAAAAGATGGAAGGGAAAAATTGTCATTTGATAAGAAATGAATTAAAAACTCATTTGGTTGTATTTATATCCACGTGGAAAGAACGAGTAAGAAGGGAAAAATCTGGAGTTTGGAGCTTCTTCTTCTTCTTCTCGTGTCTTAATAGCTAAGGTAAGGAATGCTCAAATTGGCTATGTCTTATAATTTATGATGGGTTTTGATTATTTGGGTATTAAGAAAGCTTAAGGAATTTTAAAGAAAAGTAAAACTCAAATATAAATGAGTTGTGAAAGATTGAATATAAAGAGTTTTTAGGTTAATTGTTGAAAGAAAGTTTGTAAATGAATTTAAAAGTCATATTTGACTTGTCATCGGTTAGAATAAGAGATTAAATAGGTTAAAGAGGATGAATAACAAAGTTGGATAATTGGTAAGATTTTTAGTTTCAAATGTTCTAATGAGATATTGGATGTTTAGATGTGTTAAAGTGATATAAGATGGTTTGAATGAGTATAGTTGAGTTTAAGGTAATGAGAGGAGTTTAAGGTATAGAGTTTATATAAGTTTTAGTAAATTTTTGGGTTAAAGAAGCGCATTCTGGGCAAAGGGTATCGGTACTAGATGAGCAGTACCGATACTTCAAGGTAAAAATATGTGAAAATTTGGTCTGGGTATCGATATTGTATGAACATTATCGATACCATAGATTAAAAACGGATGAAATCTTTAAGAAGTATCGATACTAGGGGTATCGATACCAATGATCTAGTATCGATACCATTATCAAGTTAAAATTCCAGAATGTCCAAACGGTATCAGAACCAAAGGGGGTATCGATACCATATAAGAGTAGTATCGGTATTGTAAGGGGAGTACTGATACTATTGAGCCTGAAATGCTAAATTAAGTGTTTCTTTCAGCTTAAGTTATATTGATTAATTATAAGCAATTTGAACTCTGGTATTCATATAAGTCGTATATTTGTATAGATATCGATCGAAGGTAATTCCAAGACGATTCGAAGCTATAAGAGTGTGCAAGAGTCATAAGTGTTTAAATTGACAAGTGAGACCCAGGTGAGTGCATATGATTATAGTATATGATTATATGGAAATTAGACTTGCGATGAGTTTATTTCAATGTTTTGATTTTATGAATGCATGAATATAAGTATAGTTGGTAGTTGTTAGTATGTGAATATGTATTGTTATGTTTTTTGCTATGTGATATGATTTTATGTAATGATGTTACTCTGTGATATAAGTTACATGATCATGAACTATGTAAATAACAATGACTTATGTAATAACAAGAGAAAGTGATATAAGCTATGTGGTATAAGTATAAATGATTATATGGACATGTAATATATATTATGTAATGAGGATCTATGTGTCTATATGTCTATGAGAAGATATAAGAACAAGATGTAAGCCATATGTTATGAATTACGTAGCTATGTGTTATCAACTTAAGTAATTATGTGAACATGTGACATGTAAATATGAATCCTATGAAATGTTCTAAGTTTAAGTGAACTATATGACATATGTTATATAGTGTGATAGTAATTTAGGTGAATATATGACAACAAGGTATAAGTTATATGAATTAGATCTATGTGAACTAATATAATGGACTTATGTGATTAAATGAAGATTGAGATAAGTTAAGTAGCATTGACATATATATATTAATATGAGAATCAGATATAAGCTAGGAGATACTGACATAAGTAATTATACGAACATGTAATATGAGTTGTATGGTAAATATATATGAAACCATATTAGAATACATGTCTAGGTAACAAACTATGTGAAGTTGAACTAAGTGAATATATGAAATTAGTATAAAATTTATGTGATATAGGTGGTTATGTAAATCTGCTAGATAAGCTATATTATATTGATATACGAACTATATTAAAATGTGTATATGAGTACCTGCTTAAATTATATGGGTTGATATGTGAACATCAGAGAATAAAGGATACGTTATATGATACAAGCTATGTGATTACATGTATATGTTAATATACCTTGCTTGCATTACATGTTATGTGATATGAACATATATGATATGTGTTATAAGACAATGATCTAAGTGACCATATAAGAATGTTATATGAATTATGTGATAAAAAGCTATGAGATTATATGCCTATTTGACATAAGTTATATGATACGATATAAGTGATTAGATTCACATGTGATATATCCTATGAGACATGACTCATGTGACTACATGTGAAATGATATAAGTTATGTGATGATTTGTATGACTATGTGATTATGTGACAAATATAAATGATAATGCCCATGTTATGTGATATGAGAGCTAGGGGTATAATTGGCCTGCCAAGAGTCGAGGGTTCTACGTGGTCCTTCGGGACATATATGTGATCTTTTGGAATATATATGCGGTCCTTCGGGACATATATTTGGTCCTTTGGAACATATATGTGGTCCTTAGGGACAATTCTATGTGGTCATTCGGGACATATATGTGGTCCTTCGGGACATTTCTATATGGTCTTTTAGGACAATTTTATATGGCACTCAGTGCAAATTATACGAGCTGTGGTGACAGTATTTTTGCACAACCTCAATGCACTCACATAACTTTAGTTCTCAAAATTGTACATGGCTATTAAAAGAAATAACATAAATAAAGTGTATGTGATGTTATGTGTGTTGCTTTGTTAAAATGTGTTATATGATGTGTATAAATGTTAAGCATAGGATGAAATTATAAAAGGGATTAATGATAATAAAATATGATAATGATAAGAATGTTGATGATGATAATGATGATATATGTGCATGTATGCATTTGTTGTATGAAAAGTTATATGATATTGTATGATAATGTTGTACGAAATGTTCTTGTATTGTTAAGTATTTAAGTTCCATTATACGCCTCACTAAGTCTGTGACTTAGCGTGTGAGTGTTTTCACATATAGGTTCCGAGAAGATAAGGGAGCAAAGATAGGCAAGGCAGGTCAGCTTCTCCTTTTCAAAAATCATATCAGAAAGAAATGAATAGTATATGTTTTATTATAATGAATACATTTGGCATGTAATTAAATATTTGAGTTAAATATACTCTGAACGATTTTGTAAAAGCATATGATTGTATTTAATGTAAACTATTCAGTTTATGTTAATGTGAATTTGAATTTTTAACTATTTTGTAAAATTAAATGATTTGAAAAGTCAATATGACTCCTCGGATTCGTATTCAGGTCAGATACGGGTTGGGGGTGTTACATAGCTTCTATAGGGATTGGCGCAATCACGGTTCCACTCTAAAGGTTGATGACACTAACGTTTTCTCATGGATTTACCTCGGTTTGACATGGTAGATTTCTCTACGATTCCATACGTCCCATGCTCTATGCCAGTTGACTCATTTGCTTATCCAATTCCTGAAGATATGCTTTAGTTTGATTTTGAAACTTCTCTTAAGACAATGCCAACTTCTCAAAGATGGATTGCAGTAAGGGTTTTAATGGTTGGTATTGTTGTTGTTGAGGTGGCCTCGGTTGATATGGTTGTTGTTGACAAGGCCTTTGGTTTTACGCATAGCTAAAGTTCGAATGGTTCTTCCTCCCTGGTTTATAGGTATTTATGTTTGGGTTGTATTATCTTTGGGAAGGTCCCAAAAATTTCCAATTGTGTTGACTTATGCAGTAGAATCTTCTTGTAACATTGGACAATAATTCGTGGGATGGTTCGGCGTTGTGCATATTTCGCATAGTCTAGTTGTAGTCGTTTTACCTGAAACGAGAGATTGAAAAATATTAGCTAATTTATCAAATTTATTTTCCAATGAAATTGTATTTATCTTGTCAACCAATAGAGTAGGTTCAATCGCAGAGCCAAATTGTTAAGAGTTGACAACCATAGTTGATATTAGATTTCTTGTTGCATTCGGAGTCATATTAGCGAGTGCTCCTACACTAGATGCGTCAATCATCTTCATCTCCAAAGGAAGTAATCCTCCGTAAAAGTATTTAAGAAGTGTTTTCTCCGACAATCCATGTTGTGGGTAGTTAGCGCAAAGTTTCTTGAATCGTTCCCAATAATCATATAATGATTCTCCATTTGTTTGTTGTACTCCTAAGATTTTCCTTCTTAATTCACTCGTTTTTTCTATAGGGAAGAACGTGTTAAGAAAAACATGATTCATATCAGCCCATATATTAACAGAATTAGGAGATAAATAAAATAACATATCTTTAGCTGAGTCTGCTAAAGAAAAAAGAAAAACGTTGATTTTAATTTGATCATCAGATACTCCTTGTGGTTTCATGTTAGAGCAAACTAGATGAAACTCGTAATATGCTTGTGAGGACTTTCACTGGGAAGTCCATGGTAAGTAGGTAGAAGATGGATCAAATCCTTTTTCAGTTCAAACGATGTCTCTCCGTGAGGGAATGCAATGTTTAACGGTTGTTGTTCGTCAGGTGCCATAGCTAATTCTAAAATTGTCTGTTCAACCATCAAAATCAGTTCTTCAAAACCTTCTTCGACATCAGAGAAGGTCTCAACTTCAAAGGATGTCTTCATATTAGGTTCTGGATTTGATTCAGATTGTTGTTACTCTTGTTGTTGCTATCTGCTTTCTAGTAGTGTATGTGTGTGTATTTTTAGAGATAGTTCTTCGATTTTAGGTATCCAATCTACTAGTTCGCTTGGATTTTTTCTGGTCACAAATCAAAACAAATTTTAATCAATAATTTTATCGTAATCCCCAGCAACGGTACCAATTTGACAAGCATCGTAATTGTAAAAAAATAAGCCTTTTTATGTGATAAGTAAGCTATAAATGTAGAATAGGGAAGAATGTGTCAAACCATAGGGATTCAGAAATTTCTAATTTAGATTTGATTTGATGCTAACCAAGAAACCTATAAAGCAAAAGAATTAAAAAAGGGTTTTAAAAAATCAAGAAACTAAATAAATAAAATAAAACTAAAGTGGAAGCAATAAAAATAAGAAAAGTAAATTGCAGGTAATTAATTAAGATGAGAGATAGCCTCTAGCTTTGCTTTGCCTCAATCTGTCTCAATCACTGAAATAGAATTTACTTTAGATACATGTCGGTTACAGTCTACAATGCCCATCCCTTTCAACTTGCTATCCTCTCTAGTGAACTAATTTTTCAAAACCTATCCTTAAAATTTAGCCCTTGTTTGGATTAATATTGACTATCGATATTAACACGATGCTGGTTTAGAAACTAAAAATCTCGTGCTCAGATTATGGTGTCTTGATGAGAATCAAACCCGATCTTGATTTCCCTTAGCGAACCGTCGCTAAGTTTTTTTCTTAGGGAATTAAATTTGCTACAAGCCGACTCTCCTACCCAACTATAGATCACTACGTCTATCAAGCCAAAGTACACTATTTAGATTGAAGGTATTGAGATGCTTAAAGAAAAGACTGATTGTCTCTCTTTGTCTATTGAAAATCAAGAAAGAATATAAAGATATGAAGCACTTTTGCATCACGAGAGATATAGTGTTAGCTTAGCTATCTGCTAAGAAAAAGTTTGGCCAAGTATGATAGAATTCATACTTGGCATGTGGAAGAGAGAAAATATGAAGAAGAAAATAATTTTATTGAAATAAACAAAAAGAAAAAGCCAAAATCAGTTATATACTGAATTCTGAACATGTCTCAAACTTCACCCCTATAAGGTATTTATTGCTTTTGAGTTAACCTAATGAAATTAAAATACTATCTCTCAAGAAAATTTAAAACTTAAATTCCTAATTAATAGTAAACTAAAAATTCTAATAATAAATAATTAAAAATCTAATTGAAATTCTAAGCAAACTAGAATCCTAATGAAATAAATAATAAAATCTAAGATGTTTGAATTTAATTACAATTTTTAGTTCCTAAAGAATTGTGGTCTGCCCGGAACTTCTCCTTTGATCTTGTTGGATGGATTATTTAATCAGAGTTGGCACTTGGATTGATCTTCTAATCAGAGTTGTCGTCGATTTCCTCCTAAAAAATAGGAAAATATGTTTAATTTTCCCTTTAATTATTGTTTCTTAGAAAATAGAGTGTTGCACAGATTCAAACAAAAATAACCCAAATTAGCACTATAAAAGGAGGTAACACAGATTAATTAATAACAAAATATTAACTAAATAAAACACTCATCTTGAGATCTATAACATTATTTTTGTGGATGTTGAGTTTGTAGGGAGAAATAAGGTTTGAGGAATTGATTTTGAGGTGGAATTGGATTATAACTCAATTCCTATTATCACTTTTGATGATATACATGTGTTCATACATGTCGTTAATCAAGAAGTGAATCTAGAATCTCAACAAGGTTATTTTGAACAACTCCCTATTTAAGATGAGAAGTTGTTACGAAAGAACAAACTCAACAATCTCAAAAAATAAATGTCATTCAGAAGATCCACAAGATTAAAGGAATATTATTTTAGATTATTATCTTTCTAAAAGAAATAAGGATGATAGTGGAATGATAGAGGATGATATAATCAATTTTCTTCATGTCATAAAAGTTATGACTCTCAAAAGTAGATTAATGCCATGTAGGAAGAGTATAATTTCTATACAAGATAATAAAGTTTGGGAACTTGTCTCATCACCAAAAGATGCTAAGCTGATTGGTTGCAAAAGGATATTTAAAACCAAGATTGATGCAAATGGTGATGTTGACATGTATAAGGCATGGCCTGTATCTAAAGGATATACTTATAAAGAAGACATTGATTATATGTATACTTTCTCTTTGGTTTCATTGAAAGACTCTTTTAGGATAATCATGATACTTGTTGCTCATATTTAATCTTGAGTTACATAAGTTGGATTTCAAAATGATAACATTAATGAGATGTTTTATAAGGTGCAATTGGAAAATTGTGTCTGATGATACAAAATTAACAACATACAAATTAGAGAAATCCATTTACGAGTTTAAGTATGACTCCAGTTAATTATATAAAAAAATTCACCAAGTGATTATCTCATTTGGTTTTGAGATGAATTTGGTAAACAATTGTATATATTATAAGCTCAGTAAGAGTAAACTAAATAATACCCCTTATTTATAAAGGAAATAAGTTTAGTCTTGATCAATGCTCTAAGAACAATTTTGAAACTAATGGAATATTAAAAGTTCCTTATGCTTCAAAAATAAATGAGGAATTTAATGCATACTTAGGTTTATACGCATTCGAACATAGCATATGATTTTAGGATATTAAGCAGATATTTAAGTAATTTGGGTATGGATCATTGAATAACAGTTAAATTGATTTATACAATACATTTAAGAACAAAAATTTTACATGCTCACATATCGGGGGTCTAGTAAGTAAGAGATCATAAGGTTTATTGACTCCGATTTATTGAAATATGGATACAAAATTTTGTCACATGAACTTCTAATTATGGATTGATAAGAAAGACACTTGAGTTATTTTGTGACAAATAAGTTGCAGTCCTTTATTTCATATATATAACAGAAACATCTTAAAGTCTAAGCACATAGACATTATGTTTCTGGTTGTTAAAGAGAATTTATAGTGGTTATGTGTTTATAGAGCATATTGGTACGAACTCATAATTGAGCACTTACTAAGGAATTGTCACCCAAGGTCTTTCATGAGAACACTATTTATGTAAGTGTAATATCACTTAAGGATATTCAGTTTTAGTGGGAGTTTGTAACTTTAAAAATGATTGTTTTCTTTAAACACAATTTCAATTACCTCTGTTTAAGAATATTTATTTCAAGGTTATTTTATGCATAAATAAAGTTTGTTTGGGTTTATCCATACTCTGGTTTTGGTAAAATTTGATCTCACTAATGTTTAGAAAGGACTAGTTATAAATAGACATGTGTGGTTCACATTGTATTTAATTTCCATGCTACACTTAATGATTGATCTATGTTATTTAACTATTTTTGTATACGTGACCATTGATGGGTCTAATCATGATACATGGCAAAGGTTGTTTTGATCCTATATGGATATAGTTGATGGACAATATTATTATTGAATACCCATTACATGATAACAAATTTTGAGCTCATAAGGTTACATATTTATCAGGAAACATATGTTGCCCAAGTGCAAGATTGTTGGATTTAAATCCATAATTATGGGCACATATTTATAATGTATATTGCATCATAAAATATGACACTTATTAAGTGACCAATTATGTTATAAAGTTATAAGGCATTAGAAGTGTCATGAAAGTAAGTGTAAATACTATTAAAGTTGTATTTATAACTTGATGAGGGCAGAGTTATAAGTACAAACGGTAATTGATTCTTAAATAAGTTATATAAAGGGGTTATGGTCCCCAAGAAATAGACAATCTCATATTTACTCTTATCCATGTTAGAGAGTTTATACCTAAGGGAGCTCTATCTTCTTGGAAGATCACAACCAAAGAAATACTTAAAGATTTCAACCTATTAATTAATCCAGGTACGCTTATGCAAATCTAGTATTTCTTGTTCATGATGATTTGACACGATTTGATATTGGTTTGATTTCATATTTATTATGGTTTGGTTCTAACACTTTTTTCCCACCATGGCTTGATTAGGGTTGGGGATATGATTGGACTCGACGTGTAATACCCCAAATTTTTTCTAGTGATCAAAATATAAATTTTGAAAGTTATATATTTTGGCCCAAAAATTAATAGTTCATTACAAAATTGATGTTTTCATGGGAATCAGAATTTTGATTCAGGATTTGTATTGAAAGTTATAAAGCAGTAAAGTCCGATAAGAATTTGAATAATTGGATCAGGCCGAAATTTCACGAAAATTTGAAGGATGATAGAAAAAGATTGGAAATATTATTTCCATAATTTAGAACAATGAAATTAAACATGGATCAGTGGAATTAAGATCAAGTTTCCACATTAAGATAAAATTGTGAACTTAGGTAACTAAATAGCAATTTTTGAAAATTACAAGGGAAAACATGGAAAATCAGAATTTTTGATTTTTTATGGATATGATGATGTAAGGGATGATTTCATGGAGTGGCAAAGTTGTAGTTATTAAGATACATTAATGGAAAAAAATGTCTTTTAGCAAAAATAGAATTTTTTATTCATTTTAAATGGATGTTTAACAAGTGTAAAAGTGTATCATTATTAGAATTTTCAAGAATTCATCTTCTTCAATCAACTTGTTACCGTGACCTTCTCCAAGGTGAGAAAAAATTTCAATTTTTGATCCATTTTTCTTAGGATTTTGGCTTAGGTATATAGAAAAATGTATCTACACAAGATTCTCTTTTATTTGGTAAGAAAATCTTCATGTTTCATGATTGAGTTGGTGAGATGCGGATGAAGGTGAAATTTAATTTTAATTTTATGATTAAAGGTTGATTCTTGTTGTTAAAAGTGTTATGGACTTTAAATCAAGTATGAAATATGTTTAAAATCAAGTATAAAATTATATACATGGTTCGACCATAGGGTTTTTAGTGAAGAAATATTGTGTTTGACTTATAATTGATATGGAAATGAGTTTAAATGGTTGTAAATGATATGTGGGTGATGAAGTTGAGATGGAATCAAGTTTAGGGATTATTTTGTAAAGAATCAGACTATTCGGCCTAAGGGGAGAATATTTGGAAAAATTCTCAAAAATTTTCTAAGGGCTTAGAATGATTGTAGAATTGATTCTGGGTGCTTGATATCATGTTTGGACTAAATTAAAGTTTGGTTGAAACTTGAGGACCAATTTGCAACTTTTGAAATTTTAGAGGACTTATGGAAAAATGTTAAAAGATTAATGTCCTATGCTGGAAATTGTTTTTAGTATGATAAATTGTTGAAATTGGGAATGATTTGGAAGTTGATTTGGATCAATTTAGAACATTGTGTAAGTAAAAGGATTATTTTACAAGTTTTGGAAATTTTGGAGCAATGATGTATATATGTTCAATTATGAGGGATCAATGCTAGAAATTAATATTTGATTGCTGAATTTTAAGTTAGGATATTGAATTGGGGCCAAAGTGTAAATTTGGTAAAGTTTGGTGATTAGTTCTAAAAGATTGGAAAGTTTGGGAATTAAATAACAAGTTTGCAAACGCAAATGTACTAGATTGAGTATGTTATTTTAATGTTGGAAATTTTGGTATTAAGTTTGGATTGAATTAAATGATGAAGAACTATTTTGAATTCATTGGAAAAGTTGGTATGAATTCTTAGAATTCATACATTGTGACTAAAATGCAAAATTTATAAAAGTTGAGTGGTTAGCAATGAATAAAAATATTTATAGAATTGAAGAGTTATTTTGGAAATATTGAAGTTGTTATGGAATAGTAAAGTGATTTTTATAACAATTAAGTATTGATTTTATTTTATGGAATTTTATTATTGAATTTAAATTATGTTAGTATAATACTAACATATAATTTGAATAATTTGTGGTGTACATGATGTCTGATTAGACTGTGATAAATCTTGTGATCAAAGCGAATCGAAAGTGAAGGATAAAGTACGACACTTAAAGGTTATCGTTGTAAAAGGTTCTAGTGAGGCAAATAAGGTGAGTTCATTTTATTTATTTAAATATACTAATTGAGGAAGACTTGAATAAGTATACCTCATATGGTTTTTTTAAGAAGGATTTGAAGCAAACTATGGAATATTTCCATAATGTTTACTGAAATGATTTATGAATTATTTTTGGGTATAAATTACCCAATATATTTTTATATGATATTTTATGAAAGGATATTTGAATAGTTTCCCTAAAATGATTTTAGGGCATGAGCTGCCCAAAGTATTTTTATATTATATATGTATTTTAAATATGGATTATTTCGGGTATGAACTGCCCAATGCACTGGTTTTGATAAATGATGTTTGAAAATATGATTAATTGGAAATGTTAGAATTATAAATAATATGAATTTATCTTAAAACTCATTGTATGTGTCATTGAGAGTCGTATGTACAATTGGCATGCTATGAGGTGGAGTGATCAATGTTTAATGATAATGATATTGTACATTCATGTACATTATATATGGCACCGTGGGTGCAAATGATATGAGGCACATGGAGTGTATATTTTTATTTTCTAACAATAGCACTTAGAGTGCTTATTGCGCACACTCGTCTAATTCACGTACTTTGTATTTTCTTTAAATATACATTAAGCTATGAATCTGAAAATAAAAAAAGGTGAAAGTACTAGTTATGAGAACTATAAATGTGATTGAACGGAAATTCATATTTTATCGATCATTGTGATCTGAATTTGATTGTCTTGATTTTTACGAATATGTGAGATAATGGTTTTTGATAGGTTTCAAAGATGAGGAATGACTTATTAAAGTCGGGTTGTGAATTTCAAAAGTTTTATATAATGAAATATACTCATTTGATTTTATTAAGTTGTTTTATATTTTATCTCACCTCGATTTGTTATAATGCTTCACTAAGTTATACTTAGTGTGTGATGATTTTCACGTGTATGTAAAGAAAAGGATAATGACGTGAAGTGAAGTGAGGAGCATCGTGAGCATTTCTCTTTAGGGAAATCTTATCGACCTACAGTATCAGTAAGACATCCTTGATATTATTTTGGCTTGTTAGTGGCATGTATATTATGAATGTTCTGGTTGTTCTGATAAAACTATTTTAATATGGTTGGTAGTAGATATAAGTATTATTATATGAATAGTATTTTATATTATTATGTTTTAAAAGTTAATTGATTGATTTTTAAATTAGTCAGTGTTTTGGCAATTTTATATATATTATGAAACAATATTGAACTGCCTAGTTGCTGGCTAAAATCGAATTTAAATAAGATGATAAAATATTATTTTATGTTTTTATGAGATTAATTAAATTGGTTTTAATTAATAAATTGAAATTTTAAGATGAAACAAAATTTTACGAACTTTCGAGTATGTAATGATATAAAAAAATCAGTATACCATCTTTGACTTTTATTTAAGTACGTATACATATTAAGAGTGTTACACGACAGGTTTCGACTGGACCTGAACTAATAGAGTTGTTTTTTTTTAAAAAAAATTATGTTCAAGTCGGATTGGATCGAATTTTTTATATAAAAGGTTTGAGTTTGGGTGAGTCGAGTTTAAGGTTAAAATAACTCGACCCACCTCGGTACTATAAAATTAAAAGAGAAAATAACCTCAGTGACCAAAAATCCCATATAATATACGATTTTAACCAACTTTTTCCGGATTTTCCAAAATGACCAACAAAATCGCAATGCAATCGCTAATTCGCAACGCGATCTCCATTATCGCAAATTCGCGTTGCATTTTCGTAATGCGATAGTTGAAAATCGCGTTGCGATGATCTACAGTATCGTTGTGATTTTCCCAATTCGCAATGCGAATAAGTAAATCGCAACGCGAATTGGGAAAATCGCAATGCGAATAAGTAAATCGCAACGCGAATTGGGAAAATCGCAATGCAATGCGATAATAAAAAATCGCAACGAGATACTTACTTTCGCAACGCGATACTGACTTTCGCAACGCGATACTGACTTTCGCAACGCGATAATACATAATCGCAATACGATTTTCAAAGCGCCATTAGTATCCTGGCCAAGTATTTTATTTTTAAATTCCAAACACGAATATTAATATATTGGAACACTGAACTGTCCACAGTATATCCCGTAATCGCAACTCATAACCTAAAACCTAAAATCACAACTCAGTCCCATCTCCATCTCTCACTCTCTCACCCATCTCCGACGAAATCCGTCCCCATCTCCGGCGAAATCCGTCTATCTCCATCTCTCAGAGCCACCCTCACAATCAAAATGGAAAATCAACCAAATCAACCAACGAGGGTTAGTTTTTTTAATTATTTTCTTTTTGAAATTTTTGCATTATTATTAGGTTTTTCATATTGAAATTGATGATAAGTTTACTGGTAATTTCAATAATAGATTAACCATTTCACTTAGATTGCTTATTAAATCAACCGAGAATCGCAACACGAAATGCAAATCGCAACGCGATTTTAGTTTCGCGTTGCGATAGTCGAATTCGCGTTGCGATTTTCATTTTCGTATTGCGATTTTCATTTTCAGAAACTATTCTTCTTCTGCAAATTGAAACTTGAATGAATTGCATTACTTCAACCAAAAAACAAAGACAAATAGTGTTGCGAAATTCACAGTGTTGCATATTTAAGTTTGAAGAATAAACTACTACTATTTATGTTTATTATTGTTTTTTGTATATCTTCATAGTGTAGTTTTTGGTATATCTAATTTAGTATGTTTATTGTTTTTGTAGAACTTTTATTCGGCTCAATTGACCTTGAGAAATAAAGTCAGCCTGGCCAAAACAATTGCGTCGAAGCTTTCACCTGCACAAAGAAAAATGTTTGAGGATACATGCTTCGGGCCATGGCTGAAAGTACAACATCCCGGTGGAGATGCGATGTTGACACACCTGTTTCTTCAAACCATGACTAGCGATCTACCAGAGACTATACAACGTCGTGATGAAGAGATATGGTTTGATTTTCCACCGGCGTATACGTGTTTTGGGCGGGAGGAGTTTTGCTTAATCACCGGTTTACGCTTCGGACACGATGATGTAGGTCGGTACACTAGACACATTACCCACCCATCATGGCTATCTCGGGTTTTTCCTGAGCTGGAGAGGCCGAGTCTACACGTAGAAGACCTGACAAGATTTTTGAATAATAAAGATGGTTTTACTCGGATGGATGACGTCGACGTTGTCCGAGTATGCCTTCTAATTCTTTTGCATGCCAGCTTTTTTGGCAAAGAGGCCAGACAACCTATTCCAAATGATCTAATCAAATTGGTAGAAGACCTAAATGCGTGGAACCTGTTTCCGTGGGGCTCGTATTTATGGAAAGCTACATGGAATAAGTTATCGTCTGCCTTGGATGATCGAAAAAGTTTGCATGGCGATGGTTCCAAATACACTTTGACAGGCTTTATTTGGGCCTTTAAGGTAAGAATTTTTATATGATATTTCCAAAATTATAAGTAATTATTTAACAATTACTAATGTTTGTTATTATATTGTTTGTAGATTTGGATATTTGAGGCCTTTCCCGCCATGAAGACATATGCAATAAAAACTTCAAATGATATTCCCAGGGCTATTTCCTGGAAGAGGAAACGGACCTTGCAATGGGAAGATTTCCTACGGTATACGACAATAAATAATGTAAGTTAACATAAATACTACCATATGTTTATAAACAAGTTATTACTAGTACACGTTTAACTTTGTTTGAGCTTTTAAATTGTTAGGAGGCCAACACTCCTCTACGGAGGCTGACACCCACGGAAGCTGAGCTTGCCACTGATTGTGGCAAGCTAGTAAGCGTTTTTTTGATGGAACGGTTGATGAGCCTCCACTTCGGGAGCCATCACCTCGCCCAGAGCTATCACCTCACCCAGAGCCATCATCTGATCGACCCGGCTATACACCTCCACAACGACAGCCATCACCTATTCTGTCACATCATCGAGCCTCTTCTCCACCATCACCGCAAGATAGGCGACCGGCAAAGATGCCACGACGTTTATCTCCCTATTCTCCACCTCCACCTCAACGGGATGAGTTAGGGGAGTTACGTGATGAGGTCAATGCCTTACGTGAGGAGGTCAATACTTTACGCAAAGAAGATGGTGCATGGCGTGTTGAGGTGTCTACATTACGCGGTGAGGTAGCCGCTCTACGTGAGATGGTAGCATCGTTGCAGAATGAGGTTCATACTCTACGCAACGAGGTAAGTTTAAGATTTTTCATACTCGTAATTCATTCGGTTGCTGCCAATACTGCTAAACTTTTTGTTAGTATTTGTTTTTGGTTTTGTTTTTGTCTTTTGGTTGAAGTAATGCAATCCATTCAAGTTTCAATTTGCAGAAGAAGAATAGTTTACTTTCGCAACACGAAAATGACTATCGCAACGCGGAAATGGCTATCGCAATGCGAAATGAAAATCGCAACGACAAAATCGCAATGCGAAATGAAATCGCAACGACAAAATCGCAACGCGAAATGAAAATCGCAATGCGATTTGTGTTTCGCGTTGCGATTTTGTCGTTGCGATTTTCATTTCGCATTGCGATAGCCATTTCCGCGTTGCGATAGTCATTTCGCGTTGCGATTTTAAGTTTCGTGTTGCGAAAGTAAACTATTCTTCTTCTGGAATGTTTATATATGTTGTCCTTTTAAATGTTTATATAAGTGCTTACTTCTGGAATGTTATATGAGCATTTTGTGAACTATGATAGAATAATGATTTGGGTGAATAATGCTAGTTTGAAACATATTTGTCTTTGTTTAATATCATGTATGTTTATTTACTGATTTATGTATTAATTTTTTTTAGCGGCCCGATAAGGTGGATGCTTTACGTCGGGTTTTCCTTGCACGACGGAGTTCACGCATCAGACGGCGTGGACGTGCTATTACGTCTCCGTTCACCCCAATGGTGTGAAGACTCCGCAAGAAGAAGCCCGACTCACCGGTCATCCCTCAAGAGTCCCCTCCAATCGTTCAAGAGGCCCCTATTCTCCCTCAAGCGTTCAAGAGGCCACTGTCATCATTGAAGAGGTCCCTCCCACCATTCCAGAGCCCGATTCACATGGGGTAATATATCGAAGTATTGAGAAACCCCCACCGGTTCCGGACATGATGGATGAGAGTTGGCTCTCGTATGAGTTACCGGCTAGTACCCTTCCGGTATTTGAAGTGGAGAGGAGACAACTACCGGAAACAATTGTGGATAATACCCTTTGGTCTAAGACCGCAGTTGATTTTTATCTACATGAGCGGAGCCAAGGGTGTTACACTGACATCAGCAAACTCAACGATGAAATGTTTTTGTTGCTTGATCGGTCTTGGTGGGGTGTGCTATTAGGGGTTGAAGACAGTGGCTATTTGGATGGGGAGGTAAGTCTTATATTTGTCTTATATATGATTTTGATTAATTTGTTTAAAAATTAATGTAATTCACTAATATATGTATTTTGTTGTAAAACAGCATATCGATGCGTGGGTGTCACGTCTACTAATAATAAGGAAGCTTAGGAAAAATAAAAAAAATTCGCTATATACAATAATGCCGACGACTTTTCACGCAGTTCACTTGAAAAATCAACGAGATGAATCATTTTTGTTGGGCAATGGACAAGCTAAACTTTATCCTGCATGGTGGGAGGTCGATAAGGTTAGTGTTTATTTTTTAAATTTTTTAAAGGTGTTCATAAATAAGTGCGCAAATAAATAAATTATTACTTATGATCGTAGGTGTTTATCCCTGTTTTGGAATGTCGTCACTGGCTTCTCGTCCAACTTTAGCTCCCATCCCTGAAGATAATAGTGTATGATAGCATGATCAATTACATATCACTGTCTGATTTGAGAGATATTTTCAAGGGATGGAGCTCTCATTTGGCTAAATTCTTGGATGGGATTAAGTATTGGAGTCATTCTGGACACAAGAAGCCAAAGAAGTTCAATGTCACAGTTGTCAGAGACGAGACCGCGCCACAGCAATCAACGGGAGCCAGAGGGGATTGTGGTCCTCTCGTATGCCTTTGCTTGGCGCGTTTGACGACGGGAAGCACAGAGTTTTTACCTCCCACCGATAGAGATAGAGCTGCAGTAGGCTTGTGGTTTGGCATTATATGGCTAGAGCAATATATTCGAGACGCTGCCTACCTGCATCCGCGTTATGAAAGTGTCCATTGTTAATTGGTAAGTCAAATGCAAGTTTTGTTAACATATATACTCCTTTTGGTTTGAAAATGTTTGGTTAAGTACCTAGAATTCAATAATTTGTTGTTTGTAGGTTTTAGATGTGTAGGAAGTCTTGTTTGAGAAAATGTTTGGTTTCTGCAGGTTAATCCTTAAGTGAGCTGCGTGAAATGGATGTACGGGGTCACAAAGTTGTTGATTCATTGATTCAATAATTGATGAAGAAATAAGAATTATTATTATTTTTTGATTGTTTAATTGATTTGTAAAAGATGATTTGTAAATGTTGATTTGTTTAATTGATGTGTACATAATTTGTGTTGAAATGTAATAGTTGATTTGTTGATTTTCAATCTGCTTTATGTTGAAGGCAAAACAGACTATCGCAACGCGAAATGGCTATCGCAACGAGAAAATCGCAATGCGAAATGAAAATCGCAACGAGAAAATCGCAATGCGATTTTCATTTCGCATTGCGATTTTCTCGTTGCGATAGTCAAATGAATGTCTAATAAGTGATAACAACTGAACAGATCATAGCAATGTTCAAACTCAAGTTACTAATACATGCCTAACTGAAAATGTTAAAAGTGCACACATAAAATACACATAATGCAAGTTTTGTTAACATATATACTCCTTTTGGTTTGAAAATGTTTGGTTAAGTACCTAGAATTCAATAATTGTTAAAAGTTTATGCATGTTAATCCTCGTTGCCTTTTTCATTTCGCATTGCGATTCTATCGTTGCGATTTGCATTTCGCATTACGATGGTCAAATGATTGCCTTTCGCAACGTGATTCTGACTTTTGCAACGAGATAATACAGAATCGCAATGCGAGTTTCAAAGTTCGCAACAGGTTTTAGTTTCGCAAGCCAAATTTTTTGTGTATATATATACGCAGCAGCAACAACTCATAACCTAAATCCCTAAATCGCAACTCATTCCATCTCCATCTATCACTCTCTCCGCGACATCCGTTCCAATATCCAACGACATCCTTCCCCATCCGGCAACAAGTCTTAGTTTCGCATCTCGTTTGTTTAGTTACAACCATGAAATCATCTAATATTGATCATGTTTGGATAGATTTGTGTTTTGGAGGGTCATGGGAGAATGTTCATGGTGTTTTACAATATATGCCTTTACCCATGAATCTTCAACTAAAACTGTCATTAAAGAAGTTAACTTATGAAACCCTAATGTTACGTGTTTCAAAGAAATTGAATTTAGAGCCCCTAAGTGGATTTAGGCTATCTTATCAGAGAAATGGTAAAGTTTATTTGTTAACCGACAATGAAGATGTTGAACGATTCATTGCTTACATTAATGTTTCAAGTGATGATGTTACATTGTATGTTGTTAAACCTAGAAGTAGTATTGTTGGGTCAATAGCGGGTAGTAATCAACTAAGTGGGTCGCAAAACCCACAGCCTTTCTCTAATCCAAATCCAAATCAACTTTCAGCACCAAATTCCGGTTTTCGTATTGACCAATTAGACGATGATGAGCCAAGAGAAAAAATTGTGAGTACTAGTCAGTATTCGAAATTTGATCTTGGTAATACCCGGACTTTGATATTGGTCAATACACGGATTTTGATGATGTTTCAGAAGAAGAAACAGACCCTGCGTGTAATGATTTTGATATTGGTCAATACCCGAATTTTGATGATGAAACACCCGTTGCCGAGGAAGATGTTGTTGATGATAATGAGGAGGAAGTTACGACTGTGAATGAACATGTTGAACATCCATTCTGTAATTCATATAATCCTGAAGAAGAAAAAGAAGAAGAAAAAGTCCCCGAAGAAAAGAAAATGCCACGGGAGTATAACTGGAATATGCCAGAATTACTTCAGTTACCGGAAGAAGAGTTGGCAAAGAAAGCAGTTGATTGTTACACAAAAGTTATTCGTATCAAGAAAGATGATTGTTTTGATACAAAGGAAGACTTGAAGATAGCTTTGTATACGAAATGTGTGGAAGATGGCTATCAACTAAAAGTTAACAAATCAAGCAAAGATTGTTTCGAAACAAGGTGTACGATTGACAAAAACTGTACGTGGCGTATGATTGCAAAGAGGATAAAAGATTGCGCAATGTTTCAAGTTAGGACTTTTATTGATAAACATACATGTTCAAGAACCCAAGTTTTTCCTCACCATAGACAGGAAAACAAAAAGGTGTTGGGTGGTTTTCTGGCTGAGTTAATGTTTTTGAATGGCAGGGTATATCGGGGACATGAAATTATGACTGACATGAATGCTCGGTTCAAGATTAGTATATCATATTCTCAAGCTTGGAGAGCCAAATGTTATGCCTTGGAATTGTTGAGGGGGTCGCCAGAAGCATCGTTTGCCCAACTGCCGGCTTATTGTCACAATTTAAAGTTGAAAAATCCTGGGTCGGTAACTCATATCAAAACAGATAGAGATGGACGCTTTGAGTTGTTGTTTATCGCCATTGGTGCTGCGGTTAGTAAATCAATATAATTCTGTTGACTCATTTCTGTTAGTTACATGCATTTCACATTTAAATGATTATATTTCTTGTGTATATTATTTTGTAGATTCGTTCGTTTATTACTTGCATGCGCCCAGTTATTATAGTTGACGGAGCACATTTGAAAGGTCGATACCTTGGAGTAAACTTATTAGCAGTAGCCATGGATGCTAACAATGGGATATTGCCAATAGCTTACGGGGTTGGCAAATCTGAAACCTCTGATTCGTGGACATGGTTTATGGGGTATCTTAGGGATTGCATAGGTCCTATTAGCAATCTGAAAATCATATCCGATAGGGCAAACTCAATTGACAACGCTGTTAGAAGGTGTTTCCCAGATGCTTTTCATGGACTTTGTGGTGTTCATTTGTATAGAAATCTAAAATCAAGGTCTGCTGGTATAAAAAAGCACAAATGGACATACTGGAAGGCTATAAAGGCTTATCGGGAAGTGGATTTCAATAAGCATATAAACTATTTAAGACGTGTTTTGCCTCAGTGTGCTCAAACACTAGAAGATGTCGGGTTTGAAAGATGGTCAAGAGTACATCAACTTGGAGCAAGATATGGTTTCATGACGTCTAATAGTGCAGAATCAATTAACGCTCTAAGTCGTCATTCCCGGAAATTACCCATTACTATGTTAATGGAGTTTTTTCGAGCCTCTATTCAACAGTGGTACTACAAGAAAAGAAACCATGCAGGTATTATTTCTTTGAATTCGTAACTTATCATATATTTTACTAAGTATTATTTATTTAAATTTACAGGAACATTGGAACATCGTGTTACACCTGGACTGAAAAAAAGATAACGAAACGTGTTGTGAAGTCAACGTCATGGAGAGTTGAACCATGTTCAAACACTTTGTTTGAAGTACTAGATAATAACTTAAATGGGCTTGTCGATCTAAATGCAAGGACGTGTAGTTGTATGAAATGGCAAACATCTGGTTATCATGTGGCCATGTTATAAAAGTTGCTCTTCATCTAAACCAAGATGATTCAAGCACATAAGCTATGGATTGCTACACTACAGAAGTATATCGACAGACTTATGCCGAGATTGTCTACCCTATTTCACATCCTTCTGAGTGGGACATACCAGATGACTTACAAACAGTTTTCCACAGCCATGGACAGAAGGCTACCTGGCCGACCAAAAAGTCACGATCGTATACCGTCTAAGGGTGAAGAGAAGAAGAGATCGACATGTAGTCGGTGCAAGGAAAGTGGTCATACAAGGTTGACATGTGGATCACCAGTGCCATCACAATCATCTTTTCCTCTACCAAAATATGGATCATCATCAAAATCCAAAGCTCATATGGTGTCAAGAAAAAGGCAATCAAAATCGCAATCATCTTTAAAATCCCAATCACAACTGGCTTCACCTTTTGGAACTGTTAACTTAGGTGATTTTTAAATGCAAACGTTGTATTATGTAGATTTTATGTGTGAACTTTTAACATTTTCAGTTAGGCATGTATTAGTAACTTGAGTTTGAAAATTGCTATGATCTGTTCCAGTTGTTATCACTTAATAGGCAATCATCTTAATGTCTATCGCAACGCGGAAATTACTATCGCAATGCGAAATGAAAATCGCAACGAGAGAATCGCAATGCGAAATGAAAATCGCAACGCTAATTTCGCATTGCGATAGTACTTTTTGCCTTCAACATAATGCAGATTGAAATCAACAAAATCAACCATTACATTTCAATCAATTAAACAAGCACAAATAAGAATTATGTTAACATCAATTAAACAAATCAACTTTTACAAATCACCTTTTACAAATCAATTAAACAATCAAAAAATAAGCAATAATTATTAGAGAAAATAACACTTCTACTATTGAATCAACTTTTGCAGCCATACATCATTTTCACGCAACTCACTTCTGAGATTAACCTGCATAAACCAAACATTTGCTCAAACAACACTTTCTACACATCTAAAACCTACAAACAGCAAATTATTGAATTCTAGGTACTTAACCAAACATTTTCAAACCACAAGCCTATAAACATACCAATTGTTTATGGACATTTTTATAACGCGGATGTAGGTAGGCAGCGTCTCGTATATATCGATCTAGCCATATAATGTCGAAACCACAAGCCTACTGCAGCTCTATCTATATCGGTGGGAGGTAGATACTTTATACTTCCTGTGATCAAACGGTCCAACGCCAAGCATACGAGAGGACCACAATCCCCTCTGGGTCCTTTCGTTTGTTGTGGTGCGGTCTCGTCTCTGCTAACTGTAATATTGAGCTTCTTTGGCTTCTTGTTTCCAGAACGAGTCCAATAATTTATCGCATCCAAGTATTTAGCCAAATAAGAGCTCATCCCTTAATAATATCTCTTAAATCAGCCAATGATATGTAATTTATCATGCTGTCATATACTACTGCCTTAAGGGATGGGATCTGAAGCTCGACGAGAAGCCAATGGTTACGTTCCAAAACAGGGATAAACACCTGCAATCATAAGTAATAATTCATTCATTTGCGCACTTATTTATGAATACCTTTAAACTCAATCTAAATAAACACTAACCTTATCGACCTCCCACCATGCAGGATAAAGTTTAGCTTGTCCATTGCCCAACGCAAATGATTCATCTCGTTGATTCTTCAAGTGAACGGCGTTAAAAGACGTCGGCATAATTGTATACCGTGTATTTCTTTTATTTTCCTTAAGTTTCCTAATTATTAGAAGACGTGACACCCACGCATCGATATGCTGTTTTACAAAAAAAGACATATATTAGTAACTTACATAAATTTACAAAAAAATAATCAAATGAAAATATAAGAAAAATATAAGACTTACCCCTCCATCGAAATAGCCATTGTCTTCGACCCCTAATAATACGCCCCACCAAGACCGATCAAGCAACAAATAGATATCATCATTGAGCTTGCATATGTCAGTGAAACACCCCTGGCTTCGCTCATGTAGATAAAAATCAACTGCGGTCTTAGCCCAAAGGGTGTTATCCAGAATTGTGTCCGGTAGTTGTTTCCTCTCCTCTTCAGATACCGGTATGGTACTGGCCGGTAACTCATACGAGAGCCAACTTGAATCCATCATGTCGGCACGTCAGAGGGTTTCTCAAGAATCCTACATATGACGCCATGTGAATCGGGCTCTTGAATGGTGGGAGGGACCTCTTCAACGATGACAGTGGCCTCTTGAACGGTGGGAGGGGACTCTCGAGGAATGATAGGGGCCTCTTCAACGATAGGAGTGGACTCTTGAGGGATGATAGGCGAGTCGGGCTTCTTCTTGCGGTGTCTTCGCACTATTGGGGTATACGGAGACTTAATAGCACGTGCACGCCGTCTGATGCGTGAACTCTGTCGTGCAAGAAAAACCCGACGTAAAGCATCCACCTTATCGGTCCGCTAAATAAAAATACAAATATCAGTAAATAAACAGACATGATATTTAAACAGTGAAAACAAAGATAAATATATTTCAAACTTTCAACCAAAAGACAAAACAAAGACAAATACTAACTTCACAGTGTTAAAGTAAAAAGTTTAGCAGTTTTGGCAGCAACCGAATAAATTTACTAAGCAATCTAAGTGAAATGGTTAATTTAAGTGAAATTACGAGTAAATTTATCATCAAGTTAAATATGGAAAATCTTAAACTTACCTCGTTACGTAGAGTATGAACCTCATTCTGCAACGATACTACCATCTCACGTAGAGCGGCAACCTAACCACGTAAAGTAGACACCTCCACACGCCATGCACCATCGTTATCAAGTAGAGTACCGATCTCCTCACGCAAGGCATTGACCTCATCACGTAACTCCCTTGACTCATCCCGTGGAGGTGGAGAATAGGGAGATAGAAGTCGTGCCATCTTTGCCAGTCGCCTATCATGAGGTGATGGTGGAGAAGAGGCTCGATGATGTGACGGGATAGGTGATGGCTCTCGTTGTAGAGGTGTATAGTCGGGTCGATCAGGTGATGGCTCTAGGTGAGGTGATGGCTCTCGAAGTGGAGGAAGTGGAGGCTGCTCATCATTCGTGCCATCAAGAAAACGCTGACTAGCTTTCCACCAATCAGTGGCAAGCTCAGCCTCCGTGGGTGTCATTCTCATTAATGGGATGTTGGCCTCCTAAAAATATAAAAACTCAAACAAAGTTAAACGTCTAATATTAATAACTTGTTTATATATGATAGTATTTGTGTTAACTTACATTATTTATTGTCGCATATGGTATTAAGTCTTCCCAATCCAACAGACGTTTCCTCTTCTAGGAAATAGCCCTGGGAATATCATTTGAAGTTTTTATTGCATATGTCATCATGGCGGGAAAGGCCTCGAATATCCAAATCTACAAACAATATAATAACAAACATTAGTAACTGTTAAATAATTAATTATAATTTTGAAAACATTATATAGAAATTCTTACGTTAAAGGCCCAAACAAAGCCTGACAAAGTGTATTTCGACCCATCGCCCCGCAAACTTTTGCGGTCATCAAAGGCAGACGACAACTTAGTCCAGGTAGCTTTCCATATATACGAACCCCACGGAAACAGATTCCATGCATTTAGGTCCTCTACCAATAATATTAGCTCTGAGGAATAGGTTGTCTGGCCTCTCTGCCTAAAAAGCCGGCATACAAAAGTAGTAGAAGGCATACTCGGACAACATCGACGTCATTCATCCGAGTAAAACCATCTTTCTTATTAAACAATTTCTTCATGTCGTCGACATGTAAGTTCGGCTTCTCTATTGACTCATCAGGAAAAACCCTGGATAACCATGATGGGTGGGTGATATGACGAGTGTACCGGCCTACATCATCGTGTCCGAATCGTAGACCAGTGATTAAGCAGAACTCCTTCCGCCCAAAACAAGTATACGCGGTGGAAAATGAAACCATATCTCTTCCTCACCACGTTGTATACTGTCGGGTAGATCGCTAGTCATGGTATGAAGCCACAAATGGGTCAAACTAGCATCTCCACCCGGATGCTGTACTCTCAGCCATGGCCCGGAGCAGGTTTCTTCAAACAATTTTCTTTGTGCAGGTGAAAGCTTCGAAGCAATTGTAGTGGCTAGGCTAACTTTATTCCTTAATGTCAATGAAGCCGAAAAAAATTTCTACAAAAAAACAATAAACATACCAAGTTAGATATACAAAAATTACACTGTCAAGATATACCAAAAACAAAACAATAAACATAAATAGTAGTTTATTCTTGAAACTAAAATTTGCAACACTGTTTTTGTCTTTTGGTTGAAATGAAAATCGCAACGAGATAATGAGAATCGCAACGCGGAAATGACTATCGCAACGAGAGAATCGCAACGCGAAATGACTATCGCGACAGACAATCGCAACGCGAAATGAAAATCGCAACCGCGAAATAAAAATCGCAACGCGAAATGAAAATCGCAACGCGAAATAAAAATCGCAATGCGATGCGATTTTTGCGATTTTCTCGTTGCGATAGTTATTTCCGCGTTGCGATTTTCATTCTCGAAACTATTCTTCTTCTGCATTACTTCAACCAAAAGACAAAGCAAAGACAAATACTAACTTCACAGGCTAAACAGTTTAGCAGTATTGGCAGCAATCGAATGAATTTAATAAGAAATCTAAGTGAAATGGTTAATCTATTATTGAAATTACCAGTAAACTTATCATCAATCTCAATATGAAAAACCTAAAATAATGCAAAAATTTCAAAATAAAAATAAAAAAAACTAACCCTCGGAGGTTGATTTTCCATTTCTGAATGATTGTGAGGGATTTTTGACTGTGAATGGTTGTGAGGGATTTCGCCGGCGATGGGGACGGAAATCTTCAGAGATGGAGACGGATTTCGCCGTAGAGAGTGAGAGATGGAGATGGGACTGAGTGTTGTGTTTTTAGGTTTGAGGTTATGAGTTGCGATTACTGTGGACGGTTCAGTTTCTTGATTTATTAAGAAAAAATTCGTGTTTGGAATTTGAAAAAAAAAATACGCGTTAATACGAATGGCGCTATGTAAATCGCGTTGAGAAAGTCAGAATCGCGTTGCGAAAGTCAGTATCTCGTTGCGATTTTGTATTATCGCATTGCGATAGTAAGTATCGCATTGCGATAGTCAGTATCGCATTGCGATTTTCCCAATTCGCGTTGCGATTTACTTATTCGCATTGCGAATTGGGAAAATCGCAACGACATTGTATACCATCGCAACGCGATTTCCAACTATCGCAACGCGATTTCCAACTATCGCAACGCGAAATGCAACGCGAATTTGCGATAATGGAGATCGCGTTGCGAATTAGCGATCGCATTGCGATTTTGTTGGTCATTTTGGCAAATCCGGAAAAAATTGGTTAAAATCGTATATTATATGGGATTTTTGGTCACTGAGGTTATTTTCTCAAATTAAAATTATACTCTACTTTCCCTTCGTTCCCTTTCCCTTTCCCTTTCCCTTTCCCGAGATGACAATCTGGAATTCTGAAACCCTTTTTTTCATTTTCTCGCACAAATTCCTTCCAAGTTTTACTCTTCAGAGTTTTAATTCATCATTAGCCATCACCCATTAAAACGTTGATCCTTCTTCTTCAGTTTATGCCTTCAAGATTTTCATTTGTTTTCATTTTTCTTCCCACAATCGATGCTGTTAATAAACATAACAACATTCAGAGTAGAAAAACTTCATTTTTCATCAAAGTATTTTCTTTTATTGTTTTTTACTTTCTATTGATTCGCATTTGTGAAAACTATGTGAAATTAGTATAATATAAATAAGGTTTTACTCAAGTTTTCATTTTTCTTCCCACAATGGATGCTCTATAATAAACAATAACAACATTCAGAGCAGAAAAAACTTCATTTTTCATCAAGGTAAGTATTTCCTTTTGTTGTTTTTTACTTTCTGTTGATTCATATTTGTGAAAACTATGTGAAATCAGTATAATATAAATAAGTTTTTACCCAACTCTTTATTAGGTTTTAATTTCATAAAAAATCAACAACTCCTTTAATTACTCTAGATGTGAAATTTGCAACAATAGATAAGTTTCAGCATTATATATATGAAAAGATTTACTTTAATTTTAATGGAATTAAAAAATGAATCTTTGATGTAATTAAGATTTGAAAAGACGATAAATAATTTTCAGCAGTAGATAAATTTCAGTAATAGATGTAAAATTTTAGTTACTGTATATGATAAGTTTCAGCAATAGATAAATTTCAGCAGTAGATAAATGAAAAGACAATCCCAAAAAGAAAAATAGTTGAGATTTGAGTGCGTTCATAATTTATAGTATTGTTTATAATTTTAATGGTAGAACATTATTGTAGTTTGAATATATTCGTTGAAGCCATTCATTCTCAGTTACATTGTATAAGCTAAGTAGCAGTAGGTAGGGTGCAATGATAATGGATCTTTGATATATAAATATGAGCGTTCATAATTTTCCAAAATAGAAGAAAATGAATATAATGGTTACCGATATTCAAACTACAATACTGATCTACCATGTATGCTTTTTATGGCATGATTTTTATTTGTTTATTGAGATATGAATTGATATTTGTCATTTGACATTATATAAGTTATTATGATTATTAAATACTATTTTCTTCAATGATTTTACTGGAAGATGTCTAATTTTTTAGAGAATTTTGTTTCGTCAACATCTCCTATTTTTAACTCTCCTCAGTTACTAACCGAAAGACGTCCATCACCAATTTATGAGGGAAATGCATTGCCTATACTAAGTTAACCTAATGTTGTGGTTGAAAATAATGAATCAAGTGAATGTACCTCATCAAAGTTAAAATTTGAGGTACGCAATCACTTCAAAAAAGAAAAGATCAACAATCAGTAGAAGGCAATATGTAATCAATCTAAAAAAAAGTCAATGGTGAATCTAAGAATGGGACAAGTCATTTGTGTGATCATTTGAAAATGTGTAACAAGCGAGTTCAAGTGGACATTCAACAACAAGTCCAAGTGGCTAATCAAAAGAAGTTGGATGGAAAATTGAAGGCTTTCTCATTTAATCAAAATGTGGCAAAAAAAGAACTTTCGAAGATGATAGTCATGTATGAATATCCTTTATCAATGGTGGATCATACACAGTTTAAAAAAATATTATTTTAGTCTACAACCTATGTTTGAAATGTATTCTCGTAAGACTATAAAGCGTGATATTTTTGGATATGTTAAAAAATGAAAAGGTACGAATATTGTCTAAGTTGGAGGCTAATGATGGACGAATTGCCATAACAACTGATGTGTGGACTTCAGATCATCAAAACAAAGGTTACATAGTTGTTACTGCTCATTACATTAATAAAGCTTGGAGTTTACAAAAACACATCATAAGGTACATTTTTAAAGATATATTTATTAATTATTTACATTTAAATATGTTTCAAAACTTATACATTTTAGTTAGTTTTTAATTAGGTTTGAATATGTACCAACCCGGCACACCATTGATGTCATTGCTTCTAGTTTGATGAAATGTTTCCTGGATTAGAATATTAATAGGAAACTTGCATCTATTACAATTGATAATTATAGTGTGAATGATAACGTCATTAAGTTGTTAGTTGATTGATTGGGAGGTGATACTCTATTGCTTAATAGAACCTTTTTTCACATGCGTTGTTATGCACACATTGCATTTAATTGTTAAAGATGGATTAAATGTGATTGGAGATGATATAGAAAGGATCCATAACAGTGTTCTTTTTTGGAGTGCTACTCCAAAATGTTGGGAAATATTTGAAGAGGCAACACGTCAATTGCACATTTCAACGACAAAAAAATTATGTGTTGATGTTAGAACACGGTGGAATTCCAATTTTTGGATTAGTGATCAAGCCGCTTGATAAGTTGACTATGATTCACCTTTACGAAATCTTAAGAAAACTTTGACTTTTTATTACAACATTGTGGGATATTTTAACTTTCACTGCTCACTTTGATTTTCAAGACACGTTCAAGGGAGAAAATTTAACCACACATAAATTCATAATATTGATTAAATGAGGATAATCAAATAGACTCTTATACTAAAAAATCACTCATCACTCTAATGAGATTACCCTTCTACACATCTCTATTGTTTTAGCACAAATTTCTCTTTCTAATCTTACAATAACACCTTTTACACTTGTATTTTAGTTCAATGTTCACATACTTAGAAAATATTTTCTTAGCTTTATCCAAGAGGGTTAGGTTCCTTAATCAAGCCTTTCCTAACAACTTTAGCATATGATGCACAAAACTAACTGGAGTTCACATTTTTAAGTTAGTCACTTCAACAATTTTCTTATAGGTTAGTCTTTGTTACCCTTTTATTAATCAATGCCACACATTAACTTATCAATCAGCGATGGACGAATGATATAGGAGTCTTAGTCTGCAAGATCATTTTTTTAAGCATGTAGGACTTGACTAGATTAATCTAGAACCAACTAAACTCTTGCTCTAATACCACTAAATGTAACACTAAAATTCTGAAGAATTTATTATCACATGGAATCATCGAAATGACTAACCATTCTTTTTTCTTATGATCAAACTCACTTTTAAATTATTTACACAAGTATGAAACCATAATCATTTGTAAAAGTGGGGCCCTAATTTAAAAGATCGATAAATAAAATAAATAATTAAAATAATACAAATTGATTTATTTCAAATCATGATCTTTATATGGCCACTAAGTCGTCATCACTGTACTCTGATACTTCGTTGAGACTCCTCTGATGATATTGTCATCCCATCATACTTAATGAAACCTAAAACCTACGAATGGAACATATTCCAAATACTGAGCTTGTAAGCCTCGCACCACATTATACCACTACTATAATACATGCATTTATAAAATAAGCAAGCTAATAAGTACAATTAGAGAAGAAATACTACTATGCCATCAATGATACCAAACCATCTATTCAAGGCACATCCATTATCTCAATGGTTTGAGTCTCATGTTTATCTTAGTTTACTACTAAGGGACTCACTATGAGTATACATATACTTGCCTTTAACCAAAATATCATGCTATTATGCATCATTATATGACACAAAAAATCACACAAACACAATGACAGTACATAGCCATCAGGTACTAGTCATACACTAATGAAATGCATCAAGATAGAGTCACATCAAAAGCATCACGATATAGTTCATGGTACATAATATCATAATAATGTTGTCAGGTAGCTAAATTACCTTGGCACTGAATACTGAAGTGCCTTAGCACTGATACAGAAGTACATTTGAACTGATACTAAAGGACCTTAACACTGATTAGAGTATTTCTGAATGTTTCTCATATATATACATTAGACGATCGTCATACATAAAAGTAGCTTGGGTGTCCTTATTATTTCCTGAGTATCAAACAAGAGCATAAGTCTTATGGAATATTACCTAATAACGCTCTTATGTTTATTACATTATTATCCAAGTTTCCACTTATAAGCTTTTATTATTAGGGTTTTGGAGAACCTTAACCCTTTTTCGAGTCCTTAACCCAAAAATAGACTTCGTGTCTAATTCAGTAGTATGGTACCGATATTAAGCTATGTTACTAGCCCTTGAGGACTGGTACTCACCCTTGTTATTGATATTGATTTACCTTTGATATTTTGGGAAAATCCCTAAAGTATCGATACTTCCATTTGGAGTATCAATATTACCCTTTTAAAGTATCCATACTACTCTTGAGTACTAATATCAATTTTGACTACTAGAATTTTAAACTTAAAAATGTTATTGATATCTTACCCTTGGTGTTGATATCGAAAAAACATTATTGATACTCTACGAACAGAGTACATGTCGCAACCGGCTTTCGGTTGGGCCCCGAATTGGGCTTCGACTTTGATTAAATGAATTGGAGTCACCACCGACCATTTAAAACGAATTTAGGTAGGTCGGACACCATCTTACATGATCTGCGTTGTACTAGAAACGTGTCGGGTTTGGGAGTTGGTTATGGTCAAGGAAGGATTTTCACCCTTGAACCGCCCTTTTGGTACCAATTAATTCATCGATTGTCTTAATCGCGAAAATCAAAATTTAAATTGAAATTTAAAAATTCAATTCGAATTAATTATCTTTGATCGATTGAAAGTATCCTTAAAAATTCAAAAGTGTTGGATTGTGAAAATGAAAATAAACATGAGAAAATAATAATAAAAAATATTAATATAATAATATTAATAAAAAATGAAAAAATAAATAAATAATATATATATAAAACAATGTAAAAAGAAATAAAAATATTAAATTTAGGAGAAAATGAAAAATATATATAAAGTAAATAAATAAATAAATGAAATAAAAAGAATAAGTCAAAAGTTGTTACATCTCCCATGTTTTGCATGTAGAGAAACTGGATTTGCAATGAAAATGCTCTGCCACTCCTCGTGCTTTTAGATACTGGCTTTGGATCCTCCACGTTTACTTTTTGTCATTTTCTTCCCTCAGTTTTTTCAAATCGTTGCCCCTTCCTATGATTTTGGTTCCACGTTTTTCTCTGTGTCCTTCTTCTTGATGCATGAGTCTATTTATAGTCTAAAGAAACCTATTTTTAGATCAGATTTAGAGTCCTACTTGGACTCAAAATGCTTCGGTTTTAGTGTTTCAATAGGACTCAAATACGTTAGTTTATTTTCTGAATCTCACTAAATCGAGGTTGTTGAGTGTGGGGCCTGCAAAAATAATAAATAATAATATAATAATAATAATAATAATAAATAATATAATAAAATGTTTTTGTAGATCTGGATAAAAATGGGTGTCTACAGCTGCCCCTCTTTGCACTTATTGTGTTAACAAGAATAGGCAAAGATGAAAAAGACAACCAGTTTTTGTCTGGTTCTCTTTGATTTGAGACTTGATAGTGTTTTTTGTGACACTAAGTCTATTCATTGGGCATGATATCCTTATTCTTGAAGTTGAAATCGTGGGGAATCGGAAAGTGACTCTTTTTGCCAATCTTGGTCGACCTTGGTCTTCTTCTTGATTTAGAGACCTGGGTGTAAAAATTTGATCGAAAGTAGTTCCTTGCTGATGCAACGCGGTTGATACGCCCTCGAGCTGAATGAAATCGAACTCGAAGGTCTTTGGCAGATAACCATTCTTGCCTTGAGCTATGCTACAAATGATGGTGTCTTTGAGCTTAGTGGAGTCGAACTCAAAGGTCTTTGGTTGGCAGATAACCCTTCTCGACTTAAGTTATGTTGCAAATGATATGCCTTGGAGCTGAGCGTAGTCGAACTCGAAGGTCTTTTGGTCACAGATAACCCTTCTAGCCTTGAGTTATGCTATAAACGATGTGCGCTCGAAGCTAAGTGTAATCGAACTCGAGGGACTTTGGCAGATAGCCCTTCTCGACTTAAGCTATGCTGCAAATGATGTGCCTTGGAACTGAGCGTAGTCGAACTCGAAGGTCTTTGGTTGGCAGATAACCCTTCTCGCCTTAAGTTATGCTGCAAATGATATACCTTGGAGCTGAGCGTAGTCGAACTCAAAGGTCTTTTGGTCACAAATAACCCTTCTAGCCTTGAGTTATGCTGTAAATGATGTGCCCTAAAAGCTGAGTGTAATCGAACTCGAGGGTCTTCGGTTGGCAGATAACCCTTCTTGACTTAAGTTATGCTACAAATGATGTACCTTGGAGCTGAGCGTAGTCAAACTCAAAGGCCTTTGGTGGGCATAATTCCCTTCGTCGTGAAGTTAAAATCGTGGATATCCCCTTTGTTGTGAAGTTGAGCCTCGAATTGGATATCCTTCGTCGTGAAGTTGAAATCTATATATTTGTGCTATTTCAAAGTCAATATCCTTCACCGTGAAGTTGAAATTGACTCTAAAACTGGAAAGTTGTTTATTAACAGCCAGACGTCCCTTCATTGTGAAGTTGAGCTTGTGTTGTCTTGAGTCCAATATCCTTCGCTGTGAAGTTGAAATTGACTCTAAATAAAACTGAAAAGTTATTTGTTGACAGTCAGTCACCCCTTCGTTGTGAAGTTGAGCTTGTGTTGTCTTGAGTCCAATATCTTTCGCTGTGAAGTTGAAATTGACTCTAAATGAAACTGAAAAGTTGTTTGTTGATAGTCAGTCCCCCCCTTCGCTGTGAAGTTGAGCTTGTGTTGTCTCGAGTCCAATATCCTTCTCTGTGAAATTGAAATTGACTTTTAATGAAACTGAAAAGTTGTTTGTTGACAGTCAGTCGCCCATTCACTGTGAAGTTGAGCTTGTGTTATCTAGAGTCCAATATCCTTCGCTGAGAAGTTAAAATTGACTCTAAATGACACTGAAAAGTTGTTTGTTGACAGTCAGTCACCCCTTCGCTGTGAAGTTGAGCTTGTGTTGTCTCGAGTCTAATATCCTTCGCTGTAAAGTTGAAATTGACTCTGAATGAAACTGAAAAGTTGTTTGTTGACAGTCAGCCGCCCCTTCGCTATGAAGTTAAGCTTGTGTTGTCTCGAGTCCAATATCCTTCGCTGTGAAGTTGAAATTGACTCTGAATAAAACTGAAAAGTTGTTTGTTGACAGTCAGTCGCCCCTTCACTGTGAAGTTGAGCTACCATATCAATTTTCGAATGCACTTTTTTAATCGATTATCTTTCATCTTGAAGTTGAAAATTGACTCTAAAAGATGTAAAAAAAAAATGTGTGCTAAAAATGATAAATGTGATGCTCTTAAGTGTGTCTAAGATGTATGCAACATGAATTAATTATGTTTTATCTCTTGGATGGAGCCTCATTTTTGTCTGTTGATCTTGTCGTTGGAATCGACCATGCCTTATTTCAAGCTTTGTCTTTACAGACCTTTCATATTTAAGACGGTCCTGTTTGAAAATGTTCTTCTCCTTTTTCTTGTTTTAGAAGGGAAAAGGATAAAAATTCTGTAAAATATTGTTCGCAATTGAATTAAATTATAAACATGAGTTCAAATTATATCAAAGGAATCAATAGCTCTTTTAATGCTTTCAGAGTTACAGCTCTTTGACAAATGTTCAAATGGATGAGTTGGTTGTAGGTTGACCTAAGGTTTCAGCCATAAAAAGGTCATTTTTTGTTATTGCAATGTGTTTTTTTGGTTTGGCATTTTAATTGGGTGCGAAAAAAATAACATAACTAGCATGATCAATTACTAGACCTTTAATTTCGGTCCTCTGAAATCTTTCATTTGTTCAAGCCTCGTAAGCTCCTCTAATAAAGGTAGTGCAGAAATATCGGTCTAAAAATGAAATTCCTGAGTGCTCGTGTGAAGTTGACTATAACAGGTGTTCCTTAACTCCCTTAGTCCATCATTACCGAAAATTTCTTGCTTAGATAAATTTGATTTAATTTGCTGTTATCTGGCTAGCTTAATCCATAAAGCCGAGGCGTTTAACCAATTGCTTTAGAGAGACAACTTAACATAATCAGTTTTATCAAGTTAACTGAAGGGTTTATCTCATCACAAAGTCTTCGATCGGACAATAGCAGTGGAGCAAACACCGAATTGCCAAGTGTTTGAGCAATATCATGGTTTAAACGTAATATACTCATAAGGCCAGGGCTTTCAAGTTTCCTCTATAACCAATTGCCTTAGTGGAATAGCTCAGCTTTACGGATTTAATTTCTTAAGTTTGTCAAGAAGAACCTGTTATAGTCTAGGTGTTGTTGAAAGTCAAGGAACCTCATTTTTAGAGTTTAATTTCCAAGCAACTGACCTAAACTATATTTACCTACTCGACTATTCCATCTGTAAAGATAATGATCATCATTGAACATCTTAAATAAAAAGTATACTAATGTCATATGCAAAATGATGCCCCATGTTGTCCGCACCTTATGAAAGGAAAATGTTATATTGGTTTATTGCAAGAGCAGGGTACGGTGTTTGAGTGCATATTCTGGGTAAAGTCAAATTCCTTGTTTTAAATCATGTTACTTAGTCAAAGATTGTAACTTTGAACCATTTATAGAGTTTCTTAATTCAGATGATATTCAAAGAATTGCAAGTTTGCAAATGTGACTCATTGCTTAACGTCTTTAAAGTAAGATACATTTATTTAAAAGTCCTTACAAAACTTGAGAAAAAAATGAAAAATAGATTCAAACAGAATGCCTCAAATGATGAAATGATCTTCCTCACTTGGATGCCCCAAGTTATTGAAATCGATCCAGTTCTGGTTACGCATCTTCTGCATGACTCTCTTGAATGAGTACCAATTCTCAATTGTGTGCCCTGGGACACTAGCGTGATATTCACAATTAGCATTCTCGTTATACCACTTGGGGTATGGAGACTTCATGGTTTCCACCAAGTATGGTGAAACTATATGGGTGTCAAGAAGTTGCTGGTAAAGCTCTTTGTAGGTTCTGGGAATAGAATCAAAATGTTCCTATTTTTTATGAGACATGTGAATGTAATAAAAAAAGAAAAATAATGCGAAATATGCAGGAATGCATGATGCATACAATGTTCGAGGCATTGATCCAAAAATGTGTCTGTTATTATAAATAATCCTCATTGGGGACAAAAGTGTTTTATCTTTTAAGAGACAAAAATATCTTGACAACTTTTGACATGTTGACTAGTCTTCTGCCTTCATCTTTCACCAATTGAATAATCTGTCGAACTGCTCTGGATTCTCTGGATGAACCGTGCAAATGTTAAGTTACTTTTTGTACTGGCCCAAGAAGTCTCGAATGACTGCATCTCTGACATTTATCTTTTGTTGAACCTATTCCCAACGAATACGTCATTGGAGCCCTCAATTGATAAGAACTATGTGAAGTAATTTGTTGTTTCTTGAATTCGTCAGCATTGGTCTCCAATTTCAGCTATCGTTTTTCCATTGTTGTCTTTGAAGGGACTCCCAAGATCAGTAACCTTCATCTTGTCCCTGCAACCTCTGCCAGTCAGTTTTTCAAAGATAGACTTTCATTATGCTTGATGTAGACCCGATTCATTCTGAGTCCTTTATAATGCAGCAGAGTGATATACTCTTCAATTGTGGACACCACGTCTTCTGGATTGAATATGATACATAGTCACCTTGTAGACTGTCCTCTGCATTTTCATCTCTTGTATTACAACCCCTTTATCTATTAATACAATTATTCAAGTTTAACTAACACGTTTTTGGTGGACAACACCTCTTTTAAATGATGCAAATGATGAAAACAAAATAAAAGAGAAAAAATAAAAAGAGTTAGAGAGGTAAATCAAAACAATAATAATAATGAAAAATCCTACCCCACATGATATCTACCCCACATGCCTTAATTCCTACCCGGACATGATCTATCCCGCATGTTAATTTCAAACAAATCCTAACCGCATATTTGTCTAGTTCGCATGCTTTGAACAGAAAGTAAAGTAGGAAACAAAGCATCATAGGGTTTGGAATGAGGTTTTTGGGAGGGCTCTAATTCCCTATTCTCCCGGTTTAGATTCTAAAAAGGTACTCGAGTTCTCCTTGCTGGTTCCCCCTTGGGCTTGCCAGACCCTTAGTCTTAAGCCCATTACAAGCTTATGTTGACTAAGTTAAACTCGAGAGGATACATTCCCTTATGCCTATGCGGTGAATAAATTCACACGAAGACATAAGGTATATGAATCCCGAAGGCTACTTGCTAGGCCCGCACGGTGAATAAATTCACACGAAAGCGTCGCTTTCACCCCCACTTAAATAGGGTTCGGATCTCAGGTATAGAGCCTGAGATGAAAAAAGTCAAAGATATGAAATCATTGAAAAAACATCAATACAACTATTTATTTGAAAAATAATCAAAGATAAATAATAAGAATCGAATAAATAAATTAAAATTTAAACTTGTAATTTCGCTAAAAAAGACAACTGGAAATTAATTTCGGCCTGACTCACTTACCTGTCCCCAGTGGAGTTGCCAAGTTGTCGCGACCGGCTTTCAGTTGGACCCCAAATTAGGCTTCAACTTGGATTAAATGAATTGAAGTTGCCACTGACCATTTAAAACGAATTTAGGTAGGTCAGACACCAGCTTACTTGATCTACGTTGTACCAGAAACGTGTCGGGTTCGGGAGTCGGTTACGGTCAAAGAAGGATTAGCACCCTTGAACTGCCCTTTCGATACCAATTAATTCATTAGTTATCTTAATCGTGGAAATCAAAATTGAAATTTAAAAATTCAATTCGAATTAATTATCTTTGATCGATTGAAAGTATCCTTAAAAATTCAAAAGTGTTGGATTGTGAAAATGAAAATAAACATGAGAAAATAATAATAAAAAATATTAATATTAGGATAAAATGAAAAATATATATAAAGTAAATAAATAAAAAATGAAATAAAAAGAATAAGTCAAAAGTTGTTACATCTCCCATGTTTTACGTGTAGAGAAACTGGATTTGCAATGAAAAAGCTCTGCCACTCCTCGTGCTTTTAGATACTGGCTTTGGATCCTCCACGCTTATTTTTTGTCATTTTCTTTCCTCAGTTTTTCCAAATCGTTGCCCCTTCCTCTGATTTTGGTTCCACGTTTTTCTCTGTGTCTTTCCTCTTGATGCATGAGTCTATTTATAGTCTAAAGAAACCTATTTTTAGCTCAGATTTAGAGTCCTACTTGGACTCAAAATGCTTCGGTTTTAGTGTTTTAATAGGACTCAAATACGTTGATTTTAGTGTTTTAATAGGACTCAAATACATTGGTTTATTTTCTGAATCTCACTAAATCGAGGTTGTTGAGTGTGGGGCCTACAAAAATAATAAAATAAAAATATAATAATAATAATAATAAATAAATGAATGTATAATATAATAAAATATTTTTGTAGAACCGAACTAAAACGGGTGTCTACAGTACCGATACTACCCAACCCAATAACCTCGATATTAATCATTTTTAAAATTCTTATCGAGTATTCATTAACAAGCTCTTATTATAAAGCTAAACGTTTTCTATCATTATTATCACATTGTTATCTCATTATTATTATCAATTACAACATTTATAGACTCTTCCCTCGAGTCTCAATTCATTACCCATTCATTTAGTAACTCAACTCTTACTAGCAGAGGTTGTTTCATTCACTTAGGCCCACTAAGACAATTTAATAATTTTAGCCCCTAAGTGCATTCTAGTAATTCACCTCACTCACAAGTATATCAGATGTTTAAGACTTACATAAAAGGTACTTAATTAATTATTAGTCTTAACATCTTTTTCCATGTGCTCTCAAGCTTTTCGTGTCACTTATTATGACCAATGGTATTATGATTATTTTACCCGTTCAAGGGTATTTCAAGCTTCCTTTTAAGTCTAACAAGCGATCTTTCATGGCTTACATCATTTCTTAGTCTTATTCTTTCAAAGGTATTATCATATCCTTAAGGTTTATTCAAAACTAGGGGTAATTTTCTTAATTTCAACCTTCTAAGGGCATTTTAGTAATTTCCCACCTTCCTAAGCTAAATGCTCGATCTCAATGTTATTAAAATCCTCACTCTTGAGTTTATTCAATATGTTAAAGTCTATTAAACAATCATCACTGATGGTATCGATACTTTTATATGGGTATCGATACCTAGGCTAGGGTATCGATACTCTTCTTAAGTATCGATACCGAAAATAGCCTAAAAGTCCCCTAAAATACCCTTAGTATAGATGCATGTAGTATCGATACTCCTTGAGTATTGGTTCCAAAATTAGCTTCGAAATGGCCCAAAAATCACTCTTTGTGTTTTTCAAATGAGTAGTATCGGTATTCCCCTTTGTAGTATCAATACTACCCTTATAAAATATTCTAATTTTACTCATAATATGAATAGTATTGATAATACATATCAATACTACAACTTAGAAATACCCTGTTTCACACAAGAAACACCCTCAAACTCAACCCAAATACTTATTTTAAGGCCTAAACTGATGGTTAATGCTTTTGAAAGTCATTAAGGGTCATCATACATCATTTTTACACTAAAGTGACATCTAAAATGCCCAACACAATCATCAAGCACTCAAACCCCCAACATGCTTCACCATCACATACAAGCAAGCAAACTCATGCAAATGTCATACAAGTAGTTTAAGAGTTAAAGTATGTTACTCAACACTTAGCAACCCAAAACCTCTCTAGCTTACCTAAGAACCAATATTTTCTTAACCTTGCTCTTTGGGGGTTTCTTGCACCACTCTTCCTCTACCAAAAGCCACAATTTGATTCCAACATAAAAATGAATGAAACTAGTTGTTAGACAACTATAACACAAGGAAATCAGATGAAAATATTAGAGGAAGTTCTTGGAGCTTAAATCCTCTATAAAAGTTCCATGCCAAAATCCCCCAAAGACCCACGTGAAAATAAGCTGAAAATCCTTCCAAATCATCATGCTTAATGGTAAAATTGCATTCTAGGTCCCTCTTCTTTCATCTCAAATTTAAAAATCCTCTTTTTATCTCTAATAAGATCAATTTCTTACCCCATTTATCCTAAATTCGAATCGGTGAACCTAATAAATTCTCAGGTTAACATGAAACTATTAGCCCAATATTCAGTTTTTTAAAAAAATGTTATGTTTTTTAAAATATTTTAATTTATTTAATCATTTTCATGTCAAGCGTACATGTCAAGAGTACAAGTTTTGTTTAGTGAGATTTACCTTTTAAGAATATAGTTGTTTTTTTATCTTATCGAAAGACCCTGTGTAACTGTACAAGCCCACTTCTTAACCTAATTTTCTAAACTCAATTGATTGTTAAAGCAGCACCTATATATATCCAGATCTGGATGTTTACCTTATTATTATTTAAAATGAATTTTTTAGAAATAAAATTTTATTTTTAAAAAAAATCATATAACTATAATAATTTTAAATTTTTTTATATAACTATATTTTCAGAATTTTCACATAATTGTAATATTTTATAATTTTTTACATAATTATAATATTGTTTTAGAATTTTTCACACGATTATAAAAGTTTTGAGTTTCACATAGTTATAATAATTTTTTCAATATCAACGTCTGCATAAGGTGATTGAACGTTTTAATATTTTAAAATTTTTCATATAATTATTATACTTTTTAGAATCTTCACATAGCTGTAATATTTTTCATATTATAATATTTTAAATTTTTTACATGGTTATAATATTTTAGAAAATGAAAACTTATTTTACGTAATTCTAGAGTTAGGGGGGGAAAGTTACTAGTGGTCCCACACATGCCATTGTGCCCTTACCTTTCAGATAAGCTTTTGTTTTTTTTTGGAGCAATTTTCTCCCCATCTTCAACGCCGAAACGCAAAATAATATTATCCAAAACGCAGCTTCAGTCTCGAGCAAACAAATATCTTGAATTTCTTCTTCGAACCCAATCTAATCAATCATGCATTTCTTCAACTTTCTCACACACCCTTTTGTCTGAGTATCTTGGAAACTGCAGCACATAGGAAGGAAAAAGGACAAGATGTCAGTTTTGGCAGCGAATTCTCAAGTTATGTTCCCAGAAATCTATCAAAGATACCAACGGCAGCAGCTTTGGAACAGTGGGAGCTGTTTGTTTTGGCCCAAGAATTCTGGGTTTTCCGGGACTGTTTGGAGTGATGGAAAATGGAAGAAGAAGCAGAAGATGAAGAGGAGAACCTGGAGAGTAGAAGCTGCTTGGCCTGATTTGTCGAAACCCAGGGCGATTGAAATGGAACCCATCAACGACTGTGATCAGCTTGATCAGATTCTAGCTGCTGCTCAACAGCTTTCCCAACCTGTTCTCATTGACTGGTTCGTTCTATCTTCTTCTAACTCTTTCCTTGAGTGTTATTTTTTTCAAAGTGAAAAGGATGGGTTTTGTTTGATTGTTGATAGGATGGCTGCTTGGTGCCGGAAATGCATCTATTTGAAGCCAAAGTTGGAGAAATTGGCAGCTGAGTTCCATACCAAGTATATTTATTTCCCTTCTTTCTTTTCCATTAATATGTTCAAAACCAATATAAATTGCTCTGAATCTTACACACGAATTAAAAAAGAAAGAAAGAAAGAAAACCAATGTTATGAATTATGATACCTGGAATCCATTAATGTATGCAAAACCTATAAAATTTTTAACAGCTACGAAATGTTGGTGACAATTTAATTACATGTTATGTTATAAATTGACTAATGTGTTATGTTGGAAGAATCAAATTCTATTACGTGGACGTCAACAAAGTACCTCAAACTTTAGTCAAACGTGGAAACATCTCTGTACGTACTACATGCTTTCTCTAATTCAATTATAATTACCAAAAAAAAAATACCTCACCGTTTCATGTGTTTCTCCTAGCAGAAAATGCCTACAATTCAGGTATGTTCACTCTGCCTTCAATATAGAAATACAAATATCTGAGAATTGGATTATCTGAAAAGATGAGAATTGAGTGCAGTTATGGAAGGACGGGGAGATGAAAGAGGAAGTAATTGGAGGGCACAAAGCATGGCTTGTCACCGAAGAAGTGAGACAAATGATCCAAAAATTTATCTGAAGAAAATACAGGGATTAATTATCACTTTTTTTTCTCTTTTATGTGCATTACTATATGAGATTGTCATGGGATATTGATACTGCTACTCTCTCAATGCCACCTATATCTTTATCTGTACAGTAAAAACCAAGTCGTTAGATTAACACATCAGAGTCGAGATAAAATTCATTTGATTTCAGTGGCTTTTACATACTGTATCGAAACATGCAATGACATTGGATTTATTTAACCTTAAACAGCAATGGCGCAAACATCTGACACACCTCACAAATTACATCATTTGGAATGATCACAACGCATGTAGTCGATGACCTTAAGGCTCAAGTCCTTGTACCACTAAAAAAATCTTAATCACAATATACTAAAGTTCTCTTTAACTAAAAAGGGGGTGTACACATATGTCCAAACAACAACCTCCATTAAAGTTAAACTATATGCCATAAATTAAGGATCAACACTGGCACATCCAAACCAAACCCCTTTTAAAGCAATCCTTATTCATCTTTTAACCTCATAATTGAACATTCCGCATTTCGCGTCCAAAAATGCTTCCACATGTTATTTAGAGGGCTAACATCGTTGGCAGAAAAACAAATGTTTCACTCTGAACAATACACATTCCAGTAAGTGAACTAGGAATTTAATTAAAACCACAACTGCCATATGAAGATGCTAGATTATCATGACAGAGACAAGATCATGCTTCCGCTGGCATTCTCAAAGTAATCAACCTTAGAGAATTTGTAGCCAAGTTAACCATTGTCCAAGCACCAGGTATTATGTAAACCAATTGAAATCCAAAACATACATAAATGGATTATTAATTAGCTTAAACCAACTTGCAATAAGTAGGAGTAAATCAACCACAATTAAAACTACATCAACATGCTCACTAACTATGCAGATAAAATTGCATCATATCCCTTCACCCTACAAGATAGTAAATCAACCCACAAACTTAACTTCACCCGTGAGGGTTCAATCATTCTAAATGCAACGACCCAATGCAAAAAACCACACGCTTCTTACTGAAGAAAGAACAGTATTTCAATTTAACCTTTTCTACAGAATCATCAAAGATAAATACATAGAAGTAGCAAAGAATTAAACCAAAAACTCAACATGATCAACTCAAATGTAACAACATAACACTAACATGTACCCAGAGAATAAACATCATCAAGGCAACATTTTCGTCACTGTCATTATCACAAGTCTGAAGAAATAGTTTGGATATTGGAAAACAAGACAGCAACGACACTCGGTACAACTTTCAACTTCAAAAAACATGAACCAGTACACCAAGATCAGACTTGCACGGTCATAATAATAGCTAAAAGAAAGACTTCACAAAGCTCTAACAATTCAAAAGCAAGAAGAAAAAAAAAAGAGCACTTCCTCCTTTGAGAATAAAATAAATCATATCCCAAAACCAAATACTGCTCGTATCTTATTGAAAATAAGGTTCCTCCATCCTCTCTCTGTGTTCTCCACCACAGTAGCATTCCCATATCTGCATCACAAATCAACACAAAAACAAGATCAATAACCTGATTCGAACATAACAAATTAGCCATATCAGATTATAAAACAAATAAAAACCAACCTGTCTTCCTCAGGAACATCTGAATGAGTGAGTTTGATTATAGTAACCCCAGGCTCAGGCTCATCGAAAACAAGTCTTACCTGCAACAACAACCCATTAATGAAAACGGACAGTGTTATACATAGTACTAAATTGCGGTTGCGAATGTTGCAGAAATTACGACGTGATATGACTTTGACAATTAACCTCATTTCAGAAACCTTCTACACCATCATGATAAAAACTCATCGGCCAAGACTCTAGCCAATATCGACAATAATTGAGCCCCAATGTATTTCCAAAAGCTTAAGGAACAGTCAAAAGAGATATTCATTGAGCTTACCGTAGAATCAACCCCGTCAGGCCAACTCCCAAATCTCCATCTCTGAGCAATCAACTTCCCTTCTTGCAACTCCAAGTTAATACCAGTAACGGATCCATCAAAAATACTAAATTGGCCGTCAACTTCTTTACTTATCCTAGCATTACTCTGAGTAAACCCTTTCCACCTATTCTCGTCCATCAAAATCTCAAACATATCCTTAGCTCTACAATTAAACTTCTCCGACATCGTAATCGTTTTACACCCTTTCTTCCCTTCCTTCTTCGCTTCCTTCTCCACCGCAGCTTTACCCTTAGACACCACAGCCGAACTTCTATTGCTATTGCCAGTACTATTACTTTTGGGTGCCAATTTCTTAGCTTCCAATTCATCTTTAACGGGACCTCCATTCGCCATAGCTTTAACATAATCCCTCACTTTCTCTAAAACCAAAGGCTTCCCTTTAGCCAACATCGCTTCCTTCAACGTTTTACCAATGGGTCCTTCGTCTTTAACCGTCACCTTAACCTCGGGATCTTCGTCGGCATTCTCGTCGGCAATATACGGAATCTCGACATTACCTTCAGTTTTCAACAAAGTCTTACCTTCCTCGTCTTTGGCTTCGCCTTCCCAAGATAAATTCAAACTGATCTCGTATCCGGGAATAATCTTACCCTTCCGGATATTGACATAAGCTTCACCGTCGACCTTTTCGACCTTTTTGGTCGTGATGTAGAGATTGGAATCGCCGGTAAGGATGGGGAGATCGGAAAGGGTTTTGGTAAAGAAGGTTTTTGACCATGGGAGGCAATCGGTTTCTGCCCAGTGCAAGTTATGGACGTTGGCACCGTCGGCTCTTTCCTTCACAATCCACCGTTTGTCGCCTTCGCCGTACTTCGCCATTGACGTGAAATAAGAAGAGGGTGGTGAATTAGGGATAGAGGGATAAGGGCGGCTGCTGGGTTATAGGGAGGCCGCTGATCCAAAGGCCAAATTTGAAAGGAAGATAAAATGGGAAGGTTTGCTCTCGGGGGTTCGGATCGGGGAGTCTAGAATGTGGGATTTGATGAAGTAAGGTCATTTCGTTTTGGAAGGATCTAGAACAAGAGTTTGAGCGAAATTTCATAGAGCAACCATTTTTTTTTCCTTTTTAATTTGATCATAATTTTTAAAATTTTACAATAAAATAATCTAATTATTTAAATGTCTTTAATCTGATAACTTATCGTTATCATTTAACGAAAGTATTGACATAATAATTAACAAAATTGATATAATTAGATTCTTAATATTTATATCTTCTTTTAATTTAGTCATAATTTTATTTTGATTTAATAAATTTAACTTCTAATTAAATTGTGACACGTGTCATTATCAGATTAGGAGATATTTTACTTATTTATTTATTTTATTTTATATTAAATCAAATGATAATACATATCACTACCTTATTTGATACAAAATAATGTGAAGAAATAATATGCAATTGGCGAGTATCTTATCAACAGCATAAAGTTATTCTTAGATGCGATTGAAACACTGAGGTAAGCCCTCCACTTTGTAATATTTTATAACATTATATATCTAAGGTTTTCGGTTGAAGACCATCTGATGAAAGAAAAACAAATTAAAAGAGAAAAAAGTATTCAAAGGGGATTAAACAAGGGTCTTCGAGAGTAGTTGAGTATACTCGTACCATCAAACTACGACTAATAATTAGATTATATCTTACAACATATACTGCAACATATCTTCAAGAGTAGTTGGGTATTGTAATACCCCAAATATCAGGTCAGAGACTTTATTGAAAAGATTTAAAAATTTAAAATTTATTTGAATAAGTGGTAAAAGATGAGGAAATGATTTGAAATAGTGTTTAGACTAAATTGTAACAATAGATAAATTAAGAGGACACTTTGATCTTTTAAGAGGTAAAATGAATTTAAAATATATCTTATTAGGGATTGTAAAGGGGGAAAAGATGAAAGTAAGCTCTTTCTATTCTTCTTCTCCTTTACTCACGTGGGTAGTCATCTCCTCTATAGCATAAGGTAAACTTCCATTAGTTAGTTTTTCCTTTAAATTTTGGGTTGCTATTGTAACATTAAGTGATATGTAAGCTTAAGGAATGATTAAAGAATATTAAAACTAAGTGGTTGATGTTTTATATGAGATTTAAGGAAATGGGTTTTTGAATGATATGTTGATATATGAGTTTTTATTGAGGTTTATTAGTAGATTTGACTTGTCAAATGATTGAATAAGAGATTAGAAGCATGAGATATGATTATAAACATGTTTAGAAAAATGATATGATTCTTGAGTTGAAGTGTTCTTTGAATATTCTAAATGTTATAAGAGGTTAAATGAAAGAATGTTTGTGAGGTTAAGTGAAGAAAACATTAATAGTATTGTTGGAGGTAAAAGGAAGAGATTAGAGGGGAAAATTTAGTAAAAATCGGGCTGAAAAATGGTAAATCTAGGTAAGGGTATCGGTACTGATAGAACAATTCCGATACTATAGGTGTAAATAGGTAGAAATGTGATGAACCGTATCGATACCGATGTAAGTGGTATCGATACTGATGGGGTATCGATACTAACAAAGGGAAGTATCGATACCATGGATCCAAAATGTCAAAATAGTATCGATACTGAAAGGGGGTATCAATACCATAGTATAATAGTATCAATATTGTGAGAAAGGTATCGATACCATGCAAACATAGAATGTAGAAATGATATCGATAATGAAAGAGGGTATCGGTACCATAGTGTAGAAGTATTAATACCAGGGTAGTAGTACCGATAATATTGAGTTTGGAACTACAAGATAGTTTGAAATTGTTATAGAAATTGAAATAATGACACTTTTGAATATTATTAAAGTATAATGTTAAGGAGTATACTAACATAGGTATGTATGTGTACATAATGGATGCTTGTGTAGATCGTAATCAAGCTCCTGAATCTAGCAACAAAAATGGGAAGGATAAAGTTGTTGATTAGCCAGACATCTCTACACCTTATTAGTGGGGATTATCAGGTGAGTACAATTATTGTAAGAGAAAATAACCTCAGTGACCGAAAATGCCTTATAATATACAATTTTAACCAACTTTTTTTGGATTTGCCAAAATGACCAACAAATTCGCAACGCGAACTCCAATTTCGCAACCCAGTTTCCAAATTCGCAACGCGAATATGTAAATCGCAACACAGAAGTCAAATTCGCAACGCGATAGTCAAATCCGCAACACAAAAGTCAAATTCACAAAGCAATAGTCAAATTCGCAACGCGAATTTTTAAATCGCAACACAAAAGTCAAATTCGCAACGCGATAGCCAAATTCGCAACACAAAAGTCAAATTCGCAACGCAATAGTCAAATTCGCAACACTGAATTTCAAATTCGCAACACAAAAGTCAAATTCGAAACGCGAAACACAATATTAATTTCGCAACACAAATGTAAACAGTATTATCGCAAATCATAACTTAAAACCCTAAATCACAACTCAATCTCATATCTATCTCTCACTCTCTACGGCGACATCTGTCCCCATCTCCGGCGAAATCCGTCTATCTCCATCTCTTAGAGCAACCCTCACAACCATTCACGGTCAGAAATGGAAAATCAACCACCGAGGGTTAGTTTTTTAATCTCTTATTTTTATTTTGAATTTTTTTTTATTATTAGATTTTTCTTATATTGATGATAAATTTACTGGTAATTTCAATATATATAAAGATTAACCATTTCACTGAGATTGCTTAGTAAATTCATTTGATTGCTGCCAATACTGCTAAACTGTTTAGTCTTTAACCATGTGAAGTTAGTATTAAAGTTTCGTCCCTGTCAACACCGTTAATAATTTAATGTTTAAGACAATATTTTCATATTTTAGAAAATAAAGAATAAACTAAAAAGTTGTAAAAATTAAATATAACATTATACTATTAAGAAATTTAACATTAGGTTTAGAAGTATTAGCATATCTAAATGGAGTTCAAGGTGGGTCATTGTCCATCATGGAATTCGAGTTTATATGTAATAGTGGTCCATTTTATTGATGATATCAATCATGAAATTTTATTTGTGTCTATTCTATACAAAATTTGTATTATTATTAATATATATGTATTCACTCCCAAATAAATATTTCTAAATACCTCCATGTTTAAAATCTTATAAATAATAAAAAAAATTGGACAAGTATAAAGAGATTTCGTGTTAATTTTCTAAAGATATTTGTGCTAAAATTACCAAATCAACATTTGGTCAACAAAATGGCAACACATAGAGAGGATAATGACAACATTTTCTTTGGAAGCAAACAACTTGGATGAATGTAAAATTTATTTGTCTTCTTTCCTCATATTTCATCACCCTCTCTCGATGTAAATCACAATGAAAAAAAAAAATCAAATAGGACTACAAAAACATTAAATGAAAAATTAACTTCATGACTTGTAATAGTTAAAGAAACTCACTGCAACATTTATTTTATTAAGCTTTTGAAAAAAAAATATTTTTTGGAATATTGAGCCATAAAAAATATTTCTTTATTTATTACAATCTCATGTAACTTTTATATTTTTTAAAGAAGAAATTAATTTTATTCAAAAAAAAAGATCTCAAATTATAATAAAGATTTACAATCACAATCATTGAAACAAAACTAGCAACTTAAGATCACATAAGGACCATACAAGGAAATATTAAATCTAACCAAGAAATCCGAACAAAGATAAATACAAACAGATCTGATCGCATCGACAAACGAACCATAAAAGGGATAAATCTATTGAAAGATCACCGACAAACCGCAAATGTAACACCCCTAACCCGTACCCGACCCGAATACGAGTCTGAGATGTCACATTGACTTTTTAAAACAAAATTCTTACCAAATAACAGAGTATTTGAACTTATTTTGAGAAAATACGATGATATATTATTGAATTATGTTTGTTATAACTAAATTAAGAAACTATACATTTTATGAACAGTAAAATATGATATTAACACTACCGTGAACAGTACTGAACAGTGCTACAGTGCACCGATGCACTAAAATATCGAAGCAAAATTATGCATTGATACACTGCTACAGTACTTTCGTAAAACGTACATAAAACTCGTAAAAATTTAATTGTTCATTACTATACATTTATATTTATATAAATACGTGTTGAAAACATTTTGATATTTCGGTATAACAAATTAAGTTAAATGAATTTTAAGATTTTCCAAATGATTTTCTAAGTATATTCGATAGAATTATTCGAATATCAAAACATTACTCCAAATCTTTCAAAGATCATTTTTAATCCTTACTCAAAGTGTAAAATTAAGTTTTAATCTTAAAACAATTTCAAAATAATTTTACAAAGTATTTCGAACCATTTCAAAGCTAAAAATTCCATATTGCTCAGAGGGAACCGACTCCCCCCTGAATGGTTTGGCTCCGAGAATTCCAGTATGCTCGGAGGGAACCGATTCCCCCCAGGGGGTACCGATTCCCCCCTTTTATAACGGTCGAAATATTTGAATTTTACACTTAAGGAACCGATTCCCCCCACGCTCCAAACTGTTTTATTAATTGTTTTCACACTAAAACGGCTATATTATTTTCTCTAATTATCCCCAACGTTCAGAAGTGATTCAAGGTGTATTTAAGCAAGCTTAGAAGCCATTGATCAACAACAAGAAACATCAAGCAATTAGAATCAAGAGAGAATCAAAGAGAAAGCATCAAACCTCAAGTTTGAGTATTTCAAGCCTATTTTTCATTCAATATTCATTTTACTTTCAAGAACACTTATTGTGCTCAATTGTATTTATTCTTGAGTGTTCTTTCTTTGTTCTAGAATTGTGCAAACATATTTGCCTTGTGAGGTGTTTCTTGTAAGTTTGCTAATTTGTATTTCTCTTTGAGAAAAGAGTGTTCTCAAGAATTGGGGTATATTCTTGAGGGAGTTGTAAGGTTATCTCTTTGGCCTCAAAAGAAAGAACAAATTAGTGAATTTGTTGGAAAATCCTTAGTGTGGATAGCTAAGGTAGTGAACGTAGACTTTGGTTGATAAAGTCGAACCACTCTAAATCGCTGTGCAATTTCTTTCAATTTTCTACAAAAGCTTCCACCAAAATTTTTATTGTCAATTCACCCCCCTCTTGGCCGATTCAGTCAATCGATTAACTCAACAATTGTTATCAGAGCCTAACTCATTTGAAGGTTTAATCGCCTCTTGAGTCGATTCGGGAAGAGTTATATCGATAATCAAAGTCATCAATTCGACTCCGGTCTCGACTCGATGCTCGTCAACAAGCCTCCTTTCTTCAATGGAGCTAATTATGCCTATTGGAAGAATAGAATGATGTACTTCATTCAAGCAAGTGACATGGGAGCATGGAATGCTGTAGAAGAAGGATACATCAAACCTCTCACTCATCCAAGGTTGTGGAGTGAAGGAGAGACAAGAATGTTCCAGCTCAACTCCAAAGCCATCCATATCATTTTTTGTGCTCTTGGACCAGATGAATACGGAAGAGTTTCATCGTGTACAACCGCCAAAGAAATATGGGACAAACTTCAAGTCACTAATGAAGGTACCGATGAGGTAAAGAAATCTAAAATTAGTATTCTAACGCATAGCTATGAAAATTTCAGGATGAAACCAAATGAAGATATCAAAGCTATGACGGATAGATTTTCAACGATTGTCAATGGTCTCAAATCATATGGAGAGATCATTTCAAATGAAAAGCTTGTGAGGAAGTTAGTCTACTCCCTCCCAAAATCGTGGCAATCAAAGAAGACGGCAATCATCGAGTCTAAGGACTTAACGTCCTTAACTCTTGAAGAGCTAATTGGGTCACTCCTCACTCATGAAATGATGCTCGAAGATGAGGTGGACCTCGACAAGATTGACGAGACACCAAAGGAGAAGTAGAAGAACAAAAATATTGGAGTTTCTCTCAAATCCACAAAAGATGAGAGTGATTCGAATAACGATGACGATGACGAGGAAATGGCATTGTTTGCCAAACGGTTCAGAAAATGATGAGACCTTATCGAGGAAGAAAATTCAAACGAAATGAAGGCCTCAAAAATGAACCGAAAGAGAAGGACCCAATCATTTGCTATGAATGCAAAAAGCCAGGGCATGTCAAATATGATTGCCCACAATTGAAGAAAAAGGGTCAATCAAAGAATAAGCACAAGGCTCATGTGGCTACATGGAGCGATGAAGAAAGTTTCGATGAAGAGGAACAAGAAGTAGCTAACTTGTGCTTGATGGCATTTGGGGAAGATTCTAAGGTAACCTCTAACTCATCCGATTTTGATGATTTATCCTATGATGAGTTATTATAGGAATATAATGGGTTGGCTTCGGATTATGAGAAATTATTTTTAAAATATAAAAATGATGTTTCAAAATTGAAAAATGAAAACAAACTCATATCCAAAACCAACAACGATCTTGAAAGTAAAATCAAAGATTTGCAAATCAAATTAGAAGAGTTTGAAAAGAAAAATTTAGATTTGCAAAATTTACTTTCAAAGATCAATGATGATCATCAAAAGAAAATTGATGATCTTAAAACTTCTTTTGATAAAGTTGGAACAAAACATTTTGAAAAATGTGGAAATTCAAAATCCAACTTTGTTAGAAAAAGTTTTAGAAACTACAATCATAGAGGTCCCCAAAGAACCTCTGGAAAAATCGTTAGAAGTATGTGGGTTCCTAAAGAACTCATTACTACTAAAGATAAAAATATCCTACACAAATGGATACCTAAGGGGACTAGGATTTTGGAAACTAATGAATATGGACCCAAAAGAATTTGGGTACCAAATATCAAAAATTAATCTATGTTTGTAGGGAAAGGAGCATTGCTACAAGGCACGGGAAACAAATTCAAATTCATGGTACCTTGATAGTGGATGCTCAAGACACATGACCGGAGACAAAAGCCGATTCATTGAGCTTAACGCCAAAAATAGAGGAGAAGTGACTTTTGGAGACAATTCAAAAGGTCACATTGAAGGTATTGGTACAATAGGTAATACCTCTTCCATACAAATTAAAAATGTTTTATATGTGAATGGATTAAAGCATAATCTATTGAGTATTAGTCAATTATGCGATAAAGGATTCAATGTCTTATTTGAAATGAATGGTTGTAAAGTCATTGACATTGCATCTAATCGGATTATGCTTGTTGGTCATAGAATAGGAAACATATACATGGTGTATTTAGATTCTTTTGATATGACTAATTTATGCCTAGTTGCTAAGGATGAACATGATAGTTGGTTATGGCATAGTTGACTAGGACATGCTAGTATGAGTTTTGCAACGGTTAATTCAAGGAGACCTAGTAAGTGGGTTGCCTAAGCTTAAATTTGATAATGATAAAATCTGTGATCTTGTGCTAAAGGAAAACAAAAACGAGTTTCTTTTAAATCCATTAATGATGTATCAACTAGTAGAGTTTTACAATTGATCCATTTAGATCTTTTTGGGCCAACTAGAACTGCTAGCTTGGGTGGAAAACAATATGCATTTGTCTTGGTAGATGACTATTCTAGATATACTTGGGTTCTATTTTTAAATACTAAAGATGAAGCATTAGAACAATTCATCACGTTTTCAAAAGTAATCCAAAATGAAAAATGTTACTCTATAACTAGTGTTAGGAGTGATCATGGAACTGAATTTGAAAATCTTGGATTTACTGAATTTTGTAACTCTAACGGTATTAGCCATAATTTTTCAGCACCTAGAACCCCTCAACAAAATGGAGTTGTTAAGAGGAAAAATCGAACTTTAGAAGAAATGGCTAGAACCATGCTTTGTGAAAATAATTTGCCAAAATATTTTTGGGCGGAAGCCACAAATACCGCTTGTTATATTATAAATCGAGTAATGATTAGGCCAATTTTAAAGAAAACTCCATATGAAATTTTCAAAAATAAAAAGCCTAACATTAGTTATTTTCATCCTTTTGGATGTAAATGTTTTGTTTTAAACAACGGTAAAGAAAACCTTGGCAAATTTGATGCTAAAAGTGATTAAGGAATTTTTCTAGGTTATTCCTTAAATTCTAAAGCCTATCATGTATTTAATAAAAGAACTTTAGTTGTAGAAGAGTCTATACATGTTGTTTTCGATGATAATCCCTTTCCGAGGAAGGATTCTTGTGTGAATGATGATGTAGGTGTTATAAATACAAATGACGTTAGACATGACGTTGGAGAACCATCATCAAAGGAAGAAACGAAAAATGAGGAAACTCATGATCCTCTTGAGAATCCAACCATTGAAGAAAGGGAAATATCTTATCCAAGAGAGTACAACTATGTCAAGGATGGTGAAATTATAGGTGATCCATCAAAAGGGGTAACAACTCAATCTTCTCTTAGAAATATTTGTAATTATGTTGCATTTATCTCATGCATAGAGCCTAAGAATATTAAAGAAGCATTAAATGATGAACATTGGATTATGGCTATGCAATAAGAGTTAAATCAATTTGAGAGAAGTAAAGTATGGACATTAGTTGAAAGGCCTAGTAATAAATCTACTATAGGTACTAGATGGGTATTTAGGAATAAGCTTGATGAGAGTGGTAATATAGTGAGAAACAAGGCTAGACTTGTTGCTCAAGGGTATACTCAAGAAGAGGGCATAGACTATGATGAAACATACGCAATTAGAATGTTATTAGCATTTGCATGTTTCAATGAATTTAAATTATATCAAATGGATGTTAAAAGTGCATTTTTAAATGGTTTTATAAAAGAAGAAGTGTATGTGGAACAACCTCCAGGTTTTGAAGATTCAAATTTTCTGGATCATGTTTTAAAATTGACAAAAGCTCTTTATGGTTTAAAGCAAGCTCCTAGAGCTTGGTATGAAAGATTGTCAAAATTTTTAATTGAAAAAGGTTTTTCAAAAAGGAAGGTTGACACTACATTGTTTTTGAAGCATAAAGGTAAAGATTTATTAGTAGTTCAAATTTATGTTGATGATAAAATATTTGGTTCTACTAATGATGTTCTTTGCCAAGAATTTTCTAAGCTAATGCAAAGTGAGTTTGAGATGAGCATGATGGGGGAGCTCTCATTTTTCTTGGGACTCCAAATCAAGCAAATAAAAGATGGCATCTTCATCAATCAAGCTAAGTACGTCAAAGATATGCTCAACAAGTTTGGACTGGAAAATGGGAAACCTCATGACACTCCAATGAGCTCTTCAACAAAGCTTGACTTAGATGAAGGAGGTAAATATGTAGATGTTAAATTATATAGGTCAATGATTGGATCTCTACTTTATCTAACTGCAAGTAGACCGGATATTATGTTTAGTGTTTGCTTATGTGCTAGATTTCAATCATGTCCTAAGGAATCACATTTACTAGTTGTTAAGAGAATCTTTAGATACCTTAAAGACACTCCTAGTTTAGGACTTTGGTATCCTAGAGACTCTAGCTTTAGCTTGCATGCTTTTTCTGATGCGGATTATGGAGGATGCAAATTAGATAGGAAAAGCACCTCCGGTACTTGCCAATTCCTTGGAAATATGCTAATTTCTTGGTTTTCAAAGAAACAAATTTGTGTTGCATTATCTACCACTGAAGCCGAATACATTTCAGCTGGTAGTTGCTGTGCACAAGTTTTATGGATGAAACAACAACTTTTTGATTATGGAATTGAAGTAGGTACCATTCCTATCAAGTGTGACAATACTAGTGCTATTTGTCTCACTAAAAATCCCATCCAACACTCTAGAACTAAGCACATTGAAATAAGACATCACTTTATTAGAGACCATGTCACTAAGGAAGATGTAGTTCTAGAATTTGTTGATACTTTACACCAATTAGCGGATATCTTTACAAAACCTTTAGACAAGGAACGATTTTGGACACTTGGGAGAGAATTAGGTTTGACCAATCTATCTTCACTGAGTGTTTAAAATAATTTTAGTACTTTTAATAATAAATGAAAAATGCTTATAATAGTAATTTTTTGATTGCATTCATTGCTATTAGTTAGGGGGAGTTTATGATTCTTGATGAAAAATTAATTTTATGTTCAAATATCGTTTAAAGATTAATTGAATTGTTTGAACATGATTAATTTTCAATATATGAGTTGCCAATACCACTAGAGGAAATTAATTTAGCATTTTGGATGTTTAAAATCGGATTTTAGCATTTTGGTGCAGAGGGAATCGATCCCCCCTTGAGGGAACCGATTCCCCCCACAGGGGAATCGATACCCCCCTAGGGTTCTGGTTTTAACACGGGCAGAACCCAATATTTTCTCAAACACTCTCTTATTCCTTCACGTCGTTTCTTCCCTCTACTCTCTCAAATCTCCATTCTTGCCTTAAATCAACATTTTTAATCGGAATTCACTTCAAATATCATCCTCTAAACCTGTTGGAATCATAAAAAACATGCAAACTTCATCTAATCTCACTCAAATATGAAATCATTCAAGGTATTTTTCCAAAACTTCTTTTTATCAATTTATGAACATAGAACTAGTTTTAATTAGTTCTAGGTTGAATTTTTGATCGGGCATTGATTATTTAGTTATTAAAAACTAGATATTACAACTAATTTCATCAAAAACATAAGATTTTTTCAAAATTTTCTAAATTTTCGAGAAAAAAAAAATTAATTTTCAAATTATTGTGTTTTGATTAAATTATGTTGTTATTATGAAAACTATACATATATTGTTTCTCAAAACCATATTTTTCAAAAGTTTTTCAAAAACTTTGCCCATTAGGATTGATTTAGAGAACCTTGAAATATTGAGGACTCAATTGAGTTTTGGGATTGATTGAATTGCATATATGTGTTTTCTAAATTGCAGGTTATCAATTCTATTCCGAAACCATGTCCAATCCTAAACGTGCTAGGTAATCATCTAGTCGTTAACACCGTCAACCAAATCCACCTCAAAATCCTCCTCCTATTCCAATTTCTAATCCTAATCCCATTGATCCTAACTTGACCATCCAAAATTCGTGTTTCAATCATCATGGTCCTAGAAATCATCGTTTTTGGTATTATCAATATTTTGACTCTTACAAAATCCGGGAAGAACATATTCCTTCTCGTCAAGCTATGTTAGCTATCAATTTTAAATATCTTCCTCTTTTACAAGAGTGGAAATTTGATAAACTCTTTGACCTTGAACCCATCGTTTACCATCAACTTGTTCGTATTTTCTATTCTAATACCGTTTGTGTTAAAAACCAAACTGAAACCGAAACCATAGGAATTCGTTCCTACCTTTTAGGACAATTCTTATATATTGACAATACATTCGGATTAGATAATGATGGTATTTTAAATGAAAAACAGGTTTTAGGATCTCGTTATAAAAGAAGGGATAGTGCAAGTGTCCTAGACCTTCATGAACGTTTTCTTCATCTAATGATTTCTTGGTGGTTTCGACCATCCGGAGGTCATTATTATACTCTTAGAGCCTTAGATCTTTGGTGTTTATATTGTTTCAAAAACAATATTAAAATCAACCTACCTCAGATTATTTTTACTGAAATTGTTGAAACCGTAAATCTTGTTCCTAACAAAAAACTCTGTTCATCTCTTGTTTACGGTTGCATTTTGAGTAATCTGTTTTCCAAAGCTGGGCTTAGAGTCGGTCTAGATGCCGTTTTCCCCTTAAGAAACAAATTAACCTTCTTTCCTTAACGAGAGCGGGATGGATTAAGGATAAGGAAACCGGTGAATGGGTTCGATCTTCTATAAATACTCCAGGAGATAGTTCTTCACAAGCTCCACTCGAAGCTGACGAAGATCTCGAGCTTGAGCAATTAATGCGAGACATCGATGAAGCCGAAGATGAGCCTGAGCATCCCGAGGAGCAGCCCGAAGAGCAAGCACAACAAACGCATCCAATGCCTCTATATTTCCAATCCTTTATGGAGACATTCGATTTTCGATACGCTACTATGGATTCGCGCTTTACTTCTATAGAGTCCTATTTATCCACAATGGGAGCTCAACAATTAGAAATTCTTCAGGAAATACGTGCAAATAATGAAGCAACCAACGCAAGTATTAATGACCTCACTAACGAAATGGCCGCTATGCGAGCTCGTTTTCCTCCTCCTGATCCGGATATGTGATTCTATGTTTTGCTTTGAACTCCAAACTTATTGTTTTAACATTTTGAATATTTTGGAATGTTTGAATTTGTGGATTGATTGACTTTGAATTTGTTTGGATTTATGAATGGTTAGAAATTATCTATTTGGTGTGATTAAATTTATTCATTATTGCATCATTTACTTCATGATTAGATATATGACCAATTTTGCCATTTAACATTAATTATGAATATTGATTATGAAACTAATGGCTAACGTTTCTCTTGCTTGTGATATTAGCAGCTTATATTATATATAATCAATTGGCTAAATGATTTCAAAACCTTGTTTAAATTCTTTAAAATGTCTTTTTGATTTAACAAAAAGGGGGAGAAGTGTTAAAGTGTTTTTAAATGATAAATGGGAGAAGTGTTAAAGTAAGGGGGAGTAATTTCAAAAAAAAACTTGATTTCAAAATCTTAAAATTACTAAAATGTTTTGTTATATCAAAAAGGGGGAGATTGTTGAAAACATTTTGATATTTCAATATAACAAATTAAGTTAAATGAATTTTAAGATTTTCCAAATGATTTTCTAAGTATATTCGATAGAATTATTCGAATATCAAAACATTACTCCAAATCTTTCAAAGATCATTTTTAATCCTTACTCAAAGTGTAAAATTAAGTTTTAATCTTAAAACAATTTCAAAATAATTTTACAAAGTATTTCGAACCATTTCAAAGCCAAAAATTCCAGATTGCTCAGAGGGAATCGATTCCCCCTAAGGGGGTACCGATTCCCCCCTGAATGGTTTGGCTCTGAGAATTCCAGTATGCTCGGAGGGAACCGATTCCCCCCCAGGGGGTACCGATTCTCCCCTTGTATAACGGTCGAAATATTTGAATTTTACACTTAGGGAACCGATTCCCCCCACGCTCCAAACTGTTTTATTAATTGTTTTCACACTAAAACGGCTATATTATTTTCTCTAATTATCCCAACGTTCAGAAGTGATTGAAGGTGTATTTAACCAAGCTTAGAAGCCATTGATCAACAACAAGAAGCATCAAGCAATTAGAATCAAGAGAGAATCAAAGAGAAAGCATCAAACCTCAAGTTTGAGCATTTCAAGCCTATTTTTCATTCAATATTCATTTTGCTTTCAAGAACACTTATTGTTCTCAATTTTATTTATTCTTGAGTGTTCTTTCTTTGTTCTAGAATTGTGCAAACATATTTGCCTTGTGAGGTTTTTCTTGTAAGTTTGCAAATTTGTATTTCTCTTTGAGAAAAGAGTGTTCTCAAGAATTGGGGTATATTCTTGAGGGAGTTGTAAGGTTATCTCTTTGGCCTCAAAAGAAAGAACAAATTAGTGAATTTGTTGGAAAATCCTTAGTGTGGATAGCTAAGGTAGTGGACGTAGACTTTGGTTGATAAAGTCGAACCACTCTAAATTGCTGTGCAATTGCTTTCAATTTTCTGCAAAAGCTTCCACCAAAATTTTTATTGCCAATTCACCCCCCTCTTGGCCGATTCAGTCAATCGATTAACTCAACAATACGTTTAAAACATTAGAAAAGTCGATCAGAGCGTTAGTACTAAAACATTTCTTACATGCCAACATACTATATACACTCAAAATACATACTTTGTTGTTTACTTCTGATATGATCTTCTAGTAATGGTACTGTCTTTGCCACTTCTATTTCTTCTCTTCTTGTTTCTTGGTACCTACATATAAATCACTTACACGCTAAGTCATAGACTTAGTGAGGCATAATAAAATATATAACAATGAATTCATGAAACATGCACTCTTACCGTTCAATTGTAACATTATAACCTGCATGTATCCATTACACTACAACATATATGATCATATCATGCATATATGAAATTTATCGTCTTATGCGAGTTTCATTTCACTTTATCTTTGTATTGCCCATGTACATTATTGAGAACAAGAGGTAAATGAGTACACTGAGGTTGTGCACGAATGCTTTCGCCACAGCTCGAATAAATTCCCACTAGGGGCACTGAATATTTGTCCCGAATGACCACTATGTCCCGAAGGACCACTGTATATGTCTCGAATGACCACTAAGTCCCGAAGGACAACTGTATAACCCTCGACTCTTGGCATGCCAATTATACCAACAGCTCTCATATTAAATAACATGGGCTTAAATATGAATACATTTCTCATTTTCATATCTTTGTCATCGCATTTCATCTAATACATAATTCACTTCACATGCACATTTATAACCACTTTCATTATTTCACATACATGGATTGATTCTCTGACAATTGCATTCTTTCATATAATATCATATGAAAGCATAAATGAATTATGCATGAAATCATCGTATCCAATATATATATATATATGGATGCATGTACATGAATATAAAATCATAAATTCAACTATAAGAGATAGACTTATCACAAGTCTTATCTCCATACGATTCTATCTAGTATGTGCACTCACCTTAGCCTTGCTTACTTTGACTCGATTCTAATCCTTCGATTGTTTCAGAACAGGATTACGTTCTATATCTATATAGTAATACATTGATACATATCAGTAAACTAATTGATATATTCTAAACTATCACTTCTTTGGCTAAAAGAAAGGCTAATTTCATCTCTTAATGAAGGTATGTATCGATGCACTCTACAGTGTATCGATGCATCCCTTAACATGTGCATCGATGCACTATCTATGCATCGGTACACAAATCCCATTCGATGTTTGTATTTTAAGGGGGTGTATCGATGCACTCCTTATGCATCGATGCACTAATTGCATTCGATGTTCATTTATTTGAGAGTGCATCAGTACACATTGAAGATGTACCAATGCACCCAACCTAAAAATTCCATTTTAAGCACAAAATTCACTCTCTTTTCATCTCAAATCTTCATCTTTCACCTCCTTTAATAATCCCAACATACATAAACATGCTTAGCCTCACTAATATTGATTTATCCCATCTTTAACCTCAATATCCTCTCCTCTTTATGAAATTCAATAATCATACTCAAATTTCAACATGTTCTAAATTCAATTCTAACACTTCATATGTCTTAACTAGATTGATGACAAGTCAAATTCAACCAATAAATTCATTTAAACCCTCTTATTCAAAATTTCACTTTGAAACCCATTTTCTTTAATCTTTGATAACTTCTTCATCTTTTGATTATAAGATAACTTAAGCTTAAGTATCACCTAAGGATCAAAACCCACTCTTGAATTTTGAGAATTAATGAAAAGAAATTAAACTTACCTTGGCTTGGGTCTTCACGTTGGAGAAGGGAAGAAGATGAAGAACTGAGAATTGTCTGGAAACTTTGTTTCCAAACATGCTCCACATGGGTTATTATAATACCCATAAATTCTTATTTAATTATTCCCTTGTCCAAAGACCCATTTGCCCTTTAATTCATTTGAAAATTACTAATATTCATTTATCCCATCTTTAACCCAATATTCATTTGCCCTCACTAATATTGATTTATCCCATCTTTAACCTTAATATCATCTCCTCTTTATGAAATTCAATAATCATACTCAAATTTCAACATGTTGTAAATTCAATTCTAACACTTCATATGTCTTAACTAGATTGATGACAAGTCAAATTCAACCTCTAAATTCATTTAAACCCTCTTATTCAAAATTTCACTTTGAAACTCATTCTCTTTAATCTTTGATAACTTCTTCATCTTTTGATTATAAGACAACTTAAGCTTTCCTTAAGCTTAAGTATCACCTAAGGATCAAAACCCACTCTTGAATTTTGAGAATTAACCAAAAGAAATTAAACTTACCTTGGCTTGGGTCTTCACGTTGGAGAATGGAAGAAGATGAGAATTGTCTAGAAACTTTGTTTCCAAACATGCTCCACATGGGTTATTATAATACCCATAAATTCTTATTTAATTATTCCCTTGTCCAAAGACCTATTTGCCCTTTAATTCATTTGAAAATTACTAATAACTTTCAGGTAATATTTTCAAATAAATCATTGAACTATTCAACTATTGTACTTTTATCACCAAATTCTAAAATTTTACAATTTAGTCACTAACCCGGTATTAAGGATGTTACAACAAACATACTCGAGTGATGTGAAAAGCTATCCACGAACACAAATCGGTATCCAAATCCAATATGTGGGTCTAAAGCAGGGAATATCAACAAGATATCAGAATAAACACTATCTTGATCAGTCATGACAATGTCAAATCAACCCTTAGAAAAAAAGATAAATGAAAAAATGACCAAAGAAATGAAAAATACCCAAAAAATATAAGAAAATGTGCCACAAAAGTAGATGAAAATGTACAACACAAAAAGACATATTGAAAATAATAAAAAAACAAAATAAAATAAAAATATAATATAAAAAAGACAATAGAGAATACCAACGGTCATCAATCAACATTAAAGTTGGTGTAACCATTGATTAACAAAATCTAAAAAGAAAATAGATGAACGACACACCTATGAGAGAAACCTAAGTTTTTTTTAGAGAAGACGGTAAGCCCTCTATTTATTAAAAAGTTAACTTAATTTTTTATTTTTTTATTAAAACATTAAAATGAACTTGATTATAAAATGCATTGCTTTAAAACCAAAACCAACACTCTTGATTAATTTATAAATCTATAGAATTAGAGCTTGGTATTTACAATTTTATTTTGGGTAAATTACACCAATCATCATTGAATTTTACTCTCACTTCTATTTCACTCGTTGTACTTTAAATTTGTTCAATTTTCTCACTGAACTTAACATAATTAGTATTTTTTGTTACTCATCCGTTTTCTCACTAAACATGTTATAAATGAGATGTTATATAGATACAAAATGATGTCGTTTTGATGAAAATTTTGTTTTTCTAAAATGACCCCATTTTAATGCCGTTAAATATTTAACGATCGAGTAACCAAAAATGCTCATTATGTTAAGTTCAGTGAGAAATTGAACGGATTTAAAGTACAATAAATAAAAGAGAGAAAGTAAATTCAGTAATGATTAGTGTAATTTACCCTTTTATTTTATATTCATAAAAATAAAGAAAGAGAACATTTTTTAGATCCCTAGCTTACAAAATTCTCAAAGTAGCCGACAAAATTAAATAAAGGGTAAAGTATAAAAATGGTCACTAAACTTTTCAAATATTTACATTTAGTCCCCTAACTTTTAAAACTTGCAATACAGTCACCAAACATTTAGTTCGTTTGCAATAAGGTCCCCGACATAACGACCGTTTCATTGCAGTTAGGTAAATTATATAAATGGTCACTGAACTTTTCAGGTGCTTGTATTTAGGTCCCCCAACTTTTAAAACTTGCAACACAGTCATCAATTACATTCTAAACCCCAAATTCCAAAATGCTTTAATTACATTCTAAACCTAAAATTCCAAAATACTTCAATTATATACCCAACCCCAAATTCATAATCCATTTCAAAATCTTCCATAACAAACTGAACTTAAAGCAACAATCCTAAAACCTACAAACATAACCCTAAATGCTACATTTCCCCACCAATTAACCCAACATAATCAACAACATTTAGTTCATTTTGGGTCCATAACAATAAGTGATTATGTTGGGTTTAGGATTTAAAAGTTAGATTTAACCAACTATAAGTGAACACACTCAATTCGATTCGAAAAAAATCTTTTTCGACTTGAATTGATTCAAAAAAATTGATACAAATTGACTTTGAGTTGTAATTTCATAAACTCAACTTAAAAAATATTTGACTCGAAATTTTTTCGATTTGAGTTTATAAAATTTAAATCAAGTCGAATTGAATTTTCAAGTTTCTTTTTAAATTTATTATAAATATTTATAATATTATAATATTATTTGATTCTAATTTAAATAGTTTTTTAACCATATACAATACATATATTTCTTCATATTTTTTTCCATATGTGATATACATATATCATATAGAGTCAAGGGACTTGACTCAAACTTAAAAATTAATCCACTAATTACTAAAAATTTTGAGATTTTCGAGTTGCGTTTTACAACTCGATTTTAACTTGAATTTTTTTAATTGAGTTTATGAAATTTCTAAAATATGAAGTTTATAAATTTTATAAACTCAACTTAAAAAAATTTCAAGTTAAAATCGAGTTGTAAAATACAACTCGAATATCTCAAATTTTTTAGTAATTAGTGGATTATTTTTTAAGTTTGAGTCAAGTCCCTTGACTCTGTATGATATATGTATATCACATATGGAAAAAATATGAAGAAATATATGTATTGTATATGGTTAAAAAATATTTAAATTAGAATCAAATAATATTATAGCATTATAAATATTTATAATTAAATTTAAACATAAACTCGAAAATTCAATTCAATTCGACTTGATTTAAATTTTATAAACTCAAATCGAAAAAATTTCGAGTCAACTATTTTTTTAAGTTTAGTTTATGAAATTACAACTCAAAGTCAATTTGTATCAATTTTTTTGAATCAATTCAAGTCAAAAATAATTTTTTCGAATCGAATTGAGTATTGTTCACTTATAGTTGCTTAAATCTAACTTTTAAATCCTAAACCCAACATAATCACTTATTGTTATGGACCCAAAATGAACTAAATGTTTTTGATTATGTTGAGTTAATTGGTGGGGAAATTTAGCATTTAGGCTTATGTTTTGATGGTTTAGGGTTGTTGCTTCAAGTTCAATTTGTTATGACATATTTTGAGAATGGATCATGAATTTGGGGTTGGGCATGCAATTGAAATATTTTGGAATTAGAGGTTTAGAATGTAATTGTAGCTTTTTGGAATTTGAGGTTTAGAATGTAATTGATGATTGTGTTGTAAGTTTTAAGAGTTGGGGGACCTAGATACAAGCCCCTGAAAAGTTCAGTGGCCATTTATATAATTTACCCTAACGACAGTGAAACGGCCGTTACGTCGGGACTATATTGCAAATGAACAAAATGTTTGGTGACTGTATTACAAGTTTTAAAAGTTGAGGAACCTAAATGCAAGTATTCAAAAAGTTCAGTGACCATTTGTGTACTTTACCCTTAAATAAAAAAGACACTTGTATTTGCTCGTTAGCTCAAAATCCAGCCACTGTTAGGCGTCACAAAACGACGTAGCTCCATACAGACTGCAACTGAATTTAAAGTTGAAACTTGAAAACCCTCGCCGCTTGAGGACAGTTTTGGTAAAATAGAATTTTAAATGTGTTGTAAAATTTATGTCGTCACACTGTCATTATACCTCTGTATCGTCATTATATATGATTTTATTTTGTCATATGTAAATGAAAATATTTTATCTAAATATATTTGTAAATATTATTTTAATAAATGATTATAGATAGTAATATAAGATATTTATATATTAATTTACTATTTTTAATTTTTAAATAATAAAATTTAATTTTAATTTTTTTAAAAATTGTATAAAAAATTATTAAATTTAAAATTATATATTTTTAGAACATTGATATAATTATTTGCAACGCGTTCTATATTATGATTATATGCATACATTTATGGGAGATTTATAATATTTTAATAGATTCTAACAATTTAGATTAAAAAATATTGGTCCTAAACTTTGATTTTTTAATCAATTAAAATTTAATTTAATTTTAAAAAAATCATCTTTATGTCAATAATTTATATTATAGTAATATATAACTTAGCACAATAAACACAACCGTTGTAGGACGTTGAAAATTATTTGATGATTATTATTATTGAGAATGATATTATCATTATTGTCATCAAGAATAATATTATTTTTATATTTTAAGAAATAAATATACATATTAGAAAAGATAATTTTTTTATAAAAATAAATATAAATATACATATATTTTATATATATACATATTAGACTAATCGCAATTTCTTTTTTTTTCAATGAAAGAAAGACAGAAAATATAATTTTTTTGTTAATTATTAGAAAATTTATTCAAAAGAATTCCAATTAAAATAAATAACGTATAATTTTTTTTAAAAAATTTAAACAATAAGGAGTGATTATCTTTCAACATTGGAAGTAATAATAAATTGTAACTTAATGTAACAGTGTATGTTTCCAATTTAACCGTCATCCCCTTGGCCAAACAAAGTAGCCTCAAGATACTTTCTCTCTCACTGATTTTCATTTCATTTCATTTTATTTATTTTATTTATTTTATTTTTATTTTTTTATAAATTCAAATAAATAAATAAATAATGCAGCATCAAATCTGATTATTCTCATCAAGCCTCAAAACCCACCTCTTGAATTTTTCCATTGTCTCTTCGATCTCTTTCTCAATTTCAATTGGATTTGGATACCAAAGAAAGAGAAAACCACCCAATAATCATTGAATTTTATTTTATTATATATATTTGTTAAATTTGATTGAATCGGCTGTGCAAAAACAACACGGAATTGAAGGGCGGGGATGGAAAGATTGGTAGATAATTGTAAATCAAAGAGAGTTTAACAAATCAAAGGGATGCCAGGATTAGCGCAAAGGAACGAGCAATATGGTAGTGCCTCATTCGGGTTTTGGTCTAAGCATCGCGATGATGTTAGCTACAATCAACTTCAGAAGGTATTCGATTTTCATTTTTCTTCACTTTGATTATTTTGTTGAAATTTTCGGTGATTTGGTTGTTTTAAGTGGATTGGATCAGTGTTTCTTTTTGACTTTTTGTTTATCTAATGCGTAGTTTAAGTTTGGATAGGATCTTAATTTAATTGGATTATTTTCAGTCTTTACCAGATCCCGTTAATTTTGATTCTGTGCCAAATTTGATTTTAATGTTGTATTTGTTGTTGTATGGCATCTTCCTTTCCTTAGAGACGATAGAAATTAGTTGCCTAATTTTGTTTAGAGCCAATACGATCTTTTAGTGCCATTCCTGGTTTTGGATTGAGTAATGGAGGAAACAAAAATCACAAGTTTGATAATTAACTTCGTCACTGTCGGTTCTTTAAGATTTATATTCCTAATTTTTGTTGAGCTTTGTGTCTTTCAGTCGAGGTCTATGTTTTTTTTTTCATTCTTGTTTCTATTTTCTGGCTATCACAAGTACTGGTAGGTGATTGAGGAGGAACTGGAAATTCAAGCATTGATTCTTATTTGCAATCAGCAAATAAGGTAGTGCTATCTTTACCCAAGGGGGAATCCAAATGGTTAAACTCCAAGTATGAGAATTCATGTTTAAGTCCTTGGGATGGGGGGAAGCAGGGTTTATGGGATAGGGTAGAGCTACCTCCCTTGTGTAGCTTGGGGCCTACTGGATCTACACATTCTGTCTCCACTTCCCATATGTACCAAAAAACCTAGATGTCAGTGATTATGCAGTTTAATGATAGATGTGATTCATTAGTATCAATTTGTTGATATAATTTTCTTATTAGTCACCGGAAAGAGCTTGTTTTTGTACTGCAGTTCTGGAGTGAGCTTCCATTACAAGCTCGGCAGGAGCTTCTTAGAATTGATAAACAAACCCTTTTTGAGCAAGCTCGCAAGAGTTTGTACTGCTCCAGATGTAATGGGCTACTGCTCGAAGGGTTTTTACAGATTGCCATGTATGGAAAATCCTTGCAGCAGGAGGGAGTAGCTGGTAGCCTTCATTACAACAGGCCAGTAGTCACAAAAAACGATAGTGATGGTGGATTGAGTATAACAAATGGGTCAAAAGATGAAATTCAAAATCCACCTGTCCATCCTTGGGGAGGTTTGACCACAAGTCGTGATGGGTCGCTGACACTTCTTGACTGTTATTTGTGTTCAAAGTCGCTCAAGAGTCTCCAAAATGTATTTGTTTATGAAATTGCATTCTATGGTTATCCGTTGTTTTTCTTCTACTTATTAATGCTTCAATTGAATCAGGTGTTTGACAGTGCACGTGCAAGAGAACGGGAGCGTGAACTGCTTTACCCTGATGCTTGTGGTGGTGGAGGTAGGGGTTGGATTAGCCAAGGCATTGCTAATTATGGAAGAGGTCATGGAACAAGAGAAACATGTGCCTTGCACACTGCCAGGCTTTCTTGTGACGCCTTGGTGGATTTCTGGTCAGTTCTTGGAGAAGAAACTCGGCAATCTCTTTTAAGAATGAAGGAAGAGGATTTCATTGAGAGGCTCATGTACAGGTGTGTTTGTAGCTCCTTTATCTTTGGATGTGTTTCATTTTCCATATTGCTTAGTCGCTGAACAATTTGATCTGAAAATCATTGATCAAGAAGTTATGTTTGGAGCTAGAAATATAAGGCTAGTGGTGGTGGAATTTCATGATGATTAAGAAAACGGTAGTTGGTGATATTAAAGATGAGAGTTTTATTTGTGTGCTTTTGAAAAGTTCAGTTATCTTGTGTTCTTCTCCTAGGTGACACTTGACTGGACCTGCAAAATAAATTAAAAATTGGATTATTTGATTTCCTAGCTATCAGAGTTAAATTTTTTAATTGGAAAATTCTGAAATAAAACTTGTGATGGCCCATGAATTGAGGAAATAAATACCGCAGACTGGAAAATGACATTTCCTGATATTAGCTAGATTGAGTGTCCTTATTTTAATTCTGTATTTTATATAATTGAGCAGGTTAACAGCTAGGTATTGATTTTTCTTTCTTGTCAGTTGGCTTACCTATGACCTAAGCTTTATTGAAGCAGCTATCTGAATGAGCTTGTTCTTCATACAGTGGTGTAATACTAGGGCCATTTTGTGAGCATATTTAAACATCCTGATGCAGTCTCCAGAGTTTAGCAATTTGAATATATATTGATAATGACTAGTACTCCTGGAAGCATGTTTTGACCTGTTGCAGTTGGGAATAATGATTTATTTCTGGCTTTCAAGCATTACATGAAACCAATGGTCCAGAAAGACCGGTCTTTAAGAATTTTCCCTTGTATCAGCTTTGAAATAGTAAGACACCTGAAACTCATGAGTACTGCTTCCTTTGGAAGACAGTAAAACCTAAAAAATGACCATTATAAATTTTTTATCAAGAAACTAATTAGTGGATAATGAGGATGAGTGATTTTGGCCTAATTTTTTCTATATTCAGGGAGATCAAAAGAGGAGTTATGATTCTTTTAGAGAATGAAAACAATAAGATCTTACAACCTGGATTTATAAACGGATAATGACTAGCTTGCATCAGTTCTGTTCCCAAGAAAAAAAAGGCCTCTAAATTTGTGCAATCATGGACTCTCTTTAATGTTGCTTTCTCTACTTGATTTCTATCATACTTGTGATCCTTACTTTTATGCGTACTCTTCAGTTAGTATGTGTTGTTTATGATGTAATCAAATGTTGCTAAGACATTTCATTTTCATTAGAGGTCTTTTTGACCAACGATCGTCATTACTGGTGTTTGTAGGGTAGAAATATAAGCATTAGGAAACTCATCACAAAGAATAGTGTTGAAAATGTGTCTTTGTTGAAAAGTGGATACAAATTGAGTCTGTAAAAATGTTTGGAGGGGTGCATATGCTTAGAGGGATATTGAGAGTTGTATCATCCTTTAAGAAAAATTAATGTGATACAATATCTTTTGAACAGTGAAAATTAGACATTTAAAGCACAGGAATGGCTGAATGCCTGAATCTTCATTTCACATCTTCTGCCCATTACCTTTGGTTTTATTTAGTGATAAGGAGAAAGGATTCAGTATTATAATACGTTAAGGCTGCCTACATATTTTGTTTTGTGGAGAATGGACTTATTTGCTGGAAAAAGTGATATTTTATGTTGTTTTGATGATGCTGCATAAAATATCTTGTGTCGTACTTTTCTTGAAAAAATGTACATTGATAGAAAAAGATTGATCTCTACAATCAAGGAATTGATCTTTGCTTTGCTTCAGCTTCAATACTATAAGGAATGGATTGCTGAGGTGGTCATTTTTTCTCATTTCATGTTCTAGAAAATGTTTTACGATTTTCAAAACCACAAGACAATTTTCAGAAAAAGGGGTGGGGGGTAATATTCATTAACGTGGAGTTCATTTTCTGTTGTCCAAGTTATTTTGCAAAATTCTCTTTCTTTTGCACTTCTGAGAGTTTTTCATAAATATCGGGCCAAGGCTGAAACTGTATTCAGATATCACATATTTTTCATTAGCTCCATCCTTAGAACATGCCTGTAGACTTCTGCTACCCATAATTTTGTATAGATCTCAAATCTCACTTTTGCATCTTTGGAACAGGTTTGACAGCAAGAGATTTTGCAGAGATTGCAGGAGAAATGTTATCCGTGAGTTCAAGGAGCTGAAGGAACTAAAACGCATGCGTAGAGAACCTAGATGCACTAGTTGGTTTTGTGTTGCAGATACAGCATTTCTATATGAGGTATCCTCATATTTAAACTTTTGGTGCACCGACTACTGTTGACATACCATGAGATCTTTTGATCTACTCTTCATAAAGAATTTACGACTCATATTTCAACTTTGACCACTATAGTCATATTTATTGAGCTTGTTGTGAGAATTTTCTAAGTCTGTGACTTATGCAATATTTTTCTTTACTACTTGCCCAGGTATCTGATGACACTATTCAGGCTGATTGGCGTCAAACTTTTGCCGACTCAATTGGAACTTACCACCACTTTGAATGGGCAGTTGGAACTGGGGAAGGAAAATCGGATATTTTGGAATTTGAAAATGTTGGCATAAATGGGAGCGTGCAAGTCAATGGCTTGAATCTTGATGACTTGACCATATGTTATATCTCTCTGAGGGCCTGGAAATTGGATGGTCGCTGCTCTGAGTTTTCTGTAAAAGCCCATGCATTAAAGGGCCATCAATGCGTGCATTGCAGGCTCGTAGTTGGAGATGGTTATGTTACAATAACTAGGGGTGAAAGTATTAGAAGTTTTTTTGAGCATGCTGAAGAGGCAGAGGAAGAAGAGGTAATTCAAACTTCGTGAGGATTATAAATAAGGTTTCTGGATTATTGTGTCGTTGAACTTTTAAATCATCTTTTCAGGATGAAGATTCCATGGACAATGATGGAAATGAGCTTGATGGGGAATGCTCACGTCCACAAAAGCATGCGAAGAGTCCTGAACTTGCTCGAGAGTTTCTTCTTGATGCAGCAACTGTTATATTTAAGGAACAGGCATGTTCATAACTTTTTACCTTTATTTTGCTTTAAATTCATCTAATGTACCCGTCAATCTTCTCAACTATTCACGTATCAAGAAAAGCCGTGGTATTCTACCATTTGTATTGATAATTAAAACTTTAAAAGATCTGTGGGATTCTATCATTTCCATTGATAATTAGAACCTGTGTGTGTAGAAGAATGTGATAGTTAGAATGATAACAGATATCAGTTTATATTAATGAATTCGATATGTGCAATTTATTAACCAGAATTTCATTCCATTGTTTCTAGCGAAATCTCTGTTTAAAATGGTTTATTGTTGAACTCGGTGGCTTAGAGAAGCAAGACCAATAGTAAATGAAAAAAATTGTCTTTGGTTGAACTTTGAGAAAGATTGCCAATAGTTCATAATACTATAACTACTTGGCTAGAGGAAATGCAATGCATTTGCTCTGTGAACAATGATATCTTGAGATAAGTATCCGGCCAACCTTCCAAACTTGCCCCATCAAGTTATGCTTGTTGGAGACAAGGGCCACCCTGTGATTTTTTTATTTAAAAACTGTCAAACTATTTCCTTGGTAAGAATAAACTTGGACTTTGGTTAGTGGTTCTTGTGGATTGTGTCTATGGAATTGTGGCGTGGCAAACATACACGCCAAATCTGTGTCAGTTGTTTGTGTTCTCATTATTGCTGAAGTTCTTGTTACAAACTTAAAAATAAGTGATCCCTTTTGATATTCAGGTTGAAAAGGCTTTTAGGGAAGGAACAGCACGCCAGAATGCACATAGTATCTTTGTTAGCCTTGCTGTTAAGCTGTTGGAAGAACGTGTTTATGTTGCATGCAAGGAAATTATTACTTTAGAAAAGCAGGTCTGAGCAATTGATGATTCTTCGAGATGCACATTCCTTTGTTCTTATCAGTAAATATAGGATTCTCTGTATTATTTTTTGATAATATTATTGTCACCAAATGGTTTCTACAGATGAAACTTCTTGAGGAAGAAGAGAGGGAAAAGCGTGAAGAAGAAGAACGCAAGGAGAGGAAAAGAACAAAAGAAAGGGAGAAAAAGATTAGGAGAAAGGAGAGACTGAAAGGAAAAGAAAGAGAGAGAGAAAAAAAATGTGCTGAAAGTATAACCCCTGTTTCTCCTGATATTGCAAAGGAAGATTCTTCACTGACTGTTGAGGTTGAAGAAAATATTGCTGTTACTTGCAGAGACTCTGTGAGTGACATAGGTGATATTATAGTGTCTAGACCTGCTTCTCCAGATGTTCAAGGAGACCGGTTTCTAGATGGGAATTCCACTTCAAGTTTGCAGAATCACTCTTTTGATAGTCCTGGTGGAGATGGTACAAAGGTAAAAGATGGAAATGGCTCTTTTATAATGGAACAATCAAAATTTTCTCATCGGAGATTGAAATTTTACAAGGACAGTCAGCTTGATTCATCCATGAAATGGTCTGATCGTCGCCGGTTTGCTGTTGTTTCAGAAAGTCCTCCTGTTAATAGATCTGAGCCACGAAATAAAGGTGAGAACTTTGAGGCTTCTTCGAGGAACTTCAGTGGATTAAATAGGCAATCAAGGATAAGCAATGCAAAGTCCAATGGTCGGAAATATTCTGACAAGTTTCGGTGTTCCAATGGTTGGAGTGATAGATATGACTTCTACTCCTGCAGCTGCGTCCAACACAGTGAATACAGAGCCAAGACTGAGGCACATGTTTCTGAAACCAGAGTTGGTCGAGAGCCCAATTCTGTCAGCAAGACAGAATCTAAATTGGCTATGTCTAAGCAAGTCAATAATGGTAACAAGTATAATCAGCAAGTTCACAGGCGTGAAGATTGTGAAAATCTGAAACATAAAATTGTTTCTGGAAACAATCCTACTAGTCGAGATTCACTTCCCTCCAAGAAAGTTTGGGAGCCCATAGAGTCGCGTAAAATGTACCCCCGGAGCAACTCTGATACAGATATTACTTTGAGGTCATCTACTTACAATGGAGGAGATAAGCCTTATGATAACTTTGTTAATTCATCCGGTAAGGCGTGTTCGAGTGAAGCTAGTGTAAGTTTGGTTGAAATTGACCATGAGCGTAGCAAGGTTAACAGATCAAGAAACTCCAACCTTGCAAGAAATAATGACCGTCATGAGGAGACACAGGATCAATGTTCTTCACCGAATGCTGGATATGAGGAAGTTGGAATTTTTCCTGATAGAAACACTACCCTGAATGGAGTTTATCATTCTACGATTTGTAGCACTTCTAATTCTGATAACTGCTCTTCATGCCTTAGTGAAGGAGATGGCAATACCTCCACTTCACATCACGGAAATTTGGAATCTTCAACAACATCAGATTCTGAAGATGCATGTCAACAATCAGATAGGGGAGAGACTTCAATCTTCATTCAAAGCGGCTTCTCTGAGTTCCAGGTGAAAGGAATGGATAAAAAGCAGGAAGTCAATAGAGGGGTCACTCTGGAAAGCCAGGCATTGTTTGGACATCCACCAGATGGTACAGAGAACAAGATCCAGCAAATCCACCAACAAAAACTTCTGAAAATTCTGATAACGGAAAACCAACTGCCTTTATGGGTTCTCAGCATCAAGGCATGTTTTCATCGGTGTATAACCAACATACACAATTTCCCGTGTACCAAGCTCCTTCAGCCATGAGTTTCTACCATCAGAATCCTGTTTCTTGGCCAGCAACTCCATCTAATGGTTTAGTGCCTTTCCCTCCTCGAAATCCGTATCTTTATACTGGCCCTCTTGGCTATGGTCTAAACAGATACTCACATTTATGCATGCAATATGGTGCTATGCAGCATTTAGCCGCTCCACCGTTTAACCCTGGTCATGTCCCGGTTTATCAGCCAGTTTTGGAGGCCAATGGCTTGTATGTAGAGGAGCGAAATCAGATTTCCAAGTCTGGTACAGCAAACGAAGCTTTCACTGAATTTAATGCGGAGACGGTTGTTCATGGCAGGCTGCATGCAACAGAACAAGCAGCAAATGGAGAAGGAAAGCAAAGTGATGTCTCTTCCAAATCACACAAGGACGACACTAGCTTTTCCTTGTTCCATTTCGGTGGACCCGTGGCTCTTTCAATGGGATGCAAATCTAATCCTGTACCTCTGAAAGATGAGATTGTGGAAGAACTTTCTTCCCAGTTTAAAGCAGATCATGTTGAAAATGGTCATGGTTGCAATAAAAAGGAGTCTACTGTTGAACAGTACAAGTTGTTTGCGGCAAGTAATGGGATAAGGTTTTCCTTCTTCTGATATAGTGGCTGGGTGTAGGTTTTGGCAGTTCAGTCCCTACCTTCTTTCCCAGGATATTTGAGAGTACTTTAAAACTGGGCGTACGATAATCTAAAATCCAAGTTAGCTTATTGGTTCTTAGTATATTGTTTAACCAATTTGTGTCATTGTTTTTGAAATTGAATGTAGAGAAAGAAAAGAAAAAGGTTGGGAGAGTGTCATTATGATGTTTTGAGCGCTTTTGTGTTTTTTTCCCTTGGGTTAATGAAGCTTTTCTGGTTTGAGATTTTGTTATATTGGCATTCATTAGTCATTTCATTTCAATTTCTTGAATGGTTTGCTTCAGATTGAATATTAAGTATATTTCCCTTGATTTTATTTTATTTGACTTCTTGAGCAACAAGCAATTGAACATATTTGAAGCCTGTGGATGTGACTTTTAATTTCACTTCTTGCTGAACTTCTTATTGGAAGAAAAGTGTATTAAACAACAGCCCTACTCAGAATGTAAATTGATTTTGAACAAGGTACAGATCGACTTTTAGTACATAATTCTACACTTTGTTTATCCCGGACCTGTCAATGTGATGCTAGACGGAAGAATTTCTTGGTTGTTGCAGTGATTTTGGACTGGGATGGACCGAGCAGTCACCCTTAAAAATTTTAAATTACCATAAATTTTAGATATTTTCTATTTATAATTTATTTTCCTAGAATTTTATAGTATCAACCTCTCTTAAAATTTTAGAAGTTTAACCCCTTAGAATAAATGTATTTATTTATTTTTATAAAAAATACAGTTTTTTAAAATAAAAATTGCTTTTCAAACTAACTTATAAGAAGTTCTTAAAACAGAAATGAAGAACTGGGTCTGAATCAGAATTGAGAAATATGTGCTCGCAAGCTAGTTGAATTTGGATTGTGAAGGTGACTCGAGCTTGGATTATTGAGCAACTAGTTCGTAAGGATAGTTCTAAAAAGAGGATTCTTACCTAAGATGCTATTAAAAGATACATAAATTTTTTTATAGAAGGTAAATATATCTATTAATATTTTCTGTGAGATGAATACATCCTTAATAATTTCACTGAAGTAGTTTGACCCTTAATATCTCGTATATTTATGGGATATGCCATTGAATTCCAGACGCTACTATTGGTTTAAAAAAGTTTGATTCATTTGCAAAAGCTAGAGCTCTTTCATGTTTCCATTCAGATATTTATACATTCGTCAGCACATTTTTGTAAATTATTGGAGTTAGGTTTACTTGTTCATCAAGTTAGTTCATGTTACAATGGAAGATGACAGTTTAGGGAGAAAAATGAAATGGCTGAGTGCTTGGGAGTCTAATGAGAATGGAGTGCTCAGGTTTGTGCTCACATTCGATGAACATAGTCTCTTTCTACTTCTTGTAGTTCTTCGATCTTTATCTGCAGTGATACCCATATAGCGTGGGCTTCCTTCAACGGCAAGTCTTCCAGCAGTTTGATATTAATATTCCTGGCTTTGAACAATTAACCATCAGGTTTCTATGTTTCTCGAATTCATGTGTCAGCTCATATATCAAATTTGCTTAGATGTCATTCAAATATGTGAAGATTGCACCAGATAAGCAAAAAATGTTGGGAAAAAAAGGGTAAATTACATTGATGGATTTAATAGTTTGACAACTGTCGTTTCGATGTCAAATAAAAATCCTTTTTCTTAATTGATAAATAAAGGAAATTCGTAATATAGAGAAGTAAGGGTCGAATCCACAGGGACTTGAAAAATTATAAATTTATGTTCTGTTTGTTTAAGCCAGGCGTGAATGTAGTAATAGGGCGGTTTTGATGAAAAACGACTGAGTAATAAAGAGATTAAATAAAAATTAATTAAAGTGAAAAGAAAGAGAATAAGGATTTGTAAATGCTGTGGTAAAAATAGCCTCAAGCTTTGCTTTGACTCAATTTCCTTTAGATCATCGAATTAGATTTTTCCTTCAGGTTTCACGTCGGTTACTTTGTCTACAAGGGCTATACTCGTGACTCCATTTTGTATATCGAATACCCAAGGCAATCTTTGATTCCGGTTTTGGAAATTGATTCTATCAACATCAATTGTCGTAGATCAATTACCGTTTAAGTTCGTGGCGATCGTCTCGGATTGTTGCTTCTATAACCGTCAATTTCGATCTCAAATCCCTCTTGGCGAAGCTATCTTGTCAAGTGTGTTCCCAGGAAGTTGAATGTGCTTTCTATAAGCCGAATCTTCCTCATACACATTTAATCGAAACTATAATCTAGACCAAAGTCCATCTTTGATTTTGAAAACCGTTTTGATTTTGAAAAATAAGCGCAGAGATTGAGAGAGATATTCCGAAGATATTAAGGGTCTATTTCAATTCTTCCGTTAGAATTAAATCAGCGCGTCAGCTCTTGAATTATGAAAAATTTAGCTAAGCATGAAAAAGTCATACTTAGCATATTAAAAACAAAACTTGAAAATAAAAGAAAAATGAAAAAACTTGAAAACTAAAAAAATAAAGCTTTTATAAAACTAGAGAGAAAAGAAGATTGTAGTTTGAGTGATGTGTTTAAGTTTACCCCAAGAGGGTATTTATAGCCTCTCAAAGCCTAAGGATAAACAAAGAAATTAAAATAAAATAATCCTAAAGATAATTATTTTTTTCTAAATTCAAACTTTAAACAAGACTCCTAATGCAACTCTACTCGTCCATCTTCCAGAAGGCGTGCTGAGCAAATCTTCTAGAAACTGCCGCTGACTGGACCTTTTAGAAATTACCATGTCAAACCGCGTCATGTCCAGAGTCGTGCCCATGTCTCCAGCCGTGTCGAAATAATAAAAATGCAAAATGCACCCGTTTTTATCACTAATTTTAGAAAGTAAGGACCTGCAGAAAATATACATAACACAACCAAATCACAGCAATAAATCCAAAATAACAGAAATAACGAGCAATTATTAAGATTCTGAACACTCATCAAATTCCCCCTCACTTATCTCATGCTTGTCCTCAAGTATGATAAAATCAAATTTGTCAAAAATTCCATTTATTGTTCTTTGTCAAGTTTCACATTCAAGGAAAGCAAGGTAGAGACCACAAGAAATATTCAAGTCAAGACATCAATCAATTGAATATCACCAATTGGAACAAGTCTAGTGAAATTATAATATAAATTCATTCATTAATCTCAATGCTTATAACTCAACACCTTACCGGGATTCACTCAAATCACTCAATGTGTTTGGGGTGAAGAAACACTCAATGTCAGAATCGACATGATATTACCATATGCATGCAAGTATATCAAATCTCCACTACTAATAAGAACAAGATGCATAAATCAAAGGGTCTTTTATTGGTTGTAACGGGGCTTAGGTAAAGGTGGGGAAAAGGCTAAATATATGGCTAAATATTCAAGGCAAGGAACTAACAAATAACAAGTTCAACTTATCAAAACATTAAGCAAAACAAATTGTCAAACAAAAAAATTCTTTTCAAAATGCATTTGATTTTTTTCTTTTTCACACTTTTGTTGTTTTGTTTTCCATTTTTTTCATGTCTTTTATCTCTCTTTTTCTTCGAACAACATCTTTTTTATTTTATTTTTTCCTTCTTTCTTTTGAACTGCTGTCGTTTCTTCTTCTTTTTTCTTTTTTTCATGGAGCATATATCGGATAACTATTCACTTGCCCTGAAAATGGTAGAAAAGAGATAAAATAAAAGGCTCAATTTATAAATATGGTGAAAACAAGGAAGCAGGAATACGCTCAAAAGTGGTTAACTAGGGGTAAAATGTATGGGTAGGCAATTTAGTGGGAAACGGAATGGTTAATCCTAAGGTGTCATGTTCATGTGTAATCTCGATAGTATTTAACATGTAGGTTCTAGAATACCAATGCCAAATTCGATAAACTCGATCCAACAAAATGAGAGCGAAAATGATATGCTCGTAAAGGCTCAAATCTCACCAAATTGTTTCATGCATTGAGCTAATCACATTTTAACCGATAAAATCATGTAATATCACAAAAATACTAACTTGATCACAATTCATGCTATTTGCTATCAAGAACATCCTAACCTAAACAATCATGTGTTCCCAAACAAGCATAACATTCCAATGATTTTTAACTAGACAAAGAAATTCAATGAAATTTTCGCAAATTCAACCAACACATACTAGCATCAAAACATAAAGATAAGAAAAAGGGAAATTCAACTTACACTCTACTCCCCCTCACTTAAAGCGTTTTGCCTCAAAACGTAAAATTAAAGTGCAAGAAAAGGAATAGAGTACTCCCCGGATTTAGTGTTGACCACAACCATGGTGAGAGGCGAAGAAGTGGGGGCTCAGGTTTGATGCCGTGAACTAGAAGCATGGTCAGGTTGTGTCGTGGTGGAAAATTGAATTTGAAATCATCTGTAAAACCATAAACCAGATGTACATTAGTAATAGTTGAATGGAAATAGGATCAGAATTTACCTCCGGAGTTTTTTCCGATGTCGCCGAATGCATCGAACGCGATGGAAAAGTCGACTGTTGTGGACGAGAGAAAGTAGTGACCACGGTTGGCATGGACTAGAAGGATAGTGATGGGGAGCACGGTGGAGATGATGACGAATAGTGCTAGATCCAAGATAGAGAAAGACGGTGGGTGTGAACACCGAACAGTATGATGTGATCTGAATTCATTATTGTTTTATTGGTTCCTCGTGCGTACCATCGTGGACTGAGCATGTTAGCGAGGGCGTAAGGGTTCGATAAAGTTGGTGACGGTAAGAAGAAGAAGGAACGATTGTGTGTTTGGGGGAGGAAAGAAGTGTTTTGAAGAAGATAAAGAGGGTTGGGGATTTTGTTTTTTGCCATGGGAAGTGTTAGAGTTGGAGGTAAATTGGGTTTTGCTTTTTTCCTTTTTTTTATTAGGGTAAAAGGAAGTTTAAAAATTAAAAAGGGTGAGAGAGATAGGGATAGTGGGGTCCACGATTAAAGGGAAAGAAAAGAGAAGAGAGGATTGGGAGTGGGGCGGCAGAAAGATAACAAAAAAGGGGGGAATTTTTTTTTGGTTTTGCTAACGTGCGCCAGCCTCCTCCAAAGGGTTTTGGTAACGTGCTCCGTTTAATGAAACGGTGCATACGGGCTGGGGCAATTTGTTCCACTTCCATGCGTTATTTCTACTACTCTTGCGGTCCGAATTCGACACTGTTTGAAAGATAATTTCGCAATTTCTCGTCGTTTAAGTTTGAAATTCCTGCAAAATTAAATAAAACATGCTTAATCGAAAAAAAAATAAAAAAAAAATAAAAATGTAACAGAATAAAAAATAATGGGTTACCTCCCATGAAGTGTTTTTGTTTAACGTCGTTAGCTCGATGACCTGATTTAGACTACAGGTTCCGTGGAAAACACTTCCACTTCATTTTCTTTTTCCAACTAAGAAATTTCTTATGAGAAATTAAAAAATTCTCATAAAGATTTCTTCGGATATTTCCCAAATTAAAAATCTTGTCGAAAAGAATGGCCGTCAAAGGCTCGGTGGAAATTAAATTATAGACAGAGAGATGCATTACATAGATAGAGGCACCTAGATCGCTTGATTTTAACCTCACCAATTTTACAAGGTATCGAAAACATACCTTGGTCCTTATACTTCGGTGGAAGTAGTCGTTGAAAAAATGCTGAGATGTTGTCACCTAAATTCACCTTCTCGTTTCCGGTAAGTCTTCTTTTATAAGTGCAGAGATCTTTAAGGTATATGGCATACCTCAGTACTTTTCGGATTACCTCAAGAAGCGGAATATTTATTTTCACTTTCTGTAATACATTCAAGATTTCTTTCTTCTCTGATTGTTTGTCTCTTTTAATGAATCTTTCAGGAAACAGAGGTGGAATGGCATAGGGAGATGGCGCATAATTAGTTTTTGATTCATCTTTATTATTTTCTCGGGATTCTACGTCAACCGCTTCTTCTTCCCACTGGGAGTTCGAATTTTCTTCTTTCTTCTAGGATCTTGCACTTACGTTCTTTGGGTCTGGTTGTTCAACAATTGTACCGCTTCGAAGGGTGATGGCGCTAACATTCTCTATTAGATTTGGCTCAGTTTGAGAGGGAAGTTTACCTTGTGATTCCAAGCAGCCTATGGTTTGAGCCAGTTGGCTTATCTGTTTGTCCGTCTCTTGAAAGTGGGCTTCAGTACGAGTCAAGAATTTTAACTGGGAAAGTGCTAACCTCTCGACAATCGACTATAATGTTTTTTGCGGCTATTGTGGTGGTGGAGGCATCTTGCTTGATAATCTTGATTCGGCCTTCAGTTTTGAGCAGAACTAAAATTCGAATGATTTCTCCATCCTGGGTTGTAAGTATTGCCGTAGGGATTTTAAGCTCTTTGGGGAGGTCCTGGAAAGTTTCCAACTATATTGACTTGAGTTATTGCGTCATCTTGAATCAGTCGAAAACCGTCTGTCGGATGATCAGGTAATGCACATATTCCACATGATCTATTTGATCCTGTATTTCCTGCAATAAGAGAGTTGACGACTTTAGTTAACTTATCTATCTTATTTTCTAAAGAAGATGAACTTATCTCATGAACCCTTCGAGGAGGTTCATTATTTGTGTGGAACTGTTGGGAATTTGTGGCCATTGTGGAAATTAGGTCCCTAGCCTCAGTAGGCGTCATATTCACCAAGGCTCCACCGCTTGCAGCATCGATCTTTGTTGAATTATGTTTCGATATAACAAATTTAAAGGCAAAATGTTTTTGGACATGAATTGAATTTATTCAAAGTTTTTTTTAAAAAAGGTTTCAAAAATAATTCAAAGTCCATTAAATTTGGATTTGAGCAAAAATGCTAAAGGGTGAAAAGTGTATCCATGCACTCTCCAGTGCATCCATGCACTGTGCATCGATGCACCCTGTAGTGCATCCATGCACTCAAACACCGAATGCAATTAGTGCGTCGATGCACCATGGCTGCAACGGCTAGTTTATTTGAATTTAATGAAGGGGTATCGATGCAACTTAATGGTGTACCGATGCACCCTATTATGGGTAGACTTTTTTAGTAGAAAAATCATCCCCAAACGGCTTCAAAACATCCCCAACGGCTATATACGAATTCAAACACATTCCAAGCTATAAATACAAGCTAAGGGCACTTGAAGAAGTAAGAGAACAACTATCCAAGCAATCAAACACAAGATAAGAGTTTTTTATTCTTATTTTCCTTTCTCTTGTAAATATTTGTTCTTGTGAGCTTTGCAAACACCTACCTTTAAGAGGTTTATTTGTTTACTTGTTTTTATCCTTTTGTAAAGAGGAAAGGTACTAGCTAAGCCCATGTAAAATCTAGGGAAAAGGTTCTAGTTTATCCCGTGAAAAACTAGGGAGTTGTAAAGGTTATCTCTTTGTCCTTGAAAAAAAAAGAACAAATTACTGAATTTGTTGAAAATCCTTGGTGAGGAGCTAAGGTTGTGGATGTAGACTTGGTTGAGAAGTCGAACCACTATAAATCGTTGTGCAAATTTTCTATCTTTCAATCTCCTTACTCCCTAAACACAAAAACCGTTTCGACCCCTCTTTGCAAACCGTTTCGATTATCTATTAGAGATTTCGTAAATCCCAAACAATTGGTATTAGAGCCTAACTCATTAGAAGGTTTAACACCTTGAGACGATCCTAGACAAATCTCTACCAATTTCGACGCAACCGACAAAGAAATGGCTTCAACCTCCGATGTTTATTACCTTAAGATATACCTATTATGGAGTCGCTACCGCTCAACAAGCCACCCTTCTTCTATGGAGAAAATTATGCTCATTGGAAGAATAAGATGATGTACTTTATTCAAACCTATGATATAGGAGCTTGGAACTCAATCATGAACGGTTACTCCTCTCCACCCGGCAAGTACAATGATTGGAATAAAGAATAGCAGAAAAAGTTTCAGCTTAATTCTAAGGTTATACATATTCTCTTATGTGCTTTAGGCCCAAATGAATATGGAAGAATCTCATCTTGTTCCAGTGCCAAAGAGATTTGGGATAAGCTCAAAGTCACTCATGAAGGAACCGTAAAAGTGAGGGAATCAAAGAAAATTCTTCTCAACTATAGCTACGAGAACTTCAAGATGAAACCCGATGAAGACATTAAAGCTATGACGGATAGATTTTCCGGGATTGTCAACGGTCTCAAGGGATATGGTGAAGTAATCCCTAATGAGAAACTTGTGAGGAAGATTATCTATCTCTTCCAAAGGAGTGGCAATCGAAGAAGACACCATTATCGAAAAAAGAAACCTAAAGTCTCTCACTCTCGACGAGCTAATTGGTTCCCTTCTCACTCATGAGATGATGGTGAAGGAAGATGAAGAAAGGGAAGAGAATGAAAACAAGAAAAAGAAGAATAAGAATGAGGTAGGTATTGCTTTCAAATCCACCAATGAAAGCTATCAAGATTCAAGTGATGAGGTTGATGAAGACGATGATGAACAAGAAGATGATATGGTCAAGCTCTTAAAAGAGTTAAAGAGATTCATGACTTCCAAGGAAGTAAAGCATGAATCAACCAAGAAGAAGAGTCCCCCAGTGTGCTTTAATTATCAAAGAATGGGACATGTCAAGTATGATTGTCCCCTTCTAAGAAAGAAGGGATATTCCAAGAAGAAGACATAAGTGGCAGCTTGGAGTGATGAAGATGACTCCAATGATGATGAAGTAGTCAACCTATGCCTAATGGCCACTCATAATGATTTAGAGGTATCTTTTAACTCAAATGAATTTAATTCATTTACTTTTGATGAATTACAAGATGCTTATAATAGGTTGTATTTGGGATTTGAGACCATAAATTCCAAATATACGAAATTAATTTCAAAACTCAAAATTAAAGATAATTTGATTTTGAAAGCAAAAGTTGATTTTGAAAATCAAAATGAAATTTTGAAAAATAATTTAGAGCTTTCAAAATCAAAATAAATGATTTAGAAAAAGAAAATTTTGAGTTAGGAGGTAAGCTTGAAAGCTTAATAAAAGAAAAATAATTAATTTCTAAAAACAACCTATTATGTTTAAATATGGAAAAATGCTCACATTGCCATTATCATGGTCATATGGAACATACTTGTGCTTTGAAGAAAGTAAAACATTTTAAAATTAGGCAAGTACGGGTTCCGAAAGGAACAAGGGGCATTGAAACTAACGTTCAAGGATCCAAAGCAATTTGGATACTAAAATCCACTTAAATGTCTCTTGTAGGTGTGTGGGAGCAATAGTGATGAAAGTGATGATATTCAAGATGCTCTAGCCACACATGAAAAGGAATGGGTAACCTCTAAGCTTAATGCTTTTAATTTTTCTTATTTGGTTGCTCATTTGATTTTAATCATGCATGAGTTTTTGTGTTAAATGATTATGTATTATTGTTTTAATCTCATGTATGTTAAAAAGGTTTTATGATGAACATTTTAAAGTTTTAATGATTTTTCAGAATTTTTAGTTCATCATAATAAAATTTTAGTCAAAATTGATTCTAATGCAAATGATATCTATCTAACAATTGATATCAATTTTTCAAATACTTTGATTTTACAAATTTTAAATTTTTGACCTAAATTTGAATTTTTATGCATGTGGTTTAAATGAAAATGATATCTCTCTAACAATTGATATCAAAATTTTCAAATGCATAACATTTTTGGAAGACTTTATGCATATGCACTTAATTTCAATAATTGATATTGCATAAAGTATTTTAGACTTTGATATATTGAATTTCATGTGCTACTAACATGTTGTTATTCTTTGTTAAAATTCAATTTTGTTTGAGTGTCAAGTTTTAAAGCTAAATTATGTTTGGAATGCACTTATTGAGGGGGAGCTTTTGATTTTTCAAATAAATTTTAAATGTCAAATATATCACTTACTCTCTAAAGTTATTTTGAACTTTAAAGGTTGAATTATTTTTGATATAACAAAAAGAGGGAGACGTTTTTGTTTGAAAAATTCAATTTCTTAATGAAAAAGGGAGAGCTTAACACTTTCATATATTTTCCAACAATTGGTAACAATTGATATCATTTTGTTAACAATTGGTATCTTTTTTATTAAACATTTTACTAAGGGGGAGTTTTACCAAAAACAAATTTTCAAATGTTTTGTTATATCAAAAAGGGGGAGATTTTTGAATTATGTTTCGATATAACAAATTTAAAGGAAAAATGATTTTGGACTTGAATTGAATTTATTCAAAGATTTTTTAAAAAATGTTTCAAAAATAATTCAAAGTCCATTAAATTCGGATTTGAGCAAAAATGCTAAAGGGTGTCAAAGTGTATCCATGCACTCTGCAGTGCATCCATGTACTGTGCATCGATGCACCTTGTAGTGCATCCATGCACTCAAACACTGAATGCAATTAGTGCATCAATGCACCCTGCTGTGCATCCATACACCCTGTCTGCAACGGTTTATTTGAATTTAATGAAGGGGTACCGATGCACCCTGTTATGGGCAGCCTTTTTGAGTAGAAAAATCATCCCCAAACGGGTCCAAAACATCCCCAACGGCTATATACGACTTCAAACACATTCCAAGCTATAAATACAAGCTAAGGACACTTGAAGAAGTAAGAGAACAACTATCCATGCAATCAAACACAAGAGAAGAGCTTTTTATTCTTATTTTCCTTTCTCTTGTAAATATTTGTTCTTGTGAGCTTAATTCTTGTAAACACCTACCTTTGAGAGGTTTATTCGTTTACTTATTTTATCCTTTTATAAAGGGGAAAGGTTCTAGCTAAGCCCGTATAAAAGCTAGGGAAAGGTTCTAGTTTATCCCGTGAAAAACTAGGGAGTTGTAAAGGTTATCTCTTTGTACTTGAAAAAAAAAGAACAAATTAGTGAATATGTTGAAAATCCTTAGTGAGGAGCTAAGGTAGTGGATGTAGACTTAGTTGAGAAGTCGAACCACTATAAATCGCTGTGCAAAGTTTTTATCTTTCAATCTCCTTACTCCTTAAACACAAAAACCGTTCCGACCCCTCTTTGCAAACCGTTCCGATTATCAATTAGAGCTGCCATAAATCCCAACAATCTTCTTTATTTCCAGGGGAGACAATCCTTCATAAAAGTATTGAAGGAGTGTTTGTTCAGTTAACCCATGTTGTGGGCAACTATAACATAACTTTCTAAACCGCTCCTAGTAGTCATAAAGCGACTCTCCATCAAGATGCTTTATTCCAAGTATTCTTCTTTGTAGTTCACTTACTTTCGCCATAAGGAAAAACCTGTCAAGAAAATGACGAGTCATTTGAGCCCATGTAGAATAGAATTAGGGGGTAGATAAAATAACCACTCCTAAGTTGAATCGACTAAGGAAAATGGAAAAGCTCTAAGTTTGATTTGGTCCTCGGTTACTCCCCGTGGTCTCATGCTGGAACAAACCATGTGAAATTCCGTGAGATGTTTGTGAACTCTCGTTTGGCAATCCGCGGAATGTAGGGAGGAGATGAATAAGGCCAGTTTTTAACTGGTATGGAGTTTTGCCTTGGGGAAAATCAATGCACAAAGGCTCTTGTTCAGTAGGTGCTACGACTAAGTCCAGATAGTAGGATCGACCATCTGAATTGGTTCTGTGTTAACGGATTCACCTGAATTTGATCGTTGTCTCTTCTTTCCCGAAGCGTTTGTGCGTGAAGTCTCCTAGCTTTGACTTCGATCTCCGGGTCGTACTCCATAATGTGCCCGGATTAGTCCTGGTCATAAATCAAAAGCAAACAAAAAATTAGTAACTTTGACGAAGTCCCCGGCAACGACGCCAATTTGACAATTGTCGTTTCGATGTCAAATAAAAATCCTTCTTCTTAATTGATAAATAAAGGAAATTTGTAATATAGAGAAGTAAGGGTCGAATCCACAAGGACTTGGAAAATTATAAATTTATGTTCGGTTTGTTTAAGCCATGCATGAATGTAGTAATATGGGGTTTTGGTGAAAAATGACTGAGTAATAAAGAGATTAAATAAAATTAATTAAAGTGAAAAGAAAGAGAATAAGGATTTGTAAATGATATGGTAAAAATAGCCTCAATCTTTGCTTTGACTCAATTTCCTTTAGATCATCGAATTAGATTTTCCCTTCGGGATTCATGTCGGTTACTTTGTCTACAAGGGCTATCCACGTGACTCTATTTTGTATACTGAATAATCAAAGTAGTCTTTGATTCTGGCTTCAGAAATTGATTCTATCAACATCAATTGTCTTAGATCAATTACCATTTAAGTTCGTTGCATGACTCTGATTGTTGCTTCTATAACCGTCAATTCCAATCTCAAATCCCTCTTGGCGAAGCTATCTCGCCAAGTGTGTTCCTAGGAAGTCAAATGTTCTTTCTATAAGTCGAATCTTCCTCCCACACGTTTAATTGCAACAACAATCTAGACCAAAGTCCATCTCTGATTTTGAAAACCGTTTTAATTTTGAAAAAATAAGCGCAAAGATTGAGAGAGATATTCCAAAGATATTAAGGGTTTGTTTCAATTCTCCCGTTGGAATTGAATCATCGCGTCAGCTCTCGCTTATGAAAATTTAGCTAAGCATGACTAAAGTTAAACTTGGCATATTAAAAACAAAACTTGAAAATAAAAGAAAAATGAAAAAAACTTGAAAAGTAAAAAGAGAAAGATTTTATAAAACTAGAGAGAAAAGAATATTGTAGTTTGAGTAATGTGTTTAGGCTTACCCCAAGAAGGTATTTATAGCCTCTCAAAGCCTAAGGATAAACAAAGAAATTAAAATAAAATAATCCTAAAGATAATTGTTTTTTTTTCTTCTAAATTCAAACTTTAAACAAGACTCCTAATGAAACTATGCTCTTCCATCTTCCAGAAGGCATGTTGAGAAAATCTTCTAGAAATCGCCACTGACTGGACCTTTTAGAAAATGCCACGTCAGATAGTGTCATGCCCATGTCTCAAGCCGTGACCAAATAATAAAAGAAATACAGAATACGCTGTTTTATCACTAATTCTGGAAAGTAAGGACCTACACGAAAATAGACATAACACAACCAAATCAGCAGCAATAAATCACAAAATCGAAGAAATAACGAGCAAATATTAACGATTCTGAACACTCATCATAGTTATATTAAATTTTGAGTACTTTTAAATATTGTAAAATAAAATATATTATTTAATTTGAATATTAGTATGATAATTACTCTTTGAATATTTGAATTTAAAATGTATTTATTACTTTTTAACTTTGAATACTTAAGATAATTATATACTTTAAATATTTGAAATTAAAATAATATTTATTTAGATTTGAATAATAAAAGGAATGTATATCTTTTTAATATTTTAAATTTAAAAGATATTATTATCTATTTAAATTTAGATATTAAAAGATATATGGTTGGAGTAAACTTCTCTTAAAAATTCCTTATAAATACTGAGCAAACCTATTAGGTTTTTCACATCTCAGAATTCAAGAACTTTTCTTCTCTTTAAAAAATATTTTCTCTATATTTTCTTTCATTCTTAGTTTTCCAGTGATAGTCGAAGGCAAGGATAATTCTTGATCCCTACTATTGTGCTACTGCAGCTGATCATCTAGTTATTGTATCCTAGGATACAGATGATCAAAAGATCTCAAGCACCAAGGAGTTGCCGAAAATCTGTCTTAAGGAAACCGTGTAGTGACACACCTCAACTACTTCCGAGCTTAAGATTAAAATCAAAGATTATTTTATTTTCCATTTATTTTCTTTTATTTTTAAAGAAACTAATTTATTCTTTTTATTTTTTTCTCAAGTTTGAATATCGTCTTGGATTGTTATTTAAGATAACAATCTTAGGACATTTTTTTCTTCTTCTACCTTTCTTAATCCGAGATAATTCAGAATTATGGGAAAACAAGATAACAAACAAATTTGTTTTGGGATTTATCCTACCGTCTTAAAGATTTACTAAAATCTCAAAGTGGGCAAATCTGTATAACATAAATTATCATCAAAGTAACTTTGGTTACTAATTTTTGTTTCTAAATATTGATTCTGTCCAATAATAAAATCTAAAATAAATGAGAATTAATTTTCTATTTATTGGAATTATTTCTAATTCCTGTTTCATTTCTTTTAAAGAAAATGGAGACAATAGACTTTATCGGTTTACCCAACTTGGAGATTGTAATGATGATTCCAGTTTGGAATACGAGTCAAGCGGCAGTGGTAATTAATCACAACGAGAATTCGTTGAAATTCTACGGAGAGAATTTAAAGATGTGGAAACAAAAGATGTTTGTCTATCTGACCACGATGAACCTCTATACCTTCTTGAGTGAAGTTGCCTATATCTTTAGAAGGGGAGGTAGACAATATTACCACTTATAATATTATTGATGCTTAGAAGCATGCTGATTATATATGCCAAAATTAAATACTGAAATGTCTACAAGATTCATTGTATTCGATATATACTGGTTATGAAACAACGAAGAAATTATGGGAGGCACTAGACCACAAATACAAAGCTAAAGATGCTATAGCTAAAAAGTTTTTAGTTTCCAATTTCTTGAATTTTACTATGGTTGACTTTAAACCAGTAGTAAAACAAGTGAATGAACTCCAACTATTGATCAATAAAATTCTTGCCGAAAGAATGGTCATAGGTAAATTCTTTTAGATAGCCACCGTTATTGAGAAATTAGATAGCCACCGTTATTGAGAAATTAACTCCTGGATTGACTGACTTGAAGAATTATCTGAAGCACAAAAAAGAAAGAAAAAAAGAAAGGAAATGACCGTGGAAGAACTTGTTGTCAGACTTTGAATAGAAGAAGACAACATAGTAAATGCCAAAAAGCTCAACAAAGAAGACACTAAGGCAAACTTGATGGAAGTTAGGGACTTATTAAGGGAAAACAACAAAAAATAGGCCAAATCTGAGACTAAAGGTGGAATTTCCAAGAAGAATAAATTATAAGGGAAGTACTTTAACTATGGAAAGATGGAGCCCAAATCCTCTTAGTGAAAACATCTAAAGAAAGCCAAAGCTCACGAGGCTAATGTTGTGGAAAGAATGACTAACTATGTAAAGGATATAAATTTATGTGTTGTGATTTCTCAAGTCAACATAGTTGACTCTAATATAAGAGAATGGTGGCTCAATACTAAATCTACACATCATATTTGTTACAAAAAGGAATCTTTCTTTGAATTGACACCTTGCAACAAAGGGGAAAAACACTACATGGGCAAAGCTGTGACTTTCGAAATTAAGCGAAGGGTACTATAGTCCTGAAGATGACTTCTCTAAATGAACTCAAGCCACATATTTTTGTTGTATGTACCTGACATACGGAAAAACCTTGTTTCTGGAACACTACTTAGTGTTCATGGCTTTAGAATGATGTTTGAATCCCAAAAGTTGATTTTGTCTAAAGGTGATGTTTTTGGGTAAAGGATATGTATTGAATGATATGTGGAAACTCAATGCTATCTTAGAAAAAGCCAAAAGCATGAATACGAATAAAGTTTCTTCTTCCATTTATATGTTTGAGTCATTTAATTGATAATATGGTAGGCTTGGACATGTTAATTATGATGCTCTATGGAGATTAATTAACTTAGAACACATTCCTTCGTTTCATATTAATTATAATCATAAATGTGAAACATGTATTGAGGTAAAATTAATAAGGTCTTCTTTTCAAACCGTTGAAAAAATACTGAATCGATTGATTTAATTCATAGTGATGTATATGACTTGTAATTTGTTCAAACGAAAGGAGGGAATAAAATTTTATTACCTTCATTGACGATAGAACAAAATATTACTATGTATATTTTCTTAAGAGAAAAGATGAAACTATAGAGAAATTTATACTCTATAAGTAGGAAGTTGAAAACCAACTTAATAAAAAGATTAAGATGCTAAGAAGTGATTGTGTTGGTGAATATGTTGAACCGTTCGGTAGATTTTTTTCACAACATGGTATTATTCATGAATTAATACCACCATATTCTCCTCAATCAAAATGGAGTACTTGAGCGGTAAAATCGACTATAAAAAAATGATGAATGCCTTGTCAGACAGTTATGGATTATCACAAAACATGTATGGGGAAGCTGTCATTTCAACTAATTACCTTTTAAATAAGGTACCCCGAATAGAAAAATTATTGAAAACATTTTGATATTTTGATATAACAAATTAAATTAAAAGAATTTTAAATTTTGAAAAAGATTTTTTCTAAGCATATTCGATATATTAAATCGAATATCAAAATATTACTCAAAGTATTTCAAAGTTCATTTTAAATCCTTACTCAAGTGTAAAATTAAGTTTTAATCTTAAAATAATTTCAAAACGATTTTACAAAATATTTCGAACCATATCAAAGCCAAAAATTCCAGATTACTCAGAGGGAACTGATTCCCCCCTGAATGGTTTGGCTTGAGAATTCCAGTATGCTCGGAGGGAACCGATTCCCCCCAGGGGGTACCGATTCCCCCCACTGTTCAAACGGTCGAAATATTTGAATTTTACACCTAGGGAACCGATTCCCCATTAGGGGTACCGATTCCCCCCACGCTCCAAGCAAAAATATTAATTGTTTTCACACTTAAACGGCTCCAAAAACTTCATTAATGATCCCCAACGTTCAGAAGTGATTCAAGGTGTATTTAAGCAAGCTTAGAAGCCATTGATCAATAACAAGAAACATCAAGCAACTAGAATCAAGAAAGAATCAAAGAGAAAGCATCAAACATCAAGTTTGAGCATTTCAAGCCTATTTTTCATTCAATATTCATTTTGCTTTCAAGAACACTTATTATGCTCAATTGTATTCATTCTTGAGTGTTCTTTTCTTTGTTATAGAATTGTGCAAACAATCTACCTTGTGAGGATTTCCTTGTAAGTTTGTAAATTTGTATTGTTCTCTTTGGGAGAGAGTGTTCTCAAGAATTTGGGGTATAATTCTTGAGGGTTTGTAAGGTTACTCTTTGTCCTAAAAAGAAAGACAAATTAGTGAATTTGTGGAAAATCCTTAGTGTGGATAGCTAAGGTAGTGGATGTAGACTTTGGTTGAGAAAGTCGAACTACTCTAAATCGCTGTGCAAATTTCTTTTAATTTTCAGCAAAAGCTTCTATCAAAATTTTAATTGCCAATTCACCCCTCTTGGCCATATTCGTCAATCGATTAACTCAACAATTGTTATCAGAGCCTAACTCATTTGAAGGTTTAATCGCCTCTTGAGTCGATTCAGGAAGAGTTACATCGATAATCAAAGTCATCAATGGACTCTACTTCAAACTTCGACTCCGATCTCGATTCGATGCCCGTCAACAAGCCTTATTTCTTCAATGGGGCTAACTATGCCTATTGTAAAAATAGGATGATGTACTTCATTCAAGCAAGTGAAATGGGAGCATGAAATGTCGTAGAAGAAGGATACATCAAGCCTCTCACTCATCCAAGATTGTGGAGTGAAGGAGAGACAAAAATGTTCCAGCTCAACTCCAAAGACATCCATATCATATTTTGTGCTCTTGGACCAGATGAATACGAAAGGGTTTCATCTTCTTCAACCGCCAAAGAAATATGGGACAAACTTCAAGTCACTCATGAAGGTACCGATGAGGTAAAGAAATCTAAAATTAGTATTCTAACGCATATCAATGAAAATTTCAGGATGAAACCAAATGAAGATATCAAAGCTATGACGGATAGATTTTCAACGATTGTCAATGGTCTTAAATCATATGGAGAGATCATTTCAAATGAAAAGCTTGTGAGGAAGTTAGTCTACTCCCATCCAAAATCATGGCAATCAAAGAAGACGGTAATCATCGAGTCTAAGGACCTAACGTCCTTAACTCTTGAAGAGCTAATTGGTTCACTCCTCACTCATGAAATGCTGCTTGAAGATGAGGTAGACCTTGATAAGATTGAAGAGACACCAAAGGAGAAGGAGAAGAAGAAAAACATTGGAGTTGCTCTCAAATCCACAAAAGATGAGAGTGATTCGGATGAAGATGACGATGATGAGGAAATGGCATTGTTTGCCAAACGGTTCAGACAAATGATGAGACCTTACTGAGGGAGAAAATTCAAACAAAATGAAGGCCTCAAAAATGAACCAAAAGAGAAGGACTCGATCATTTGCTATGAATGCAAAAAGCCGGGGCATGTCAAATATGATTCCCACAATTAAAGAGAAAGGGTCAATCAAAGAATAAGCACAAGGCTCATGTGGCTACATGGAGAGATGAAGAAGAACAAGAAGTAGCAAACTTGTGTTTGATGGCATTCGGGGAAGATTCTAAGGTAACCTCTAACTCATCTGATTTTGATGATATATCCTATGATGAGCTATTAGAGGAATATAATGGGTTGGCTTCGTATTATGAGAAATTGTTTTTAAAATATAAAAATGATGTTTCAAAATTGAAAAATGAAAATAAACTAATATCCAAAACCAACAACGATCTTGAAAGTAAAATCAAAGATTTGCAAATCAACCTAGAAGAGTTTGAAAAGAAAAATTTGGATTTACAAAATTTAGTTTCAAAGGTCAATGATGATCATCAAAAGAAAATTGGTGATCTTAAAACTTCTTTTGATAAAGTTGGAACAAAACATTTTGAAAATGGAGAAAATTCAAAATCCAACTTTGTTAGAAAAAGTTTTAGAAACTACAATCATAGAGGTCCCTAAAGAACCTCTAATGAAAAAATCATTAGAAGTATATGGGTTCCTAAAGAGCTCATTACTACTAAATATAAGGATATCCTACACAAATAGATACCTAAGGGGACTAGGATTTTGGAAACTAATGGATATGGACCCAAAAGAATTTGGGTACCAAAAATTAGAAATTAATCTATGTTTGTAGGAAAAGGAGCATTGCTACAAGGCACGGGAAATAAATCCAAATTCATGGTACCTTGATAGTGGATGCTCAAGACACATGACCGGAGACAAAAGCCGGTTCGTTGAGCTTAACATCAAAAATGGAGGAGAAGTGACTTTTGGTGATGATTCAAAAGGTCACATTGAAGTATTGGTACTATTGGTAATACCTCTTCCATACAAATTAAGAATGTTTTATATGTGAATGGATTAAATCATAATCTCTTGAGTATTAGTCAATTATGTGATAAGAGATTCAATGTCATATTTGAAACTAATGGTTGTAAAGTCATTTAAATTGCATCTAATAGGATTATGCTTGTTGGTCATAGAATAGGAAACATATACATGGTGCATTTAGACTCTATAGAAATGACTAATTTATGCCTAGTTGCAAAGGATGAGCATGATAGTTGGTTATGGCATAGGAGACTAGGACATTCTAGCATGAGTGTTTTGCAACGGTTAGTTCAAGGAGAATTGGTTCGAGGGATGCCTAAACTAAAATTTGATAATGATAAAATATGTGATGCTTGTGCTAAAGGAAAACAAAAGCGAGTTTCTTTTAAATCCATTAATGACGTATCAACTAGTAGAGTATTACGATTGATCCATATAGATCTTTTTGGGCCAACTAGAATATGCATTTGTCTTGGTAGATGACTATTCTAGATATACTTGGGCTCTATTTTTAAGCACTAAAGATGAAGCATTAGAACATTTCATCACATTTTCAAAAATAATCCAAAATAAAAAAGGTTACTCTATAACTAGTGTTAAGAGTGATCATGGCACTGAATTTGAAAATCTTGGATTTATTGAGTTTTGTAATTCTAATGGTATTAGCCATAATTTTTCAGCACCTAGAACCCCTCAACAAAATGGAGTTGTTGAGAGGAAAAATCAAACTTTAGAAGAAATGGCTAGAACCATGCTTTGTGAAAATAATTTGCCAAATTATTTTTGGGCGGAAGCCACAAATACCGCTTGTTATGTTGTAAATCGAGTAATGATTAGGCCAATTTTAAAGAAAACTCCATATGAAATTTTCAAAATAAAAAGCCTAACATTAGCTATTTTCATCTTTTGGATGTAAATGTTTTGTTTTGAACAACGGTAAAGAAAACCATGGCAAATTTGATGCTAAAAGTGATGAAGGAATTTTTCTGGGTTATTCCTTAAATTCTAAAGCTTATCGAGTATTTAATAAAATAACTTTAGTTGTAGAAGAGTCTATACATGTTGTTTTCGATGATAATCCCCTTCCGAGGAATGATTATTGTGTGAATGATGATGTAGGTATTATAAATACAAATGAAGTTAGACATGACGTTGAAGAACCATCATCAAAGGAAGAAACAAAAGATGAGGTAACTCATGATCCTCTTGAGAATCCAACCATTGAAGAAAGGGACGTATCTTATCCAAGAGAGTACAATTACGTCAAGGATGGTGAGATTATAGGTGATCCATCTAAAGGGGTAACAACTCGATCTTCTCTTAGAAATATTTGTAATTATGTTGCATTTATTTCATGCATAGAGCCTAAGAATATTAAAGAAGCATTAAAATATGAACATTGGATTATGGCTATGCAAGAAGAATTAAATCAATTTGAGAGAAGTAAAGTATGGACATTAGTTGAAAGGCCTAGTAATAAATCTACTGTAGGTACTAGATGGGTATTTAGGAATAAGCTTGATGAGAGTGGTAATATAGTGAGAAACAAGGCTAGACTTGTTGCTCAAGGGTATACTTAAGAAGAGGGCATAGACTATGATGAAACATAAGCTCCCATAGCTAGGATGGAAGCAATTAGAATGTTATTAGCATTTGCATGTTTTCATGAATTTAAACTATATCAAATGGATGTTAAAAGTGCATTTTTAAATGTTTTATAAAGAAGAAGTGTATGTGGAACAACCTCCAGGTTTTGAAGATTCAAAATTTCCGGATCATGTTCTTAAATTGACAAAAGCACTTTATGGTTTAAAACAAGCTCCTAGAGCTTGGTATGAAAGACTATCAAGTTTTTTGAAAAAGGTTTTTCAAAAGAAAGGTTGACACTACATTATTTTTAAAGCATAAAGGTAAAGATTATTAGTAGTTCAAATTTATGTTGATGATATAATATTTGGTTCTACTAATGATGTTCTTTGCCAAGAATTTCTAAGCTAATGCAAAGCGAATTCGAAATGAGCATGATGGGGGAGCTCTCATTTTTCTTGGGACTCCAAATCAAGCAAAGAAAAGATGGAATCTTCATCAATCAAGCTAAGTACGTCAAAGATATTCTCAAGAAGTTTGGATTGGAAAATGGGAAACCTCATGACACTCCAATGAGCTCTTCTACAAAGCTTGACTTAGATGAAGAGGTAAATGTGTAGATGTTAAATTATAAAGTTCAATGATTGGATCTCTACTTTATCTAATTGCAAGTAAACCAGACATTATGTTTAGTGTTTGCTTATGTGCTAGATTTCAATCATGCCCTAAGGAATCACATTACTAGCTATTAAGAGAATCTTTAGATACCTTAAGGACACTCCTAGTTTAGGACTTTGGTATCCTAGAGACTCTAGCTTTAGCTTGCATGCCTTTTCTGATGCGGATTATGGAGGATGTAAATTAGATAGGAAAAGCACCTTCGGTACTTGTCAATTCCTTGGAAATATGCTGATTTCTTGGTTTTCAAAGAAACAAAATTGTGTTGTATTATCTACCACTGAAGCCGAATACATTTCAGCTGGTAGTTGTTGTGCACAAGTTTTATGGATGAAACAACAACTTTTTGATTATGGAATTGAAGTAGGTACCATTCCTATCAAGTGTGACAATACTAGTGCTATTTGTCTCACTAAAAATCCCATCCAACACTATAGAACTAAGCACATTGAAATAAGACATCACTTCATTAGAGACCATGTCGCTAAGGAAGATGTAGTTCTAGAATTTGTTGATACTTTGCACCAATTAGCGGATATCTTTACAAAACCTTTAGACATGGAAAGATTTTGGACACTTAGGAGAGAATTAGGTTTGACCAACCTATCTTCATTTAGTGTTTAAAATAATTTTAGCACTTTTAAGACTAAATGAAAAATGCTTAGAATAGTAATTTTTGATTGCATTCATTGCTATTAGTTAGGGGGAGTTTATGATTCTTGATGAAAATTAACTTTATGTTCAAATATAGTTTAAATATTAATTCGATTGTTTGAACATGATTAATTTTCAATATATGAGTTGCCAATACCACTAGAGAAAGTTAATTTAGCATTTTGTATGTTTAAAATCTAACTTTAGCATTTTGGTGCAGAGGGAATCGATACCCTCATAAGGGAATCGATACCCCCTGGGGTTCTGGTTTTTACGGGCATAACACCCTAATTTTTCCTCAAACCCTCAATATTTCTTCATTCACATCGTTCTCTTTCTCTCTCTCTCTCCATATCTCCTCTTTGCTTCATAACATCGATTTTTAGTCGAAATTTCATCATATTTCAAATCCTAAACCTGCTAGCATCATTAAATCCATGCAAACAACATCAAAGTCCACTCAATCTCATCTTTCAAGGTAAATTTTTCTAAACTCTCTATTTCATTGATTTTGAACATAGGACTAGTTTCAATTAGTTCTAGATAGAAATAGAGATCGAGCATTGATTGTTTAGTCATTAGAAACTTGATTTTATAACTAATTTCATAAAAAAAAATTGTTTTTCAAATTATTGTGTTTTGATTGAATTATGTTGTTGTTATGAAAACTATACATATACTGATTTTCAAAACCTTATTTTTCAATAGTTTTCAAAAAACTTTGCTCATTAGGATTGGTTTAGAGAACCTTGAAATATTGAGAACTCAATTGAGTTTTGGGACTAATTGAATTGCATACATGTGTTTTCTAAATTGTAAGTTATCCATTCTATTCCGATTTCCTAAACAATGTCCAATCCTAAACGTGCTAGGTCATCATTTAGTCGCTCAAACCGTCAACCAAATCCACCTCCAAATCCTTCTCTTATTCCTGAAATTCCAATTCCTAATCCTAATCCCATTGATCCTAATATGACTATCCAAAACTAGTGCTTCAATCATCCTGGTCCTAGAAATCATATTTTTGGTATTATCAATATTTTGACTCTTACAAAATTAGAGAAGAACTATCCCTTCTCGTCAAGCTATGATAGATATCAATTTTAGATATCTTCCTCTTTTACAAGAGTGGAAATTTGATAAACTTTATGACCTTGAACCTATAGTTTACCATAAACTTGTTCGCATATTCTATTCTAATGTGTGTGTGTTAAAAACCGAGCTCAAACCAAAACCATAGCAGTTCGTTCCTATCTCCTAGAAAAATTCATCCATCTTGACTCGGCTTACATAGCTAATGAATTAGGATTAGATAATGATGGTATATCAAATGAAAAACAACTTTTAGGTTCTCGGTACAAAAGAAGGGATAGTGCGAGTGTCTTAGATCTTCATGGTCGTTTTCTTCATCTAATGATTTCTTGGTGGTTTCGACCATCTGGAGGTCGTTACTCTTCATGCTTTAGATCTTTTGTGGTTACATTGTTTCCAAAACAATATTAAAATAAATCTTCCTGAGATTATTTTTGCTGAAATCGTTGAAATCGTAAACTTAGTGCCAAATAAGAACTTTGTTCCTCTCTAGTTTATGGTTGCATTCTAAGTAATCTATTTTCTAAAGTTGGGCTTAGAGTAGGTCTAGATGTCATCTTTCCTCTCAAGAAACAAATTAATCTTCTTTTCTTAACGAGAGCGGGATGGATAAAGAATAAGGACACCGGTGAATGGGTTCGATCTTCTGAAAATACTCCGGGAGCTAGCTCTTCTCAAGCTCCTCCAGCAGATGACTACGATCCCAAGCTTGAACAATTAATTCGAGATATCGATGAAGCCGAAGATGATCCTAAGCAGCCCGAGGAGCAAGCATAACAAACTAATCAAATGCCTCCATATTTTCAATCTTTTATGGAGACATTTGATTTCCGATATGCTACCATAGATTCGCGCTTTTCTTCTATAGAGCCCCATTTATCCACAATGGGAGATCAACAATTGGAAATTCTTCGGGAGATGCGTGCAAACAATGAAGCAACCAACGCTCGTATTAATGAACTCACTCATGAAATGGCCGCTATGCGAGCTCGTTTTCCTCCTCCGATCCTCCTACGGATGCTTGATTCTATGTTTTGCTTTAGTACTTTGAACTTAAAGCTTATTGTTTAAACATTTTGAATGTTTTTGGATTGTTTTCTTTTTGTTGTTGGATATTTGAACTTATTTGATGGATTATAGATGTATGAACTTATATATTTGATGTGGTTAAATTTCTTCATTATTGCATCATTTACATCATGTTAGATATATGACCAATTTTGCAGCTTAAACTCTTGATTGTGATCTTAGCAGCTTAAACTATATATATAATCAATTGGCTAAATGATTTCAAAACCTTGTTTAAAGTCTTTTACAAATCTTTTTGATTTAACAAAAGGGAGAGAAATGTTATTAAAAAAGGGGAGTTTTTGAAGAGGAGTAGTGTTAAAGTAAGGGGGAGTAGTATTTTTCAAAATCAAAATTCATTTTGAAATTAGAAAATCTTAAAATGGTTTGTTATATCAAAAAGGGGGAGATTGTTGAAAACATTTTGATGTTTCGATATAACAAATTAAATTAAAAGAATTTTAAATTTTGAAAAAGATTTTTTCTAAGCATATTCGATATATTAAATCGAATATCAAAATATTACTCAAAGTATTTCAAAGTTCATCTTAAATCCTTACTCAAGTGTAAAATTAACTTTTAATCTTAAAATAATTTCAAAACGATTTTACAAAATATTTCGAACCATTTCAAAGCCAAAAATTCCAGATTGCTCAGAGGGAACCGATTCCCCCTGAATGGTTTGGCTCCGAGAATTCCAGTATGCTCGGGGGGAACCGATTCCCCCCAGGGGGTACCGATTCCCCCACTTTTTAAACGGTCGAAATATTTGAATTTTACACCTAGGGAACCGATTCCCCATTAGGGGTACCGATTCCCCCCATGCTCCAAGCAGAAATATTAATTGTTTTCACACTTAAACGGCTCCAAAAACTTCATTAATTATCCCCAACGTTCAGAAGTGATTCAAGGTGTATTTAAGCAAGCTTAGAAGCCATTGATCAATAACAAGAAACATCAAGCAACTAGAATCAAGAGAGAATCAAAGAGAAAGAATCAAAACCTCAAGTTTGAGCATTTCAAGCCTATTTTTCATTCAATATTCATTTTGCTTTCAAGAACACTTATTGTGGTCAATTTTATTCATTCTTGAGTGTTCTTTTCTTTGTTCTAGAATTGTGCAAACAATCTACCTTGTGAGGATTTCCTTATAAGTTTGCAAATTTGTATTGTTCTCTTTGGGAGAGAGTGTTTTCAAGAATTTGGGGTATAATTCTTGAGGGTTTGTAAGGTTACTCTTTGTCCTCAAAAGAAAGACAAATTAGTGATTTTGTGGAAAATCCTTAGTGTGGATAGCTAAGGTAGTGGACGTAGACTTTGGCTGAGAAAGTCGAACCACTCTAAATCGCTGTACAAATTTCTTTCAATTTTCTGCAAAAGCTTCCATCAAGATTTTAATTGCCAATTCACCCCCCTCTTTGCCATATTCGTCAATTGATTAACTCAACAAAAATAAAAGACACCATACAGATTATGAGAATGTCGAAAACCTTCCTACAAACATTTGAAAATATGGGGTGTCTTTCCAAAGTAATGGCCCCATTACTAAAGCAAATGAAAATAGGTCCTAAAAATGTGGATTGTATCTTCATTGGCTATACAGAACATAACAATGTGTATATATTTCTAGTGTATGAATCAAAGAATCTTGAGATTCACAAGAACACGATAATAGAATCAAAGAATGCATCATTATTTGAAAATATTTTTCGTTATAAATCTGGGGAAGTTGATCAAAATTTAATAAAATGAACTTTAGAGACTAACAATGATGATAGTCTAGATGATCAACAAGAGGCTGAAACTGCAAAAGAGCCAAGAAAGAGTTAACAAGAAAGGGTTGAAAAATCCTTTGGTCCAAACTTTCATCCTTTATGTTAGGGGCTGAACCTCAAATATATAGTAAAGTTATATGATCCTCTGAAAGCACCTTATGAAATTAAGCCATTAAGAGCAAAATAGATTCCATCATGCAAAACTATATGTGATAATTAGTGGATCTTCCTCCGGGGATTAAACCACTAAATTATAAATGGATTTCACATGAAAAATGAAATCAGATGAAACAATTGATAAGTACAAGACTAGATTGTAATAAAAGGATACCGACAAAAGAAAGGCCTTGAATACTTTGATACATACTTTCCTGTAACAAAGATAACATCCATAAGGATGATACTCGTAATTATAGCTTTACAAATCTAGAAGTACATCAAATGGATGTTAAAATAGATTTCCTAAATAGAGTCCTCGACGAAGAAATATACATGGAAAAACCTGAGGGTCATGCGGTTCTAGGTCAAGAAAGAAAAGTCGGTAGGTTGGTGAAGTCTTTTTATGGACTTAAACAAGCACCAAAACAATGGTCTGAGAAGTTTGATAGCGTGATGATGAAAAAAAAACTTCAAGATAAATGAGTGTGACAAGTGTGTGATTCTATGCTTGTATGTTGATGACATACTCATTGTTGGAAGTAACAATGAGATGATAAAACATACCAAAGACATGTTAAATTCAATATTTGACTTGGAAGATATGGGATTGGTCGATACAATTCTATGCATCCAAATTAAAAGGTCATCTGAAGACTTATACTAACACAATCACACTATGTGAATAAGATCTTTGAGAAATTTAACAAGGATGATTCTTGTATAGTTATAACTCTAATAGACTCTTGTTCATGTTTTTCTAAAAATCAAGGTGAAAGTGTTCACCAGGTGGAATATACAAGGGTCATAGGCAACCTAATGTATCTCATGAGTTGTTGTCTAAGCATATTCACGAACAATCTAGGTGAAAATCACTGGAAAACGATAATAAGGATACTGAGAAATCTCAGCTATACTCGAGATTATGGGTTGTATTATTTCAAAGATCCTGCCATCTTAGAATAATACATCGATTCTGGTTGAAATCTGATATTCAAGATACCAAAGTACAAGTGGATATGTATTGACTTTAAGAGAAGGAGCTGTGTCATGGAAATCCTTAAGACAAACGATTAATAACTAGATCCCTGTGGAATATGAGTTTGTAGTTTTAGACAAAATTGGAGAAGAAGCATAATGGCTTCGAAACTTTCTTGAGGATATTCCAGAATGGTCGAAACATGTGCCAATAGTATGTATATAATATGACTACCAAGCAACAATTACTAGAGCACATAATTTCATGTATAATGGTAAAGAAACTGTAAAGCTACATGCTAAACTATTTTTGATCAAAAGATAAAAATAAAAGAAGTATTTTTACTTCTATATATTTTTATTTTATCTTTAAGAATTTTAACTTCTTTTATTTTATTTTCTTAGGTCTGATTTCATCTCAGATTTTTATTTTCCATAACAATCTTAAGACAGAGTATTATCTCATTCTTCTACCTTTCCTAATTCGAGATGATTCAAAAGTTTTGAGAAAATCGAGATACCAAATAAATTTGTTTTTTTATTTATCCTGTCGTCTTAACGAGTTTACTAAAATATCAAAGTAGACAAATTTGTTTAACAAAAATTATTGTGAAAGTAACTTTGGTTACTATTTTTGTTTCAAAACATTTGATTACTATTTATAATATAAATCGTTTGAAAGTAACGAATTTGTTAAGGATTTAATTTCTAACTAAATTCTATTGGCATAATAAACCAAAATTTATTTTTGGAATTATTATTAATTCTAATTTCGTGTGTTAAACAAAATCATGATTGTTAGTGGTCATAATCCACAATGAGAAACTTGTAAAATTTCTATGGATAAAATTTTAAGAAGTGACAATATATTATGTTGTTCTATTTGATCATATTAAATTTAGCCAAATATCATATGATCCTCCTATTATTATAGAGGATGAGGTAAACGTTGTTACCATATTCACTATTATTTAAAATATATGACTTCCTATATTGAAAATACATCCAAAATGTATTATCGGATACACTATATAAGGTGTATAATATCCATAAGATGGATAAATGGATGTATAACACCCTAGACTCGATTGGGCCTAAAGTGCCACATTGGGTTACCGAGGCAACTCTTGATTTTCAAAACATGTACATTTTGATTTCAAAACATACTAAATGTTACCAAAATAAACATATACGAAAGTTATAAAAACACTTTTATAAAATTGGAGCTCCGTGACACATTGTTTAAAACCAAAATAATACAATCTTAGAGTTATAAATCTGAATACAACAACAAGGGTTCTAGTAATACACATACCCACTAAAGCTATAGTGCAATACTCTGGAAGATGTGTTGGAAGCCCTGCTGTGACGATGCTCCTCAAAAGGCTCAAGCTAATAACCTATGAACACTAAGCTTGCAAATCCCAACAGTATAATTGCTAATCTATAGCAGAATTATGAGTATAATAAAGACAAACATACTAAATGCATGGTACTAAGTTGTAGGTACATGCATGATCTTAATCAAGTACTACCTACTTAAGGTTTAATTGTTTTACTGCTGAAGTATGAGTCTAATGCTTCCCTGAATCCTCTGCAAAGGGCCTTGTCATGAGTACACATCTAGTGGCTCTCTAACCACAATGATTGTAACTGTTACGCATTCTATAAATACGATGCGTGGCACACTATTATGCATTATCTGAATGTGACATTGACATTGTTGTGCATTATTTGAATATGACACTGACACTATTGTGCATTATTTGAATACGACACTGGTAGTATCTTGTCTTACATAGCTATCAGATACAAGTTAACTGAGGGAACACGATAATTACATAGCATTGGTAAAATTCCCACTAAGCCGATGAATGATCTCCTAGTCTCACAAAATAATTAGGTAGATGATGAAGGGGAACTCGATAATCATTTAGCATCATGATAACTCTCTAAAAGAGTTATCTTTAGGAGCACTTTTAGCCTAAGTTTAGTTTGATCTTAAGCATTTTTAGGAGCATTTTAGGGTTAGTTTTAATTAGTTTTTATGTTTTTTAATGTTTATATTTTGTGGCTTGCTAAGTGTTAAAACTAATTTTAATGCTGAAAACATGCACTGACGTTGTAGCCTTGTAGGAAATGTTGTGTAGCATCTTATTGAAGCTGCTGATGAAACTATGGCATTCCAATGCTATAGAGCATCCCAATGCTGTGGAGTATCTGATGACTCAAATGACAGCTTTGGAATTCTCTCAAATGAGACAGCTTTCCTAGGCAGTTGTCAAAGGGCTAGGTCCTATCCAAAACATGGAAGCAAACCATTGAAGGATTAGATTTCTTATTCACCTATAAATAGGGAACTTGCCTGCTCATTTGGACTAACCAAATACACACCAAATTTTGAGAGAAAAATACACAAGTACCTCTGCCACCGTTTTCTTCACCCGATGTAAGCCTAAACCCTTTGCCAGGGATTCTACAGTAGAAAGGGAGCTCATCGAGTAGCATAGATCGTTAGTAGGTCACTGTTCGAGCATTTCATTGAGAAAAGAGAGTGTTTGAATATACTTAAATATGTATTGGATGATATTTTGAATTTATGGTTTTATGCCACTATGATTATGTTTCTATGAGTTTGGATGATTAGATTATGAGTATAAATATTTTAATCAATGAATGTTATTTTAATTGTTTCTAGAAATATATTTGTTTACTTGCCATCTACTTTGATAGAATGGTGGATGTTGAGTAGCATTGTGCATACTGAAAGTAGGCAACCTAATATTAGCCTTGTTAAAATGTTGGATCTTTGATTTATGAAAGTGATTAAAGTAATTAACATGTTTTAATCATTACTAGTAGCATAAAAATCATATTCATTGTTTGTTTGAAACTTGAATCCTTTAATACTTCCAATTTCGATAGCTAACTTGTCGCTCTCTATAATGTTGTAGCATGAACTGGTGTTTTACATTTTGATTTTATTTTCTAACTGTAAAGTAATCAATAAAAATTTCTTTATTTTTAAACTCTATTGAAAACCATCTGCTCTATATGGGATCGATACTCGTAACTTAACCATTACCACTTTTATTACTTGATTTGTGACACGTGCACTTGCGTTATTGCTATAGCATTTTACACAACATCATATCGGTATAATTCCTGCTCGACTAAAGCATTGGATCAGTCTTACATAGTCGTCAAGACAATATTTAAGGATATCTGATATAATGGACTGATGCAACTATACATGCATGACTGAGGGATCAAGGCCACACAATACTGAAAAAGGCTCACATGGGTAATTAAGGTAGCCTAGCTACACACATTGACAATACCCCATTGGAGCAACTGAGGTAGGCTCGTCACACTCTAGTATAGCTTGACATTCTAAAGTAAGGTCATCTTCTCACTAGCTGTTATCTCGCTGGTCTTCTCATCTAGAACATTACACAAGGTTTATTAGTAAGTTAAGCTGCTCTATTCTAGTCATTATCATTTAAGGGTATTTTAATCATTTCTATCTATAAAGAAGTCTCTACATGTTTCCTAATTTTACGACAGTTACTGCTCTTACGGTTCACTAGTTTTATTAGTTGCTAGCCCGTCATCTGACTCGAGGTCATTTCTAAGTAACAACACTCTAATCGCTTTCAATACACTTTCCTTTAATTTATCCTCAAATTGAAAGGACAACTGCATGTCCACCATTCGATGACATTATTGTAGTACACAATTTGTAATTCGGTAATCTAATTAATTTTCATACCGCTTCTCATTACATCCTCTGCAACGAACCTTCGTTCTTAGTTACTCGCTACATGCTTGGCTGAAAATACTTGGAAGTATTGAACCTAATATGATTACTTATGTCTAACCCTCTTCTAAGAGTATTTCTAGGTACCTTTAGCCATTTATGATACTTACAGACTGACTTCCTCCATTATGGGTCATCCTTAACTCTTATAGGCCATAATAAAGTTGAATATTGTAAAACCCCTTTCCTGTATCCGATATCAAACACGTGTCAGAGATATCACCTAAAACATTTAAAATAATTCCTTATTCAAAAATTGAAAAAAAAAATTGTTTCTTTTAAAAATATACAATTTAAACACTTATCACCAAAACTAATTAATAGCGTACAATTAAAAAACAATATTTTAACATTTGAATCAAATTCGATTTTAGGCAGCAACATGGTATTCAATTCTATTTCATATAAAGAGTAAAACTACCTAAAACTACCATAATTAAATTCATCTTAACAAAAATAAAATACAGCTTTATCAAAACATAAAATAAAAATATGTATTTATAACTATATATTACTTAATAAAATCCACATATACAAGTTATTACCATTCATTTAAAAATTACAAACATATCAAAGCTTTTCTAATCCATTTTTCTACATATAACCATATTAAAATATTATAAAAACTTATCATACGTATACATGCCATTAGAAAATAAAAAAAGTATGATGTCATTACTGATACCAGTAAGTAGTCTTCGATGATTGATGTCAAGCTCATCTCCTTACTCCATTCGGTTTCTTTTACCTACGCGTGAAACCATCACATGCCAAGTAAGTGAGGCATTAATAATACTAGAACAAATATATCGATAAATATAAAATATTCATATAAAAATAAAAAAAATAAATATCATAAAATGATATGTAACCATGTAATATAGACTTATTAAAGTCATTTCCTTTTTCCTGCAAAATAGCAGTTCACATATATATCACATGTAACCAAATTAAAATAATCAATGAAAGATTTACTTTCAATTGAATCGATCACCTGCACTTTTCAATTTCATTTAATCCATAGCCCAATGTATATCATATGAGAATGCATGGTACGTGAGTCAGACTATTGTGCGTATTATGAACTCGAAAGAGCTAAACATAAGCATAGGTACTGTAGAACACAATATCACTATACTAATAATCAGGATGGTAGATTACAATGTCAAAACATCATGAACCCCATAATTTTACATATAGTGTTAGGAATACACAAATAAACTAATACAGGAGTGCACGAGTGCATTGATACAAGATCAATTCATAACAATCCCCTTACGACATCCCAATTGTACCAATAACACTTAATACACATAGAATGGGATATCAAAACAGTATACCATTCATTTCTCAAGAGTATCCACATATACTAACATATCATACCCAAAATCTCTGAATATCATTTTGTAAAACAATATGAAATAAGTCAAAATACTATTTAAATTATTTTCTTTTCAAATTGTTCAAGGTTGACTCATCACAAGTTTTACTCATATATATATATATATATATATATATATATATATATAGGTAAAAATGCACTCACATGGTAATGCCTCACTAATAAACCTTACTTTCGATATAACCTCAATCTTGTGCTTTTCCTGGGTTTTAAGCTTGCTCGTATCTTTGTTTTGATAAAATCTATACAAACATCATTTACAAACATATTCAATTTCAAATCACATGTTAGCATCATACTAACATAAGCACATACAAGAAATAAATTCATAAAAATGCTTTTGATACTGATTCGATACTTGTTCCTTTTTACAACATCAAAATTTACTTTAATACTTCAAAATGACATTTCAAGTTCTAAATGTCCACTTCAACCAATGGTCCTCATAACATTTTCAATTTCACTAAGCAACCATTAAAATGAATTCTCTTAGAGTTCATCTAAACATTTTCAAAATATTCAAAATGGCCCTTGCCATTTAACTTTAATTCAAGCATTTGAATATTTTTCCAACATTTGCGATTTGGTCCCTATAATTGTACAAACTTCAAAATTGATCCAATCAACATTATATAGCATGTAGAATCATTTATACATCATTTCTAGCATTAGGTAAATTTTTAAATATTTCCCCCTATTTTTCCTTCATGGCCGAATATTATAAGTCACTTTGGGCATGATTTTTAACTTTATTCAAGCATGAATTCAATCTCTAAACATCATTTCCATGCAATTTCAATAAATTCCATATCAATTTCAATTCATCTTCAACTTTCCATTAAATCCCTAAATAACCATACTTTAATTTAACCATATTTAACTATTTTCAATCATCATACAAGCATGGAATAATTCTATAACATCAACATAAAATCTATCCTTTAAACTTCAAAAATCAAACCTCCCCTTCATCCAACATATTCATGAAACTAAGGTTACAAGAAAGGAAAACATGAGCAAATGGTACCAAATGATAGAGAATTTCATGTAGGTTAATTACCTATGTCATGTTTTCTTTCAAAAACCTAAAAAATGGCTTGAAAATGAAAAACAATATTACCTATGGAGACTCACGTCAGCAACTTAGAGAAGATGAAGAGTTTTCATGAGTTTCCTAATAAAAAATCTAAGTATACTTGTCTTTTTAAGGATTAAAATGAATAAAAATTTTATTTAATGGAAAATGGAAAATTTACCCTTAATAACTCATGATAATTACTAATCCACATAATGATATCATCGTCCTTACATCATCAAGTCAAATATGAACAAACATTTTCATATTTCTAGCTTTACCCTTGTATTTTTACCGAATTTACAATCTTGTCATTCCAACGGTCCGAATTTAACATAGAAAATAAATCTAAAATCCAATGATCCATGTTAAATTCTACAAATTTAAAATATGAAAATGAAAATTTGAACATTTCTTTATCACCCTTTAAAATATCCTAAATTTTTTATTTGATCCGATTATCCAAATATTTTATCAAAATTTATCGCTTTATAGGTTTTAATACAAACTCCAGATCAAAAATTTGAATCCCATAAAAATTTCATTATTAGGGGTGAACTATTCATTTATGCGATAAAATTTCTTTTTGGGAAAATTACCATTTTTGTCCTAAATATTTCACATATATATTTTGGTCACTGTCCAAAATTTTGAAGTATTAAAAATCTAACCATATGAAACGAGTAGTATAGATGCCCTACATGAAGTATCGATACCCCTAGGCCAAGTAACTATACCTCCATGAATTTTGTTACCAAACACAGCTTCTGTTTGCTAAAATCTCTCATAGTATCGATGTTGACACCCTCAATATCTATACCATGGTTGTAGTATCGATACTCTATACTTCTCCTTAGAATATTGATACTCCCTGAATAAAATGTATAGAAATCATCGTAGTTAATCCAATATCCATATTGTTCATATAATATAGATGCTCAAACTTATAAATACCTTGTTTATGTTCGGGAAACACCCAAAAATCATCTTAAAGGTCTTAGTTTGACCCCAAAACATGTGCTAAACCTTAAGAACATTAATTAGGGTCATAAAGTATCATAAAACACATACTTTACATTAAAAACATAATCTAATCATGAAATCAAACATTAACACTAAAATAATCAAATATTCAAATCTTAATAAATCTTCATGCTTATTAAAGCCTTAACACCACAAAGGATTAGAGATACACTAACTTGATGCTAGATTCCTGAAATGAAGCTCATTTAGGTGGCTAACACTCTCCACTAATATTTGGATGATAAAGCTCCATATTTTCTCTAACAAAATAAGAAAAACAAACCTTGAATGTTGAAAACAAGGTTGTTGGAGGGATTAAGGAATACTTTGAAGCTTAAAAAAAGAACGAAATGGCTCAAAGGACTCACACCTTTAGCTATGGAACTTAAGAGAATGAGAAGGAAAAAGAGAAATGAGAATGAATAAAATAAAGGTAAGAAGATTAAAAGAGATATAAAAGCTATCAATTTTTTAAAACAATATAATTACACCTTTGGTCCATTTGATCTTTTCTTATTTTTAAAAATCCCCTATTATATTTGTATTTTTCGAAGGTGGTTGCTAAAGGATCAACTCAATTAGCACCATAAAAGAAAGCGGGAAAGGGTTATAGATCAGTGGATGAGTTGCTGATTTGGAATCGAGTCACACGGACTTTTTTAGTGTGGCGTAAGTCGATATGAGTTCAGGTGCTTCAAGGACAAAATTTCTTTTAAGGAGGGGAGAGTTGTAACCCCAAATTATAGGTTAGTAGTTTTGAGTTTAGCCGAGAGGTAAATGGGCCACTAAAAGTCATATTTTAAGTCGTTGGGCCGAGTTAGGTTTAATTTGGGTTGATTTCGGAGCCCAATTAGACAAAAAAGAGTTTTTAAATTTTGAAAAATTCAAGAAGGCCCAAAGTTAAATTATCCCATTTTCAAAGATGAGCCTAATTATTTCTTTCATATTCATTTCCCCTTCATTTCTTCATATTATTCTTCTTCTTTCTTGTCATCTTCAAGGGGTTAAGCGAAAGCTAAAGAGAAAAGTGGGAGTTTTCAACCAAATAATCCAGGAAAGGAGTGTGGCTAAAAAAGGAGCTTCGTTACGGGTTTCTAACACCAAGGTAGTGTATTTATAATCCTTTGGAGTGTTAAGATTTTCATAAGTATGAAGATTTTCTATGTTTTTATTATTTATGCATTTTAAGGTTTATATTTGATATCATAATCAAATCACGTTTTAGAGGTTAAAAACACAATTTTATGATATTTTAAGACCCTAATTAACTCCATAAAGCTTTAACACATGATTAGGAACCAAACTATAATCTTTAGAGTGATTTAAACACTTATCACCAAAACTAATTAATAGCGTACAATTAAAAAACAATATTTTAACATTTGAATCAAATTCGATTTTAGGCAGCAACATGGTAGTTCAATTCTATTTCATATAAAGAGTAAAACTACCTAAAACTACCATAATTAAAATTCATCTTAACAAAAAAAAATACAGCTTTATCAAAACATAAAATAAAAATATGTATTTATAACTATATATTACTTAATAAAATCCACATATACAAGTTATTACCATTCATTTAAAAATTACAAATATATCAAAGCTTTTCTAATTCATTTTTCTACATATAACCATATTAAAATATTATAAAAACTTATCATACGTATACATGCCATTAGAAAATAAAAAAAGTATGATGTCATTACTGATACCAGTAAGTAGTCTTCGATGATTGATGTCAAGCTCATCTCCTTACTCCATTCGGTTTCTTTTACCTACGCGTGAAACCATCACATGCCAAGTAAGTGAGGCATTAATAATACTAGAACAAATATATCGATAAATATAAAATATTCATATAAAAATAAAACAATAAATATCATAAAATGATATGTAACCATGTAATATAGACTTATTAAAGTCATTTCCTTTTTCCTGCAAAATAGCAGTTCACATATATATCACATGTAACCAAATTAAAATAATCAATGAAAGATTTACTTTCAATTGAATCGATCACCTGCACTTTTCAATTTCATTTAATCCATAGCCCAATGTATATCATATGAGAATGCATGGTACGTGAGTCAGACTATTGTGCGTAATATGAACTCGAAAGAGCTAAACATAAGCATAGTACTGTAGAACACAATATCACTATAATAATCAGGATGGTAGATTACAATGTCAAAACATCATGAACCCCATAATTTTACATATAGTGTTAGGAATACACAAATAAACTAATACAGGAGTGCACGAGTGCATTGATACAAGATCAATTCATAAACAATCCACCTTACGACATCCCAATTGTACCAATAACACTTAATACACATAGAATGGGATATCAAAACAGTATACCATTCATTTCTCAAGAGTATCCACATATACTAACATATCATACCCAAAATCATCTGAATATCATTTTGTAAAACAATATGAAATAAGTCAAAATACTATTTAAATTATTTTCTTTTCAAATTGTTCAAGGTTGACTCATCACAAGTTTTACTCATATATATATATATATATATATATATATATATATATAATAGGTAAAAATGCACTCACATGGTAATGCCTCACTAATAAACCTTACTTTCGATATAACCTCAATCTTGTGCTTTTCCTGGGTTTTAAGCTTGCTCGTATCTTTGTTTTGATAAAATCTATACAAACATCATTTACAAAACATATTCAATTTCAAATCATATGTTAGCATCATACTAACATAAGCACAAACAAGAAATAAATTCATAAAAATGCTTTTGATACTGATTCGATACTTGTTCCTTTTTACAACATCAAAATTTACTTTAATACTTCAAAATGACATTTCAAGTTCTAAATGTCCACTTCAACCAATGGTCCTCATAACATTTTCAATTTCACTAAGCAACCATTAAAATGAATTCTCTTAGAGTTCATCTAAACATTTTCAAAATATTCAAAATGGCCCATTGCCATTTAACTTTAATTCAAGCATTCTGAATATTTTTCCAACATTTGTGATTTGGTCCCTATAATTGTACAAACTTCAAAATTGATCCAATCAACATTATATAGCATGTAGAATCATTTATACATCATTTCTAGCATTAGGTAAATTTTTAAATATTTCCCCCTATTTTTCCTTCATGGCCGAATATTATAAGTCACTTTGGGCATGATTTTTAACTTTATTCAAGCATGAATTCAATCTCTAAACATCATTTCCATGCAATTTCAATAAATTCCATATCAATTTCAATTCATCTTCAACTTTCCATTAAATCCCTAAATAACCATACTTTAATTTAACCATATTTAACTATTTTCAATCATCATACAAGCATGGAAATAATTCTATAACATCAACATAAAAATCTATCCTTTAAACTTCAAAAATCAAACCTCCCCTTCATCCAACATATTCATGAAACTAAGGTTACAAGAAAGGAAAACATGAGCAAATGGTACCAAATGATAGAGAATTTCATGTAGGTTAATTACCTATGTCATGTTTTCTTTCAAAAACCTAAAAAATGGCTTGAAAATGAAAACAATATTACCTATGGAGACTCAAGTCAGCAACTTAGAGAAGATGAAGAGTTTTCATGAGTTTCCTAATAAAAAATCTAAGTATACTTGTCTTTTTAAGGATTAAAATGAATAAAAATTTTATTTAATGGAAAATGGCAAATTTACCCTTAATAACTCATGATAATTACTAATCCACATAATGATATCATCGTCCTTACATCATCAAGTCAAATATGAACAAACATTTTCATATTTCTAGCTTTACCCTTGTATTTTTACCGAATTTACAATCTTGTCATTCCAACGGTCCGAATTTAACATAGAAAATAAATCTAAAATCCAATGATCCATGTTAAATTCTACAAATTTAAAATATGAAAATGAAAATTTGAACATTTCTTTATCACCCTTTAAAATATCCTAAATTTTTTATTTGATCCAATTATCCAAATATTTTATTAAAATTTATCGCTTTATAGGTTTTAATACAAACTCCAGATCAAAAATTTGAATCCCATAAAAATTTCATTATTAGGGGTGAACTATTCATTTATGCGATAAAATTTCTTTTGGGAAAATTACCATTTTGTCCTAAATATTTCACATATTTATTTGGTCACTGTCCAAAATTTTGAAGTATTAAAAATCTAACCATATGAAACGAGTAGATAGATGCCCTACATGAAGTATCGATACCCCTAGGCCAAGTAACTATACTCCATGAATTTTGTTACCAACACAGCTTCTGTTTGCTAAAATTTCTCATAGTATCGATGTTGACACCCTCAATATCTATACCATGGTTGTAGTATCGATACTCGATACTTCTCCTTAGAATATTGATACTCCCTGAATAAAATGTATAGAAATCATCGTAGTTAATCCAATATCCATATTGTTCATATAATATAGATGCTCAAACTTATAAATACCTTGTTTATGTTCGGGAAACACCCAAAATCATCTTAAAGGTCTTAGTTTGACCCCAAAACATGTGCTAAACCTTAAGAAACATTAATTAGGGTCATAAAGTATCATAAAACAATACTTACATTAAAACATAATCTAATCATGAAATCAAACATTAACACTAAAATAATCAAATATTCAAATCTTAATAAATCTTCAGCTTATGAAAGCCTTAACACCACAAAGGATTAGAGATACACTAACTGATGCTAGATTCCTGAAATGAAGCTCATTTAGGTGGCTAACACTCTCCACTAATATTGGATGATAAAGCTCCATATTTTCTCTAACAAAATAAGAAAACAAACCTTGAATGTTGAAAACAAGGTTGTAGAGGGATTAAGGAATACTTTGAAGCTTAAAAAAAGAACGAAATGGCTCAAAGGACTCACACCTTTAGCTATGGAACCTAAGAGAATGAGAAGGAAAAAGAGAAATGAGAATGAATAAAATTAGTACATGTCGGCTAGAGGGGTGTATCAGCTCTGAGATGTAGCCCCTCAGCCACACCATAATACCTACCTCGATTTATATGTTTATTTTGTGTGTTGCGTAATAGAGTCAAGGTTTCATTCAAATAATGCATAGAAAAATTAGTATCACATTTAGATAATGCGTAGTACTCCCAATTATTAGGGTTAGACACTCTCTAGAGGTGCTTTCATGGAGAGATCCTTCGCAGATGATTAAGGGAAACATGAGACTACTATTTTAACATAGAATAATTAAGCCCTAGGTAGGTAGCACTTGACTAGCTCATGTATGTAGTACCTACTGCTTAGTACATTATCTTCAACATGCTTGTATTATGAAATCTTATGTTGCTCTAGATTAGCGATTATACTATTGGGCTTTGTAAGCTCAGCCTTCGGATGTATTTCATTGGTAGGTTAGTAGCTTGAGCAGTTCGTGGAGCTCCAACACAGAACGACTTCCAGAATCTTCTTCAGATTATTGTACCGTATCTTAGGCATATGTATTCATAGAACCTTACTCATGTATTAAGCTTACTAAACTCAGAGTCGTATATTTTGGTTTAAATTATGTGTCACAGAGCTTTGATTTTGTAAAATATTTATAACAGTTATTTATGTTTAGTTATGATACCATTCAACATGTTTGAAAATACAATGAATAGGTTGTGAAATCAGGGTTGCTTGGTAGCCCAATATGACACTTTATGCATAATCGAGCTTATACATATGGAATCCTAATGGTGTTTCATTCCTTAACCTACGTTATAGAGTCAACGACAAACAAATAGTTTCGAACGCAATCCAAATGATCGGATGGAGAGGCAGGCCTCTCATCCTGATAAAGTCAGTAAGGGAGTACTACCAAGGGTAGAGGTTATTGGAGTCCACTTAGGTGCGGGCGTTACAAATGTGACCTTTTTTCAGAGGTATAGTTTCCATTCTCAGAGAGAGATAATAGACGTCCTATTCAGCACAAATAATTCAGTTAACCAACCAGGGTGCATTAGTGTCAACAGAATCCCTGGTAGAAAGGCTAAGGTGGTATTAGACAATCGACTTCATCGATTCAAGTGGTGATAGTTTGATTTTGATCGACCAATGGGTAAATGAGACTTTGAGAATTTTAAGGTAGCTTCACCTTACCTAGAGGGTAAGTTAAAGTTCTTCACCACTTTTATCAGAGTGATATTATCAACTGGTGGAGGACTATAGGAATAGCCCTATAACTAGAGGTGCTTACATAGAATCAATTTTTGGGTGAGTTTAGAACAAGCGTTTTAGTAAGTCACATGTGGATGAAGTGAGAAAACAATTTTCTTAGCTAGTTTAGAGGGATCGCTCAGTGTATAAATATGAGAGAGATGACCTTCTTAGGTTGAGTTGATCTGCTCCAGAGCTAGTTATAGTCGAGTCCTTAAAATGCAAAGGGTCATTGAGGGTCTTCATTTTGATACCAGTGTGCAGTTAATGACAGATCCACTTAGAATGTTTCAATGTATACATAAGGATGAGTTTGTTGGGTGAGTCAGGTACCTCGTGTTTAGGGACTTGTGTATCAGTAGATCTATCTCAATCACTGACAGGGAGGATTATAGGTTCACGTGAACAGAGAAGAGTGACGTCACCACAATCATTCCAATTGAGTCAGAGGTCATTAGTGGGGTCTCATAGGAGATCATTAGCTCCACTATCTGTTGTGAGCTTTAGAAGCTTTAGTATAGTTTGGATTATCCATAGTATAAGCGTTATGGTAAAAATCAGTGAAAACTGTGCTTTACACTTTCAGGGAAGTGTTATTGATATGAATCCTTGGCGCTTAGGGTAAGAGATTGCCTTAGTTCTAGTGATGGTATTTCAGCTCGATCAAGGGGAGCAATCCTAGTAGCTCAACATGGTTGAGAGCCTATACATGAAGGTGTTAGTTTTATACTCATGAAGAAGACTAGATGAGTGGATCGACCTATTCTCAATTCGACTAAGCATGATTTAGATTGGTAAATTTTGGAGAGACATGGTCTAAACATTGATGTCAGATAGAGAATCCAAAAGTACATATGCAAGTGGCTAGTAGGTAGACCTTAATGGATTAAACAGATTACTTTATATAGTTGTTGAGGCCTAGATCAGACTCGATAGTCGACCTAAAGAAAGTTGTTAGAACAAGTGTTGGTTGACCTCAGGATTTTAGGATTTAGAGTCAAGAGAATAGGTGCTTGTTCCTTGTTGAGTTGAAGATCAACTCAAAGAAAATGTTTAGCCGTAGAATCTTTCAGCCTTGCATGTTTTCTAAGGAAATATTCTTGTGGGTTGTCAGAGTTAGATACAAGACTATAAGGAAATCTTCGCATCGTCAGCAGAGGGCTCATACACCCGCAGAATTACTGATCCCAAGTTTAGTTTGGAGGTTGAGACCCCCATGAGAATGTTAAGAGTACTTAGGTTACTCCTGTCAGTATAGCGAACACCCTGTTGTAAAAAATATAATATGTCTCAACAAGTGACAAGGTATTTCAATTGCTAACCGGTACAAGTACCCCAATTACTCGAGTGGAGTAAGTTAGCCATGTGTATGTTTAGAACCAGTAGTTCTGAAATTTCACCCTAAGTAAGGATAATATAGGTAAGATATCAAGTTACAAGTGTCAATGTGAATTCTCAAGATACAAAGAACCCTTTGATTTATTCTGTAAGTATTCGTGCATAAACGGTAAGTGATTTAGGTAAGTAAGCCCAGCTTTAGTCGGGATGTCTTCGTGTTGGTATATGAGCGCGAGCTATATACAACACATAGCATCATGCAATGTTGTGTAGTACTATAGAATTTAGTATTTCAAACTAAAAGAGATTGAGTGCGTTAAGCATAATTTGACTTGCATTAGTCATTATCATATAGTTCTATGGTGGTAAGCGATAGTAAGTATAAGATGTAAAGTCTCAGAATCCTTAAGTTAGAGTGCAATTGCGAGAGCCCTTAGTTTGGTGAAGCGTGCTCTCCAGAAGAGTCAAATGTTGCAAGTTTCGCTAGACAAATGGTCGATTTCTAGTTGCGAGTACCTTGGATGCACAAATCAATGAGTGAAGTCTATGTAAGTTTAAGAAAAATGATAATCAATCTTGTACTCTAGGTGATTTTTGAATTAGAGTTGCATAAAAACATAGAGATCGATGTTAGTCGAGGAGTTTCGTTATATCTTTAGTAGTTGGTATCGAGACAGTTTGGCAAGTGCCGTAAGATCTCAAAATTATCTAAGTTTGACAGATAAAAGAGGTTATCAAGTTATGCAGTAAGTTAACTCGATTGAGTAAGGTTATCGAGTCATGGAGTAGCGTTCTCCTTGCAAAATGTTCTAAGTATTTAGAGTTAGGACAACCAGAGTAAGACTCAATGGTTTTGCACTTTTTGAAGGTGGTTGTTTAAGGATCGACGCATTTAGCACTATATAAGAAAGGGGAGAGGGTTATAGATCAGTGGATGTTGTTGAGTTGGAAATCGATCTGTAAGGATTTTTTTAGTAGGTGCAAGTCGATATGAATTCAATTGCTTCAAGGTTTCTAAGTGTTTGACCTAAGGATGTATCATTGTTTAGACGAGTAAATTTCAAGGACGAAATTTCTTTTAAGGAGGGGAGAGTTGTAACACCCCTAAATTATAAGCTAGTAGTTTCGAGTTTACCTGAAAGGTAAGTGGACCCCTGAAATTCATATTTTAAGTCGTTGGGTCGAGTTGCGTTTAATTTGGGTTGATTTCGGAGCCCAATTAGCCAAAAAAGAGTTTTTAAATTTGAAAAATTCAAGAAGGACCAAATGTAAAATTATCTCATTTTCAAAGATTAGTCTATTTCTTTCTTTCTTCATATTCCTTTCCCTTTCATTTCTTTATATTTCATTCTTCTTATTCTCATCTCCAAGGGTTAGGCGAAAGGTAAGAGAAAAGTGGGAGTTTTCAACCAAATAATCTAGGAAATGAGTGTGGCTAAGCAAAGAGCTTCATTACGGGTTTCTAACACCAAGGTAGTGTATTTATAATCCTTTGGAGTGTTAAGATTTTCATAAGTATGAAGATTTGATATGTTTTGAGTATTTAAACATTTTAGGGTTTATATTTGATATCATAATCAAATCATGATTTAGAAGTTAAAAAACACGTTTTTATGCTACTTTAAAACCCTAATTCACTCCCTAAAGTTTCAAAACGTGATTAGGAACCAAAATATAACCTTTAGAGTGATTTTTAGGTGATTATCGAGCCTAGAATATTTATTTTAGGGTTTGAGTATCGATACTATGATAAATAATATTGATATTGGATGAGTTAGGGTAAAATTTAGGGAATTCAGGCAGGGAGTATCGATACTACCACGATTATTGATACTACTCCTACAAATCGATACTCAGGGTAGCAGTATCGATACTAGGCTTCATTTAGAAAAAATGTATTTTGTACTTATACTTATAGGGGTATCGACTTGACCCTAGGGTATCGATACTACTCACTTGGGACTGCTAGGTTTGAACCTTTTAAGGCCTATAAGAGTTAAAGATGATCTGTAATAGTAAGACTTACTCCATGTGGGACGTAAATGACCAAAACAACCCAGCGACACTCGTAGGAGTGGGTTACAACCAGTGTAACCACAATAGGTGTAACACGACTAAGTATCTACAGTTGAATATGTAACATATATATAAGAATAGAAGGTAGTTGTGGAGGGTGTACCGACAAGCGGTATAACCAGTTATTCCATTAATTCGAGGGTAAATTGAGGGAAAGCGTAGTAATTGCAAATAGAGTATCACTGCCAGTAATTAACCCGAGTCAGATATCAGGCTAGCCAATAACAGCAAAAACATTATCATCGTGAAGTCCCAAGAATGGGTGATTCTTCAAATTCAGAATGAGTAAACACCCTTAAGTATAGAACAACCATATTAGTACAAATTTTCAGTAATAACAAACTAATAAACCCTCGCGTAATGTTCTAGATGAGAGGACGAGCGAGACAACAGTCAGGAAAAGTAGTAACGAGATCAGTAATAACTCAGAATAACTAGAAACAATAATATCTAGGAGTTATAAAAACTAGCCTTGTGTGACACTCGGAAAAACTAGGACACTCGAGTTACTTTTTGTAGGACGATTATCTTGTTTGTTAGTTTATCCAGGTATGTACCAGTCAGTTCCACGGTACCTCTTTTGCCAGCTGGACGTAGATGCATTAAGACTCGTGTACGTTTACAATGTAGTTCCGGATCTCACCCAGATTAGACATGGGTACATGTAGCATAGAGGGGTGTATGAGCTTCGAGATGTAGCCCCTCAGTTACACCATGATGCCTACTTTAACTTGTGTGTTGTATAGTAGTACAAGTAGGCTAGAGGGTGTGTGAGCTCCGAGATGTAGCCCCTCAGCTGCATCATGATTCCTACATCAACTTATGTGTTTATGTTTGCGTGTTGCATAATATAGTCAATGTTACATTCAGAGAATGCATAGAAAAATTAATATCATATTTTTTAGGATTAGAGACTCTCTAGAGGTGTTTTCATGGAGAGACCCTTAGTAAAGGATTAAGGAAGCATGAGACTTCTATAGTCGAGTTTGGGAGTCGGTTACGGTCAAGGAGGATTAGCACCCTTGAACCGCCCTTTCGGTACCAACATAATTTTCAGTTGTCTTAAATTAAGAAAATTGTAATTTAAATAAAAGGTAAAATTTGATCCTAAGTACTTACCTTAGATTGATTTGAAAATATCCTTAAAAATCGAGAATGTGTTAGATACAAGGTAAAGAAAATAATATAAAGAGAATAAAATAAAAAGAAAAAATAAAATAAATAATAAATAAATAAGATAAGGAAAAAAATAGTAAAGTAATAATATATAGTAATATTTGAAAAAGGAATATATATATATATATTATATATATATATATATATATCTATAATATATATATATATATACATCAAGTATTAATAAAATAAATAAGCTATATATATATACAACAAATATTTAAAAATAGAAAAGTTACCCTCTCACTTCACTGAAAGTGGGGGCTTTAGTCAGAAATAAGACAAAAAGAGGAAAGTGGGAGAGACTTTAGTTAGAAATAAACAAAAAAATGGGCCCTCTAAGTTAGTAGTATATAATAATGTTTAATAATAATATAAGACACAACATTTTTAAAAAATATTATAACAATGAATAAAAAACGAAATAATAAAAATAATATATATATATATATATATATATATATATATATAATAATAAAGTTATAAGATATATTACGTAAATAAAGAAATAATCAAATAAAATAATAAGATATATATATATATATTAATAATAGGTATATATAAAACTATTAAAAGTAAAACAAATATATAACTAGATAAAGATAATTACAATATATAGTAATATAAAACTTATAAGTAAAATATAAAGAAATATATATATATATATATATATAAAAATATAGTAAAAAAATCAAATGAAAATAATTTAATATATATATATTATACGTATGATAATACATGAATAATAAAATAAATGAATAAAATATCCATATAATAAATAAAGGGACTAATATAGATTTTTAAAAAGCTTTTCCCTCCTTTAACCGAAATCAAACCGGTTTTTCAAAATAAGCCTCGGGGAAGCGTAGATCTAAGAGAAAGATCTCGGTTCCCTTGTGTTCATCGGCCCTTTCAAAGTAAAAACGGAAAAAGAAGTGAAACAGCCACATGCAAGCGAGAATCGAAGCATATAGGTTAAAATACCTCTTTTATTTCTCTGTTGAAAATTACAAGCGAATCTTTGGAGCTTATTGCATATTGCTTTGGGTATTTTTTTATGTGCATAATCCCGTATGAAATCGTGTCCCCTAGTGTGGTAATTACAAGGCTTATTTATAGTACTAAAAACCCTATTTTAGACTAGTATTCGAGTCCTAATCCACTCTATTTTAGACTAGTATTGAGTCCTAATCCAACTCTTCTTTTTGGTTACATGAAGACTCTCGGTTGGCAGGACAAAATCTGTGTCTTCAGCTGCCCCTCTTTGTTCATTATCGTTTAACGAAAATGGAGCAAAGATTACAAGACAAAATTTTGTCCATATCGAATATCCTCTGTCGTAGAGTTGAAATCATTGTGAGATTGAGTCAAAATTGGAAAATTCGAGCACGAAATCCTTCGTCGTGAAGTGAAACGAGCTTAATGCTTTTGACAAGTGGCCTCTGAATCGTGTTCTGGCTCAAGATACTTCGACGTGAAGGTGAAACTTGACCTGAAGACTTTGGTGTTGTGATGTTACAGATGACCCCTTCATCGTGAAGTTCAGTCAATCCGTTGGGGTATGATACCCTTCATTGTGAAGTTGTATATGTATATGGCCCCTTCGTCGTGAAGTTGAGCATGAGAATTATATATCCTTCGTCGTGAAACTGAAATCCAAGTAGGTTGTATTGTTCTGAGTCCATATCTTCCACGTGAAGTTGAAATTGGCTCTGGAACTCAAAAATTGTTTGTTGACAGCCAACCGCCCCTTCGTTGTGAAGTTGAGCTTGTGCTGTCTTGAGTCTAATATCCTTCGATGTAAAGTTAAAATTGACCCTGAAATTAGGAAATTGTTTGTTGACAACCCGTCCCTTCGTTGTGAAGTTGAACTTGTGTCATCTCGAGTCCAATATCCTTCGCTGTGAAGTTGAAATGGCTATGAAATTGGAAATTATTGTTGACAACCAGCCGTCCCTTCGTTGTGAAGTTAACTTGTTGGTCTCGAGTTCAATATCCTTCGATGTGAAGTTGAAATTGACCCTAAAACTTAGGAATTGTTTGTTAACAACCAGTCGTCCCCTCGTTGTGAAGTGAACTTGTGTCGTCTCTAGTCCAATATCCTTCGCTATTGGCTCTGAATTGGGAGATTGTTTGTTGACAACCAGTCGTCCTTCGTTGTGAAGTTGAACTTGTGTTGTCCTAAGTCCAATATCCTTCGCTGTGAAGTTGAAAGTGACTCTGAAATTGGGAAATTGTTTATTGACACCAGTCGTCCCTTCGTTGTGCTTGGTTGTCCGAGTCCAACATCCTTCGATGTGAAGTTGAAATTGGCTCTGAAATTGGGAAATTGTTTGTTGACAACCAGCCGTTCCTTCGTTGTGAAGTTGAACTTGTGTTGTCTTGAGTCCAATATCCTTTACTGTGCAGTTGAAATTGACTCTAGCTAAAATCTGTCTTCGATGTGAAGTTGAAATTGGCTCTGAAATTGGAAATTGTTTATTGACAACCAGCCGTCCCTTCGTTGTGAAGTTGAACTTGTGTTGTCTTGAGTCCAATATCCTTTACTGTGCAGTTGAAATTGACTCTAGCTAAAATATGTCTGGAATCTTGAAGTTTCGATCCCTGGTCTTGAACTCTTCAAATATTCAAATCTGATGTTTTTTATTCTTGATCTGAGAAATAATTCTCGACCAACTCAAGTATGTGCATGAGCCTTGATCAGCTTCCGAGTACCTGTACTTTTAATGAATCGTTGTATAGTAATATACGAATATATTTTGATAAGTAAATAAATCATTAAGCTCTCAATCCAAGATGCTAAAAATGAATTGGTCTAGAGAAGAAGATTGTCTTTTATTCATGGGAAAAAAAAAAAATAATACATGACAAACATTCTGGAAGGTGAAGATATGACGAGGTGTAAATGAATGTCTTAGATTTCAATAATGTGGGCACTTCTGAGCTGAAAAGCCGTTAGGTGACCTTGAATACAGCCTTTACCAAAGGATCTTTGAAAATGCGACAATATTCAGGAGAGTGCAACCTTTCTCTGACTTATTGAGTATGTAGGAAATCAAATGCCAGGGAGTTTCAACCGTCTGGATTCCTTGAATTATCCAAATCGCCCTTTTGGGTTCAATTTGGACCCATCCTTGGTTGCAAGACGCCCTTTACGGGTTTTCATCTTGAACCCACCTTTTTGTTCTTTCTCTTTTTTTTGTTCTTTTTTCTCTTTTTCATTTTTTCATTTAGGGCGCCCTTTCGGGTTTTCCCCTAAACATTTTCCTTTTTTTCCGACTTAGGATGCCCTTTCAGGTTTTCATCCTAAGCGAAGTATTTTTTGACTGCATCTAAATTGATAGGATGTGACAGGTCAGGTCCGTCCATATCACCAGGACAAGTGCCCCCCGGAAAAGGCTTTTTCACGACATAAGGTCCTTCCCAATTTGGTGTCCATTTTCCTCGGAAATCTTTCTGAACTGGAAAAATTCTCTTTAGCACAAGATCTCCTTCACGGAATATCTCGGGCGTACCTTCTTATCATGTGCTCGAATCATTCGTTTCTGATAGATTTGACCATGGTGAATGGCTTTCAGTCTCTTTTCGCTGATCGTATCTAGATTGCACCCATTCTGTGTCATCCAATTTAACTTCTATTAAGAACTGTAATGACAGAATTTCTACTTCAATGGGCAGCACTGCTTCCATTTCATAAGCTAGTGAAAATGGAGTTGCCCCAGTCGAGGTTCGTACTGCGGTTTGGTAAGCGAACAAAGCGAAAGGCAACTTCTCATGCCAGTCCTTGTAGGTTTCAGTCGGTTTTTTTCCACTATCTTTTAATGTTTTTGTTTGCTGCTTCTACTGCGCCGTTCATCTTTGGTCTGTAGTAGTAGAATATGATGCTTTATGTTGAATTGCTCACAAACAGCCTTCATCATTTTATTGTTCAAGTTTATAGCATTATCAGTATGATTCTTTCAGGTAAACCATATCGACATATGATCTTTTTTTCAAAACTTGCAAATAACGAATTGAGTGATACTGACATAAGAAGCAACCTCTACCCACTTAGTGAAATAATCGATAGCTACAAGGATGAAACAATGACCATTCGAAGACTTTGGATGGATTTGCCCAATTACATCCATGCCCCACATAGAGAAAGGCCATGGTGACGTCATGACATAAAGCGGATGAGGCGGGACATTTATTTTATCACCGTAAATCTGACATTTATGACATTTTCTAGCATAGTTGATGCAATCACTTTCCAGTGTGGACCATAAATATCCGCATCTCATTATCTGTTTCGACATCATATGTCCATTTGCATGTGCTCCACAAACTCCGTCATGTACTTCTTCCATTATCAATTTTACCTCTTCAGCATCGACGCACCTTAACAGAACTTGATTATGGCTTTTCTTGTACAAGACCTCTCTATCAAGGACGTATCCAGCTGCCATCCTTCTAATGGTTATTTTATCGGTTTCAGTGGCCTCCTATGGATAGCTTCGATGCTTGATATACAAAAAATGTGTAGTACCAAGACTTAGTGTTTTTACTTGTTCAATCTAGTAGCAATGAGTCGGGTACTCATACGACTGCATGTCAATTCATCATTTCAGACTCCTCGCCAACTTTGAATGCGGCTGCCAAGGTAGCCAAAGCATCAACCATTTGATTCTCTTCCCTTGGCACATAGTGGAAAGTGACTTCATCGAACTCTTGAGCAGATCCAGTATTAGCTTCCGGTATTCCATCAGTTTTATATCTTGGTTCCATTCTCCACGGAGCTGATAGATTACTAATGCTGAATCTTCGTATATCCGCAAGGTCTTTACATTTTGCCCAGTGTAGCTCAAATTCCTAAAACACAGGCCATATCTTCCATGTTTAGTACAATAGAAGTTCAGTCTGATGGTAAATGGGTAGTGACTCCCTTCTGGAGAGATCAGTATTGCCCCGATGCCATATCCTAATGCATTGGATGCCCCATCGAAGTACATTCTCCAGGAACTGTCTGTTGAAGTACATTTTCTTCTAAGGATAAAGCCATCAAGTCTTCGTCTGGGAAATCAAAGTCTAATGGCTCATAAACTTTCATCGGTTCTGCTTGCTAAGAAATCCGATATGGCACTTCCTTTTATGGCTTTCTGGCTCACGTACTCAATGTCAAATTCAGACAAAAGCATCTGCCATCGGGCTAACCTTCCAGATAGAGAAGGTACACTCATCATGTATTTTAAAGGATCTAAGTTGGAAATCAACCATGTGGTGTGATACAGCATGTATTGTCTAAGTCTTTTTGTAGCCTAGACTAGAGCACAACAAACCTTCTCGATAGGAGGATATCTGACCTCACAATCGTGAACTTCTTGCTCAGATAGTAGATGGCTCTTTCCTTTCTTCCTGATTCATCATGTTGGCCCAAGACACACCCCATTGAGTTCTCGAATATGGATAGATACAAGAACAGAGGTTTGCCTGGGATGGGGGACATTAAGATAGAAGTATTAGATAAGTACTCTTTCACCTTCTCGAATACAATCTGACATTTTTCATCCCATGCTCTAGGGTTGTTCTTTCAGAGGAGGCAAAAAATTGGATCACACTTATCGGTTAATTGAGATATGAACCGAGTTATGTAATTCAATCTGCCCAGAAAACCGCAGACCTCTTTTGTGTTCGAGGTGGAGGTAGATTCTGGATAGCCTTAACTTGGTTATGATCAACCTCAATGCCTTTTCTGCTGACCACGAAGCCTAATAGGTTCCCGGATGTCCCCCGAAAGTACACTTTCTAGGGTTCAGTCGAAGCTGGAACTTTCTCAATCTCGCTTTCTCAAATGCTCGACGTGTTGATTCTCGGTCTGTGCCTTAACAATCATGTCGTTGACATAAACCTCGATTTCTTTGTGCATCATGTCATGGAACAGGGTCACCATATCTCTCTGATATGTTGCCCCAGCATTCTTTAATCCGAAAGGCATCACTTTGTAACATAAAGTTCCCTATATTACAAAAGTGGTCTTCTCCATGTCTTCAGGATACATCTTGATCTGATTGTACCCCGAAAATCCATCCATGAATGAGAAGTAGTTGTTCCCGGCTGTATTGTCCACCAGAGTGTCTATGTGTGGCAGAGGAAAATTGTCCTTGGGACTTGCCTTGTTAAGGTCCCGGTAATCGACACACATGCGTACTTTCCCAACCTTCTTTGGCACGGGCACTATGTTGGCTACCCACTCTGGGTATTTGGCCACGTGAAGAAAACCGGCATCAAATTGTTTCTTGCTTCTTCCTTGATCTTAAGGAACATTTTTGGTCGCATTCTTCTCAGTTTCTACTACACTGGTTTGCATTCTGGTTTGATAGACAGTTTGTGGACTACCATATCTGTGTCTAACCCCGGCATGTCTTGATATGACCCGGAGAACACCTCTCTGTATTCCCGAAGTAAATCTATCAGGCTTCGTCTTGCTTCAGTCGAAAGAATTATGCCGATTTTAACCTCTTTTTGATCCTCTTCGGTGCCAGATTCAAGATTTCGATTTTTTCTTTATGTGACAATATTTGTTTATCTTCTCTTTCTACCATTCTCAACAATTCGGTAGGCAAGTTACATTCCTCTTCAGTGTCGCGTTCGTCAAATTCCCCGAGACAAATAGCTGATTCAAAATCCACCTCCGGATCAGGGTCATTAGTGCCTACATTATCTGGGGATCTGGAAGAAGGGAAAATGTTCTTGTGTGAGAGGAAAATATCCCACACGAAATAATCAAGAATTAAATTCGAGGGAAAGTGGAAATGAAGTATCGAAATGAAGAAGATAGACAATGAATTCAAAAGGAAATAAAGGAAAATTTGTTTGCCATAGGAAAAGAAAAATGCATCTTTTATTGAACTTAAACATAATGTTTATTAACCCTTACAAAAGATCACATATTGCCCGGGTATAGACAAATAGGGATAGTTCGAATATTACTCTGAAAGACTCTTGTAAACCACAGGTAGTTCTTCGACCGACCAACGGCTATGCACGAACCCAGGTGGCAGAGGGCATATCCCAGATCTAACGACGTCGTCAGCATTTCCAGTGATTACAACATTGATGCTCAGATCTTCCAAAGTCGCTTTTAAATCTGACAAGGTGGTCTCAAATACGTAACTACATGACTTGAATGTGTGGCAAAGAGGTGGGAATGTCATGGGCTCCTCAAGTTTTTCCATTTTGGCCTCCATTTGTCTCTTCTTTGCTTGAGTATTATGTGGATAATGCAAATTTAATGCTGGCGGTGGTAAACTTGGTGTTTGCTCTTTCTCTTTCTGAGACATGTTCTGTTAGTTAATATGAATGTAAAAACATGGAAAATATAAAAAAAATATGAAATATAAAATGCAAAGTATGCAATGGATGATGTATGCAATTTAGAGGCACTGATCCAGAAAAGTGTTCATTATTATAAATAATCTTTATTTAGACAAAAATGTTTTATCTTGTAAGAGACATAAAAACAATCAAAGGTACATTCGAACTAAATCCTCTAAACCCTGAACAGCTTCTAGTAGGTTGACAAGTCTTCTTCCTTCATCCGTCACTGGTTGTATACCTTGTCGAACCACTCCAGATTCCCTTTCCATACCGTGTAGATGGCGAGTCGCCTTCTGTACTTGATCCAGGAAGTCTCCGATGACTGCGTCTCTGGCCTTCACCCTTTGTTGTGCTTGCTCCCAACGAAAACGCCATTGTAAACCTCCGTCGAAGGGCACTATCTGAAGCTTGCTTTCTTCTTGAACCCATCTAAAATAGCTTCTAACTCGGCTATCATTTTGCCATCTCTCTCATGTTGTTTTCCAGATCAGCCATCTGGATTTTCAAGCGTTGGTTTTGATGCTGGCTGTCTACTAAGCGCCTCTGGGCAGTTTTTATCTGTTATTTCCAGGCTCTCTCATCAGGCCCCTCGAACTTTCTTTTCAAGCTGTGAGCTTCATCTTTCCAGTACTCATAAGACACCTTCAACTTGGAGTTATCCTTGACTGTATCTTGATACCCCTTTCTCAAGTCTTCAAGCTCAAAATGAACTCTTTTATGTTCTCTTTCTAGTTGGTATGCTCGATCTTTCTGAGAGTCGGCATCTAGCTTCCACTGATAGCGCTCAGCTTCAAGTTCCTTTATCTTCTGCCTCAGTTCATTATTCACAGCTTCAAACTCTATCTTAGCTATCTCGATTTCAGAAGGGACAGGCCTGAGATGTTCTTCCATGGTCTGGGTGTCCTTACAGTCTGGCACCGAAATATTGTCATTTTTCCTCAATCTTCTCCACTCCACATAATCTGGAGTAAGCATGTTTCTGGCAGATACAACATCCATCCGGAATACTTTCTTTCATGAATCGGCTGCTTCTTTGATCATCTTCTTATAGCTGTCACCATGATACCCAAACTCTGCCCTAGCTAGTCCGCAAGTTGCTGGGACAAACTGACGTGCCCCATACTGTCTAAGTGTTAACAATAGAGCATACCCAACTGCACCCCAAATTCCAAGTAAGGTCATGGTGTCAGAGTCCCCACATCGAAAAAGAGCATCACTGAGGAACAACCAGGGGGCTCTCCAGGCAATATCCCGGTCCTGAAGATACGTGAAGACCTTCATCCATTTTTCCTTTATAGAACCTTCATGCCATTTCATAGTGATGAACTCTCCCAAAGGTGAATAGGTGGTGCTAAATAGGCTGTAAGCAACCCCGTTAGTCTTCCAGAAGTGGCTGTGAATCCAGACTTGAAGGAGCTGAACACACCCAATGAACCTTCCTCCACCAGTTATTATGCAATGATTAAGAGAACGAAAGGTCTCAGCTAAGATGGTTGGTGCTGGGTTGACTCGCCTTGGAAGTTGTTCAAATAGTTCCACCATGGTTTCGTCGATGCACCCCAAGGTCTTCGGAAAGATAATCAAACCGTACAGACCCAATGCAAAAAGATTTATAGTATTCCATTCATCAGGGTGGTTCTTCATTAGTTACTTTATGTGGATCTATTCGATTCTTTCCCCGCTACCTTTGTGTCAGAATCGATCAGTCACCCACTTTTCATCAACTCCTGCAATCTTGGCCAGTCCGTTCTTGAAAGACTGACTCTTGATGTGTTTGATATATGCCCTCTCTAGTCTAATGCTTTCGCAGTGCAGTAATGTAGTATGCTCTTCAATGGTGGGCACCATGTCCTCTAAGTTAAAGGTGAAGCAACTGTATCCCGGGTTCCAGAATTAAACTAATGCTCTGATTAAGGGCTCATTGGTCTTAACATGAAGCAAAAGTGCAATGTCACCATACCGCTGATTGAATTTCTATTTCCGATCATTCTTCCAACTGTCCTAAATGTCTCGAAGTTCTTGCACAATGTTTTGTTTTAGGCTGATAGAGGCGTAGTTAACCAGCTCTGACACATAGTTTCCTTGAAGACTATCTCCCTTTTCCTTCTGAGTCTTCTTAAACCATAGCGTACCTCGGGGTTCTTAGTCTCTTGTATTACAACACCTTTGTCCATTAATTCAAATTATTTTGTATGTAATAAACGCTTTTTAAGGATCAATAGCCTCTTGTTATGATGCAAATGCTAAAAAACAAACACAAAGGTAAAAAAGGTTAGTAAAATAAAAATAAATAAATAAATAAAAATGACGAAAGAAAAAAAACAAAAAGATATGAAAAAATATCCTAGGTTTTGGAATGTGGTTTCGGGGTAGGCTCTAATTCTCTATAGTCTTCGGTTTAGGTTCTAAAAAACGGTACCCAAGTTTTCCTTGTCAGTGCCTCCTTGGGCTTGCCAGACCCTTAGTTATAAACCCATCACAGGTTTGTGTGGACTAAGTTAAACTCGAGAGGACACATTCCCTTATGTCTATGTGGAGAATAAATTCACACGAAGACACAAGGTATATGAATCACGAAGGCTACTTGCTAGGCATATGCGGTGAATAAATTCACATGAATGTGTCGCTTTCACCCCCCACTTAAAACGGGTTCGGAGTTCGGGTATAGAGCCTTTAGATGAAAAAAAAGTTCTGGAAGCTGTAATCATTAGAAAACGGTCAGTCAACTATTTACTCGGAAAAATATAACCAAAAGTAAGCAATAAGGATCGAAATGTTACCTTAAAATTTAAACTTACCCTTTTCATTAAAAAGACAACTGGGAATTACCTTAGTCTGACTCGCTTATTTGTCCCCAGCGGAGTCGCCAAGCTGTCGTAACCGTCTTTCGGTTGGGCCCTGGAATTGGGCTTCGACTTAGGAAAATGTGGATTGGAGTCACCGCCGACCACTTTAAAACGAATTTAGGTGGGTCGGACACCATTTTACCTGATCTGCGTTGTACCAGAAACGTGTCGAGTTTGGGAGTCGGTTACGGTCAAGGAAGGATTAGCACCCTTGAACCGCCCTTTCGGTACCACATAATTTTCAGTTGTCTTAAATTAAGAAAATTGTAATTTTAAATAAAAAGGTAAAATTTGATCATGATTACTTACCTTAGATTGATTTGAAAATATCCTTAAAAAATCGAGAAATGTGTTAGATAAACAAGGTAAAGAAAATAAATAAGATAAAGAGAATAAAATAAAAGGAAAAAAATAAATAAAATAAAATAAATAAATAAGATAAGGAAAAAATAGTAAATTAATAATTATATATAGTAATATTTGAAAAGGATAATATATATATATATATATATATATATATATATATATCAAAGTATTAATACAATAAATAAGCTATATATATATATACAACAAATATTTAAAAATAGAAAAGATACCCTCTCATTTCACCGAAAGTGGGGGGCTTTAGTCAGAAATAAGACAAAAAGAGGAAAGTGGGAGAGACTTTAGTTAGAAATAAAACAAAAAAATGGGCCCTCTAAGTTAGTAGTATATAATATAATGTTTAATAATAATAATGATAAAGACACAAGATTTTTTAAAAATATTATAATAATGAATAAAAAAATGAAAATAATAAAAATAATATATATATATATATATATATATATATATATAAAGTTAGAAGATATATTACGTAAATAAAGAAATAATCAATAAAAATAATTAAGAATATATATATTAATAATAGGTATATAAATAAACTATTAAAATATAAAAAATACATATAACTAGATAAAGATAATTACAATATATATAGTAATAATAGACTTATAAGTAAAATATTATATATATATATATATATATATATATATATATATATATATAATAATAATAAAATATAGTAAAAAATCAAATGAAAATAATTTAAAATATATATACGTATGATAACATGAATAATAAAAATAATAAAAATCCATAATAAATAAAGGGACTAATATAGATTTTTAAAAAGCTATTCCCCTCCTTTAACTGAAAATCAAACCAGTTTTTCAAAATAAGCCTCGGGGAAGCGTAGATCTAAGAGAAAAGATCTCGGTTCCCTTGTGTTCATCGGCCCTTTCAAAGTAAAAACGGAACAGAAGAAGTGAAACAAGCCACATGCAAGCGAGAATCGAAAATATAGGTAAAAATACCTCTTTTATTTCTCTGTTGAAAATTACAAGCGAATCTTTGGGGCTTATTGCATATTTGCTTTGGGTATTTTTTGTGTGTGCGTAATCCCGTATGATAATCGTGTCCCCTGGTGTGGTAATTACAAGGCTTATTTATAGTACTAAAAAACCCTATTTTAGACTAGTATTTGAGTCCTAATCCAACTCTATTTTAGACTAGTATTTAAGTCCTAATCCAACTCTTCTTTTTTGGTTATATGAAGACTCCTCGGTTGGCAGGACAAAATCTGGTGTCTTCAATTATCTCTGTTAATTTTGTAATATCAAAGTATGTAATTGCGGATTCTCTAACCAAAAGGTTATATTGATATCATGTTGAGAAATTATCTAAAGGAATTGGACAAAAGCCCATGAAATTTAAAGGTATTATGTAAAGGAAAACCCTACCTTGTTGACTGCAGATCCCAAGATATAGGTTTAAAGGGACAACCTAATTGCATAAATCGTGTATGGCCACTATGGGGGTCTCTCATTCCAAGTTTGTTCATATGATATAAATAATGATCAAAGTGGTATAGACTAATAAAAGCTTTTAATGACCATTGTGTGTTGCGGTAAGACAACTAACATAAGTCACCTTGTGAGAGTGAAGTAGAGAAGCTTCAAGGAGACTATTAGGCATAGTTCTTTCAAACTCTTGTAGAACCAGACGGTGTTCATGACTTTAAGGACATACCCATTAGAAATGAAATTCTTATCAGAAGAGTAGTTGTGTGAAGTATATCATCTTTTACATAAAAGACAGTTTAATTCAAGGACATCATATCTACTGTTTAGCCACTAAAGTAAATATACTTTCACAAGGGAATGTTCAAAGGAAGACATCTACCTATCCTATACAACTATCGATAGTAAAGTCTATCACGACATCGTGTCAAAATATCATCAATTTCATTCATGCGAGTGTTGTTGGAAAAAGAGTGAATTTCATTGAAGGAATTAATATTTAAATTAAATTCATTTCCTTTTAACTATTACAAATTAAAAGATATTTTTAATTTGAATATTAGTATGATAATTATGTTTTGAATATGTCAAATTAAAAGGTGTTTATTATCTATTTAACTTTGAATATTAAAGATAAATAGATGCTTTTGAATATTTTAAATTAAAATAATATCTATTTAAGTTTGAATAGTAAAATGCGTCTATCTTTTCATTTTTTTCAAATGAAAATATATTATTATTTATTTAAATTTGGATATTAAAGATATCTATTGGAAGTAAATCTCTCCTGAAAATCCCTTATAAATACTAAGTTAATCTGCTAGGTTAAACACAAGTTTTACAAGTGACAATTCAGAACAAGTTTTGATATATTAGAAGTCAAGAACTTGAAAGAAAAATCCTATTTTCTTCCACTAGTTTTTCGGTGATAGATGAAGGCAAAGATAATTCGTGATCTCTGCAATTGTGGTACTGTAACTGATCTAGTTGTTGTATCTTGGGAGACAAACGACCAACGAAATTGAGCACTAAAGGAGTGGCCGAAAATATGTCTTAAAGAAATTATGTAGCGACAAGCCGCATCTGTTTTCGATCAAAAGATCAAAATAAAAGGATATTTTAATTTCTATATATTTTTATCTTGTCTTCAAGAAGTTTCTATTTTATTTTATTTTCTCAAGTTAGATTTCATCTTGGATTGTTATTTTGCATAACAATATGATATCCTTATTTTTGTGATAATGAGTCCCTAAAGAGGAACAATTCATGATAACCAGGGTTAGGTTGTTAGAAAGAATGAATTTGGTTTGTTTATTAACTGGTCAAAAATGAATTCAATACAATAACCCTATTACAATGATGCTTTTATAACTCGATGATTAACCAATAACTAACCCAACAACTTTTAACCGATTCTAACTAGACCTTAAACTAATTCACAACTCAACCTTAACTTCTAACTCGACTCTAGTATTTAAAATACTATTTTTAATGCAAAAACTCTATTTCCTATGGATACTCATATATTTACATTTTTGTCTCAAAATATTTTTACTGTCCTATAAATATTTTGGACCGGAGCAAATGAAATTCGGATCACGATCTCTCAATCACCAGCATCATTATTTTCCTGGGAAACAAACATTTTCATCCTTTTCAGCATCAAATCGAAGTCATCTTCGCTTTTCATCAGGCTAAGCCGTACATATCTGCTTTTAGCACCGAACAAGCTACCATGACGTCCAGTTATATTGATTGAGTTGAGCACTGCTTTGCAATCTTGATCTTCCTCTCTTTCACACTTGAGCCATGCAAAAGCTGCACATCAAAGCACAAGATAATCGTTATCACAACTAATTTTCGTTGTCTAAATCCAGGACTTATGATATGAAGAGAGTGAATAATTACCTGGAGACGGTTCTCTAACTTTCTGTGCGAAAGAGCAGTTTTGAGGCTCAAGTTCCTGGATTGAAAACTGCTTAGACGTTAACATGGTTCTGCGCAACTTTATCCATCGATTTCTTCATTGTTTTGTATCCGAAGTTAAACATTTCCTTTCCTTGTTTTTCAATGGCAACTTTTAGCAGCTTCAGAACTCGAAGCTGAGTCTCTCGAGGAACCCCATAGGAACTTAGACTCATATGTAAGCATCCTTTGATACACAGCCTCGTCTTTTATAATTGCCCATCTGATGGAAACAAAGGGCATGCTTAAGCATGGAAACCAAAATCAATGCTTTAAGGAAAGAAAACAATGGAAAATATTGTTACCCAAATCTGCTTCCGCCATGGCCAGTATGTTTGGAGAGAGTGAATATCATGAGATCTTCATCTGATGGAGTTGGCACTGGTGTATAATGTGGCCAATAGTATGCAAGATCGTAGATTGTCTTCACCGATGGACCTCGAAGTACTGCCTTCTTTAATTTCCATCCGGATTGTTAGGTGAAGTCACAAGCTCGATGAAATTCCCTCGAGAAACGCTTTTGTTGTTGTACAGTAATGTATCTCCTTCGAACTTGTAATTCTTGGAGTTGAAAAACTCAGTTTGCTCCCTGTAAAACTGTAGCATAAATCACCTGATTATGACAATTCAATTCCGAGCCATAATAATTTATTAGAGTGAGAGGGCGTGGATTGTACCGGATAGTATGGGTTCGATGCGACGACTCTTGACGGTGAAAATCGATCGTTAGTCGGAGAGGGAATGCATGGCCGCATGAAGAAGTTGAGTAGCACCGCCACCGATTACGATGTATCTTCCATCGGTCACCGCGTTTCTGACAACTGCATGAAGTCTACGGATTTCGGATTCGAGTTGTTTCAAGAGGAGTGAGCCATTGTTGAATTCGTAGCTCATCCGATGCCATCCGGGAACCACGATGGTGCTACTAGCAGCATGATTCACCCAGAAGGGCTCCAAGAACATAGGATCTCCACTGCAACAAATGAGTTACGATTTACCAATACAACGTCAATCACATTAATCATCCGCAACTGAACTAAAAGAGCGGTGCGGTCGATCGATTACCTATATCCCGGTAACAAAACAGAGCAGTGAGGGCCTGCATAGCAAGCATTGCACTCACAAACAGGTTTTCCATCAAGGATTGATCCATCCAAGAAAGTTCTCCCGTGTCCTGAACATGAAATTGATGCCACAAACTTAGCTTGCGCAGCTGCAGTTTCAGTCCAGCTTCCCCCCCATCCGCCATGATAGTAGATGCTAGCAAATAGCAACAGATTAAGCACGATGGAACAGATTAGCAAAATCGTAATGGTAGCCATTTTCATATCTCTTTTCTCCTTTAGCTCTGTGAGTGTGATTTGCAGGAAAACTTGCTGCTTTTATACAGGAGGATTACTGCTACTTGTGATTAAGATCACGTTTAAAATGAAAACCGAATTAACTTTGGTTTAATATTATCAGTATAATCTACGAGGCCATTGACGTTCAAACGCGGTTTAAATGTTTCCGAAAGCGGCCAGATAAATCATTTTTTAAGAACATGCATGCATGTGGTAGAAATTGGAGAATTTATTGTTCTATATTTTCCCAATTAGGTACATTGACAGGCAATATATAATAAAAGGGACATGGAAAATACTAAACAATGACTACAGGAATCTAACTCGAGCTGGATTGTAGCGTATATCAAAGTCAAACACGCAAACACTCGGCAAAATTTGCTGAATATAATATAATTATATTACTCTTTTTAACTCTAGTACAATGTGAACAAGTAAAAATTATTTATATTTGTTTATTGGTAAGATTTTTTTATTTTAATTAGTTGATTTTTGTTTTAATTTTATTTGAAACATACCACAATTTATTTGGTTGTACAAGGCTTAATTAGAGTAATTTTTTCCCTCCTCCTAATTAGAAATTATTTAAAAATATTAATAATTAATTATATAACTTTATCATACATTCTCCCCAATTCATGTTATATATCTTCTTCATAGAATTTTAGCATCGAACCACGATTGGCCTCCATAGTTATAGTTTTTCTTTTAAATCAAAAGAAATAAACTGTATATAATCACTACAATCTAATCGGTTCTATCAATAAATTTATTTTATTTTTATTTATAACCTTAATATTTAAACTACAAACATAATATAATATATTCTGATATCAAAAAAATTACAATTGTTTAAAAAATAAATAATATTATTAATGATTTTCGAATCTTAATCCTTATCCTATCAAAACAGTAATAAATAATCATTCAATTAAATTAACTCGTGTATTGCAATATTGTAACAATCCTTGCGTACTTATGTATTGCAATAAGTTGTCTAAAAGAAATCATTCTAGGTGATTGTCGATTGGCTTAAATTGATCATAGACTTATTATTCTGACCCAATATTAAAAATCATTTATAAATTCTTAAAACGATGTATTAGAATTTAAGTAAATTATAATGATGAAATGATTATATTGTTATCAAGTATGGGTTAAAATGTCTTCTGATTTTGACTCGTACATCGAACGCGTAGGAAATTTATTATCTATTGATTTCTTTTAGTAGACAAATGGCCTCCCTATAGGGTACTACTTTATTAAATCCCTCTACTATTAAAAATTTACAAAATGGTCCTTTGACTTAGATTGTTGCTTTGTTGAGTCCCTTGAATGTTAAAAGTTACAAAATGATCACCCAATTATTCATTATGTTCCGAACTAGTATTTTTCCGTTAAAAATTTGATGATATTCTGAGCTGAACATTAACTGTTGACTGTGATAGGATAAAATCTGATCCTAGAATCTTAAACGACTATCATATCCCAATCATCATATTAACATCCAGCTTAGACAATCAACAATCTTTTAACAAAAAATGAAGAGTTTTGAACATAATGAATATTTAAGAATATTTTGTAACTTTTAATAGTCGATGGACTTAAAAAAGTAATAGTCTATAATCGAAGGATCATTTTGTAACTTTTAACAGTCAATGAACTTAATAAAACAATATCCTATTGTTGAGGGACCATTTGTGTACTTTACCCTTTTTTATTTGATCTACAATGCATATTTTATTGTTTATTATTTGGATGGATTTGATACAATAATATGACTTTTAAAACTAAAATTGGATAAACATGACTTCATATTATTCATGAAACACATTAAAAATTGTTTCTTCCATGCATTAAAAATTATTAATGATTCCTAGTAGTTATTAGTATCCTTAAACTAATAAAAATATACTAAATATTGTAGGCTCAAACCCCTACAGCTTTTGAAAAAAATGTTTAAATTTGTTGAAGAAAATATACTAAATATTTTTTCCCCAAAAGTTATAAACTTCAAGCACCTAGCCAATATATATATATTTGAATTACAGGGAAAACTAATGAAAAAGGCTTAACAGTTCACTGCTGCCTGCTCATCCTCCAAAAGTAAGCTCGTTACCTCCACCAGTGGCTCAAGCAGCTCTCGATCATCCAGGTTCCCATCCCGAGCAAGGTGCGCTAATCTATCTGCAACTCGATTACACTCCCTTGGAGCAAACTGGAAATGCAGTTGCCGTTATCTCTGAATTAAGTCCTGTATATGCCGAATCATCGATGAAACTCCCCTCACGTTGAGGAATGCCTTGGATAGCAGCGATGGCTTCTTTGCAATCCAATTCAATAACAACTCTTCCATAATTCATCTTCCACGCCAAACTCAGCCCCATATAGATTCCCCAGAGCTCCGCTTCTATAGTCGAACAAAGACCAATAATCCGAATGAACCCCGCTAGTCAGAACCCCGCTAGTCAGATAGCTTGTTCATCCCTAATTACACCACCACACGTTGCAACTCCGGATGAAGGATGCCGTGCACCATCGGTGTTCAGTTTTATCCAACCACTCAGTGGCGTTTCCCACTTGATCACCTGGTTCGCTAACTGCACCAAAACAGGTTTGCTTTGTAGCCTTTTCCGATAAGCTTTAACTGTTTCCTTCGTAAGTCGGTGATTTTGAACAATGATGCTTTCTCCAATCGTGAACTCCTAATCGGAAATTAACATATTACGCCTTTGCCAAAGACACCAAATCATTGAGCCAAACATGAAATCCCAATATTCCTCGACGATGGGATAACGATTAGGATTCCAGATATTTGCCAGCAGTAGACTGGGTTTTATGATCACCTCGTATGCTATTTTCGCCAGATGACAACCCCGGAAAATATGCTCGACATCCTTCACCATTGCACCACAATATGATCACCATTGCATTCGGCCATGAAATATCTTCCACAAGAGAGATTTAACCCTCGACAGCCCACGATACTCCTTCAATAGACGCCATGGACGATTCTGCTCATCCCTTGTCTCCTCCGATCTCATCCTATATGCGCTAGTTATAGTGAATTTCCTCTTCTCAGAATCCTTCCACCCCACTATGTCAGCTCCTCCTTTAGCTAGCGGCGGTTGTATGGCCATTAACGTATGATGAACCAACTCTAGGAGGCAATCCTGTAAACGATTCCAGTCCCATTCTCTGGTACATCTATCATAGTATTCACCATATGTCCTCTAATCGGAAAATCCTGATGGGCGTTATAGTAATCGATTAGAGGTCTTAAATTCTCGAGCCATGCGTTGTTCCAAAAATCGATACTAGTCCCATCTCTCAGAGTCCACTCCTGCAGATAAAACAGGGATTGCAATTGCCCTTAGTTTAAGCGCCTGATACACCAGCTAGAATTTGCTATATCTTCCACCAACAGAAAGTTTGTCTCTTTAATAACGTAACTTTTGATCCAAGCTACCCACAATGATCCCTCCCGCAAGGATGTTCTTGATAAGTTGTATCATACATGCTTTGTTCCATGTTTTAATATCTTTTAAGTCGAGTCCTCCTTTAGATTTCGTTAGGCATATTTTCTTCTAGCTAACTCTGGCTCCAGAGGTGGCCTTATCAGACCCTTCCAGAAAAATCTAGAGCAAAGTTGTTCAATCCTGTTAATAATAGTCTGAGGCATAATTAATAGTTTGAGGCATAATTAATTGTTTGCACCAGTAGTTTGCAATAATAAAGAAGACAACTCTGATAAGTTCTAATTTGCCAGTATAGCTCAAGTGCTTTCCCGACCAGTGATGTAGCTTGGATTTGATCTTTTCAATAAGAACCACAGAGTCCTTTTCAGTGAGTTTCCTTGTGACTAAAGGAACCCCTAAGTATCTCACTGGCAAGCAGCCATGTTTGAATCCCGTGGAATGTAAAATATGCTCAAGATTTATAAAAGTGATTCCAGCAGTATAAAGTTCACATTTGACAGCATTAAGTTTTAGCCTAGACATTTCATAGAATTGGTCGAAGAAACTGATGACTCCAAAAACAAATTCAATATTTCCTTTACAGAAGGTAAGTAGGTCATCTACAAAAGAAAGGTGAGTGAGGCCGATCTTCTTACATTTAGGATGGTATCCGAACAAGCCTTTCGCAGCAGCCATGTTAAGGATTGTAGAGAGCACATTTATTGCAAGAACAAATAAGATAGGAGATAGAGGGTCACCTTGTCTTATTCCCCTTGCACCCTTGAAAAAGCCAATCAAGCTTCCATTGAAAGAGATGGAGTATCTTGCTTCTTTAAAGCAGGTTTCAATCCAACCAATGAAAGTACTAGGAAGTTGTAGAGCCTAAAGCATAGCAGAAATGAAACCCCAGTGTAGAGTGTCAAAAGCCTTGTGTAAGTCAATTTCAAGGCACGTCTTGGACATATAATTTTCCTTCCATAACCTCTCACCTGTTCTTGAGCAAGGAGGGTGTTGTCAACTATATTTCGTAAATTTAACTCATACTTATTTATCTTGATTTTATAATTATGATTATATTAAATTATCTTTAAAAGGATGATTGATCACTATAGTGATTTTTTTTGTTATACTCGAATTCTCCTTATTTTAGTAGGATTAGATTAGAGTGTTAGAAGAAGGAAAATAACATTTTAAGCTTGCAAAATGGTAAAGAAAATTAGTTTTTGAATAGTGGTAAAGAAAAATAGGCATCTATCACAAAAAACTTATGTACCCAATTCTATATTTCCTTTACTTTTTTGTTTTTTTTAATATACGTTTAAAAACATGAATTTTGATAAATATATTTATGGTTAGTTTACAAACTCATTTGTTTGTTTAATTATTTGATGGTGAATTTTAAATAACTTTAAATATGAAATTGCCAACGAACTTTCGATTTAGCATATGTTAATATTGTGTGTATGACTCACAGGAATTTAAGTTCAATCCCTATCATCTGTATTGATTTAACATATGCATTTAATAAAATATTAACCTTTACCTAATTTGCACACATTTATTTTATTCCCATAATTTTCAAAATTTGAAATTTGAAATTCATCTTCTTTTCAAACTAAAATATATGATGCATATAAATTTGGGCGTAAAATGGTAGTCAGCTACAGATGTAGGCAGAGAAGAATATTAGAATTAATTTCAAATATATATTAATTTTATTCCCATACGTGTAAATCTGGATAACCTTCTATTATTTTTATATATAAGGACCATTTTTAATTGACTTTTGCAGAATCAATGCTGCAATAGATACATATATACAGCCAGTTAGATGCAGCTATAATGAAGTGAATCAATAACACCAACTAATTGAATGGCTGGTTAACACTAGCTCAATGTTCTTTCCCCATCTTTCCTTTCTTTCTCTTTCTTATGGGTGTAAATGAATAGAGTATTCAATCAACTATTTGTGAATTGTCCATATAACGTTCATTTATGTATTAAGCTAAATAAACAAGTATTAAAAAAAATTATGTTTATTTAATAAATAAATGAACACGAACAAATGTGTGTTTGGTTCGCTTATGCTCATGAAAAAGCTCATTGATTAACTTGTTTATAAGCTTGTTTAAAAGCTCACTTACATGGTTCTTTTTTAGCATTTTAAATATTGGTTAACATATGGACTGAATTGAATTCACGGTAAACTTTGGAGATCAAACTGTGAAGTCTAAGTAGCTTAAATGAACATATTGAAGCTAAATGAATCGAACGCTAAATGAATCAAATACAAATACATTCAAAAATAAACAAACGAACATAAACACTATTTTATTTGTTCGAAGTCCGGTACATTTATTCCCTATTTTCTCTTCACATCATAGAGCAAAGCGAATTTACTACAAAAATAGAAAGGCAAAGAAATTCAAGAACATGGTGCTGGACAAGAGTGGTATATAGATATCTACCATTAGTTATTTTAATTTTAGGTATGGTATATAGATATTTACCATTAGTTATTTTAATTTTACATACCTAATAATGCTTTTAAACATTGTTGAAAAATCAGATTTAACCAGCTGGTTCAATTACTTGAATAGAAAAATTAGAGATTCATTAAGAGAAAAAATTGGAAACTAAAATTAAAAAATTGTAAAACCATATATTTAATACTTTTTTATTAATTTGGGATGAATACAAGATAATATTTGTTCAAAAACTAAACTTTTTGATATTAAAAGCTCGTACATTCATTCTTACATGATTGCTTGAACTTAAGACCTCAAGAAATAATAATAATTTCTTAACCACTTAGGTTGTTTGGTTCACGCAATTAAATTCAGTATTTAGTTTTATATTTGAAGTTTTAACAAAAAAAATACTTTTTTATTTATTTTTCTTAAAACTTTTATGATTATTTCTGAATTTTTCACAATTTTCTTTAATTATTATTAATTTATTTTAGAGAAAAAACTTTCTAAATGGTTGAACTATCCGATTCAATTAAATACCTTTATCTACATCAAAACTAGAATCTTTGATTTCGTCCCTGCATTCAACTTGAACGAAAGAATCAATAAAACTATTATGATGATTTAGCTACAATCTTTGAAATTGGGTGGGAAAATATTAATCATACTGAAATAGTCTATAAGCTAAACTGAAATCTCCAACATCGAATCCATGAGAGCTGGGATCAAATAAAATCTCAAAAATCCTTTAAACATGTTTATAATTTGGAAAATATTATCAACTCAATTTTTTGTTGTTGTACATCTTGTTCTTCAGGGCTTTGCCTTAATTAACCTAGATCGATTCGTGTCAAACACCAGATTTTAGTGTGTAAGTCTTTCAGTGAGAATTTTCTACATACACAAGATCACAAACTCGAAATCTACTTGAGCGATATAACCTCCATATTTATAAAGCTTCTCTCACAAACAGGGAGTGTTCACTTCCTGATCATTTACCTTGAGTAGCAATAGTTGCACCAACAATCTCTTCATTTCATATTTTTAGTCAAAAACATAAATACTGCAAATATACATTAAAATGGTTGAAAAGAACAAACTATAATACAGGGACGGTTAGAAGTCTCTCCCAAACTTTTTGATATAATGATATTTTAAGTCCCTTTTAATTTAAATATTAGTCAAAACAAGTCTTTGTCCCTCTCGATTTTTAGATTTAAATACTTAATATATTCTTATTCTTTTGACATCCCTCCTCACTTGCTTCTATATTGAATACATGTGTAATGACTCTAATTTTTATATCACAAGTCGGTCAATGACATCGTCGATGAAATTTTGAGATCTCACATTAATTATTTTAATGTTTGGAATATACCCTCACGTTGGATTGTCTTAAGATGGCCTTGGTAACCCAAATGGTAAAGAAGAACATCTCAGTTTGCTACAAAACAATGGGATACTCCACTCCAAAATAAGAATAAGATAAAAATCTTAAAATAAAGAAAAAACTCTCAAAGAGACATTTAAAATGAATATTTGATATTTTTAAATTGTGTTAATTACATATGAGAAGTGTCTATTTCTAGGGTACTTAAGACCTAAAAATTATGCAAATTTTCTATAATCATACTTGAATTACACTATGAAACTTAATAAAATAAAATATATCCTGACTTGGTTGAATCACTGAATAAAATAAAAATAAGTATTAAATATATTCATAAGATATATAAAAACACATATAAAGTCTTATATTTAATTTAATTTAATTATAAATAATCAATAAAAATATTAAAATTCAAAATTATTTAAAAAAATCTCTTATTGGACTTATATAGATTTTTCAAAATATATCATCTTTACTAAAATGGATGTATCTTAAAATTCTTGATTTCTAATTAAAACGTTTCTTGATGAATTAGAAAGGTTAAGATGACAACCAAAAAATCACCACAATTCGACTAATGTATCTTGAGTTCTTATGTTCTTGATGTTTGGTTGAAGCGTTTCAAGATGCTTTAAAAGTTGAGTGAGAATCAATCATTTTCTAATAAGATATTTTGACACAAAAATATTAAAATCTCATCTAAAAATTCATGTTTCGGTCTTCAAAAATTCTTTAATTTTTTATCCAAAATTAATTATTTTACCCATCCTATTCTCATATTATTATACTATTCTCACTGGCGGAGCCAGTATGCTATGAGAGGTGTCACTTGACACTACAGAATTTTTTAAATAATATTTTTCTATATAAATATATATGTATATATATATAAAAGAAAATGAAACCATTTAAAAAAAAAGAAATTAACCCACTTTTAATATATATTATAAAAATTTAATAATAAAAATTTAAAACTCAAAATTCTCGTAATATGTCAATCAGGGTTGAGCATTCGATCTAGTCGAATTAAAAAATTTCAAGTTATTCAAGTTGAAAAATCCTATTTTATATCTCAAACTTTATTGAAACTCTTTTGAGTCGAGTTATTTGAGTTTTTGTTTAATTTAGTTATAGATATTTATAATCTTATGGTACTATTTGATTCCAATTTAAATGGTATTCTATAACCATGTACAATACATATATTTTTTTTCTTCATATTTGTGTCATATGTAATATACACATATTATACAAAGTCCAAGGATTCCACTCAAACTTAAAAATTAATCTACTAATTATTAAAAAAAATTAGTTATTCGAGTTTTATTTTATAACTCGGCTCGAAATTAAAAAAAATTGTGTCGAGCTAAATTTATAAAATTACGACTCGAATTTAATTTGAGTTGAAGAGATCAATTTTTTGTCAAGTCAAATTTTACGCACACCTAACATCGATATTGTAATTTAAAATTATGACATTATAATTTAAAATTTCAAGCTCCGCGGCGGCCCACTCTTAAAAAATTATTTTCTCTCGAATATAAAATGTGAAATGAAGAATGATTATTAAGCTCATGAAAAGGAATCTTTGTCAAAGGTGGATTGGTTCAATTGAGCTCCTCTCAACGGATAGAACAAATTATATAAGAAGAAAACACCTCAAGAGAGAGTTTGGTTATGATTAGTCAAAACTCTTCTTATTTTTTATCTCTTTCTTTACACATCTCTCTAATTACCTCATTTTTTTTCTCAAACTTTGGACCATTAATTTGAATTTTATCAGTCTTGGTCTCGTTTCTCTCAATCTTTTCCAACTAAGCTAACTAACTTGCAAATCCCCTTACAAAATTGAATATTATAAATAAAATATCTTTAGAGGACTAAGTGTCTCTAATGGTTGTCATGAATAATATTTGTTTTTAATAAGACTTGCAAGTTTTTGTTGTTGCTCATAAATTTCATTTTCTTTGTTGGCTAAGGATAAGAATAAATCAAATTAAGGATCTTGTTTGACATTGAGATTCTTGGTGTTCTTTCCCATCAAAGTATGGATGTTAATTCTTAAGTTCCTTTAACATGTCTCTCTTAACTTATACCACCGCACATAATTTCCTCACTTGCAATTGGTAATTGTATACATCTCTAGGTGTAAGGGAAGTTAATGTGAATTTCATCTCAATATACACAGACTAATAATGAATAAAACAAGGTAATTTTTGTAATACATTTAGTAATCTTGATTTATATTAATTGTCTCAAGCACCTAAATGGGTGGTTGAAGAGAAACATTTTAAAAGAAAAGGAGGGTTGTTGATTGAAGCCTTGAAGATTTGGTTTCATGTTTTGATAGCTTGGAGTTGAAGAAAGTGCATTACTTAAGCATTCTAGTTTTAATTGGTTTGAGAAAAGGCCACGTTCTTTTGTGCCAGAAGATAATTACATGTTATAAAAAATAAAATATAAGAAATACCAAATTATTCTAAAAATATAACAAAATTCCTTTAAAATTTTCTAAGTTTCAAATTATATATTTTAAAATTTAATTAATTTTAATTAATTTTAAAAATTACTAAAAATTATAAAACTATAGAAATCCTTACATATTCTAAAAAATAAGAAAATTTTGAAAAATAATAAACAATTTTTTTTATTTTTTAATGAATGTTAACGGATTGTTTTTCATTTTTAATGATATTACACATTTTTATTTTTATAAAAAATTAATCATTATTATTGTCGCGACCTTCTTTCGGTTGGGCCCGGAATTGGGCTTCGACTTGAAAATGAATTGGGTTAGGAGTCGCCACCGATCATTTATTTTAAAACAAATGGGTTGATCAGATACCCTATTTCTTACCTGATCTGCGTTGCACCAGAGACATGTCGAGTTCGGGAGTCGATTACGGTCAAGGAAGGATTAGCACCCTTGAACCGCCCTTTCGGTACCAATTAATTTATCGGTTGTCTTTGAATGCGAAAAAAAAATTAAATTAGAATTTAAATACTCGATTCGAATTGTTTACCTTTGAGCGATTTAAAGGACCACTGAAAATGTTAAAGAAAATGTTAGATGATAAAAAAGATATTAAATAAATCAAAAATAATAATAATAATAATAATAAAAGTAAATAATTAATTAAAATACTAACAAAATAAACCAAAAAGAAGATTAGTAAAAAAAGTAAAAAAATGAAAGGTTAGATATTGTAAAAAACGTCATGAAAGTAGATATCAACTAAAATGAGCCAAAATAAATAAATAAAATAATTAATAAATAAAACACGGACTAAGATATAAACGAAGGATGAATGAGTGTCCAAAACAGAAAATCAAAACTCCATTAAATGATTAGATGGCCATATTACAAAGATCGGGGGACTAAAAAGGGTATTACCCCCTTTAAGGCTTAAAAACGCGGGTATGATAGGCTAAAACGATGTCGTTTCACGTTTGTCTTATAAACCCTATCACAAGGCTTAATTTTCTCATTTATCACCATTTGCTTCCTTACCTTAAAACCAGAAAAGAGAGAGAAGAGAATGAGCTCTCTCAGCAGCTTCGGCTGAGCCCAGAATCCGGCGAAGCTTCACCGCCTAGGTCGCCGTTAACCAGCGGCGTCCGTCGTCCGTCGGTGCCTGAGGAGAAAAAGGTGTCTCCTTTCGACGCGCCTTCCACTCCTGGATACGAATCCGGGCTTCGTTTTGTCTGGAAACGCCTCAAAGTCCGTAGATCTACAATAGACTTTTCGTATCTTTTGTTTCTTTTTGCTTGGTGTCGAGTTTCCTGAATGGTTTGTCTCACTGTGATGGCTCGATTTGTTCTGTTTTCGCCTTGTTCTTGTGTTCTCGTTTACTGTTGATACTTGGTGTTGTTGTGTTATTGGTGTTTGGTGTGATGTTGGCCTCGGTTTGTTCTCTCTGTGTACTTTAGTGTTCATCGTGGGTTTTTTTTCTCCGTTTTGGTTTATTTTGTGTTCTGGTTGTGTTTCATTTGGACTTGCGTTTGGTTATGGCTCTCGATGTACTGTGGTTCTGTGTGTGGTTGACATTTGGTGTCGATCCCTCGCCGTGGGTTTCTGTATTTTTCTCTTCTCGATGCTACCCCCTTTTTGCATGGCCTCACCGGGGTATTTATACCCCATCGGAGGCCTGTCGGTTTCGAAATAAGGGTGCTCGTGGCCGTTGTGGCCGGTCACCCCGGGATGGGTCAGTCCCGGGGATTTCGGCCGGTCGTTGGCACTGTTGACCGTTCATCTCCCTGGTTTTGCGGCGCCGTTGAAACTGATATCATTCAGGGTTTCCAAACCCTAAACTTACCAGGCTGGATCAGGCTCATCTGTGTTTGGACCCTGACCGTGACTTATTGGACTGGACAGTTGACCCATTTGGACCTGAAACGGGAAAAAATAAAATAAAATAAGTAATAAAAAATAATAATAAATAATAATAATAATAATAATAATAAATATAAAAATTATATAATATACATTTTTAAAACTGTTTCTTTTAAAAACTATATATTATATATAAATTTAAAAAAACATTTTAAAAAACTATATAATTTTCAAAAGTGTTTTTTTAAAAACCATATAATTTTTAAAAATGTTTTAAAAATTACATATTATATATGCTTTCAAAATATTTTTCAAAATATTTTTCAAAAAATTATATATTATATATTTATTTTCAAAACGTTTTAAAAACTATATAATATGTATATTTTCAAAAATGTTTTGAAAACTATATATTATATTTCTTTTCAAAAACGTTTTAAAACTATATAATATATAAATGTTTTTAAAATGTTTTAAAAATTATATATCATATATTTTCAAAATGTTTTCAAAATTATATAATATATAAATAAAAAAAAAATAAATAAATAAATATGGACGAAAATGAGTGTCTACAGCTGCCCCTCTTTGTCCTTTTTCGTGAAACAAAAAATAGGACAAAGATAAAAAGACACAAATTTTCGTTCGGTGGAGATGAAGAATAACTCCCTGTCGAATTGGGTTATGGATGGCTCCTCCGTCGCGAAGTCGAGTCCATCGTGAAATGATTTGGAATTGAAGCCGTAGTTCGGAATTTGAATCGGAACGTGGCTTCTCGTTGCCAAATTATAGCCAACTTTGGTATTTTTCCCGGTTTAAAGACCTTGGTTAAAACTCGAATGGAAAATAGTACCTGGACTCTACCAGTGGTTGATTTTGAGCTGAATGAAATCGAACTCGAAAGGTATTCGTTGACAGATAGCTTTTATCAACTTAAGCTATACTGTCGGAAAGCGGTTTCTTGCCACTAAGGCACGGCTAACCCGAGTCTTATTCTCAACTTGAAAGCTTCGAATGCAACCGGACAGTAGTGAATGATGTTTCATCGAGCTGAATGGAATCGAACTCGATAATTTTATTGACAGATAGCCCTTCTTGCCTTGAGCTATTCTGTAAGCTTGATTTGCCTCTAAGTTGAATATAATTGAACTCGAAGGTCTTTAGCAGATAGCCCTTCTCGACTTAAGTTATGCTGCAAATGATGTGCCGTTGAGCTGAGTGTAGTCGAACTCGAAGGTCTTTGGTTGGCAGATAACCCTTCTCGACTTAAGTTATGCTGCAAATGATGTGCCCTCGAAGCTGAGTGTAATCGAACTCGGGGGTCTTTGGCAGATAACCCTTCTCAACTTAAGCTATACTGCAAATGACGTGCCGTTGAGCTGAGCGTAGTCGAACTCAAAGGTCTTTGTTGGCAGATAACCCTTCTCGACTTAAGTTATACTGCAAATGATGTGCCCTCGAAGCTGAGTGTAATCGAACTCGAAGGTATTTGGTTGGCAGATAACCCTTCTCGACTTAAGTTATGCTGCAAATGATGTGCCTTAGAGCTGAGCGTAGTCGAACTCAAAGGTCTTTGGTTGCAGATAACCCTTCTCGACTTAAGTTATGCTGCAAATGATGTGCCCTCGAAGCTAAGTGTAATCGAACTCGGGGGTCTTTGGCAGATAGCCCTTCTCGACTTAAGCTATGCTGCAAATGATATGTCATTGAGCTGAGCGTAGTCGAACTCAAAGGTCTTTTGGTCACAGATAACCTTCTAGCCTTGAGTTATGCTGTAAATGATGTGCCCTCGAAGCTGAGTGTAATCAAACTCGGGGTCTTTGGCAGATAGCCCTTCTCGACTTAAGCTATGCTGCAAATAGTTTGTTTAAAAAAATGGCTTCCCTTAACGGGTCAAGCCGGTCATGATTCTTCAGGTGGTTCCTCTGAGCGAGAACCAAGTAAGACAATCTTTGGATGACTCCCATTTTATGGGAAAGCCCGTTGATGAATTCTTACAGCCAAATATCTTCCGTTGTGGAATTGAAATCTGGCTTGAAGACATAAACTGGAAACATGTTGCTCATTGTTGAGTTGAGCTGAACTGAATTTGATCTGAATTGGTTCTCGAACCCATCTGAAATTGGTTCTGAGATCTGTAGATATGTAAAGTCGGTTGAGGTGTAGCTTCTTGCTGCTGAGTTACACCATCGTTCTTCAAAGCCGCTTGTGAATCGAGTATCTTTCATCCTGAAGTTGAAACTTGATTCTAAAAGCTGCAAAAAATCATGTATGCCAAAATGACGAATGTGATGCACCTAAGTATGTCTAAGATGCATGCAACATGAATGAATTATGTGTTATTTCTTGGATGGAGTCTCATGTTTTGTGTGTCAATCAGGTCCTTGGAATGGATCATGCCTTATTTGCTTCCCAAGCTTTGGCTTTACAGACCTTTCATATCTGAGACTGTTCTGCTTGAAAACGTTTTTCTCTTTTTTCTTGTTTTAGGAGAGAGAAATGATAAAAATGTTGTAAAATATTGTTCGCAATTGAATCAAATTGTAAATGTGAGTTCAAAAAATATCAAAGGAATCAAGAGCTCTTTTAATGCTTTCAGAGTTACAAATCTTTGACAAATATTCAAATGGATGAGTTGGCTTTAGGTTGGCCTCCTTTCTAAGGTTTTGGTAACCCAAAATGTTATTTTTTTTAAATATCGAAATATGCTTTGGCATTTCATTTGGGTGCGGACAAAATGACGCAACTAAAATGACCAATTACTAGAGATTTTATTTCGGTCCTCTGAAATCTTCCATTTGTTCAAGCTTTGTAGGCTCCTCCAACAAAGGCAGTGCGAAAAATATCGGTCTAAAAATGAAATTCTTGAGTGCTCGTGTGTAGTCAACTATAACAGATGTTCCTTCACTCCCTTAGTCCAACATTACCGAAAATTTCTTGCTCCGATAAATTTGATTTAATTTACCATTGTCTGGCTAGCTGAATCCATAAAGTCGGGGTATTTAACCAATTGCTTTAGAGGGACAGCTTAATATTATAATCACTCTTATCAAGTTAACTGAAGGGTTCATCTCATCACAGAGTCTTCCGCCTGACAAGAGAAGTGGAGCAAACACCGAATTGCCAAGTGTCCGAGCAACGTCATGGTTTGAACGTAATCTACTCATAAGGCCAGGGCTTTCAAGTTTCCTCTATAACCAATTGCCTTAGCGGAATAGCTTAGTTTTTACGGATTTAATTTCTTAAGATTGTCAAGAAGAACCTGTCATAGTCTAGGTGTTTTTGAAAGTCAAGGAATCTCATCTTTAGAGTTCAATTTTCAAGCAACTGACCTAAACTGGATTCACCTACTCGACTCTTTCATTTGTAAAGATCATCATCGTCATTGAACGTCTTAAATAAAAAAACATAGTAATTGCCATATGCAAATGATGCCCCATGTTGTTCGCACCTTATGAAAGGAAAATGGTATATTGGTTAATTGCAAGAGCGGGGTACGGTGTTTGAGGGTATATTCTGAATAAGGCCAAAGTACTTGTTTTAAATCAGGTTACTTCGTCAAAGATCTGTAACTTTGAACTGTTTACAGAGTTTCTTAATTCAAATGATATGCAAAGAATTACAAATTTGCAAATGTGATCCATTGCTTAACATCTTTTAAAGTAACATAAATTGATTCAAATGTTCTTACAAAAACTTGAGAAAAAGTGGAAAAAAACAAGTTCAAACATAATGCCTCAAATAATGAAATGATATTCCTCACTTGGATGCCCCCAAGTTGTTGAAGTCGATCCAGTTGTGGTTACGCATCTTCTGTACGACTCTTTTGAATGCGTAACAGTTCTCAATTGTGTGCCCTGGGACACCGCCGTGATATTCACAATGTATATTCTCATCATACCACTTGGGGTATGGGGGCTTCATGGGTTCCACCGGGTATGGTGACACTACATGGGTGTCAAGAAGTTGATGGTAAAGCTCTTTGTAGGTCATAGGAATAGGGTCGAAATGTTCTCTTTCCCTCCTTGGTTCTCTAGGATCTTGTTTAGAAGTACCTGACGGTACAGCTGCAGTTGGTTTCAGTTTGGAGACCGTAACACCTTTACTGGCATGGTTGATGTTGTTAATCTCTCCATCCCGCTCTCGCATAGGAGGTTTCCTACTAGCCTCCCCATCCTTAATTTTGCCTTGCTTTATGGCCGACTCGACCATTTCTCCAGCCATAACCAAATCTGAAAAGCTCCCTGACGTGATCGCAACTAGGTGTCCAAAGTATGGGGTCTTCAGGGTCTGTACGAAAAGTTTTCGGGTTTCTATTTCATCCAACGGTGGATGAACTTGCACAGCCAAGTCCCTCCACTTTTGTGCGTATTGCCTGAAACTCTCGTTATGCTTCTTTTCCATACTTTGTAGCGTAACTCGATCTGGCCTTATGTCATTGACATGCTTGTATTGTTCTACAAATGACTTGGCTAGGTCCTTCCAGGTTTTGATATTTGATCGGCTCAGCTGGTTGTACCACCGAATGGCTGAGCCCGACAGATTCTCCTGGAAGCAGTGGATCAGGAGTTGGTCGTTTCCTCCATATCCTGTCATCTTTCGGCAGAACATGGTGATGTGAGCGGATGGACAACTGTTCCCGTCAAACTTCTCGAATTCCGGGACTTAAATTTCGGAGGAAGAACCAAGTCTGGGACTAGACTGAGTTCCGCGACATCGATTTCATGGTAGTCATGGTCTCCTTTGACTACCTTCATTTGGTCCTCCAATTGTTTGATTTTTTCCTCCATCTTCTTCGCTTTGTCCTCTTCGTCCAATTCGGTACATGGTAATAACCCGGATTGTTCTTAGGGTTAAATACAGAGGACGAGGGCTTTGCTTTTGCCGCAGATGAGTCCCCTCGAAGTTCTGGTAAGATTTCAGGTGAGATAACCACTTGTGGGGTAGGTTGTATAGTTACCCCTTCCGATGAACTGCCCCAGGCACACTGGTCTGTTGTAGGCCAACTAACTTGGAAACGATCTGATCAACCAAGGACTCTTGGTTCTTTGTGATTGTTTCTAGAGTATTTCGACTATTTTGATTTATCTTATCTTCTAGCTCTTTCTGTAGTTTCAACATATTCTCCTCGATTTGTGTAATTCTGGCTTCCATCCTCTCTTCTTCAAACGAGTGTTATGCGGATGGGGTGTGTCCAATGCTTGAGGCGGTGTATCCAGTATTTGCTCCCTTTGATGAGACATGTTTATGTTAGTTAATGTGAATGCAAAGAAAATAACAAAATGCAAAGAAAATAAAAAATGCAAAATGTCTAAATATATGATGCATGAAATGATCGAGGCATTAATCCAAAAATGTATATGTTATTAAAAATAATCCTTATTGGGGACAAAAGTGTTTTATCTTTTAAGAGACAAGAATATTTTGACAACTTCTGACATGTTGACTAGTCTTCTGCGTTCGTCTGTCACCGGTTGGATAACCTGTCGAACCGCTCCGACTTATGCAGATGATGAGTTGTTTGCCCCAAAAAGAGTCTCGAAGGACTGCACCTCCGGCTTCCACTCTCTGCCGAGTCTGTTCTCTAGCAGCAACACCATTGGAGCCCTCTATCGAAGTTTTCTTCTTGAATTCGTCAGCATTGACATTCAGCTCAACTAGGGTTTCGCCGTCTTGTTCTCGTAGTTTTTGAAAAGAGCGTCCGGGTCTGTAACCTTTTCCTCGTTTTGCTCTGCAACCTTTGGCAGTCAATTCTTCAAAGATAGACTTTCATTACTTGGTGTATACCCGGTTCATCCTGAGTCTTTTATAATGCACCAGAGTGATCTACTCTTTACTTGTGGGGACCACATAGTCGCCTTGTAGATTGTCCTTTGCATTTTCATCTCTTGTATTACAACCCCTTTATCCATTAATGCAGATTATTCATGTTTAACAAACACGTTTTTGGTGGATCAACACCTCTTTTAAATGATGCAAGTGATGAAAATTAAATAAAAGAAAACAAAAAATGAAAAGAGTTAGTGAGGTAAAAAAATAATAATAATCAGGAAAAATGAAAATCATACCCCACATGATATCTACCCGAACATGCTTAGCATTCCTACCCGGACATGATTTCTATTCCGCATGCTAATTTCAAACAAATCCTAACCGCATATTTGTCTAGTTCGCATGCTTTGAACAGAAAATAGAGCAAGAAACAAAACAACCTAGGGTTTGGAATGAGGTTTTGGGGTGGGCTCTAATTCCCTGCACTCTCCTGGTTTAGGTTCTAAAAAGGTACTCGAGTTCTCATTGCCGGTGCCCCATTGGGCTTGCCAGACCCTTAGTCCTAAGCCTATTACAAGCTTGTGTGGACTAAGTTAAACTCGAGAGGACACATTCCCTTATGCCCGCACGGTGAATAAATTCACACGAAGACATAAGGTATATGAATCCCGAAGGCTACTTGCTAGGCATATGCGGTGAATAAATTCACACGAATGCGTCGCTTTCACCCCCACTTAAAACGGGTTCGGAGCTCGGGTTTAGAGCTTAGAGATGACAATTTTGAAAAAATCTGAAATCATTAAAAAAACGTCAGTATAACTATTTATTTGAAACAAAGTAATCAAAGATAAATAATTGGAATCGATTAATAAATTAAAATTAAAATTTAACATTTTCGCATAAAAGGACAACCGAAAATTAATTTCGGCCTGACTCACTTACCTGTCCCCAGCGGAGTCGCCAAGCTGTCTCGACCTTCTTTCGGTTGGGCCCGGAATTGGGCTTCGACTTGAAAATGAATTGGGTTAGGAGCCGCCACCGATCATTTATTTTAAAACAAATGGGTTGATCGATACCCTATTTCTTACCTGATCTGCGTTGCACCAGAGACATGTCGAGTTCGGGAGTCGATTACGGTCAAGGAAGGATTAGCACCCTTGAACCGCCCTTTCGGTACCAATTAATTTATCGGTTGTCTTTGAATGCGAAAAAAAAATTAAATTAGAATTTAAATACTCGATTCGAATTGTTTACCTTTGACCGATTTAAAGGACCACTGAAAATGTTAAAGAAAATGTTAGATGATAAAAAAGATATTAAATAAATCAAAAAATAATAATAATAATAATAATAATAATAATAAAAGTAAATAATTAATTAAAATACTAACAAAATAAACCAAAAAGAAGATTAGTAAAAAAAAGAAAAAAATGAAAGGTTATATATTGTAAAAAACGTCATGAAAGTAGATATCAACTAAAATGAGCCAAAATAAATAAATAAAATAATAAATAAATAAAACACTGACTAAGATATAAACGAAGGATGAATGAGTGCCCAAAACAGAAAATCAAAACTCCATTAAATGATTAGATGGCCATATTACAAAGATCGGGGGACTAAAAAGGGTATTACCCCCTTTAAGGCTTAAAAACGCGGGTATGATAGGCTAAAATGACATCGTTTCACGTTTGTCTTATAAACCCTATCACAAGGCTTAATTTTCTCATTTATCACCATTTGCTTCCTTACCTTAAAACCAGAAAAGAGAGAGAAGAGAATGAGCTCTCTTAGCAGCTTCGGCTGAGCCCAGAATTCGGCGAAGCTTCACCGCCTAGGTCGCCGTTAACCGGCGGCGTCCGTCGTCCGTCTGTGCCTGAGGAGAAAAAGGTGTCTCCTTTCGACGCGCCTTCTACTCCCGGATACGAATCCGGGCTTCGTTTTGTCTGGAAACGCCTCAAAGTCCGTAGATCTACAATAGACTTTTCGTATCTTTTTTTCTTTTTGCTTGGTGTCGAGTTTCCTGAATGGTTTTTGTCTCACTGTGATGGCTCGATTTGTTCTGTTTTCGCCTTGTTCTTGTGTTCTCGTTTACTGTTGATACTTGGTGTTGTTGTGTTGATGGTGTTTGGTGCGATGTTGGCCTCGGTTTGTTCTCTCTGTGTACTTTAGTGTTCGTCGTGGGTTTTTTTGTTCTCCGTTTTGGTTTATTTTGCGTTCTGGTTGTGTTTCGTTTGGACTTGTGTTTGGTTATGGCTCTCGATGTACTGTGGTTCTGTGTGTGGTTGACGTTTGGTGTCGATCCCTCGCCGTGGGTTTCTGTGTTTTTCTCTTCTCGATGCTACCCCCTTTTTGCATGGCCTCACCGGGGTATTTATACCCCCATCGGAGGCCTGTCGGTTCCGAAATAAGGGTGCTCGTGGCCGTTGTGGCCGGTCACCCCGGGATGGGTCAGTCCCGGGGATTTCGGCTGGTCGTTGGCACTGTTGACCGTTCATCTCCCTGGTTTTGTGGCGCCGTTGAAACTGATATCATTCAGGGTTTCCAAACCCTAAACTTACCAGGCTGGATCAGGCCCATCTGTGTTTGGACCCTGACCGTGACTTGTTGGACTGGACAGTTGACCCATTTGGACCTGAAACGGGAAAAAATAAAATAAAATAAGTAATAAAAAATAATAAATAAATAATAATAATAATAATAAATATAAAAATTATATAATATACATTTTTAAAACTGTTTCTTTTAAAAACTATATATTATATATAAATTTAAAAAAATATTTTAAAAAACTATATAATTTTCAAAAGTGTTTTTTTTTAAAAACCATATAATTTTTAAAAATGTTTTAAAAATTACATATTATATATGCTTTCAAAATGTTTTTCAAAAAATTATATATTATATATTTATTTTCAAAACGTTTTAAAAACTATATAATATGTATATTTTCAAAAATGTTTTGAAAACTATATATTATATTTCTTTTCAAAAACGTTTTAAAACTATATAATATATAAATGTTTTTAAAATGTTTTAAAAATTATATATCATATATTTTCAAAATGTTTTCAAAATTATATAATATATAAATAAAAAAACAAACAAATAAATAAATAAATATGAACGAAAATGAGTGTCTACAATTATAATTTTAAAATTTATTTTCAATAATTAAATTTTGAATTTTAGAATATTTTATGGGGGTTTTTATTAGTATGAGATAATTATATTATATTTGGTATTTTCTCTGAATATTATTTTGCAAATAATACGATAAACGTGTAATTTAATTAGAACTGGCGACACAAGCGGGGGGGGGGGCCCCGGCTGGTGAGAACCAATCTGGGGAATAATTCAAAACTTAAAACAATCCACAAGAGAAAGAGAAAACATTCCACAAAAATGCCTCTCCAATAATTAAGCTGTCCATTTGGGAATTGATAACTAATTTCTCATGTTAACATCACTAAGGAAATGAAGGGAACATGTGTTTATATTAGATCCATGGATCTTGAAGAATGAATCATGCCCACTTTTGTTAATTGACAGCAATGGGATATATATCCTTTTGGGATATCACCGAGTTTCCTTCTTTTTGTATATTTTAAATATTTTTATCTCATTTTAGTATGTCTTATTCTTTGTTTAGATAAACTCATATACTGAACTACGAAAGGGAGAGAGTGTTCTCCTTAACATACTTGGGTTCGAGTAGTTGCATAGACAAAGTGTGTGCGCGCATTGTCAATAGTTAAAAAAAAATCTTAACAGATATTTATAAGTGGCAAAAGGTTCATTCGCATAGGGTTTGGGTCGGATCATTATGGGTCAGGTTATTTCGGGTCTAGATTATATTCGGTTTAATTTTATTCGGGTCGGATCGAATCTGATTCGGATCTAATTTGGGTGTACAATAAATCGGATCGGGTCGAGTATCGGGTCAGATCAATGTTTGGGTTGGGCGATTATCGGATCGGTTATTTTTCAGTTCAGATCAATATCGGATCAGTTGATTTTTGGGTCAGGTTAATATCGGATCGTTTGATTTTCGGTTTAGGTCAACCTTTAGATCAGGTCAATTCGGGTTGAATTGATTATGAGTCTAATCATGTATTTATAGAATTATTGATATATTCTTGTAAAAAAATGTCTTTTTGTTCGCTAATCTTATACTTTAGGCCTAATTTCAATTCTCAATCGTTCAATATTTTGAATTAAACCAACATTTAAAGATGATAAATCGATAATTTGACACAAAATAGCATCCTATAATGCGTATTAGAATTTTGTTATCAAAATTTTATATTGATATTGTATGAAAAGTTTATAATGAGAACTATTTGATAAAGAAATTATTTTTTAAAATTTTATTTCCAATTATAAATTTATTTTTTTATTTTTAAAAATAATACATAACTTTATTTGTTAAGTTTTAGTTGTCATAACTAAACTTTATATTAGTTTTTATTATAAATTTAATATTATTTCCTTTGTTTTAATTGTTTTCTATTATTTTTATTATAAATCTAATATTTTTATTTCAAGTAAGATAGGTAAACTTTATTTATTTTTGTTTTCAATCTTACAATTAGATTCTTACTTTTATATTCCTATTAGGTAATATCATAAGTAAATTTTCTATTATTTTTATTATAAATCTAATTTTTTTAATAAATTATCAATTTTATTTAAATTAATTTATTATTCGGTTCAGATTAATTTATGTTCGGGTTGCTTTCAGATCAGGTTAAATTCGATTTGGGTTGCTTTCATATCAGGTTAAAATTCGGTTCCAGTTGCTTTCGGTTCGGGATAATTTCGGTTTCGGTTCGAGTTACTTTCAGTTTCGCTAAATTTTGGGTCAGGTATGGTTCAGATCGGATATGAGTCAGGTATCAGATCAAATTTGCCAGATCTACAGATATTACGTTGTAATCACCCAACTATTCAAAAAATAAAATCATATATCATGTATATATCACCACTAGAATAAAGTTGGGTCAACATCGGATTAGTTATTTTTTAGTTGTGTCAGTTGATTTTAGGGCGGGGTCAATATCGAATTGATCAATTTTTAGTTTGAGTCAACATTTGGATCTTCAGGTTAATACAATTTGAGTCGGGTATGAATCTAATTGAGTATATATACAATTATTGATATATTCTTCTTAAAAACGTGTCTTTTTGTCATTAATCTTATCATGTAGGCTTAATTTCAACTTTCAACAGCTAAATGTTTCGAATTCAACCATCATTTAAGGATAATAATTTAAATCGGACATGTTTTTATAAGACGTGTTAGAATTTGTAATATGAATTTTGTATTGATCCGACTCAAAAAGCATGCAATGCGACCTATTTGGTAGAGAAATAATTTTTTTATTATAGATTTTATTCTCAAATAATTGATTTTACTAAATCTTTAATATTTAATTATAAATATAACAAGTTTATTCAATTTTAAAATGAATAATACAATAATTATATTTATTCTAATTTAAATAATTTTATAAATGATATTATACTTCGATAAATATTAATTGGATAAGGGTTCATATCGTTCTAATTAAAATTTGAGTCAATTTTAATTCAATTTGATTTATTTTGGGTTTTGAATTAGTATAAGCAATTATATTCCTTTTATATCAAATCTTAAATCAAATAAATCGATCAAATTTAGAACAAATTTATCAACTCTAGTTCTACCCCGCTCAATAAAATTAATCTTCACTTAATTCATTAATTATTTAAATGGATAGATGAAAATTGCATGTTGTTTGCTCTGCATAATAATGTATATCTATAAATATAATGTATAAAAAACGACAACTTTTAAGGTTGATGTAGAACTTGCAGCAAAAATGAGGCTACGTTTTAAGTTTTAAATGAAATTATAATTTTTAAACAAAATTTAAAGAATTAAAATATTTGAAGCTTTAATAGTTCAATAAGTAATAACAAATATCAATCTTAATTTTTTTTTATATTTTAAACTAAAAAGCTATAAATAGAATAATAGCATAAGGGATAAAATAAAGTAAAAATAATAATAAAACAATTTAAAACTAATCTAAAATATAAAAGTAATTAATTATTAATTTAACTTTAAAATATAAATCTTTCATTTCTTTAATCATGAAACAAATTTTTTTCGCGTACTCGAGTGGAGATTCAAAGCTTGTTCTTGATGGATGCTAGAGGGTTGTCTTGTTGTATGAGGAATCGTAGTTCTCCTTGATTGTACTTAAGTTGTAATTCCTCTTTTCCTAAAAAAACAATGAATTAAATATATAAAATTATTGTATTAAAAATAAAAGAATTTACAGTTATTATTTTTAGTAAGAGATGGTGGATGCTTAAGCCTTAATAATCAGAGGTATCTCAAATATATTACATAAAATTTAACACTTTTAATTTAATATGAATTATTATTTGATATACCTGCATAAATTATTTCACACAACTTATTTATTTTAATCTTAAAAATTAAAGTTTTAATATCTATAATTTTAAATTTTAAATTATAAGCATTTATCAGATGGTTTTAATAAAACCACCGACAAATAAAGACAATTTTAAAAAAGCCATCGACTATTACAAACGACTTTTCATAAATTAATATCAAATAATTTTTGGGGGTTTTTCCTAAATTTACCATTTCATCTTATATTTATAGTAATCTTTTATAAAATTTTATTTTAATCTTTGTACTTTTCATTCCTAATCTTTTATAAAATTTTATTTTAATCTTTGTACTTTTCATTCCTTTTTAATTTAATCTTAAATAAAAAAAATTGAAATAAAATCGCCGATAATTATTGACAATTTTGTCAAAATTGATTTCAGCCGTAAAATTATCCCCATTTTCTTAATTAAATCCCTAAATCTCTAACTTCTACTAACATTCATTTCCCTCAATTTTACTATTAATTCATTAAGTATAGTTATTATTTTTGGTAAGAGATGGTAGATACTTAAGCCTAAATAATCATAGGTATATCAAATATATCTATAAATATTAAAAGTCATAGGAAGTGTGGCAGAAGTTTCAAAAAATCAAGTGGAAGAAGGCCAAGGGACTACCCAAAGTGCCAAACCCACCCTCATCCAATGCGCCATGGCTCCAATCTTCTTGTCCATTTAGCCCCTCCTTCTCACCCTCTCCCAACCAAAAACAAACCCACCTCTTCTTCTTCCTTCCCATCTTTCTCATGGAGGACCAAAGGGAAACTCACGACTTCATGAACGTACAATCCTTCTCTCAACTCCCATTTATCCGTCCCTCGCCTCTTAAAGACAAGGGTATTCGTTTGTTCGGAAAGGAATTCAGCAGCAGCGGTGGTGAGTTGGACTCGGCCGTGGAGGATACATCCAAGGAGAATAATGGAGAAAACAACAGAAGATTCGAGTGCCATTACTGTTGCAGAAACTTTCCGACCTCTCAAGCTTTAGGCGGTCACCAGAACGCACACAAAAGGGAGCGCCAACACGCCAAAGCAGCTCACCTTCACTCGGCAATGGTGCACAGCTCTTTGTCCGACACCCATCATTATGGACTCGTTAATTACAGGCCAGCTTTGAGTTACCCTTCATGGAACACTAGGTTTTATGGCAACCAAACCCCGACCATCAATGGCAGCCCACTGGGACTGTGGAGGATTCCTTCCACGCTTCAAAACAACCCCTCTAATTTCAGTAGGGAACTCTCATCAGCATCGCATCCGTTGCCTTTGATTTCCGGTGGTGTATTGAAGACACCGTCGCAGGTTGTTGCCGGTGGCGTCGGTTCAACTTCCCAGGACCGGTACGTTTATGAGCCGAAGCCGAGATTTCAAGATCATGTGAGTTTGGATCTACGTCTGTAATAATTCAGTACTTAGATTTAAAGCATAAAAATACAATCTTTGTTCTACAAATTGAGGCGATTATATATAATTGCTAGCACACAAATCTTTCCCTAGTTCTTCTTCCTTTTTTCAAAAAAGAAAAAAAATCTTGGATTTTATATGTACAGAAAATGATTTACGAATTCTTCATTAATCTCTTCAAAAGTTTTCAAGATATTCTCTGTCGATTCGTTAAGCTACAAGAGCATGTTACTGTGGCAACCTACTGTGTGTTTCCAGTTTCAGAAACTTTCATATGTGTGAAGATTATTGTTTTGGATTTGGCCAATATTGTATCTGCACACGATGAACATCTCTGTAGATACATTCACGTGTGCCTAAATCTACACGTTGTCCGCGTGAAACAGACATAGAGAGTGATTTAGGGTATGGGTTCTTTTTATTCAACGCCGCAACAAAGAACAGTTTTAACATAATCATATATATATATATATGCTTCTTTTCTCTGCATTAATTCCTTTTTATTCTTGGCAATTTCATATTGGATAGGAAATTTTAATTCTTTGGGGTCTTGATTAGAGATGGATCGAGAGAGTAAAGAGAGTTAATAATTTCGTTTAAATTTTTTTTTATATTTTATGTTAATTTATTTTTATTTTTAAAAAAAATTAAATTCATTTTTTATATAAAATCCTAGATTTATCTTTTATTAATGATAGACGATGGTACATACATATATATGCATGTATGAAGAGAGAAAAAGTGAGAAAACACAATTTTTGTTGTTCATGTTAATGTTTAGTATGTTTGGCTATTAAGCTTAATAATGTCTTATCATAAGAGTTGGGCAGGGGAGCATTCGGCTAAGTTCAATTTGGTTAGTCACTAAAACATGAATTGAATCGTACTTTTGTGGGTTTTAAAATTGAAATCCAAATTGAAATAGGATGACATAAAAGTCATAATTTTTAGTTTAATTAGGTTTTTCGGGTTTTGACTGTTCATTATTTTTCAAACTCAACTTAAAAAAAAAGACAAACTTAAAGCTTAAATCTAGTGAAACTATATAAATTTAAATTTAAATTCAAAATGAATTTGCTTTTGATATTTATTTTTTTAATTTTGTTTGATTTTTGGTTCAAACAATTTCCATACAAAAAAATTGAACCAAATTATTTATTTATTTAAACTGAACCGAAATGGAACCATAAATTGAAAAGCCTCTTAAAATTTAAATTCATATATATTTTAAATATAATTAACTTGGTGCATGTTAGCTGGTCTAACAGTGGGTGAAGACGAAGCAAATTTCCTTTGCTTGTGTGATTTTCTCCACTGATTCTGTGATTGTTATTAGGGGTTTTGTTCGGCTATGACTGGCGAAGCTCTTGCTGACTAGCGAAAACTTTTTGCGGCGAGGATTAATAAGGAATTGGAATTCTTTCCACCTACAGTGATTGAGGGCTCTTATGTAGTGAAGTCGCTGAAAGATGTGTTTGAGGAAGGGATTTTGGACTAGAAACACGCATTAGTTGGGCAATTTATAGGTTCGACTCCAAACTTTAGCTCTATCCAGAAGGTTGTTACACTGTTATGGGGTAAGGCTGCTTCGATCAAGGTAAGTCTTGTTGGGCCAAACCTATTTGGTTTTTCATTCGTTAATTCGATTGCGAGGGACTAGGTTTTAGAAAACGGTCCATGGCATGGACAACATAAACCATCTTCCTTAGAATTAGAAAATGGGAACCTATTCTGAAAGAATTGCAGTTTGATTTGTATCGAATACCTATTTGGATTCACTTATTCAATGTTCCTTTGGAACTATTCTCTAAGAGGGAGCTTAACTATATTGCAAGTGATGTAGGGAAGCCTCTCCATATGGATTCAGTTACAGCTGCTAGGGAAAGACTTGAATATGCTCGAGTATGTGTTGAGATTCCTATTGGGTCTTTAATTCAGGATCATATTGATGTTATCCTGATTGATGAATCAGTGGTAAGAATTAGGGTCTCAGTTCCTTGGATGCCAAGTTCTTGTACTGATTGTGGGCAATTTGGGCATTCAGTGAGATTTTGCCCTCGAGGAAAAACAATCGAGCAAGTCTGGAGAGTCAAAGGGCCTGTGCAGGATGCTAAGCATGATGTTCCTTCTGATAGTGGGGAGACTACAGGCTGTGTTATGGCCACAACCTCTAGCACAACTCTAGATGGGACTAAATCTGGCAAAGAAAACCTTGTTCATGAGATTATGCAAAATGAAAAGGTTAAAGTTAATGGTGCTTCTGTTGAAAATAATTCTGCTGCCAACTCAGTATCAGATGGGTAGGGTTTTTGGAGGGGTTCAAGGAATAAATTTGAAATCCTTAATGCTATTGACCCTGACATTTTATTGGAAATCTCTGCTACTTATTCTGGAAAAAGCAGAGAGGTGCTTCTTTGGGTGTGGCAAAGCTAGTACAGGATCTGAAATTAAAGAAAAAAGAGCATGTCGATAAAGTCAAAAGAATTGGGGAAAGAGGTGGTGTTTCTTCCTCTACTATTGTATCATGCTAATATGTTTTTGGAACATAAAGGGATTTAATAGTCCCCTCAAATAAGGTAAGGTACTGAATTGGGCTATTAGAAGTCATATTAGTATCCTATGTCTCCTAGAAACTAGAGTGAAGGAAATTAAATCCATAGATATCATGTCTAAAAAGTTTGGTGACTCGCAGTATTGTTGTAACTACAATCATGCTGAAAATGGCCGCATCTGGGTCTTTTGGAAAAATAATGTAGACTGCTCTATTAGTTCTACATCTGATCAAAGTATTACTCTTAAGAGTCATTTTGGGGGAACTGAATTCTTTATTATTGCAGTGTATGGTTCGAATAATAGCTCCACTCGCAGACAACTTTGGACTCGGCTTAGCTCTATGGAAGTTTCTATGGGAAATAGGGCTTGGATAATAGTGATGATTTTAATGTTATCTTAAAAGTTGAGGAAATCTCTACTCAAGTTAATTCTGGCACCTTGGCTGACATTTCTGAATTTCAGAGCTGTGTGGAGGAATTGGGGCTGTTTGACCACCCTTACACAGGTCCTTTGTTTACATGGACGAATAAACAACAAGATACATTTCTAGCATGCAAGTAAGACCAGGTTCTTGTCAACCCAAACTGGATTAAAGCATTTCCTACAAATTGAAGAATTTGTAGATTGTCAATCTTGATCTAACTATTGCTGGAAGGAATATTAATGCTGAATTGGAAGCTGAAAAGGAGTTAAAAACCCTTGAGGAGGCTGAGATGCTATTCTACAAGCAAAAAACTAAAGTTGACTGGATTAAGGATGATGACCAAGGCACTCGTTTCTTTAACTCTATGGTTGCAAATAAAAGGAAAAGCAGCATAATTAGAGTCTTATATAACCAAAGTGGTGAAAGACTTGATACTTTCGAAGACATGTCAAATGAAGTGATTAAATTCTTTGTGAATCAGCTGGGGTGGTTGACTCTGAGGTAAAAGGTAGTAATGTCAGCACCATCAAGGATTTGCTTGGATATTTATTGTCAAGTGATGCAGCAGACATCTGATGCAAGGATGTCACTGATGCTGAAATTAAGGAGGCCTTGTGGGGACAAGGGAATAACAAGTTCCCTGGTCCAGATGACTATAATACTTTCTTTTTCAAGAGAGCTTTCTGTAGTAGGAGAGGACTTTTTGGCAGTAATCAGGTACTATTTTGATCACTCTTTTATGATTTCTTCATTCAATGCAATGACTGCTGTGATTGTTCCTAAAATCCCCAATCCAAGATTAGTAAAAGATTTTAGACCCATCTCATACTGCTCTGTTGTTTACAAAACTGTCACTAGAATTTTAGTGGATCGACTTTCTTCTGTCTTTCCTGATATGATATCTATGAACCAAACTACATTTGTGAAAGGGAGATGCATAGTGGACAATACCTTACTAGCTTAGGAACTTGTTAGAGGTTACTCAAGGAAGAATATATCCCCTAGATTTGCTCTTAAGATATATTTACAGAATGCTTTTGACTCCTTAAATTGAGAGTTTATAGATGTGATCTTGCATGCTCTGGGCTACCTGAAAAGTTCATTGGTTGGACATGGGCCTGCTTTGCAAATCCTAGGTACTCTATTACTTTCAATGGTAGTCTTGTTGGATACTTCAGAGGTACTAGAGGTGTGAGGCAAGGTGATCCCCTATTACCTTACATTTTTGTTCTTGCCATGAATGTACTGTCTAACTTCCTGAATATGGTTACTTCAAAAGGGGTCTTTGGTTATCATCCTAAATGCAAGAGGATTGGTCTCACCCATCTTTGATTTGAGGATAACCTGCTCATTTTCTGCAATGGTTCCATAGATTCTGTTATGGGAGTGCAGGCTGTCCTGGATCACTTCTACTCTATGTCAGGGTTGAAGTTGAATGCCAACAAGTATGAGATGTATGCTGCTGGTATTCCTGTTGAGCAGAGCAACATCATCAAGGAAATCACTGTCTTCAATTTGGGTAGCCTCCCAGTCAGATTCCTGGCAGTTCCACTGGTTACCAGAAAATTGGTTGTAAAGGACTATCAAACTCTCACAGAAAAACTTAGGGCAAAGATGAGTTTATGGGCTAATAAGCATCTTAGCTTTGCTGGAAGGGTGCAACTCATTCGTTCTGTTTTACTTAGCATCTAGAACTATTGGTGCAGGAAACTCATACTGCCACATGCAATTATTAGGAAATTCGAGCAGTTATGTTCTCGGTTCTTTTGGAAGGGGTCTGATGTGCCTGCGAAAGACGCAAAAGTTAGTTGGAAGACAATTTTCTTAATGAGATATGAAAGTGGATTAGGGTTACAAGATGTAGGAAGATGGAACAAGTCTTGCATTGTTCAGCTAATCAGGAAGCTTTTGGCTAATGAAGGCTCGCTCTGGGTGGCTTGGATGCACTCCTATGTGATTAGGAATACTGATTTTTGGCATATGGAAACCCCTAAAATGCTAGCTGGAGTTTCAAATACCTGCTGAAAATTAGGCCTGATGTTGCACATCTTTTATTGGGTCAGGTCCGTGATCTTAATGCGAGGCGTGTCTGGGATGATTTGCGCGTTACTACCCCAAGGTATCTTGGCACCACTTGGTCTGGTTCCCTGGGCGCATTCATAAACATAGCATTATAGTATGGATGTCCATACTAAATAGGTTGCCTACTCAGGTAAGGCTCTTGCACATGAGCTTAACCATTGAAACTGATAAATGCTTGCTATGTGGTACTTTGGCAGGGATAAAAGACCACCTATTCTTTGAATGTATATTTGCTCAAGAGCTATGGGGATCCATTCTTGATCTGTTTGGCATTTCCTGTGGAGTTAGTAACTGGGATGGTGAGCGGCTTGAGCTTCTCAATTTTTTAAAGGTAAATCTCTCATTGTGAGACTTCTTAAGCTTGCTTGGAATGGCCATGTGTATGGCATATGGAAGGAGAGAAACAACATATTATTTGGGAATAGAATAAGATCTAAGGAAGACGTGCAGGGAGGCATTAAGCAGACCATTCGAATTAGGCTGGAAGACATGTCTTTCAACATAATAGACTCGTCCAACATTGCCCTCTGTGTAAAATGGGGAATTGCGTAAGCAGGATTTGTTTCACTGTTTTGCTCCACGTGTAATCTGGGTTAGTTTTGATTGCTTTCATAGCTTTGTTAAATGTGTTGTTTATTGACGTTGTATTTTGTAACAGATTTTCTACTTCTTGGGTAATGAAATAGAATTATCCAAAATATAATTAACTTCATATCTTTACAATTTTACAATTTTATACTTTTCATAGTTTTAATATAAACTATTAAATTTAACTTATAAAACAAAATCTTATATCCATATGTATATCAAACTATATTCATGAAGATTGGTGGTGAAACTTACAGTCATAGGACCAAGGCTGCCATCTCCAGCCCTCATCTCTACTCTACAACATCTTTATCTCTACTCTAAAGATGAAACAATAATTTATCTCGAGCACTATCTCTACATTACCACCAACTCTACTTAATTCACAATATTTAACTATTAGTGTGTTTATTTATCTAATTTCAATATATTTTTATCTATCTTGCAATTTAATCTACTTGAATTTATTATATTATGTTTAATTTTTATTTTATTGTGTAGAAATTACAATAAAAAAACATAAAAGATAGAATAAGAGAAAAATAATGTAACAAAGAAAAAGAAAATAACAAAAGAAAGTAAAAAAATAACAAAAACAAAAAATCAGAAAAATAACAAAAAAATATAATATGTAGCACAGTTACAGTGCAACTCCAGATGTAGAGTATCACTGTAGCATATCCACATTCCAACCTTTAAAGTGGAGATGAACTGGAGTTGAAATTCATCTTAAAAGTGGAGATTTTCTCTACTCTAACGATGCGCTGGAGATGGTCGGGAACAAAGGTGGCGACGTAAAGACCACACCCTCATTTATGATTAAAAAGAAAAAAATTAAATAAAACACCAACAACACAATACTTGTATATAAGTGTATGAAATCAGAAACCAATAAATTAATATATACAAAAGAAAATTGTCCTCCGCTTGTTTTAAATTATATGAATCTACCATTTTTTCACAAATGAAAATGTCAAAAAAAGCAATCGTTTATATCAAGTCGATTGTTTTAGATATACATTAATACATTACTTATATAAAATTAATTTTTATAAATATTATTATAATACGATCAGGGATGAATTGACGGAGCATCTTAAAATTTTTAAATTTTTAAATAATTTAATTTTTTAATATTTTTTATTAACATATTTTTTTTATTTTTGAAAAAGTTAGTATTCTATTGAAATTTTAACATAAAATTTTACTTTTATTTCTCAATTAAAATCTTAAAATAAAATCTTACTGCCAGATGAAGATACAATAAATAACTTGTGTCTGCCATCTTCACCTTTCCTTTTTATGTCTGTAGATTTTTACTGAACAAAAACACAGAGTGAAACAATAAAGAATTTAAATATAATATAATATAATATAATAATTCACTGTTTCTACAGTTGCTTTTTTGTCTTCCTTTGTCTTCTTCCTTGCTAGCAAATGTGCGTCCTTCAATAAATTTCTAACAAACTACGCATAAGACAAGGGAAAGAGGAGAAACAAAGACATCCCATTTACTTGAAATTTGTTGTTCTAAGCTTTGCCTCATGTTGTTCTGTTTTCACGTTGGGATTCGTGTTTTGCAAGAGAAAAGTGTGTCTGTCAATTAATTATGCAAAATATTTTGTTCACTAACTTTATTTTGCATATTGTTATTACACGTGTATGTTACCCTATCAGCAGACCAGTTGTAGCTCTTAAGGAAGAATTGCATCTCTTTTAAAAATGGCATCATGACAACAAAAAAAAAAAAAAAACTTAAAATATTTGATTAAATAATTATTTTGATTTATATTCTATTTTTTTTAGAATTTTACCTTTAACGTTTTATTTTGATAAAAAACTACTTCGTGGATATAAATTGTTAGTTAATAAACCATCTAAAATATGAAAATTTTCCCTCTAAAATAGATATATGTTTACTCAAAATTTAAATGTTGGGTCAAAAAGCTCCAAAAATATAACGGCTACCGTGACTAAAAACATTAAGGGTATTTTCTCTAAAATAAAATGGTGGGAGGGCAAAAATACTCTAGAAAATAGAATATGTGTCAAAAAGCTCCAAAACAATAAACATTAAAGTGATATTTAGTCAAATGTTAAGGATTTTTATACCTAAAATAAAATATTAAGGACCAAAATACTCGAAAAGAAAACACTTAATACGAGTTAATGACTATTTAGATAAATACTAAAGATATTTTTTTGTCATTATACCTTTAAAATATATATTTGAAAGCTTTCGAATTAAGGGAATTTAATTAATACCTTAGATCGTCTCATTGTTCTGCATATAACCCACTTTTAATTGAAAAGATTTAATTATACTATAAAGAGACTATACGAACTTCCTAAAGTTATATAAACCTCCGTTTTGTATGCAAACAAGGTTTAATTATTAATCATTAATAATTCCCCTAAAGTGATATAAACCCTAAAGTTATATGAACAACCCCAAACATATCTCTAAATAGCTTTGCTTACCACCATTTGTGGGAAACCCTGAAATATTTAATCATAGGATAAATTACACATTTAATACTTCAACTATCATTTTTGTTCTATTTCGATTACTCAATTATTTTTTATTTCAAAATTATATCTAATGTTATATTTTGGTTTCATTATGGTCGCAAAAATTAATGATCAGTTGATATGTCATCATAAGATAATGTCATATCATCATTAATTTTTTTTTAAAAAGAAAATGCCAATACAGTAGTTTTGTTATTTTTTAACTGTGGGTGACCATAATGGATTCAAAACATAACGTTAGACCTGATTTAAAAAAAATAATAGTTGAATGACCAAACGAAACAAGAGTAATAGTTAGGTACTAAACATATAAATTTCCTTTACTCATAATAATGTGATATAACATATCAACCTATGTTTTTCCGCATGTAGTTATGCTTTCTTTTTTCCATTATAATCTAACTAACCTATCTTTGTATAAATTATGTGCACCAATACCTGATTACCAAGGAAATGAATGTCACCCAGGGTTCCACGTTTGGTATGTAGAAAATATAACAATACCATATTGCTAATTTTAGAATCACAATTATTTTCAAACAGATCAAATCTAATTAGTGCTTCATCATTTATTTTGTATTCATATTTTTTATCTTTATTTTACGATTCACATTTGAGTTATTTTAACAATATTATCTACATAGATACTGAATTTTGACTAAAAAATATTTTATCCATTTAAAAAAAGTTTAAAATAATCTCACAATATAACATGTTATTAAATTGGGGCAAGATCCAATTACACTGTGTAAAACTCTTTTAGTTTTATACTTTTTTAGGACCATTAGATGAGAGAAATTAAAAGTTGAGATTAACAGTAGAAAATGAGAAGATATTAACTGGGAAAAAAATAATGAACAAATCTTATGCTTTAATTTCCCTCAATCCAATGATCTCAAAAATATGTAAAACTAAAAGAATTTTACACAGTAAAAGAGGATCCTAACTGTAATACCCAAAATTTTGACTAGTGACCAAAATGAATAAATTGAAAGTTTAGTGGCCAAAGTATAAATTTGGAAAAAGTTTAGGGAACAAAATGGTAATTTTTCCAAAAAGAACTTTTATCTTGTAAATGAATAGTTTACTCCCGAGAATGATTTTTTTTCTTCTGTTACTTAGATTTTTTATTCAAAGTTCGTGTTAAAAGCTACAAAGCGATAAAGTTCGAGAAAAATTTGGATAATCATATCGAATCAGGTTTTTGAGATATTTTAAATGATGATAGGACAAGGTTAATAATGTCATTTCCATGTTTTAAAATTATGGAATTTAACATGGATCATTGGATTTAAGATTGATTTTCCATGTTAAATATATAATGTTGGATGAAAAATGGCAAGACTGTAGTTTTGGAAAAGTACAAGGGCAAAATTGGAAGTTAACAAATTGTTGTTTCATATTTAACTTTTGGATGAAAGCATGGAATATAAATTTGTTCTACAAGAAATTCTCTATCATTTGGTACCATTTGTTCATTATTTCTATGCTTGAAACCCTAAGTTCATGATTTGGATGATAAAGGGGATGTTAGGTTTTGATATTCTAAGGTTAGAATATGATGAAGTTGATGTTGTTGATTTTTTTCATACTTGAAAGATGATGTTGAAAACATTTTGATATTTCGATATAACAAACTAAGTTTAAATGAATTTTAAGATTTTACAAATGATTTTCTAAAGTATATTCGATTCAATTAATCGAATATCAAATTATTACTCCAAGTCTTTCAAGATCATTTCAAACCTTACTAAATGTGTAAAATTGTGTTTTATACTTAAACTATTTTTGAAACAATTTTCACAAAGTATTTTGAACCAAAATCAAGCCTAAAATCAATTTTTCAAAGTCATGCACCGATACACCAATCCATGCATCGATGCACCATGGAATTAATGAACATCGAATGCATTTTATGCATCGATGCACATACCATGCATCGATGCACTTAGTGCATTTGATGCATCGATGCACAAGACCACACATCGATGCACTCAAGCTATTTCAAAACATCGAATGCATTTTATGCATCGATGCACTGAGAGTCCAACGGTCAAAATATTTGAATTTTACACTTGATGCACCGATGCACCTAGGGTATGCATCGATGCATGAGACGCTCCCAACCACTAATATTAATTGTTTCACACTTAAACGGCTCTATTGACTCCACTAAGCATCCCCAACGTTCAGAATCATTTGAATGTGTATTTAAACAAGCTTAGAAGCCATTGATCAAAAACAAGAAACAACAATAAACTAGAATCAAGAGAGAATCAAAGAAAAAGCATCAAACCTCAAGTTTGAGCATTTCAAGCCTATTTTTCATTCAATATTCATTTTGCTTTCAAGAACACTACTTGTACTCAATTGTATTCATTTTTTAGTGTTATTTTCTTTGTTCTAGAATTGTGCAAACATCTTTCCTTCTGAGGATTTTCTTGTAAGTTTGCAAAATTTGTATTGTTCTCTTTGGGAGAGAGTGTTCTCAAGAATTTGGGGTATAATTCTTGAGGGATTTGTAAGGTTACTCTTTGTCCTCAAAAGAAAGACAAATTAGTGAATTTGTGGAAAATCCTTAGTGTGGATAGCTAAGGTAGTGGACGTAGACTTTGGTTGAGAAAGTCAAACCACTCTAAATCGTTGTGCAAATCTTTTCAATTTCCTACAAAAGCTTCCAACAAAATTTTTAATTGCCAATTCATCCCCCTCTTGGCTGATTCCATCGATCGATTAACTCAACAATTGGTATCAGAGCTTGACTCATTTAAAGGTTTAACCACCTCTTGAGTAGATCCGGGAAGAGTTAAATCGATAAAGATGGCGTCCACTTCCGTTTCATTCTCCATGGAAGAATCCAGACCAATTGAAGTGCCTCCACACTTCAATGGAGCAAATTATCGTCGTTGGAAGAAGTTCATGATGATATTTATCCAAGCATTTGATATGGAAGCTTGGATGATGATCGAGAAAGGATATTCTTCTCCTACGAAGAAGGCAAAGAAGTGGAGTGATCAAGAACGGAAGAAAGCTCAACAAAACACAAAGGCTATGCACATGTTATCTTGTGCAATTAATCCTAATGTATATAAAGGAGTTTCTTCTTGTTCAAGTGCCAAGGAGATGTGGGATAAGCTTGAGGAGATCTATGGAGATAAGGAAGAAGAAAAACCAATAAAGGTGATGTCTCTATTAGCTCTCACAAAGCCAAAAGTATCTTCTAACTCAAATAAATTAAATTCAAAATCTTTTAATGAGTTACAAGATGCTTATGATGAATTATTTTCGGAGTTTGAGGCCATGAACTCCAAATATAATAAATTGATTTCTAAATTTATTGCTAAAAACGATCTTCTTTTGAAAGCTAAAACAGAATTGGAAAATCAAAATGAAATCTTGAGAAAGGAGTTAGAGCTTTCAAAAATAAAATCTGAAAATTTTGAAAAAGAAATTGTAAAATTAAACAAACTTCTTCTAGAAATGAAAATGAATTTTGAAAATCAAAATGAAATCTTGAAGAAGGATTTAGAGCTTTCAAAAATGAAATTTGAAAGTATTGAAAAAGAGAATTTTGATTTGAAAGTTAAGCATGAATGTTTAACAAAAGAAAAAGAGATCATTTTAAATAATTCATCTAGTTCAATAATGACTATATGTTCACATTGTCATTATCATGGTCATAAGGAACATACTTGTCCTTTAAAGAAAGGAAAACGATTTAAAATTAGACAAGTATGGGTTCCAAAAGGAACAAGAGGCGTTGAAAGTAATGTTCAAGGATCCAAAGCAATTTGGATACCAAAATCTACTTAATTGTCTCTTGTAGGTGTGTGGGAGCAATGGTGATAAAGATGATGATATTCAAGATGCTCTAGCCACACATGAAAAAGGAATGGGTAACCTCTAAACTTAATGTTTTTATTTTATTTGGTTCCTCATTTAGTTTATGCATGCATGGGGTTTTAAATGTTAAATAATTCTAAATGATTATGTTTTGTCTCATGTATGTTGAAAAATATTGTATGATGAACATAATAATTTTTGGTAATGTTTTATAAACTTTAGTTCATCATATTAATTTTTGGTCAAAATTGTTTTTAAAATGTAATTGATATCTCTTTAACAATTGATATTGATTTTTCAAGAACTTTGGTTTTGCAAAATTTTGACCTTAAATTTTTCTTAATGATTATGCATAGATTTTTTTTAAATATTATAAAGTTTTAATGCATAACATTTTCAAAAACTTTATGCATGTGCTCTTAATCTCGATTATCAACATTGCATAATGTTTTGTATGTGAATGGATTAAAGCATAATCCGATTAGATGAATTTGACAAAAGATACAATGTCTTATTTTTAAATTAAGTGTTTGCAAAATTGATTGACATTGCATCTACTTTGATTATGCTTGTTGGTCATAGAATAGGAAACATTTACATGGTGCATTTAGATTCTATCAATATGACTAATTTATGCCTAGTTGCTAAGGATGGGCATGATAGTTGGTTATGGCATAGGATACTAGGACATGCTAGTATGAGTGTTTTTGCAACGATTGATTCAAGGAGATTTAGTTAGAGGGTTTCCAAAGCTAAAATTTGATAATGATAAAATTTGTGATGCTTGTGCTAAAGGAAAACAAAGGCGAATTTCTTTTAAATCCATTAATGACGTATCATCTAGTAGAGTATTACAATTGATCCATTTAGATCTTTTTGGGCCATCTAGAACTACTAGCTTGGGTGGAAAAATATGCATTTGTTTTGGTAGATTACTATTCTAGATAGACTTGGGTTCTATTCTTAATTACTAAAGATGAAACATTAAAAAAATTCGTCACGTTTTCAAAAGTAATCCAAAACGAAAAAGGTTACTCTATAACTAGTGTTAGGAGTGATCATGGAACTGAATTTGAAAATCTTGGATTTACTGAGTTTTGTAATTCTAATGGTATTAGCCATAATTTTTCAGCTCCTAGAACCCCTCAACAAAATATAGTTGTTGAGAGGAAAAATCGAACTTTAGAAGAAATGGCTAGAACCATGCTTTGTGAAAACAATTTGCCAAAATATTTTTGGGCGGAAGCCACAAATACCGCTTGTTATGTTATTAATCGAGTAATGATTAGGCCTATTTTGAAGAAAACTCCATATGAACCTTTTAAAAATAAAAAGCCTAACATTAGCTATTTTCATCCTTTTGGATGTAAATGTTTTGTTTTAAACAACGGTAAAGACAATCTTGGCAAATTTGATGCTAAAAGTGATGAAGGAATTTTTTTGGGGTATTCCTTAAGTTCTAAAGCTTATCGAGTATTTAATAAAAGAACTTTAGTTGTAGAAGAGTCTATAAATGTTGTTTTCGATGATAATCTCCTTCCGAGGAAGGATTCTTGTTTGAATGATGATGTAGGTATTATAAATACAAATGACGTTAGACATGACGTTGGAGAATCATCATCAAAGGAAGAAACGAAAGATGAGGAAACTCATGATCCTCTCGAGAATCCAACCATTGAAGAAAGGGAAGTATCTTACCCAAGAGAGTACAACTATGTCAAGGATGGTGAAATCATAGGTGATCCATCCAAAGGAGTAACAACTCGATCTTCTCTTAGAAATATTTGTAATTATGTTGCATTTATCTCATATATAGAGCCTAAGAATATTAAAGAATCATTAAAGTATGAACATTGGCCTAGTAATAAATCTACTGTGGGTACTAGATGAGTGTTTAGGAATAAGCTTGATGAGAATGGTAATATAGTGAGAAACAAGGCTAGACTTGTTGCTCAAGGGTATACTCAAGAAGAGGGCATAGACTATGATGAAACATACGCTCCCGTAGCTAGGATGGAATCAATTAGAATGTTATTAGCATTTGCATGTTTTCATGATTTTAAATTATATCAAATGGATGTTAAAAGTGCATTTTAAATGGTTTTATAAAAGAAGAAGTGTATGTGGAACAACCTCCAGGTTTTGAAGACTCAAAATTTACGGATCATGTCCTTAAATTGACAAAAGCACTTTCTAGAGCTTGGTATGAAAGATTGTCAAATTTTTTAATTGAAAAAGGTTTTTCAAAAGGGAAGGTTAGCACTACATTGTTTTTAAAGCATAAAGGTAAAGATTTATTAGTACTTCAAATTTATATTGATGATATAATATTTGGTTCTACTAATGATGTTCTTTGCCAAGAATTTTCTAAGCTAATGCAAAGTGAATTCGAGATGAGCATGATGGGGGAGCTCTCATTTTTCTTGGGACTCCAAATCAAGCAAAGAGAATATGTCATCTTCATCAATCAAGCTAAGTACGTCAAAGATATGCTCAAGAAGTTTGGACTGGAAAATGGGAAGCCACATAACACTCCAATGAGCTCATCGACAAAGCTTGACCTAGATGAAGGAGGTAAATGTGTGGATGTTAAATTATATAGGTCAATGATTGGTTCTTTTCTTTATCTAACTGCAAGTAGACCGGACATTATGTTTAGTGTTTGCTTATGTGCTAGATTTCAATCATGCCCTAAGGAATCACATTTTCTAGCTGTTAAGAGAATCTTTAGATACCTTAAGGACACTGCTAGTTTAGGACTTTGGTATCCTAGAGACTCTAGCTTTAGCTTGCATGCCCTTTCTGATGCGGATTATGGAGGATGCAAATTATATAGGAAAAGCACCTCCGGTACTTGCCAATTCCTTGGAAATATGCTGATTTCTTGGTTTTCAAAGAAACAAAATTGTGTTGCATTATCTACCACTGAAGTCGAATACATTTCAGCCGGTAGTTGTGTGCGCAAGTTTTATGGATGAAACAACAACTTTTTGATTATGGAATTGAAGTAGGTACTATTCCTATCAAGTGTGACAATACTAGTGCTATTTGTCTCACTAAAAATCCCATCCAACACTCTAGAACTAAGCATATTGAAATAAAACATCACTTCATTAGAGACCATATCGCTAAGGAAGATGTAGTTCTAGAATTTGTTGATACTTTGCACCAATTAGCGGATATTTTTATAAAGCCTTTAGACAAGGAAAGATTTTGGACACCTAGGAGAGAATTAGGTTTAACCAACCTATCTTCACTTAGTGTTTAAAATAATTTTAGCACTTGTAAGAATAAATGAAAAATGCTTATAATAATAATTTTTGATTGCTTTCTATGCTATTAGTAAGGGTGAGTTTATGTTATTTGGTGAAAAGTAATTTTATGTTCAAATGTAGTTTAAAGAATAATTTGATTGATTGAACATGATTAATTTTCAATAAATGAGTTACCAAAACCACTAGAGCTAATTAATTTACCATTTTGAGTGTTTAAAACGAATTCTTGACATTTTTATGCTTAATGCATCGATTCACTTAATAGTGCATCGATGCATCCCTTTGAATGTGCATCGATTCATCTTGCTGATGCACCGATGCACGCCTTGAATGTGCATCGATGCATCCGTCGGATTTTAGGTTAAAAAGGCTTATTTTCTCATTTGTTTCAAAACCTAAAACTAAACTCTCTTAGCCGTTTGCCTCCTCTCTCTTTCCTACTCTTAACATTGCTCCAAATCCTTGGTTTTTGATCGGATTCTTCAAGCTTTTCAACTCCTAATCCTGTTTCAATCATTAATTCGTGCAAAACATCAATACATCCCTCTCAATCCGAAATTTCAAGGTAAACTTTTCTAAAAACTCATTTTATCAATTTTCTATCTTAGGGCTAGTTTTGATTAGTTCTAGGATGAACATTATATCGGGCATTGGTTATATGATGATTCTAAACTAGAATTTACAACAAATTTCATCAAAAACACACAATTTTTCAATATTTTCTTTGAAATTCGAAATTTAAAAAAATATTTTCGAAAATCATTGATGTTTTTGACTTCATTATATTGTTTTTATGAAAACTATATGTATTATAATATTTCCAATGATATTTTCAAATAGTTTTCAAAACTTTGCCCATTAGGATTGTTTTAGAGAACCTTGATTATTGCGGACTCAATTGAGTTTTGGGATTGATTATTTGCATACATGTTTTTCAATTTGCAGGTTATCTATTTCTTTCTTTTTTCCGATCTTTAAATCATGTCAAATCCCAAACGTCCTAGGTCCTCTTCGAGTCGGTCAAACCAAAATCGTCCTCCCGTTCCTCCACCACAAAATCCAAACAATCCTCAAAAGACCATAATTAGTACATGTTTTAATATGCCTGAACGTCAGAGAGAAGAATTGTACCATAGGTACATGGATTCTTTCCAATCTTATAGAATTAGGGAAGAACATAGTCCATCTTTACAAGACATGATAGACTTTAAATTTGAATACCTCCCGATTCTTAGAACATGGAAGTTTGATAAACTATTTTCTCTTAGACCTGTCGTCTTTCATCAATTAGTCCACATTTTCTATTCTAATGCGGTTTGTATTCAAAACGAAACTCAATGTGGAACTATAGGAATTAGATCCTACCTTTTAGGACAATATATTCTTATTGATTCCGCAACTATAACTTTAAAATTTGGGTTAGATGACAATGGTGTATATGACGAAAAAGAAACTGTGGAATATCCATATCTCCCAAACGCTAGTGTTAGTACCCTTCAATCTCATCACGATCGTTGGTGGTTTCGACCATCCACGGGTAGGTACTCCACTCTTCGTGCTAGGGATTTATGGTGGATGTATTGTATTAAGAATAAGATCAAAATACACCTTCCACATATTATCTTTAGTGTTCTAGTCGATACCGTAAACATTATCCCGTCCAAACATGTTGAAACATTAGTTTATGGTTGTCTTCTTAGCAATCTCTTTATCAAACTCGGTCTGGATGTCTCTCTTGACAATCCTATTCCTCTCCAAAACCCAATCAATCTCACATCCTTGAAGAAAGCGAATTGTAAACAAGACAAGGTAACCGGTCAATGGGTTTTTAGACCCGGTAAGAAAACTTCGGGAGCTAGTTCCTCACGAGCTGCTCCTAGCTCCTCTTGTGCTCCTCCTCCGGCTCCAGCTAGTGACGATGATCCTGAATTTCAACAGATTATGCAAGACATCAATGATCACGTAACCGATGACGAGCCTGCACCAGAACCAGCTCCACAAGAGGATCAAATGCCTCCATATTTTCATTCATTTTAGAGACATTTGATCTACGGTATGCTTCCATCGAATCCCACTTGACTGCTACTCATGAAGCAGTAAATCAACGCTTAGAGACTTTGGAAGCTCATCAGATGGAGTTTCAAAGGGAGATGCTTGCACGCATGGATGCTCTCTCTCTTGAGATGCAAGCCCGATTTCCTCCTCCACCTCTCGATCCTTCTATGGATGACTATACTTATTTTATTTTGATTGTATTTGGGATTAAAAATTAAAACTTGGATTATTAAAACATTTTGCTATTTTTGAATTGTTTAACTATTGTTAGATGTTTGAACTTTTTATTTATTTGGTTTGATCTTTATGAGCTTCATGTTTATTAATTTTTGCATTATTGACATCTTAGTTGCATTATGACCAATTTAACATTTCACATTTGATTTGAATATTGATTATGAACACTAATGGCTAACTTCTCTTTTGATCTTTGATCTTAGCAGCTTAAACTATATTCAATTAAAATGTTTAATCAATTGGCTATGTTTTTCAAAGCCTTCTTTCACTCTGTTTTTGAGTCTTTTTGATTTAACAAAAAGGGGGAGAAGTTTTAAGTGTTATAGTAAGGGGGAGTAATTTCAAAACTGATTTCAAAACTTATTTTCAAAGAAAATCTTAAAATTACTCAAGAGTTTTGTTATTCAAAAAGGGGGAGATTGTTGAAAACATTTTGATATTTCGATATAACAAAATAAGTTTAAATGAATTTTAAGATTTTACAAATGATTTTCTAAAGTATATTCGATTCAATTAATCGAATATCAAATTATTACTCCAAGTCTTTCAAGATCATTTCAAACCTTACTAAATGTGTAAAATTGTGTTTTATACTTAAACAATTTTTGAAACAATTTTTACAAAGTATTTTGAACCAAAATCAAGCCTAAAATCAATTTTTCAAAGTGATGCACCGATGCACCATGGAATTAATTGAACATCGAATGCATTTTATGCATCGATGCACATACCATGCATCGATGCACTTAGTGCATTTGATGCATCGATGCACAAGACCATGCATCGATGCACTCAGGCTATTTCAAAACATCAAATGCATTTTATGCATCGATGCACTCTTAGTGCACCGATGCACTGAGAGTCCAACTATCAAAATATTTGAATTTTACACTTGATGCACCGATGCACCTAGGGTATGCATCGATGCATGAGACGCTCCCAACCACTAATATTAATTGTTTTCACGCTTAAACGACTCTATTGACTCCACTAAGCATCCCCAACGTTCAAAATCATTTGAATGTGTATTTAAACAAGCTTAGAAGCCATTGATCAAAAACAAGAAACAACAATAAACTATAATCAAGAGAGAATCAAAGAGAAAGCATCAAACCTCAAGTTTGAGCATTTCAAGCCTATTTTTCATTCAATATTCATTTTGCTTTCAAGAACACTACTTGTACTCAATTGTATTCATTTTTGAGTGTTCTTTTCTTTGTTCTAGAATTGTGCAAACATCTTTCCTTGTGAGGATTTTCTTGTAAGTTTGCAAAATTTGTATTGTTCTCTTTGGGAGAGAGTGTTCTTAAGAATTTGGGGTATAATTCTTGAGGGATTTGTAAGGTCACTCTTTGTCCTCAAAAGAAAGACAAATTAGTAAATTTGTGGAAAATCCTTAGTGTGGATAGCTAAGGTAGTGGACGCAGACTTTGGTTGAGAAAGTCGAACCACTCTAAATCGTTGTGCAAATCTTTTCAATTTTCTACAAAAGCTTCCACCAAAATTTTTAATTGCCAATTCACCCCGCTCTTGGCCGATTCCATCGATCAATTAACTCAATAGATGATGAAAAACAATTATAAATGGTATTTATTCAATTTGGTCACTTAGGGTTTATGTTGAAAATTGGAGTTTAAATTGGTTATGATATGGGATTGCTAGTAAATCATCGGAAATGATGTTTAGAAGTCGAATTCATGCTTGAATCAAGTTGGGAATCATGTGTATGGTAACCCTTCATATTCGACCCTAAGGAAAAACTTGGAAAATTTTCCCTAAGGGTAAAAATGATGAATGTGATTATTCTACAAGCTTTAGAATATTAATTGGACCAATTTGAAAGTTTGTAAAGCTTTATGGACTAAATTATAGATTGTAGAAAGTATGGGTTTGAAATGGAAATTATTTACAAGTTGATGTGCTATGCTTGAATGAAATGTTAGAATGCTCGATTATGTTATTAGAAGTTCAATTGAAGTTAAATGGCAAGGGACCCTTTTAAATTTTTTTGGAAATATTGAGATGAATTATAAAAGAATTAATCTTAATGGTTGAATTGTGAAATTGGAAAGGTCATGTGAACTATTGATTGATATGAATAGTAAGGGACTTGAATTGTTATTTTGAAGTGTTAAAGTTTATATTAATTGTATGAAATGGAATTAGTATCGAAAGAATTTTTAGAAATTTTTATGCTAATGTGCGCCTACTATGTTAGTAAGTTACTAACATGTACTTTGAAATGTATATGTTTTGTAAATGATGTTTGTATACATCATGATTGAAACCGAGTTAGAAGCAAGCTTAAAGCTAAGGAAAAAGTGAAAGAGTAAGGCTTATATCGATATTAAAGGTTTGCTAGTGAGGCATATCACTTGAGTGCATTCTTAATTATATTTTTATATGTATGATGCGAGGAAGGCTTGCAATGAGTCAGCATCGACTGTTTTGGAAATAAAAAATATTTAAATTGTATTATGATATATTTTCATAATATTTTGCTAAATGATATCTGCATGATTTTGGGTATGAACTGCTCAATGCATTGATTTATAACAATTGTTATATATGAGTATCGATAGATACTTCTAATAGATGGATGATATATGATTTTGGATTTAAAAACCCCCATTGTATGTGTATTGAGACTCATTGGTACAATTCGCATGCCATGAGGTGGAGTGATCATCGATTGATTCTGTATTAGTACATTTGTGTACTCATGTATTAATACATTCATGTACTCTTGGCATGATAAGTGCATTACGGGGTTCATGATGTTTTTACATCGTGAACTTCCATCTCGATTATTGATTATTTATAGATGATGTTGTGTTCTACAACACTTGTATCTTTTTCTTTACCTATGCGTGAAAATCATCACACGTTAAGTATAACTTAGTGAGGCATCATAACAAATCAAGGTGAGTTAAAATATAAAACAACATAATAAAATCAAAATAGTTATATAAAACTTTCGAAATTCAAAAACCGACTTTAATTAGTCATTTACTCATCTTTAAAACCTTCAAAACCAATATCTCACATATCCATAAACATCATCACAATAAAATGTCAAATCATAATAACTAATAGAATATTCATTTTCTTTCAATCACATTTCTGATTCTCATAACCAGTACTTTCACATTTATTTAACTGATAGCCCAATGTATAACAAATGAGAATATAAGGTATACGAGTCAGAACAAGCGTGTGCATAATATGAAGTCATAACTACCAGAAGAGAACACACACTACGTGCCAGACATAAATATAGGTATTGTAGAACACAACATCATTATATTTAAAATAGAAATCATATTATGGAAACTCAAAACACCAATACATCATGAAGCCTATAACGTACAAATAGTGCAAGATAAATGTACACAAGGTACCAGAACGCACATATAGTGCAAAAATACATAATCACTCAACCTCGTGGCATGCCAATCGTACCACTAACTCTCAATGCACATACAATGGGCTTAATAATCCAAATCAGGTTCTAATTACCATTAAAAAATAACCATAACATAAATCAAAGCGACTGGACACTTCATAACCGAAATCATTCATAAATCATTTCATAAAATATTATGAAAATATTTCATAATAAAATTCATATTCGTTTTATTTCGAAAACATAAAAGGCACTCATTTTATTTGTTTCACTAGAACCTTTTAATCTCGTACTTCATCCTTCACTTTTGATTCGCTTTGCTTACGAGATATGTATATATATCGCAATCTAAATAAAATCATATACACAACACAAAATATTCAAAGCATATCTTAGTCACCATTTAAAATCCATAATTTATATTCGATACTTATTCAATATAATTTCACTTCACCATTCAATAACAAATTCAACATTTTCAACATGAAACATCAATCCTTTATATTTTCATATTCATCACCAAACTACTCAACTTTTATAAACTTTACAATTTAGTCACCATTTATGAATTCTTTTAGAATTCATACTAACTTTTTCAATTATTTCAAAATGGTCCTTCACCATTTTATTCAATTCGAATCCAATACTAAAATTTTCAGCATTGAAATAATACTTTTAATCCAATACATACACATTCCAACTTGTTCTTCAACCATCCAAATTATGAAATTCATCAACCAAGCATGTTTTCATGAAATATTTATACCCAATGATAGAGAATTTCAAGGAGATCAATTCTCTATCTAATAGCCTAACCCAAAAATCAACCGAAGCCTAAAAATCAAATTGAAAATATTTCCTTACCTTCAATGGAGTTCATGGTTGAAGCTTGAAAGAGAGCTGATTTTTCTTTATTTTGTGTATCTTTTATCACTTAACCACATGGCTTATCCTATTATAAATGAATTTAAAATTCATTTAAACCTAGTTTATCATTTTTTTCATTAATGAAACTTGATAATTTCAACCATGCCATCAAAATATATTCCAATTTAATATTTAAAGTCAATGATGAACAAATAAAGAATTCACTTTTCACCTTTGCCATTTAAATTTCTAAAAATTACAATTTAGTCACTAAATTTCCAAATTTCAGTTTAACATGGAAAATCGACCTTAATTACACCGATTCATGTTAAATTCCATTTTTCTAAATTATGAAAATAATATTTCCAACCTTTTTATATCATCCTTAAAATTTTTGTGAAATTCCGGTTCGATCTGATTATCCGAATTCTTATCGGATTTTACTACTTTATAACTTTTAATACAAATCCCGAATCAAAATTTTGATTCCCACAAAAATATAAATTTTGAAATGAACTATTCGTTTATGGGAAAAATATATAACTTTTAAAAATTATATTTTTGGTCCTTAAACTTTTCAAAAATTTATACTTTGGCTATTAAACTTTCAAAAGATAAAATTTGGTCACTAATCAAAATTTTTTGGTATTACATATATTATCTATGTGGCAGTTATACTGCATATTGCGCACACTCGTCTGACCGACGTACCTTACATTCTCATTTGATATACATTGGGTTATGGTTTAAATGAGATTGAAAAGTGCAGGTGTTAGATTTAATTAAAATTAAATATTCCATTAAGTAATTTGATTACATTATATTTATATATATTTGTGAACTGTGGATTTTATAGGTTATATGATAAGGAAAAGACTTTTACAAGTCTATTTTACATGTTTACATGTTACTATACAATATTTTTTGTACTATGGTTTATATGGTATTTTATATGTCAATATGCCTTATTTTGTTTACAATAATGCCTCAATAAGTGTATATTTAGCGTGTGATTATTCCACGCGTAGGTTATAGAAAGCTAGTGGAGTAAGGAGCTTAGCTTGACATCACTTATCGATGACTACTTACCAGTATCAGTAATGACATCCTACTATTATTTTGAAATTTTTAGTTGACATGTATATGTGCAATAAGTGTTTGCAATATTTTAATATCGCTATGTTTTTAAATGGGTTAGAAAAGCTCTGATATGACCATGATAATTAAATGGTTTATAATAGTTTATATGTGCAGATTTTAGTAAGCAATATATAGTTATGAATACGAATTTTGGTTTTATATTTGGATAAAGTTATATTTTATTATTAGCATAAAGATGAAATTTATGTTTAGGCAGTTTTTAGGTATTTTCACATCTTATATAAAAAAATATTGAATAACCATGTTGCTACCTAAAATTGAAAGTAAATTTTTTTAAATATTACTTTTTCAGATTTACGCGATTAAATAGTTTTGGTGATTAGTGTTAAATTGAATAAATTTTAAGAAACAAAATTTTAATGATTTCAAATAAGGAATTTTTTATAAGTACATGTGACATCATCAACTCGTATACGGTAATGGATACAAGAAAAGAGGTGTTAAAGTAACCCTATTAAATTATATTCATTCTTTGAAATGTTCTAAAGAACTTGATTTAATGGATAATATAAAGATGGTTAAAAGATCTTTTAACTTTTTCCTATTATATTAAATGCTTTACCATCTTTGCTTAAAACATAATGATCTCTTGTTCACTATTTATCATCATGGTTAAAAGATCTTTCAACTTTTTCTTATTATATTAAATGTTTTACCATCTTAACTTAAAACATAATGAACTCTTGTTCAATATTTATCATTACTAGTATTTTAAATTTAAGTACACAAATGGTCCTTAATTATAGGGTGTTATTTTGTTGAGTCTATGACTATTAAGAGTTACAAAATAGTCATCTAATTATTTGGTATTACTTTGTTGAGTCCCCTAACTATTAAAAGTTACAAAATGATCACATGACTATGCATATGTTTTGAACTCGTCATTTTCTGTCAAAAATTGATGGTCATCTGAGTCGAACGTTAACCTACTGACTAAGATATGATAAAATATGATCTTGATATCTCAAACAACTATACAACACAAAGGATTATGGGATAAGATTTTATCATATCCCAATCAGCAATTTAAAGTCTAGCTCAAACAATCATTGTTTTTTTAACAAAAAGGATGAGTTTGGAACATATGAATAGTTGAGTGATCATTTTGTAACTTTTAATAGTCAAGAGACTCAAAAAGCATTACTCTATCACTAGAAAATCATTTGGAACTTTTAATAGTTGAATGACTCAATAAAATAATGAACTATAGTTGAGGGACCATTTATGTAGTTTATCCTTTAAATTTTATTTTAATATCTTTTGAAACTAAAAATCTCCCAAATTAATATATATATATATATATATATTATTTCTCACTCATAGCAGTAATAAATAATCAATAATGAAATGTGGTGTGATTCAAATTCAATTAATATCATCTAAAAAGTATACATAAATTTTTTCTAAACTAAAAACATAAAAAATACTATCATAAAATCCACGTCAAAATGCTAATCTCTCTCTAAAACATGATACGTTATATAAATGGTCTAAGATTCAATTACATTGTGTAAAATTAAAACATTTTACACCCTTTTAGGATCATTGAATGAGGTAAAATCAAATGTTAATATTAACAATAGGAAATGAGAAGATATTCACTAGAAAAAAATAATGAGTTAATCTGATACTTTGATTTCTCCTAATCTAACGATCCTAAGAAGGTGTAAAACTAAAAAATTACACTACAGTAAGTTGTGTGTATATATATATATATAACTCCTAACTTAAATAAATATTTTGTATACTTTAAACATATCTCTTAAGGCAATTTTACCTAAAAATATAAAAAACAAATCATTGTCTATCGAATTAGCACCTTTTTATCAATATTTATCAAAATATCAGCCTTTCAGATAAAGCACATTTTGTAAAACATGTGGTAAAGGCGTGTCCTATAGAACGTGCCTTATGTTGATTTGGCAATACACATGAAAGGCGATATCTGTAGAATGAGCCTTTTCCCTTAGTAACACTACTATGGTTTTAATGTTAGAGTTAACTATTTAGGGTTAGTTTTTTATATGTTTTTTTAATTTTTATATGTTTTTTAAGTTTGAGGGTGATTACAAGTGGTAGTATATGTTATAGAAACTCTCAACCAATTTACAATGAACACTCAAATACCTTGTAGTTACTGGTGCTTAAACTCATGACCTTTAGAGATAACAACTATCCCTTTAACCAATTCCTTATAAAGCATCCCATGAAATTTTTTGTTCAAATAATTAAACATAATTTTTTTATTTTACACTTCAGCTAAAAATGAGAGTAATATTTGTTATCTGAAAAGTAGAAATAAGCTTACCACTTACAAACATAGAAAAAACAGGAACATTCAATCAAATTTACAAACTGATAAGTATAAATGACCACACAAGTTAGTCAATTTTACCTAAAAATCACCCAAAATGTCAATAAAACTTTTAACACTAATAATATGTATGAAAATTTTAAAAATAACACTTTTAACACTAATTTTCTAACTTAATTCATAAAGTATAGTGTCTCATCCCATCACACATGTGAGTTATTGAGATCAATAGTTCCCTAAAGGGGAATATCATATGTATAAATATGTTTCTGGAATATGCTAAGAATCTATGAAAGAAAAGGGAAGACTCTTTTTACCTTTTGTAAGAGATCTTTGCCTATTCATAGTGTGTCATCCCATTAGGCATGAGAGTTGTTGGGATGAATAGTTTCAAAAGGGAACATTATCTGTACATATATGTTTCTGGAGCATTTAGAGAATCTTTGAGAAAAATGGAAGGCTTTTTTCATAAGTAGCTCTTTCACCTTTTGCAGGAAATCTCTTCCATGTCATAGTGTCTCATCCCATCAAGCATAAGAGTTGTTGAGATCGATAGTTCCCCAAAGAACATTATATGTATAAATATGTTTTTGAAATATGTAGAGAATATTTGAAAAAAAGGAAGGCTCCTTTCACAAGAAGTGAGTTTACCTTTCTTAAGAAATCACCGCCATGTCATAGTGCCTCATCCCATCAGGCATGAGAGTTGTTGGGATGAAATATTACTTGAATGGTAACTTTATCTGTATAAATATGTTTTTGGAATATGTATAGAATCTTTAAAAAATGGAACTCTTTTCACAAGAAGTGTTTTCACCTTTTGTGTGGAATATTTGTCATATCATAATGTCTCATCTTATCAGGAATGAGAGTTGTTAGGATGAATAATTCCCTGAAGGGGAACATTATCTGTACATATATATATTTCTGGAATATGTAGAGAATCTCTGAAATCAAGGGGAAGACACTTTTCACAAGAAATTCTTTCACTTTTTGTAGGGAGTCTCTACCATGTCATAATATCTCATCCCATCAAGCATGAGAGTTGTTGGGATGAATATTTCCCCGAAGGGAGACATTATTTGCACATATATATGTTTTTATATTCATTTTAATACTTACACTCTCTAAATCTCTATATTTATTCTCTTCAAATCTAAAATTCTAAAACTCACAAACTCTCAACATCTTGCTCTCATCTCTTAAAGAATGGGTCATATTTTAGTTGTTATTTATTATGATGCTCAAATTTGTGAATCCAAAATGGGATTTTTTTAATAAGAGCATTATATCCCAATATCATTCAAGAGAAACACCACTCTCGATGAGTTAATAAAAAATTTCCTTAAAAGTTATTGTTGGAAGTACTAAATGACTATCTTCACTTTAATATAGATTTTCTACTAAAATTATTCCATTAGCTTATACATCATTTGATATTCCAATGATGATGATGTTGAGATGATGATTGATACTCAAAATGAAAGTCCATAAGCTCTTTCAGAGATGTATGCCAAATTTGTTAAAGTGAGTGAGGTTTGTGGTATGTCATTGTCCTTTCACTATGGGTTAGCTAATAAAGTTTATCAAGTTGAGAGCCCAACCCAAATATTATACAATGAATTCACATTATTAATGGAAAATTCACCTTGTGGGATACCATCAAGGTCATTGGGAAGACATTCATCAGTTACTGCTTACAATCTCCATCGAGGTGGGTCGAAGAACAATCCACATGCAAAATCCCCTCAAGTTCAAGGGGAAGGCACTCATCTACAAACTAGTTTGAACTCAAAATCAAAATGCCATTGACATAATAGTCCACTAAGAATCCATAAAGCAATATTCCTTCAAGTTAAAGGGGAAGCCATTCATCTATCTGCTTGTTCGACTTGAACATTGAAATTCAATCGACACAACAATATGTTCAAAAGACATAAGGTAGTATGCCTTCAAGTTCAATGGGTTTCCATTAATCTGGTAACTTATTCGACCTCAACAATGGAATGTCATCCATAAATGGGATAGATAATTATTCATCTCCACCAAAAGAACCACTTCAAGAGCCAGGTGCATATGGTGTTGAGATAACATTATTCGCTAAACCAAAACCACCTCAATTTAACATGGACTCTGATGATAATGCGAAAACGTTCCCATAAATATGACATAAACTGAACCTCCATCACATATGTCTGAAGTGAACTTTGACGCATTATATGAGCTAGAATTTCCTGATATGCCTAATATTGAAGAATATGAAATTAATTCATTTGTTAATCATGGTGAGTTGTATATTGAAATGGAGTACCCATTCAAAGAGGTCGCAATGAATTCAACTAAGAATTATAATATTCTTAATTCATTTCACTTTAAAGTCAAATGAACCACCCATTAAAAACATGTTTTCCATTATGTCCAACGTGAACATGTTCGTGTATCAAAGAGAAACAGGAAGAACAACATATGAGAACTAACAAGATACAATGGTCCCCATACATGTTGTACAAGAGGGATTAACCAGGATCATCCTAACTCATATTCCAACATGATTTGCCAAGTGGGATCCATCTTACAACGAGCTACTAAGTTGGTTTAATATAATATAAAGACTCAATCCTAGGACAATAGTTGAGTTTGAAACTCGTCATGCCTACAAGAATAATAGAGTGGTTCAAGGAAAATGCCAATTTTGTTGTAGTTTTTAGACTTACCCATAATACATTAATGCGGTGAAATACTTCAAGCTGATGGTCTTAAATTGATGGTACTTTCTTGTATGGAAAATACAAGCAAGTTTTATTACTGCCAATTGTCTAAAACGATAATCAAAACATTATTCCCATTGTATTTTCCCTAGTTGAGAGGAAAGGTATAGATTCTTGGGTTTTTTTCTTCAAATATTTGTGTTTCGATGTTGTGAAGAGGGATGGTATAAGCATCATTTCATATCAAGGGGCTAGGATCAAAGCAGCAATAGACTCTTTGGGTAGAATGTGGAAACCTCCACATGTCCAACACCGTTATGTTAGCAATAGTTCCATAGGAATATTGTATGGACATGATATTTTGATTATTGGCTTTTTACTATTATCATTTACATGTAATTTTATTATTAGTATCCTTGAATAATATTGTTAATTATTCTAAATATCCCTAATCATTTATTATTATGGGAACAATAATAAAATAAGATTAGTATGAAATTTGATATATATTCATGAGATGAATATGTGAATGTGATTCAAACCAAATTCTTATTTATTTATTGAGAAAAAAAATTATATCGACTCCTTTTGAGATTAATACATGGATTACAGTTATATATTAAATTTCAAATAGTTATGTCATTAAATCCTTAGACTTGAAATTACTAAAGTTTTCAACTTGATGGTTATTATGTTTTGACATAATAAAACATTATCTTTAAATGGATAATTATAAAGGTTATGCTTGAAAATAAAATGAATCATGTAGTGAGATGTGAGCGATTAAGATGAAATTTGTCCCTCGTATCATAAAAGAGATATCTTAGGGCCCCTCGATGATTGAGACTGAGAAATGAATGGTTGTGCTCAAATGAGTTGATAGGGATCAATGTCATTTGTTTAGTCAGTTCAATTGGTTATCGAGAAACTGAAGATAGAGTTATATAAGTTTGATATTTTCCATGCCTTGTATTCTAACAAGATATCGTGAGATAAAAAGGATTATGACATGAGTGTGTTAAGGTTGTCTCAGATCATTAGCTTTTCATTTAATTTGGATAGTTATAATGTCTTGCTAGAGGTCGTTTATGACTTGTACGATGAAATGTGATTTTATCTACTTCCAACGTTAATTAAACCTATAGGGTCGCACATTGAGAATGAATACAAATGGTGTTGGTTATTACCCTCAATAATAATTTAAGATAATAAGATTATTTTAAATTATAATATTCAAATTTAAGAAGTTAAATTCATATCTTTTTACATAATATTTTATTTATTATTATTTCTTTATTTGATTCAAAAATTATATTAAATAATATATTTATTAAGTTATGGTTACCATAGTTAGTATGGTATGTATGAGATCCTAGGGTTAATAGAGGTTATTTAGTTTCTTTTTTTTTTCTTTCCTCGATTTCCAACACGTTATTGTATCCGACATATTGCAACAAATGACCATGGAAAATTTAAGAATAAGGGTGAACGTCAATTACTTATACACATGAGTGTGTTACATTTTTCAATTTCATTTCTTAGTCATTTTCATTTTATGTTGAGTCAATCAAAAATATGAAATAGCCAAGAAGTGGTGAATTGGCAAATAAAGGTTTTGGTGGAAGCTTAAAAAGAAATTGAAAATTTGAACACAAGAATTTTAGAGTGGTTCGGCTTTCTTTCTGATCTCTTGTCTTCACATATGACTTGGAATCTTGTTTTCATAACCCTTCATTCAATTCTATCCGTTTGAGTTGTCATGGGAGTTAATAGATCTGTTGGAATGAAATTTCCTATAGTAAGTGCTACCTAGATTCCTTGAGTATCGATACTCATACTCAGAGTATCGATACTACTTGCATTAAATATGAAATATATTTGTTGAGTAAAGGGATTTTTGGTACTAAACAAGGGAGTATCGATATCGATACTGGAAGGAGTATTGGTACCAAAATGGTATACTAGAATTTTTCATTTGTCTAAAACATAAGGGTAGTATCAGTACTGCCACATAGAGTATCGTTACTGAAGGAGTAACGGTACTAAAGTAGCTTATTGGAATTTGCATTCCACAAGGAGTATCAATATTGCTTTATATTAAGTTGTTTGTATCGATACCACATGAACAATGTCAATACTGCTAGGTTTAAAAATAATTTTTGACTATTAAAATCCGAAAACTTTTATAAAATTGTTTGAAAATTATTTCCAGTATATGACTCAATTTTTCAATAGAGTAAAGAGTAAAAATAGGGTAAAAATTTTCTACATTCAAATGACCGAATCAAATATAATCTTAAAAATTCTTTAGAATATTAATTAATTTTGGTATATTAGAATATAAAAGTGTGAATAAATAATCTCCACCATTTTGATATAATAAAACCTTTGAAAATATTTCATATTTTCTTGAAAAATAATCCCCATATTTATATATATATCTATTAAAGATCAAAACTGCCAAATATGGTTAGTCAACAATATCAAATATCCTTAAACAATAAACATTGTCATAATTAACAAACTAAAGATGCCTCAAATATCATAAAATTTCATAAGAAACATCTCAACAATATAGATACCCTAATATTTAAATCCAAAAGATAAAAATCATCCAATAGCATAAAAACAACCAAATATCCAAACCCAAAAAGATCAAAGTATGAGAAACATTAAAGTCATAAGTCTAGAAATGCCACCAACAACATGATAGAGAAGCAGTAGCAGATGATGATAACATTTCTCTCGTCGAGGGAACAAATCTACAAAGGTTCTAGACTCAATGAAAAAACGATAAGTTTTGATTGGGTACTTTGAGGGTGGCGACAAGATTATGTTTTTGAAGAGAGTTTAGTTGCTGGAAAATAGAAAAAAAGATATGTGATTAATACAATAAAAACAAAGGGAAATATAAGAAGAATAAAAACAATAGAAAACAAGTGAAATAATCAAGAACAAGGAATAAAACATATAATAAAGGAAACAATGGATATTCCCTTTGAAGATGGTGCGAAATGATGCAATTACTGGATTTTGATGGATGAATTCTCGTTGGAAAGAGGATAAAAGATGAAGAACATAGTGAAGATAGAATTAAGATTGAATGGTCGGATTAAGAGAAAAAAATAATTGAACATTTACCCCCGGTAATATGTATGATGTTGTAAACCCTAGGGTTTTTGTATGGAGATGGCATGATGGTGTAGATAGAATAAGGATGATGATGAAAGATGGAAAATAGGTGGATATGTCCTGTAGACCCTCCTAGTCACAATTAAAGTCAAAATCGATAATACGGCACTAACTATCCCTTCTAATCGCAATAAATAGGCAAACCCGGTGTGAAGATCTCTCTCTCAAGAACATGGAAGAACTAAAGAAGAAGATGGTTCGAAGGAACAAGGTAAATAAACTCTTACAAAAATGAACTCTCTTTGTATTGTATTAGAGAATAAAATATGTGATTACAATGAGGGGAAGGAACCTCCTTATATAGGCTTCAAGGAGTCCTTGTAGTAACATGACTAACTAATAAAATAACAATAAACTAAATATGATTATTTCAAATCTCTATTAATTCCTAATAAAATAATAAATATAATAATAAAAGATAATGCATCATACTTTATTAAATTATATTACAACTAATCAATAAAAATATTGAAAATTCGTAATACTTACAAAATCACGTATTAGTCCCGTATAGGAATTTATGCATGCATTGTCTTCGCTAAAATTGCCATATCTTGAGTTCCAAAATATCAGATTGATGTGATTCAATAACCATTGGAAATATAACATATATAAAGTCATATATATCTAGAAGACATGTTGACCAAATAACATCAGGATCCCATTCAAAAAGTAGACGTAAGTCTGCTGATCTGTTATTCTTCTTTTCCAAGGATCGTGTGAGCCCATTGGAAGCGTTAGTCCATCTTATTTTGATGTGATCCTTTTGATGCATGTATCATCCTCCCTCTCTTAAAAAGGATTAGACCTCTAATATAAAACATCAAAGGGAAAAACATTAGAGCCTTTTAATAATTTACTCACATTATACTTACCGAGTAGATATGCTTTGAATCTTTGAGATTTTGTTCTTTTAATAGGTTTGAGTATAAACACTATCCAAAGAAGCATGTGTTTTCACTTTTATGGACTCTAGTACATGTATCATTCTCCCACTCCCCAAAAAGATTCATCAACGAATCTGAAAATCCAAGAGAAAGATAATTAGATGTGAGGAAGGGAAAACTTAAAAAACACTTACCCAGATCGATGGGATGTGTCCTTATCCATTTTAGTAGAGGTTTCTTCCTTTTTGGAATCGAATTCTTGTTGTCTTGAAATCCTCTTTTGAACACAAGTCTTGAAATCTAGTGTTTCAATTGAAATTCAACAAGGAGTTGTCCACTATTGCCTTTGTCTCTGAGAAAATCAACATAAGTTTTATCCATGGTTTAACTAGTGTGTGGTGAGAAAGAGTGTTTGAAAACCATGTCAAGTGGTTTATGAAAGCAATCCATAAAGCCTCCTAAGTGTGGTTCAGGAAATAATGATTCTCGTGAGGAGCTTTGTGGACTGCATGACCTGTACAGTTGAAACGAAAATCCATCTAAAAGATAAAACTCATTAAAAGAACTTTTAAAATAATGGGTATAAACATCAGAGATTTCTTGGTCATCATGATGTACAACTTTGATATGTTCAATTCTCGGAATAGTAGTACGGTTGTGATAGGTAAGAGTGTACCTTTAGGATAATACATCTTATACTATGCTTTTATTACCTCAATCTTTTAACCACTTTAGTAAATCATGGTCCTCGTGTATGAAAAACTCTTTAGGAAGTAGATAAAGTTGACATACTTCGAGTGCATGAACTAATTCCAGAAGTTCTTTGTCATGGGAAGAGTAATTCAATTGTGTAGCCTTTAACTTCTCGCTAAAGTAAGTGATAGGTTTTCTTTCCTACATAAGAACTATGTTTATTCCTATACTTGAAACATCACATTCTAACTCGAAGGTGTTAGAAAAATCAAGAAGATAGAGAATATGTGGAGAACTTAACTTACCTTTGGAGGTTTGATTGCATCTTATTGTGTTGGTTCCCATTTGAACTCAACCAACTTCTTGATTATTTTCGTCAAAGGTGTAGCAATAGTGGAAAAATCCTTGACAAAGTTGTGGTAGAATCTTGCCACGCCATGGAAGGATCTTATCGTAGTGATAAAAGATGGCGAGGGCCATTCTTGAATTTATTTTTAGCTTTTCTTTATCGACATGGATGAAAACTTCAAGTTCCTTAATCTAAACAAAAGATAAAAGTATGTTAGAATATCATTAATATGAGTAACAACATACTTACCTTTGGATTCTTGAAAATTATGATTCATCACTAAGATGATACAATGACTAAGGCTTTCATGGATGTAGCCTTTTTGTAGTGAATCTAACTTTTTGGTTCCTTCAAGATCATTTATTTGGTTAGGTATGATAGAACCTTGTATTAGATCAGTTTGGTGTTGTTTCCCTCTTTTCGGTGGTAATCCGTTAGGTGGATCACCTATCACTTCTCGAAAATCCTATAAGAGAGAAATAAACACAATAGGTAAATCCTTGTTAATGTTAGAAATCGAAAAATTGATTTGCTAAAGCGAACAAGGATGCAAGGTTTTTTATGAACATGGTTTTCTCTCAATTCTTTTGTGCTCACATCTATTTCTTGAGTCACTCTTTTTTTGTCACAAATAGGATCACTCACCTCCCGTGGGTCATGTTCTTGGATTTTATGGGTTGTAGCCTCTTTTTTTCTGCCTTTTTTTCATTGTTTTTTTCTTTCAGAGTTTCCCCACCCTTCTCACAAAGTGTTGTCATTTTCTTTTCAAGTGCATATTTTGTTTCCAATGACTGAAGATTGACATCTTCCATTACAATGCTAGTAGCATTGTATTCATCGCTCTTTGTGTCTGGTTCAGATCCATAAGTATTATCCTCTCGAATTATCAAAATTTTCAAACTTGGACAATCACGACTGCCATGGCCATATCTTTTGCATTGAATTCATAATGTATCTCTCATGCGAGACTTTTTAGGGTTTTCGATCATGTCTTTATTAGCCACCTTAGGCTTTTTGTCCATTGATTTTGTTATCGCGACAAAAGGTGGAGTAGAAGATGAAGTGAAAGTAGGTGAATTACCTTGGTAAGTAGATGAAGTACCTTGGTAAGTATCTCTGAAATGATACTTCCTTTGTAATTGTGCTTCGATTGTCATTGTTTTTTATAGTGCATTCGAAAGATCTATATAGCCTTGTCGATTAAGTTCATCAAGGATGTTTGAATTGATGCCTAATACGAAATTGGTTTCGATGAAAACTTCACTCGAACATATATTTGCTTATTAAAGACTCCATCTCGTTGAAATATTCATCCACAGATCTGCTATCTTGTTGTAGTTTTCGAAGCCTTTGCTTGTTTTCCCTAGTGTAGTAACTTGGAGCAAACCATTCTCTCATCTCACGTTGAGCTCTTCCCAGGTTTTGACATAATTGATTCCTTATAGAACTAGTATACTTCAAGATAGTGCCTTGTTTCTGAGTCCATGTGTAGATATGGACAAATTTTCTTACTTGGAGCAATTGTAGTTGTGGAATATGAATTCCATATTGGTTTCCCATTCATAGTAGGGATGTGGGTCTTCTACGCTATAGAATTTTGGAATACTTGATTTCGGTATATTTGGCTAGCACATCCTGAAAATCACAACACTAAAAAAATTTAAGTGGAAAAAAGAAAAGAAAATAAGAAAAACCTCACAAGTCACTTTAAGAAAGTAACATAACAAGAGGTAAGAAAGTTGATCTTGTACTCTTTAAAACATTCCACTCCAAGAGTCTTTCGATGTTTGAATTGGAGTTTGATCACTAACAAGAGAAGATAATAAAACTTAGGAGTTCTAAGAGGCGAAAAAAGGTAAGACTCCAAGTGAACGAGAACACCATGAAGAAGAAGTATGAAAACTCTTTAATCCTACTAACACAAGGAAAATAATGTGTTAGATGATGTAGAGGAACAAGGAAAAGGTAAACAAAAGAACCTAGAAGCAATAAGAATCAAAGAAAAATTTGGAAAAATCCCAAACTCGAAACAGAACCTAAAACGTTGGATCTACTTGAGCATTTTTGAGGGGGTTTCTGATCTTCAAATATTATGAATGGTTTTTGGATTCTCCTCATTGGGTTTACTTGTGATCCATAAAGTTTCAGGATAAAATCTTCCTGGAAAATTCTGGAAAAATCTATCAATTATAAGAACTCGAATATGCCGAACAAACTTAAGATTAACTTGATCAATGTTTATGAAGATATTTATAATCTCAAAAAATTCTAAAATAATTTTTTGATGTCGTCCAATAGATGTAGTTGAAATATGGAAAATTTCATAATCAAATTCTTTATTGAAAATTCTATGTATGTTCATCAAGAATCAGTTCTCAAATCTACCAAACAAACTTGAATGATGGGTCAAATGGGCTATTGATGTACAATTGGTCTAAATTTTGGATAGTAAATCTCTCTTAAGACGAAGCAAGTGGCTATAAAAATCAACCCCAAATTCCTTCATTTACGATTTATGGATTTTACTTATTTTTTGGCTTTTCGCTTTTTTCCCTTATTTCTTTTTTTCATTGAAAATCAGTAAACTAACAAGAAGGAATAGAAACTAAACTAAAAAATTGAGAAAGAACATAACAACGATGAATCTTTGCAAACTAGCTCCGTTGGGGTACTTCAACAATTGATGCTTGAAGAACAAGTCAAAACTCTTTGATTCTTCCCAAGAATCATCCCAAATCTGATACCAATTGATAGAGAACTGTAAAAGTATGATGATAACATTTTTCTCATCGAGGTAACAAATCTACGAAGGTTCTAGACGCGATGAAGAAATGATAGGCTTTGAGTGGGTGCTTTGAGGGTGGCAGGAAGATTAGGGTTTTAAAGGGATTTTAGTTGCTAGAAAATAGACAAAATAGATGTGATTAAGACAATAAAAACAAGGGTAAAATATAAGATGAATAAAGACAATAGAAAACAAGTGTAATAATCAAGAATAAGGAATGATACATGTAATAAAGGAAACAATAAATCTTCCCTTTTGAAGGTGGTTCCAAAAGATGTAGTTGCTGGATTTTAATGGATGAATTCTCTTTGGAAAGAGGATGAAAATATGAAGAAGATGGAATTAAGATCGGATTGTCAGATTAAAAGAAAAACATATTTGAAAATTTACCCTCCTAGTATGTATAATGTCGCAAACCCTAGGGTTTGTGTATAGAGATGGCGTGATTGTGTATATAAAATAAGGAAGATGATGAAAGATAGAAAATAGATGGATATGTCCTATCGAACCCTCCTAGTCACAATGAAAAGGAAAACTCGATAATATGGATCTAACTAGCCATTTAATCGCAATGAATAGGCAAACTGGAGAGTGAAGATCTCTCTCTCAAGAACTCGGAAGAACTAAAAAATAAGATGTTTCGAATGCACAAGGCAATCATTTATTTCAAAAATGAACTCTTTTTGTATTGTATTAAAGAAAAAAAAAGATGTGATTATAATGAGGGGAATGAGCCTCTTTATATAGGCTTGGAGGAGTCCTTGTAGTACCATGACTAACTAATAAAATAAAAATAAACTAAAGATAATTATTTTAACTCTCTCTTAATTCCTAATAAAATAATAAATCTAATCCTAAAATATAATGCATCATTCTATATTGAATCATATACAAGTAATCAATAAAAATATTGAAAATTCGTAATATTTATAAAATCCCGTATTAATCCCATATAGGAATTTTTGCATGCACTATTTTAACTAAAATGTCCATATATTGAGTTCCCAATATCAAATTGATTCGATTTAAGAACCATTGGAAATCTAACAGAAAAGTGATGTATCTAAAGATGACATATCGACCAAATAACATTAGGATCCTATTCAAAAAGTAGTTGCAATTCTACTGATCTGTTATTCTTTTTTTCCAAGGCTTGATCATGCGAGTCCATTAGAAGCATTAGTCCATCTTTCTTTGAAGTGAGCCTTGTGATGTATGTATCACAACACAAGGGCAATCAAGCATCTAAGGGATGATGAGGGGGATCTACATCCAAAGATGTTGAGTTAATCGATCGATGGAATCAGCCAAGAGGGTGGTGAATTGGCAATAAAAATTTTGGTGGAAGCTTTTGCAGAAAATTGAATGTAATTGCACAGCGATTTACAGTGGTTCGACTTTATCAACCAAAGTTTACGTCCACTACCTTAGCTATCCACACTAAGGATTTTCCAACAAATTCACTAATTTGTTCTTTCTTTTGAGGCCAAAGAGATAACCTTACAATTCCCTCAAGAATATACCCCAATTCTTGAGAACACTATTTTCTCAAAGAGAAGATTACAAATTTGCAAACTACAAGAAAAATCTCACAAGGAAAATATGTTTGCACAATTCTAGAACAAAGAAAAGAACACTAAAAAATAATTACAAATGAGTACAAGTAGTGTTCTTGAAAGCAAAATGAATATTGAATGAAAAATAGGCTTGAAATACACAAACTTTAGGTTTGATGCTTTCTCTTTGATTCTCTCTTGATTCTAGTTGCTTGTTGTTTCTTGTTATTGTTCAATGGCTTCTCAGATTGCTTAAATACACCTTGAATCACTTCTGAACGTTGGGGATCATTAATGAAGTTATTGGAGCCGTTTAAGTGTGAAAACAATTAATATTTCTGCTTGGAGCGTGGGGGGAATCGGTATCCCCTCATGGGGAATCGGTTCCCTAAGTGTAAAATTCAAATATTTCAAATGTTGATCAGGGGGAATCGGTACCCCCTTGGGGGGGAATCGGTTCCCTCTGAGCATACTGGAATTTCTCGGAGCCAAACCATTCAGGGGAATCGGTACCCCTTTGGGGGGGAATCGGTTCCCTCTGGACTTTCTGGAATTTTTTGCTTTGAAATGGTTCGAAATACTTTGTAAAATTATTTTGAAATTATTTTAAGATTAAAACTTAATTTTACACTTGAGTAGAGATTAAAAATAATTTTTGAAAGATTTGGAGTAATATTTTGATATTCGAATAATTATATCGAATATACTTAGAAAATCTTTAGGAAAATCTTAAAATTCATTTATCTTAATTTGTTATATCGAAATATCAAAATGTATTCAACAATCTCCCCCTTTTTGATATAACAAAACATTTTGGTAATTTTAAGATTTTGAAATCAAGTTTTGAAATTACGCCCCTTTACTCTAACAATACTCCTCTTTAAAAGGCTTTTAACATTTCTCCCCCTTTTTGTTAAATCAAAAAAAACTTTTAAAAGATATTAAACAAGGGTTTGAAATCATTCAGCCAACTGATTATATATAGATAAATAGCTTAAGCTGCTAAGATCACAATCAAGAGAAACGTTAGCCATTAGTTTCGTAATCAATATTCATAAACAATGTGACATGGCAAAAATTGGTCATAATGCAACTACTATGTAAATGATGCAAAAATAAACATTAAGCTCAAAATGAAAGTTAAAACCAAACCAAATATATAAGCATGTAAGTTTAAATATCCAATTATCCATCAAATTCAAACATCCAAAATAAAACAATCCATGAACATCAAAATGTTTCACAATTCAAAGTTCTGAATTCGAGATGATAAATCCATTGGCTCGTTTCCTTATCCTTTTTCCATCTTGCTTTCTTCAAGGAAGTAAGATTGATTTGGTTTTGAAGAGGGATGGGAATATCAGAAGATACCCTAAGACCTAGTTTGATAAACAAATTACTAAGGAGACAACTATAAACCAAGGTTTCTATATTCTTGGAAGGAATAGTGTTTATGGAAACTCACTAAAGATGATCTGTGGCAGATTAATCTTCTTTTTATGTTGGATACAGTATATCCACCATATATCTATGTTCCTAAGGGAGGAGTACCTACCTCCGGATGGTCTAAACCACCAAGAGATCATATAATGAAGGAATCTATCACGATAAGTTCTTAGGGTACTCTCACTATCCTTAGACTTATAATGTGAATCCACAGTCTCTTTTTCATTAAACCTGAGTTATCTAGTCCAAAATGAGTAGTGATTGTGCCGGAGTCAATAAAAATGAATTGTCCTAAAAGATAGGATCGAATTCCTATAATTTCATATCGGCGCTCGTTTTGGACACCTACCACATTGGAATAGAAAAATGTGGACTAATTAATGATAAACCAAAGGTTTGAGTTTAAGAGTTTATCAAACTTCTAGGATTTAAGAGTAGGAAGATATTGGAAGTCCATATCTTCTATATCTTGGATCGAAGGGATACACTCTTCCCATATTTTGTATGACTCAAAACAAGTATGGTACATATGGTATAGATCTTGTCCACAACCAGGTACGTTGAAACAAGAGTTCATAATGGTCATATTTGGGTTATTTGGATTAGGTGGAGGAATAAGAGGTCGATTTTGACTTGAGCTACTAGACAATGTCCTAGGTCATTTAGGATTTGACATGGTTTAAGAATCAGAATAGAATATGTAACCTGCAAATTTGAACACATGTATGCAATATAATCAAACCCAAAACTCAAATGATTCCTCAATATTTCAAGGTTCTCTAAATCGAATCCTAAAGGGCAATGTTTGAAAAACTATTTGGAAAATAATGTTTGAAAATTATAATATGTATAGTTTTTATGAAAACATAATTGATTCAAAAACACCAATTAAAACAACAATTTTTGATTTTTTTTATTTTGAAATTTAAAGATAGTTTTTGAAAAATTGAGTGTTTTTGACGAAATTGGTTGTAAAATCATCATATAACCAATGCCCGATGTAATGTTCATCTTAGAACTAATCAAAACTAGTCCTAAGTTCAAAAAATAATGAAATAGAGGATTTTGAAATATTACCTTTAAAATTTGGGTTTTATGAGAATGTGATGTGGTTTGTAAGGATTAGAAGTTGAAGAATGATCTAATTCCGACTTGCATTTGATGATTTTTGGCAAAAATGGAGATTTAGAGAGAAAGAGAGGATGAACGACGTTTAAGAAAGAAGAGAGGTTTTGAGAGAATGGGTTTTCAGGTCGTGATATATTAAGAACCCATGGGAGGTATCGATTCCCTCAAGGAGGGAATCGGTTCCCATTGAAAGGGGAATCGATTTCCCTTCAAGGGGGTATCGATTCCCTCTGCACTAAAACTGCTAAAATTTGATTTTAAACACTCAAAATGCTAAATTAATTTTCTCTAGTGGTATTGGCAACTCATATTACGAAAAAATTAACTATGTTCAATCAATCAAATTTATCATTAAAATTTATTTGAACATATAATCAATTTTTCACAAAGAATCATAAACTCCCCCTAACTAATAGCAAAGAATGCAATCAAAATTTATTATAAACATTTTTCATTTATTTTTAAAAGTGCTAAAATTATTTTAAACACTAAGTGAAGATAGGTCAGTTAAACCTAATTCTCTCTTAAGTGTCCAGCATCTTTCCTTGTCTAAAGGTTTTGTAAAGATATCCGCTAATTGGTGCAAAGTATCAACAAATTCTAGAACTACATCTTCCTTAGCGACATGGTCTCTAATGAAGTGATGTCTTATTTCAATGTGCTTAGTTCTAGAGTGTTGGATGTGATTTTAGTTAGACAAATAACACTAGTATTGTCACACTTGATAGGAATAGTACCTACTTCAATTCCATAATCAAAAAGTTGTTGTTTCATCCATAAAACTTGTGCACAACAACTACCGGCTGAAATGTATTCGGCTTCAGTGGTAGATAATGCAACACAATTTTGTTTCTTTGAAAACCAAGAAATCAGCATAATTCCAAGGAATTGGCAAGTACCGGAGGGCTTTTCCTATCTAATTTGCATCCTCCATAATCCGCATTAGAAAAGGCATGCAAGCTAAAGCTAGAGTCTTTAGGATACCAAAGTCCTAAACTAGGAGTGTCCTTAAGGTATTTAAAGATTCTCTTAACAGATAGTAAATGTGATTCCTTAGGGCATGATTGAAATCTAGCACATAAGCAAACACTGAACATAATGTCTGGTCTACTTGCAGTTAGATAGAACAAAGAACCAATCATTGATCTATATAATTTAACTTCCATACATTTACCTCCTTCATCTATGTCAAGCTTTGTTGATGAGCTCATTGGAGTGTCATAAGGTTTCCCATTTTCCAGTCCAAACTTCTTGATCATATCTTTAACATACTTAGCTTGATTGATGAAGATGTCATCTTTTCTTTGCTTGATTTGGAGTCCCAAGAAAAATGAGAGCTCCCCCATCATGTTCATCTCAAATTCACTTTGCATTAGCTTAGAAATTCTTGGCAAAGAACATCATTAGTAGAACCAAATATTATATTATCAATATAAATTTGAACTACTAATAAATATTTACTTTTATGCTTTAAAAACAATTTAGTGTCAACCTTCCCTTTTGAAAAATCTTTTTCAATTAAAAAGTTTGACAATCTTTCATACCAAGCTCTAGGAGCTTGTTTTAAATCATAAAGTGCTTTTGTCAATTTAAGAACATGATCCAGAAATTTTGAATCTTCAAAACCTGGAGGTTGTTCCACATACACTTCTTCTTTTATAAAACCATTTAAAAATGCACTTTTAACATCCATTTGATATAATTTAAAATCATGAAAACATGCAAATGCTAATAACATTCTAATTACTTCCATCCTAGCTACGAGAGCTTATGTTTCATCATAGTCTATGCCCTCTTCTTGAGTATACCCTTGAGCAACAAGTCTAGCCTTGTTTCTCACTATATTACCACTCTCATCAAGCTTATTCCTAAATACCCATCTAGTACCTACAGTAGATTGTTTACTAGGCCTTTCAACTAATGTCCACACTTTACTTCTCTCAAATTGATTTAATTCTTCTTGCATAGCCATAATCCAATGTTCATCTTTTAATGCTTCTTTGATGTTCTTAGGCTCTATGCATGAAATAAATACAACATAATTACAAATATTTCTAAGAGAGGATCTAGTTGTTACATCTTTGGATGGATCACCTATGATCTCACCATCCTTGACATAGATGTACTCTCTTGGATAAGATACTTCCCTTTCTTCAATGGTTGGATTCTCGAGAGGATCTTGAGTTTCTTCATATTTCATTTCTTCCTTTGATGATGATTCTCCAACGTCATGTCTAACGTCATTTGCTTGTACAATACCTACATCATCATTAACACAAGAATCCTTCCTCGAAGGAGATTATCATCGAAAACAACATGTATAGACTCTTCTACAACTAAAGTTCTTTTATTAAATACTCGATAAGCTTTAGAATTTAAGGAATAACCCAGAAAAATTCCTCCATCACTGTTAGCATCAAATTTACCAAGGTTTTCTTTACCGTTGTTTAAAACAAAACATTTACATCCAAAATGATGAAAATAGTTAATGTTAGGCTTTTTATTTTTGAAAATTTCATATGGAGTTTTCTTTAAAATTGGCCTAATCATTACTCGATTTACAACATAACAAGCGGTAATTGTGGCTTCCACCCAAAAATATTTTGGCAAATTATTTTCACAAAGCATGGTTCTAGCCATTTCTTCTAAAGTTCGATTTTTTCTCTCAACAACTCCATTTTGTTCAGGGGTTTTAGGTGCTGAAAAATTATGGCTAATACCATTAGAATTACAAAACTCATTAAATCGAAGATTTTCAAATTCAGCGCCCATGATCACTTCTAACACTAGTGATAGAGTAACCTTTTTCATTTTGGATTACTTTTGAAAATGTGATGAAATTTTCTAATGCTTCATCTTTAGTACTGAAGAATAGAACCCAAGTATATCTAGAATAGTCATCTACCAAGACAAATGCATATTGTTTTCCACCCAAGCTAGTAGTCCTAGTTGGCCCAAAAAGATCTATATGGATCAATTGTAATACTCTACTAGTTGATACGTCATTAATGGATTTAAAAGAAATTCGCTTTTGTTTTCCTTTAGCACAAGCATCACAGATTTTATTATTATCAAATTTTAGTTTAGGCAGCCCTCGAACCAATTCTCCTTGAACTAACCGTTGCAAAACACTCATGCTAGCATGTCCTAGTCTCCTATGCCATAACCAACTATCATGCTCATCTTTTGCAACTAGGCATAAATTAGTCACATTAATAGAATCTAAATGCACCATGTAAATATTTCTTATTCTATGAACAATAAGCATAATCCGATTAGATGCAATGTCAATAACTTTACAACCATTAGTTTCAAACATGACATTGAATCCTTTATCACAAAATTGACTAAAACTCAAAAGATTATGCTTTAATCCATTCACATATAAAATATTTTTAATTTGTATGGAAGAGGTATTACCTATTGTACCTATACCTTCAATGTGACCTTTTTAATTATCACCAAAAGTCACTTCTCCTCCATTTTTGGCGTTAAGCTTTATGAACCGGTTTTTGTCTCTGGTCATGTGTCTTGAGCATCCACTATCAAGGTACCATGAATTTGGATTTGTTTCCCGTGCCTTGTAGCAATGCTCCTTTTCCTACAAACATAGATTTATTTCTAATTTTTGGTGGTACCCAAATTCTTTTGGGTCCATATTTATTAGTTTCTAAAATCCTTGTCCCCTTTGGTATCCATTTATGAAGGACATCCTTATCTTTAGTAGTAATGAATTCTTTAGGAACCCATATACTCCTAACAATTTTACCATTCAAGGTTCGTTGAGGACTTCTATGATTGTAGCTTCTAAAACTTTTCTTAACAAAGTTGGATTTTGAATTCTCACCTTTTTCAAAACTTTTTGTTTCAACCTTATTAAAAGAAGTTTTAAGATCATCAATCTTCTTTTGATGATCATCATTAACTTTTGAAAGTAAGTTATGCAAATCAGTATTTTTCTTTTCAAAATCATTAATTTTGATTTGCAATTCTTTGATCTTACTTTCAAGCTCATTGTTGGTCTTGGACATAAGACTATTTTCATTTTTCAATTTTGAAATATCATTTTTGTATTTTGAAAATAGAGTCTTATAATCCGAAGCCAATCCATTATAATCCTCTAATAACTCATCATAAGATAATTCATCCAAATCGAATGAGTTAGAGGTTACCTTAGAATCTTCCCCGATAGCCATCAAGCACAAGTTTGCAACTTCTTGTTCCTCTTCATCGGAACCTTCTTCATCGCTCCATGTAGCTACATGAGCCTTGTGCTTCTTTTTGGATTTACCCTTTTTCTTCAATTGTGGGCAATCATATTTGACATGCCCAAAATTTTTGCATTCATAGCAAATGATCGGGTCTTTCTCCTTCGATTCAGGTTTGAAGCCTTCATGATGTTTAAATTATCTTCCTCGCTTGGGCATCATCAACTTTCTGAATCGTTTGGCAAATAATGCCATTTCCTCGTCATCGTCATTCGAATCACTCTCATCTTTTGTGGATTTGAGATCTACTCCAATGTTTTTCTTCTTCTCCTTCTCCTTTGGTGTCTCGTCAATCTTATCGAGTTCCACTTCATCTTCAAGCGTCATTTTATGAGAGACAAGGGAACCGATTAGTTCTTCAAGAGTTAAGGACGTTAGGTCCTTAGACTCGATGATTACCATCTTCTTTGATTGCCACGATTTTGGAAGAGAGTAGACTAACTTTCTCACAAGCTTTTAAGTTGAAATGATCTCTCCATATGATTTGAAACCATTGACAATCATTGAAAATCTATCCGTCATAGCTTTGATATCTTCATTTGGTTTCATCCTGAAATTTTCATAGCTATACGTTAGAATACTAATTTTAGATTTCTTTCCCTCATAGATCGGTACCTTCATGAGTGACTTGAAGTTTGTCCCATATTTCTTTGGCGGTTGTACAAGATGAAACTCTTCCGTATTAATCTGGTCCAAGAGCACAAAATATGATATGGATGCCTTTGGAGTTGAGCTGGAACATTCTTGTCTCTCCTTCACTCCATAATCTTGGATAAGGGAGAGGCTTGATGTATCCTTCTTCTACGGCATTCCATGCTCCCATGTCACTTGCTTGAATGAAGTACATCATCCTATTTTTCCAAAATACATAGTTAGCCCCATTAAAGAAGGGAGGCTTGTTGACGGGCATCGAATCGAGACCGGAGTCGAAGTTTGAAGTAGAGGCCATTGATGACTTTGATTATCGATGTAACTCTTCCCAAATCAACTCAAGAGGCAATTAAACCTTCAAATGAGTTAGGCTCTGATGCCAATTACTGAGTTAATCGATCGATGGAATCGGCCAAGAGGGGGTGAATTGGCAATAAAAATTTTGGTGGAAGCTTTTGCAGAAAATTGAAAGTAATTGCACAGCGATTTACAGTAGTTCGACTTTATCAACCAAAGTCTACGTCCACTACCTTAGCTATCCACACTAAGGATTTTCCAACAAATTTACTAATTTGTTCTTTTTTTTAGGCCAAAGAGATAACCTTACAATTCCCTCAAGAATATAGCCCAATTCTTGAGAACACTCTTTTCTCAAAGAGAATATTACAAATTTGCAAACTTACAAGAAAAACCTCACAAGGCAAATATGTTTGCACAATTCTAGAACAAAGAAAATAACACTAAAAAATAATTACAAATGAGTACAAGTAGTGTTCTTGAAAGCAAAATGAATATTGAATGAAAAATAGGCTTGAAATGCACAAACTTGAGGTTTGATGCTTTCTCTTTGATTCTCTCTTGATTCTAGTTGCTTGTTGTTTCTTGTTATTGTTCAATGGCTTCTAAGATTGCTTAAATACACCTTGAATCACTTCTGAACGTTGGGGATCATTAATGAAGTTATTGGAGCCGTTTAAGTGTGAAAACAATTAATATTTCTGCTTGGAGCGTGGGGGGAATCGGTACCCCCTCATGGGGAATCGGTTCCCTAAGTGTAAAATTCAAATATTTCAAATGTTGATCAGGGGGAATCGGTACCCCCTTGGGGGGGAATCGGTACCCCCTTGGAGGGGAATCGGTTCCCTCCGAGCATACTGGAATTTCTCGGAGCCAAACCATTCAGGGGGAATCGGTACCCCCTTGTGGGGGAATCGGTTCCCTCTGGACATTCTGGAATTTTTGGCTTTGAAATGGTTTGAAATACTTTGTAAAATTATTTTGAAATTATTTTAAGATTAAAACTTAATTTTACACTTGAGTAAGGATTAAAAATGACTTTTGAAAGATTTGGAGTAATATTTTGATATTCGAATAATTATATCGAATATACTTAGAAAATCTTTAGGAAAATCATAAAATTCATTTATCTTAATTTGTTATATCGAAATATCAAAATGTATTCAAAAAAAGATGATGTACAAAAAGACGATAAGTCATGAGTAAGAGCTTCAACTCTATTCAAAATTGTGTCAATTTGCTCCGTCAAAGTGTCGAAGAGAGCCTGATTGTTGTGCCTTGAGCCCATAGACATCAAATGCAAAGTGAGATGTTAGGAGGACATCTCTGACACATGATACTCTATTGCTAACTACCAAGAAGCTAACTCTGAATCATGAGTCACCAAACTAGTAAAGTGAGACTCAATGGAAGCAGTCCTTAAGTCCAATATGCTCCGTCAAAGTGTCGAAGAGAGCCTGATTGTTGTGCCTTGAGCCCATAGACATCAAATGCAAAGTGAGAGTTAGGAGGACATCTCTGACACATGATACTCTATTGCTAACTACCAAGAAGCTAACTCTGAATCATGAGTCACCAAACTAGTAAAGTGAGACTCAATGGAAGCAGTCCTTAAGTCCAATATCTAAATCATCATCAGAAAGTAAGGAGGCATAGCACTAGAATCCACACCACCGATGCGAGGAGGATCGTCAAGAATAAGATTCATCTGATCATCAATATCGTGCATCACGTCATCGTCCTAAGCCTGAGTCTGAGCTGCTCTAGAAGAACCAACACCTTGTTTTCTTTTCTTCTTTCTTTGCCAAGAGGTGTCAACTTTTCCCCATCTTGATTTTTGAAAAGATTTTAGATCAATTAAGGAGGTCAAGAGATTAACAACATCGAGATCAACAATTTATGTTTTCAACTAACTCACCGAAGACAATTTGGGCAAAATTAATTCATTTATTATGCTCAAAAAATGAAGCCACTAGATGTAAACAATGCAAAGGGAAAAGAATTTACCTCTAGATTGTCGAAACCACCAAGAGATAATGAGGTGCAAGAATCACTCATGGATATCTATGATACTATCACTCTTTCCTACCTCTAAGTGGGATTCTACATAGTCTCTCTCATTATCGATACTAGTAAAATCTAGACCTAAGTTTATAGCAATGGAGGAAGCATCTATGGTGATGTATCACCCCATAAGATAGAATGGATACTATTAGTGTATTGTTAGTCTTCGCCCTGAACACACACAACATTTAAATATAATATACAAACAAGCTAGTGGAAGATAATAGGCCTGATCTTAAAGGTGTTCTCTAATTTCCAAGCCGTAAGAGTGCAAAAGTATTTGAAATTTAGTGCGGTCATGGGAGAGAGGAAAGGCATGCACTCACTTTGAATGGGAAAAGTCTCAAAGGTTTTTACTTATTGATCATAAAGGTTTATTCTATCAGGTTCATTAAAACAATAATTTTGAATTGCTAGTTCATTTGGGTATATATTTGGGTTAGGAATAGGATTGGGAGGAGGATTTTTTTAGGAGGGACTCAGAGAGGTTGATTGGTTGGGGAAATACGAGGAAGCTTAGACATGTCTAAGACAATCTCTGAATAAGAAACATGCGAGAAAGAACATTATATATGTATGCTAACATCAATCTCAAAACTCAATATGAGTCTACAATTTAAGGTATTTAATGACAAATGAAAATAATGGTATTAAGGATTTGTACATTTATATAAATATAATTATAAGAGTAAAGAAAAAATGTAGTATATTTATATATATGTTTATAATATAAGATAAAAAATATATATAAGTCTATAAACAGTAAGTATATACTATATATACAAAGAAAAATCATGTATGTATAGTATAATGAAAAACTATGAGAAGATATGAATTGTAAAATAAATATATATGATAGTATGGTTATTTATTAAAAATATGTGAATGTGTAAGCAAAAATTGAGTATAAGTATATACAAATATAAACTAAAGGTGTTGAAAATTTTGAAATAGGATTTTTGGTATTTTTGTTTTTACTAATTAAAATATAGAGAAATTTATAGTATAATAGAGTAAATAAAGGTGCGAAAATATTATATTTGTATTGCCCATACATTGATTCAAAGTAATATAGCAAAAAATCAAACTAAAATTGAAAAGGAAAAAAACTTAGGGTTTTGAAAATATTACTTTGAATCATGAAAATAAGATGGAAATGGAGATGATGATAGCACAGACTGGTGATTTATAAGAAGGGAAGATGAAAAACCACATGATTTTGTCCCAAAAATGAAGGACTATGATGATTTGAGGAGAAAGGCTTAAAAGGGGTTCAACACCTTTTGTTTAGGGTTAATAGAAAATGAAATATTTTTAGCAATTTTGGAAATTTTAACATATTCCCAACCCCGAGTATCGATACTCATTAAATGAGTATCGATACTCCTATGCTAAAAACTTTTATATCGATACACAATATCGATACTCCTATCCATGCTACAAGAATAATATCGGTATTGGATGAACAATATTGATTCTTTAGGAAGAGTAATATCGCTATTAAAAGAACATTACTGGCACCAAATACACAAAATGGTTTAAAAATTACAGCAAATAAGTCCAAAAATGTCATTTTATCACCAATTAAGCACATAACAAACATTTAATCTTTTGAGATAGAAATATTATGACCATGTTAATAACATTCATTTATTCATACAAGATTAAACAACAAGATTATCTATGAATGCTAAAGTTGCATGAATTTCTAGTTAGAGAGAACTAAAAGGCAAAAGTCATAATGCACATTTTAGGGTATCAATAATGGTATAGGTAACTTTAAATTGGTAATTCAAACATGTTCAAACAAACAAATACAAATTTAAGCATACTTCGAACATTTTGTCAACTTCAATGAAAATCCTAAACTCTCCTTAACTAATTGCTTAGAATGCATAAAAATATTTAGCATGTTATTTTATAAAATCATAAAAGTGCATAAATAATTAAACACAAAGTCAATGTAGGTTTGTTGAACCTAATTATCTCCTTAGTCCCTAAAATCTTTCTTTATCTAAAGGTGTTGTAAATATATTTTCTACTTGATGCCAAGTGTCTACATACTCTAGAATTATATCTTCCTTTGAGACGCGATCCATAATGAAATGATGTCTAATTTCAATATGCTTTCTTCTAGAATGTTGGATGGGATTTTTTGTGAGAAAAATAACACTAGTATTGTCACACTTGATTGGGATAGTGCCTACATCAATTCCATAGTCAATGAGTTGTTGTTTCATCCATAAAACTTGAGCACAACAACAACCGATTGAAATGTATTATACCTTGATGGTTGATAATGCTACACTATTTTTGTTCTTTTAAAACCATGAAATCAACATACTACCTAGGAATTGGAAATTACCAGAGGTATTTTTCCTATCTAATTTACAACCTCTATAATCCATATCCGAGAAGGCAAGTAAGCTAAAGTTAGAGCCTCTAAGATACTAAAGTTCTATACTAGGAGTGTCTCTAAGGTATCTGAAGATACTCTTAATGGTTTGTAAATGTGATTCATTAGGACAAGATTAAAATCTAGCACGTAAGCAAACACTAAACATAATATATGGTCTACTTGTTGTAAGATAAAGAAAAGATTCAATCATTGACCTATAAATTTGAACATTTACACATTTACCTACTTCATCGTTGGCAAGCTTTATATATGAGCTCATAGGAGTGTCTTAGGGTTTCACATCCTCCAATCCAAACTTCTTGAGCATATATTTGATGTACTTTGCTTGATTAATGAAAATGAAATCTTTCTTTTTTCTTGATTTGGAGTCCTAAGAAGAATGAGAGCTCTCCCATCACACTCTTCTCAAACTCACCTTGAATTAACTTAGCAAATTCTTGGCAAAAACTATCATTAGCAGATCCAAAAATAATTTTATCAACATAACTTTGAACTACTAATAAATGTTTACCTTTACTTTTTATAAATAAGGTAGTGTCAACTTTCCCTTTTGAAAAACCTTTTTCAACAAGAAATTTTGATAATCTTTCATGTCAAGCTCTACGAGCTTGTTTTACACTATATAAAATTTTTATTTATTTAAAAACGTGATTTAGAAATTTTGAATCTTTTAAAACTAGGAGGTTGTTCCACATACACTTTTATTTATAAAACCATTTAGAAAAACACTTTTAACATCCATTTGATACAAAGTAAAATGATGATAATATGCAAAAGCTAATACATTCTATTAACCTTCATTCTAGCTACGGGAGCATAAGTTTCATCAAAATTTATTCATTCTTCTTGAGTATACCCTTAAGAAACAAGTCTAACTTTGTTCCTCACTGTGTTACCACTATCATCTAACTTATTCAAAATACTTATTTAGTACATATAGTAGATTTGTCTCTAGGACTTTCAACTAATGTTCATATTTGACTCCTCTCAAATTGATTTAACTCATCTTGCATAGCCATTATCCAAAATTCATCATTTAATGCTTCTTTAATATTTTTAGGCATGAGATAAATACAACAAAATTACAAATATTTCTAAGAGATGATCTAGTGGTTCACCCTTGGATGGATCACTTAAAATCTCACAATCTTTGGCATAGTTGTACTCTCCTAGGAAGGAGACTTCCCTATCCTCTAGAATTGGATCCTCAAAAGTATCTTGTGTTTGTTCTTGTATATCCTCGTAAGATGATGGTTCACCAACTTTATTTGATGTTATAATACTTACATCATCTTTAACGCAAGAAGTTTTCCCCGAAAGGGGATATCATCGAACACAACATGAATAGACCCTTCTACTACTAGAGTTCTTTTGTTAAAGACTCGATAAGCTTTAGAATTCATGGAATATCCAAGGAATATTCCTTCATCAATTTTTGCACCAAATTTGCCAATATTTTCTTTTACATTGTTTAAAATAAAACACTTACACTCAAATTGGTGAAAATAGCTAATGTTAGGTTTTTTATTTTTGAAAAGTTCATATGGAGTTTTCTTTAAAATAGGCCTAATCATTACTCTATTTACAATGTTTCAAGTGGTATTTGTGACTTCCGTCCAACAATATTTTGGCAAATTATTTTCACAAAGCATGGTTCTAGCCATTTCCTCTAAAGTTATATTTTTCCTCTCAACAACTCCATTTTATTGAGGGCTTATAGAGGCTAAAACTTATGGTTGATACCACTAGAGTTACAAAATTCTTCAAACCCAATATTTTGAAATTCGGTTCTATGGTCACACTTAACACTAGAAATTGAGTAACCTTTTCATTTTGGTTTATTTTTGAAAATGTGATGAATTTAACTAAAGCTTCATCCTTAGTAATTAAAAATAAAACCCAAGTAAATCTAGAGTAGACATCAACAAGTACAAAGGAATATTGTTTTCCACCCAAACTAATAGTCCCAATAGGAACAAATAAATCCATGTAAATCAATTGCAACACTCTACTAGAGGAAACATCATTAATGGATTAAAAACAAATTCTTTTATGCTTACCCTTTACACATGCATCATAAATATTTTGTAAATCAAATTTTAGTTTTGGTAAACCTCTTATTAGATCACCTTTTACAAGTTTATCGAGTATGCTCGTGCTAGCATGTCAAAGTTTTCTATGTCATAACCATGAGTTATTGTCATCTTTAGCTACTAAGCATACATTTGGGGAAACAATATTATCTAAATGTACCATGTAAATGTTTCTTATTCTATGTCTAACAAGTATAATAATGTTTGATGCAATGTCAACTATTTTACAATCATTAGACTCAAAAATAACATTGTATCCTTTATCACACAATTGACTTATACTAACTGGATTATGCTTCAATCCATTGATATATAACACGATTTCAATCAATATGGAAGAATTATTACCAATTGAACCGATTCCTTTTATGTGGCCTTTAGAGTTGTCACCAAAAGTGACTACTCCTCTATTTTTAGACTTGAGCTCTTTGAAACGGTTCTTGTCATCAGTCATATGTCTTGAGCATCCACTATCAAGGTACCATGAATTTGAGTTTACATTTTCTTCCTCGTAGTAATTCTCTTCCACATACAAATATAGATTGATCTTTTATTTTTGGTACCCAAACATTTTTGGGTCCGTAGACATTAGTTCTACATAATCTAGTCCCCTTATGTATCCATTTTTCAAGGATATCATTGTCCTTAGTAGTAATGAGTCCTCTGGGGACCCATATGCTCCTAACAACTATCTCATTAGAGGTTTTTTCAGGACCTCTATATTTGTATTGTCTAAAGCTATTTTTAACTTAGTTGAATTTAGAAGTTTGACCTTTTTGAAAATGGTTTGATCCTACCTTATTAAAAGAAGAGATCATCAAGTTCCTTTTGATTATTATCATGAACTTTAGAAAATAAGTTATGCCAATTTTGATTTTTCTTTCAAAACATCAAGTTTTTGCATGTCTTTTATTTTACTTTCAAGTTCATTATTGGTCTTAGATAAGAGATCATTTTCATTTTTTATTTTTGAAATATTTTTCTTATTCTTTGAAAGCATGATCTCAATTTCTAAGGTCAATGCATCATTGGCCTCTTGTAGTTCATCAAAAGAATATTCATTTAAATTTGATGAACTAGAGGTTACCTTAGTTTCTCCCTCGACGGTCGTGAGACACAAGTTGGCTACTTCTTTTTCTTTTTCATCAGAGCATTCTTTATTACTCTATGTATCTACATGTGCCTTTGTTTCCTTGTTGGTTGACCTATTCATTTAAATCGGGACCGTTGGATTAAAATGGTGAGATTATAATTTCGGGAAAACTTCAAGGGCAAAGTTGGAAGTTATGAATAAGTTGGTTCCTCTTTGACCTTATGATGAACAAAATAAATAAGTGCCATGGTAAATAACATTGGATTTAAAGGGTAAAAAGGTAAATAAATTTTTAATTCATTTAATTAGTTATAAGACAAGTGTTACAAAATATATATTTAGAAAAATCGAGAACTTATTCATCTTCTCCATGCCATTGTTGTGAGTCTCCATTAAGGTAAGAACAAATATTCTTTTCAATTTTCAAGCCATTTTGTTAAGATTTTGGATGAAAGCATGAAACAAAAAATGATTTTACATGAAATTCTCTATCATTTGGTACAATTTGTTCATGTTTTCCATGCTTGAAACATTGAATTCTTGAATTGGGATGATGAAAGGGAGGTTATCATGATTCAAGGTTATATTTTGATGTAGTTGATGTTGTAGAATCATTTTCTTGCTTGTATGATGATTGAAAATAATTAGAAATTGTTAATTCAAGATTTGGCCATTTATGGGTTTTATGGAAAATTGAAGTTGAATTGAAATTGATATGGAATTGATTTAGTTGATTGGAAATGGTATTTAGAAGATGAATTCATCCTTGAATCGAGTTGGGAACCAAGGCCAAAGTGGCCTTTGGTATTTGACCTAAGGGATAAAAATAGGGGGAAATTATACAAAAAAATCAAGAAATTATGAATGAATGAAAATAAAAGCTTTATAATGTTATTTGGACCAATTTGGAAGTTTGTACAACTTTAGAGACCAAATCACATATTATATAAAATAGGAGTTTAAAATATAAATTGTTCAAAAGTTGATGTGCTAAGCTTGAATAAAATGTTAGAATGACTGAATATATTGTTAAAAGCTTGAATGGAAGATTAATGGCAATGGAACATTTTGAATATTTTGTAAATGCTGAGATGAATTCTAAAAAAATCATTTTATTTGTTGAAATGTGAAATTGGAAATGCCATGTGAATTATTGATGGATATGAATAGTAAGGGACATGAAGTATTATTTTGAAGTGTCAAGGTTGACTTTGATCCTATGAAATAGAATTAGCATCGAATAAGTATCAAAGGAACTTTTAGCAACTTTTATGCTAATATGAGTTAACCTCGAATGTTTTATAATGAAGACAATTTGATTCTTATTATGATATATTTTTATATTGATATGCTAAATGGTTTTTAAATGGTTTCGGATATGAACTAGCCAATGCACTATTATATTAATATTTTGATACTCGATTAACATGATTTTTATAAAGTCTCATTGTATATGCATTAAGAGTTTGGTACAATTAGCATGCCATGAGGTGGAATGATTACTGGTTACTGATTACTGAACTTGTACATTCGTGCACGTTATATTGGCACTATATGTGTATAATGGTTTCACTATGTTTTGACGTTGTAAGATACCATTTCTGATTACTGATTACTAGTATAGTGAAGTTGTGTTCTACAGTATTTGTACGTCTAGCTGGCACTAAAAGTACAATCTGAACTAGCGGTAAAACTGCATATTTCATACACTTTTCTGACACATGTACCATACATTCTCATTTATTATATATTGGGCTTTCATTTAAATGAATGTGAGGAGTGTAGGTTTATCTAATTCGTTGAAAATAAAGCTTTCATCGAATATTCTGATTCGGTATAAAGTGCATTATATATGAACTATTGACTTTAAATTGTTTATTTTGATATATGGGTTCTGAAATGTTGGTTTATGAATTGTTGCCTCTACACTACTGATTTTTGAATTGCTGATTTTTAAACCGTTGATACTAAACAACTGATTTTTAGGCTACTGATATGAAAAGTGATTTAATAAGTCCATTTTTATATGTTTACATATTATTTTTTGCAGTATAATTTATATGGTATTTTATATACATCGATCTGCCTTTAGTTATAAAATGCTTTACTAAGTGTATACTTAGCGTGTGATGGTTTCACGCGTAGGTAAAGAAAAGCGAGTAAAGTGAGAAGCATAATTAGGCATCATCGACCGAGGATTTTATGCCATAATCAGTATGACATCTCTTTTGATGTTTTTGATTTTCTAGTGGGCGTGTATATTATATGTGTTATGTCTGCTCTAATATAAATAGTTTTTAAAATTAGTTTGTAGTATTGTATGTAATAGTTGACTTAAAACGGTTACTATTAGATATAATGATAATTTGCATGATTAGTATTTTACTAAATTATAATTTTATTGCTATTTGGATGAATTTTTTAGAAAGTTTCACTTAAGCTATGATACAATATTAAATTGCCATATTATTTCCTGAAATCAAACTCAATTTGAGTATTAAAATATTATATTTTGGTTATACACAATTAAATATTTTTAATGATTGAAGTTAAATTTGATGATTTTAAAAGAAAACATTTTATTGATTTTCAAATAAGAAATGTTTTAAATGTTTGATGTGACATCTCTAACTAGTATTCGGGAACGAATACGAGAAAGGGAAGTTACTGAATTTCCCAAAAGCCTTTAGCTCATTGATGATGACAGTAAAACGATCCAACATGGCTTTGATATCTTCATCGGGCTTTATTTTGAAATTCTCATAATTAAGTGTGAGAATATCGATAATTGATTTCTTCACTTGAGTTGTACCTTCAAGTGTGACTTCAAGCTCATCCCAAATCTCTTTTGCATTTAAGCAAGGATACACCCTACTATACTCATTGGGGACTAGTGCACAAAATGGTGTGCATGGCCTTAGCATTGAGTTGAACGAGTCTTTGGTCTTCATCAGTTCATTCTGACTTGGCCTTTGATACAACAAGTTATCCTTACATTTTGGAGATAATGAATGATCCATCGGTGATAACATCTCACACCGAATAATTAGTGACTTAAATAAATAACATCAACCTATTTTTCCAATTAGAATAGTTAACACTATTGAAATAATCGGTGACTTAAATAAATATCATCAACTTATTTTTTGAAAGTAGACCCATTGATGATGATTTAATTGACTTCTTCCAAGGATCTTCTCAAGAGCATGTTAAGACTTCTAATGAGATTAGCTCTGATACCAATTGTTGAGTCAATCGAAAAGATGAAATAGCCAAGATGTGGTGAATTGCCAAATAAAAATTTTGGTGGAAGCTTAAAGAGAAATTGAAATTTTGAACACAAGAATTTTATAGTGATTCTACTTTCTAAACCAAAGTCTACATCTACTATCTTAGATATCTTCACTAAGGATTTTCACAAATTCACTAATATGTATCAATCTAAGGACAATATGTAACCTTACAACTTCTTCAAGAATTATACACCAAATTCTTGAGACACTCTCTCAAAGAGAAAATTACAAATTGCAAACCTATAAAAATATTCACTAGGAAAGTGTTTGCACAATTCAAGAACAAGTAAGAGCACTTGAGAAATAAAAATAAATGAGTACAAATGTGTTCTTTTAAAGCAAAAGGAATGCTGAAGAATGTTGAAGAATGATGAATTTGATTTTGGTTGAATGTGATAACTTTGGCTTTCTTTTTGATCTCATCGTCACATATGATTTGGAATCATGTTTTTATACCTATTCATTCAATTCTAGCCGTTTGGGTTGTTGTAGGAGTTACTAGATTAATTGGGATGAAATTTCCCGCAATAAATGTTGTCCATATGCCTTGAGTACTGGTACTCAAGCTTGAATTATTGGTACTACCTGCATTAAATACAAAAATCTAGCCATTAAGAAAAGGGAGTATCAATACAGGTCAAGGGAGTATTTTTACAGGTATTGATACTAGAAGAGCATCGGTAAAAAAAGAGTATATTGTATTTGTAAAAAAACATAAGGGTAATATCGGTACTGCCACTAAGAGTATCGATACTGAAGTAATATCGATATCAAAATAGCTTACTAGAATTTGCATTGCTTAAGGAGTATCGATACTACTATGAGCAGTATCAGTACTACATTATATTTTTAAGCTATTTGTATTGATATTGTATCGATACCACATGAATAATATCAATATTTTTTCTTGCAGTATCGGTATTGCTAGGTTTAAAAATAATTTTTGGCTCGATTAAAATCCAAAACCCTTTGTAAAATTGTTTGAAAATTGTTTCCAAAATATGACTGCATTTTTCAATAGAGTAAGGAGTAAAAATGGAGTTTTTAACCTTAAAAAAATTTATATCGAATGAATGAACATAATATAACCTTAAAAAATTTTAAAATATTAATTAATTTTGGTATATCAAAATATCAAAGCATGGTTCAACATTTTATTCACTTATACTTGTCACTAACTAGTACATATGATTTAGGTTACAAACTCTTACCTCAAAGGTTTGATATGCTACAAGATTTTTAAGCCAGAAAAGAACAAGGCTACAACTACATCAGACTCATCAATAATGAAATAAGGAAAAATGCACACGATGGAGGATATCGATATAGTCATATGACAGACAACTTAGTTCAGAGTAGCAATTCAAACTTAAGGGGACACATCATTTACCTGCAATTGCTTTGGTTAAAATGACATATTTTTATTTGGGTAATCATTTTGTGAAGCTCGGGGGATAAGTTCTTACTTGGATGCAAAACGACCATATTTATCACCCAAGATTAGTAGTTTATCTACACAAGAAAGTTACAACAACAAATGGGATGTTGGTAATAGATTTTTCTCGTACATGTAAATTATTTCGCGTGTCAGAGATGTCATGACCTCTTGAAGAGATAGAATCTATCTCTTTCAGAGTGAATTTACAAGAAATTTGGTGTGATTGTGATTTTTTCCAAGCTCTAAAGTATCCATGCTCCCATGTCATAGTGCTTGTTCATATTCCTGTTTGGGCAACAAAAGTTATATTTATCTTGTCTATCATCTTCAACAAGTATTTAAGGTATCTTAATTTATTAAGGGAATCACGTAGTCCAAAATCTACTCAAACTCATTGTGATATGGATATTCGAGAGCAATCAAAAGAACCTAAAAGGTGTAGGTATTGTAGAAATCCATGCTACAAGAAAAATAAATGTCCATCTCTTTTGACATCTATCAACTATGGATCATAATTATGTAATTTTATTTTCTGATATTTTATTTTCGCGTATTGTATCTATGGTATTGTATTTTATGTTATTTTAATTTTGATATTGTATTTTATGTTATTTTAATTTTTGGTATAGTATTTTATGTTATTGTATATTTAAAAACTTCTATTTTATTTTATATTTTTTTATATAAATATTAATGAAATTATGTACTTTTTTATTTGGTTTTATTCTTTTTAAGGTTTTACACTCATAATCTCTTAAAGATTTATATTATTGTTATATATTGAAATATCTTAACTTATTCATTTACGGCAAAAGAATTAAATGGTATAAATGATGTAAATAGGAGACTAAAATATAAATAATTAAATATATTAGGTCTTATATTTGAACTCAAAATAATTTAAAATACAATAAACTTTAACCCTAAATTGCTAACCCTAACCCTAAAATTAGAGTGGTATTGCTAGGGGCAAAGGCGCGTTCTACTGAAAACGCCTTCGACGTGTGCTGCCAAACGAGTATAACACAACTTTGTCACGTATGCTTAAGAACTAATTTGATAGATAATTATATTTTGGGTGATTTTTAGGTAAAATTGAATTTTGGAGGGTAAGTGAGACTTTTGATATTTTACGGCACTTTGAATCGTAAAGTTACATTCAACTTTTCAATCGGTTCACGCTTTTACTAAACACCACATGTCGTTGTACTTTATAATATAAAGTATGTTATATTGTTTTCTCTGTATCATCTTTTGACATATCCTTTTCACTTATTTGCACTCTCTCTGATTATCAAAATAACAATGCCTGAATTCATAGCTGGCATTCCCCGGAGGGGGGTATCTTTGATTTAAATCGCTAACGTGCGAAATAAAAATGCTTAGTGAATCTTTGATCAAACCGACCTTATAAGAAGGGTAAACTATATATTTAGTGTCTTAGTCATTATTTTTTCTGTTTTACTCATCTAATTCATTTTTCTAAAATCATACGTAACGTTTAATTTAGAGTTTATATTGATAAATTGTCGTTAAAAATTTAACGGTGATGCTGACTGGTCACCATAAAGTAATGCTACATCATCATTGAAAAAAGTAAAAAGAAAATACCATGTTAGTAGTTCTATTAATTTGTAAAGGTGTGTAACCAAAATAAAATCAAAATGTAATGTTAGATATAATTTTAGAAAAAAATATTTGGATGACCAAAACATAATAAAGATGGTAGTTGAGATACTAAATGTGTAATTTACCCAATAACTAACTCATGCACAAGTCTTCTTGTAATAGTATGTAGGTAAAAAGTGAAGGCGTGAGGAGAGAAAGCAATAGAAAAACTAATAATATATTATAAAAAAATGGATCGAGGGGGCAACATGGACTAATGTTTCCTTGAAATTTTCAGATTTTTATATAATTTAAATATTTTTTTGTTAATAATTATTATTTCTTTTCCTAAAATTTTATAAGTTCACCTATTAATAGAAAATTTTGTGTGGTGCATGTATGTATATATGTCTTTAATGAATATTTCAATGTAGTTTTGGGAAAAAATTAAATTCTACCTGTGTATGCTTGGATGGGAGGAAAAACAGAAACGTTGATGAAGTACATCAAGATGACAGTGTGGTTGGAAGCGTGAATAGGGCAATAATAAGATTACAAGCATTAATGGTTTTCAAAATATACGACAGCAACATTGATCGAAAGCATGCTTGTAAAGACATTACAATTCACTCATGTCAAGTAACTGAAAAACAGTGAATACATACTAGTACCATGTACAAACCTTTCTCACATGTCTAGCTCTGCAACTTGGCTAGAGTTTCCCCGCCGGATCAACACGTCTTAATGGTGGATCTAAAAATATTTTTTTAAGATAAAAAGGTCTCTAATGTTTGATTAAATATTCACTTCGATCATTTTTTTTTCCTGAAATATTTTGGCTCTAAATATTTTATTCTAGGATAGAAAAGACTTTATGTAGAGCATTAATCGTTTGTAAAATAATGATTTCCGTTCATATAGTGGCCTTTTTACCCTAAAATAAAACGTTGGATCCAAAATGCTCTAAACAAAAAAGAATCAGGGCTAATATGAATATTTAGTCAAACGTTATGGATATTTTTTGACATTATATCAAACACTAAGAAATCTTATTAAACACTCAACTACTCACACAAAACAAGCATATTCTTTTTTAAGAGGATCATGGTTTGATTTCAGTCATCTTCATCTTGTCAAAAATGATAAAAGAATAATTACATGAAAATTGACAAAAAAATTAAAACAATACCACATCATAATCATAATTAATTTAATGATTTTAAAAAATAATAAAATAACCATAATAGAAATAAAATAATAAAAAGATGACTAAATAGGTAATTTATTCTTCTTCTTTTTTAGTTATATTTGGGATTCTCAATATTTGGCCCTGAGTATGTGTCCCTTCTGTTAAGGATCAGTTACAGCGTCGATCATCAGTAAAATGAACAACTAACATATATAAATTCGAATTTCTTCATCCTCGGCAATACTTGCATTCGCTATTGAACACGTTGTATGGGAGAATAGACTTTTTTACCCCTGGTATTAAGTTGGACAACCAATTCAACTAACCTGCAACAAATGGGCAAATTGGACCACTCCATTGAACTTCCTTTTTCCTTGTTTTTGTTAGTGAGAAAATAAAAGTGCAGCCCTTATTAAAAAGACGGGTAATACTAAACAGTGGTAACATCAGCCCCAACTATCAAGGGGTCCCGGAAGTAAATGCTGACAAAGAGACAAGTGATGATAAAAAGAGGCAAATACAATAAAGACGAATGAGAAAAGAGTATATACATTATCATTTGGACCACTATTTATTATTCACTTTCGTTGTGAGAGAGAGAGAGAACAGTGGAATTTAAGAAGCATCGGCCCACAGCTTTGTAAAGCTTGGAAATGAGGTTGACAGTTTATACATTAGCCAACATCTGTTGGTCCAAACTACAAACCTCACTCAATTATAACACATGAGACCCAGCCCCACTTTCATTGTCTCTATGTACTCCTCATACTAGAGTTCGAGATGTATTTTTTTTAATAACATGAGTGATTATAAGATACTACATATTTATAATCTTTTTTAGTTATTGACAATGCACATACCTTGCAGACTCAGTTACTCGAACATAAGACTTCTAGAGAGAACAATACTCTCTTTAATCATTGAGACCGCTTGATGGGTTAAATTCGAGATATATATGTACATGTATATGCATATGTATGAATATTCATATATTATGAGTCATTGCTTCATTACATTATGGAAGATGCCGGGATTATCTAGCAACTTCTGGAAGTTGCCGAGATTTTACGACATCTTTGGGAAGATATTGTTCAAACAATAATGTTGTTAGCTTATGTGCATATGCATGTATCTTGGGAGAAGATGTCGAGTATTCCATACGTCTTCAAGAAGACATCGGGTAATCCATGCGACTTCCCTATAGCACTGTAGAGACCATTCTATTTGAGAAAATTAAAAAATTTATTTTCCCTAAAACAATATCTTAGTCATTTTGCCGTGTATATGTACATGTACATGTGGGTTAATTAGCATTTTGCAGTAAATGGTAGCAAATTTTATACAGGACATGTGGGAGAAACAAAGACTTTGTTTGGTTAACCTAGTTTTTGTAACATAAGAGTAACATAAAAACCAAACACTAGAAATCAAGACGCCTAAGACAGGGAAAAACACTTTTATCCAACTTGTATCTTCAGACATAATAAGATAACCCAACATGTTTATCTACAACGTTGAGCTCTCTAAACATCTGTAAAATGTAGGGTTTGACTTGTAATCCCTCAATAATAAAAGCATCTCATTCACAGATTGCGCAAGTTGTAGTGTATCAGACTTAGCCTAGAGACATGAAGGGCACAACATTTAGATTGCCCAATTAAACAACATAATATTGACTGTGGAGAAAAAAAATGCAGACCCTATCTAGTATTGCAAGTGGAGAGCATCCCACTCTCATTTATGGACTTCCCTAGTGGAGTATTAATTAATTGGATAAATTACATCATTTCTCACTGAACTTTATTCTCTCTTCTATTTTACTCACCTTGCTTTCAATTTTTGTAATTTGCTCATTAAACTTTACAGATTGAATCATTTTGCTCACTCTGTCATTAACTTTTTAACGGTGTTATGACAGGGCAAAACATCAAAACGAAGTCGTTTTAGAAAACTCAAATATACACCAAAACAACATCGTTTTGAATCTTCTTCTTTCCCCCATTACCGCCGCTGGCCACCACGTCATTTTCATTCCGGCCACCGTCCATAGTCATTGATGGTGGTTGTTCGGTCCCAAATTCATGGATCGGTTCGTCTCAAGCCCTTGAGTCCAAACTAGTGGTTGTTTCACCAGAAAAATGTCCCAAAATCTGTAAATCTCGACTGAAACATTTCAATTTCCTCACTTTCAATCTTCGATTTGTGGAGTTCAGAGCAAGTTTTGACAAAATAGAGGTCGGATTCGAACTTTAGGTGTCGAGGAGAAATGGCCCATGAAATTTGGGACCCAACGGTCACCATTTACGGTGGTCGGTAGTGGCCGGCGGTGGCATCCGACCACCTTCTATTTTTATTTTATAGTTGGGTGAGCAAAATAGGAGAGTGAGTAAAGTTCAATGAGGAATGATGTAATTTACCCTTTTTATTTTGAATTATTTTATATTAAATAATAATAAAAAATTAACAGATCGTCACACTGTAGAGAGTTAACGACAGAGTGAGCAAAATGATTCAATCTATTAAGTTTAGTAAGAAAAATAGAAATATTAAAAGTACACTGAGTAAATTATCAGAGAGTGTAAAGTTTAGCTAGAAACGGTGTAATTTAGCCTAATTAATTTACATAATCTAATTCGTTTGGGTTCAAAGCCTAAACCTAAGCATATCCAAAAGACGCAAAATTTGCATCCAAGTCTAAACTTGAATCCAAACTAATATCTTATACAAAATACTGAAATACCAAGTAATATCTTATAACTTTAACACTTGAAATCCTAAGCTATAAAATAACAAACCCTAATTTATAAAAACAACACTCCAACTCTAAATACCCTAACCCTACCTTAAAATATTTTAAACCTTTTTTCGCTGGTTTCCATTTAGTTTCATTTATTCTTCTAATTAATAATAATATAATATAACATTTTTATTTAATTTTAAGTTTTAAGTTTTTATTTAATAATATAATTATTTCATTTACTTTAATTTTTTATTAAATATTAAATATAATATAATAACTGTGTTATATATAATATTAAATTATTTATATTTAATTTTAAATTATATATATATTTTTAAAAATAGCAATCAATTTTGGATTAAATAAAATTCTTAAGGGCAACTGAAAAAATAAAACTTGAATTATTGAACATATAATTTATCCAACATATTCTATTTTTTTTTAAAAAAAAAAACCCTTAAGAAACCGTACAACTAAATTATTTTGAACATAACCTGATTTATAACAAAGAAAACCATCAATCTTACCCTAAATTCTTTTTCGAAAAACCTAAACCCGTTTTTATAATATTTTAATGGTTTTTATTTAATTTATCTATTCTTCTAATAAAATATTATATTATATTATATTTTTAATATTACATTTTCATTTAATTCCATAATAGTTTTTATTTATTTTATTCATTTTTATTTTTATTCCATATTAAATATAATTTTTTAATTAAGCTGAGGTGATTACAAAGTAATATCTATTATAAATACTTGATCATATATAATATGATTCCTTTTACCACTGAAGTAAGTTGGTTTATGCCATTAAATATAATATAATAACTTGATCATATATAACATTAAATAATTTATATATTTTTAAAAAATAACTGTCAATTTTAAATTAAATTAAATAAAATAATTTCAAATTAAAAAAATATTTAAGGAATAAATGAAACTTATTTAACATGTAATTTATTCAATATATCTACTTAGGAAATCTTGAAAAAACCAAACTCTTTTCAGAAAACCTTAAACTATAGATCAACACTTTTACCACGCAAGACAAAAGTGCTTCCAATTAAAAGAATCTTTAGCTCAACGTCTTTGTTCAAATTGGTTAAGCTGAATATAATTTCTCTGAAAAATTAATAATAATAATTTTTAATGAATATTATTCCCATAAAAAAATGCCCATATTACAATTCTCCTCGGCTACTGGTTAAACTAGGGTTGTAAATGAGACGAGAGAGATCATGGCTACTCAAGATCGATTCGATCAAAGCTCGATAAATACTCGACTCGAGCTCGATAAAAAAATGTTCTATTAGGCAAATTCAAGACATATCTATTGTTTAGCAAATCAATTCAGGACATAAATTCTTTTAGTTATTCCTCAAGATAAATGTCAGTATTTCATCAACTAGCCTCAAATAAAAGTACCATTCAGTTCAATTCAACCACATGACAAGAGGGGGAAAAACTGGAGACCAAGATAATATAACCATTCTATATAAACCTTAGAAGTATGCAAATGTGACAGAGTTGAGAAGAGAGAAATTAAAGAACAAAAATGACATCCGAAAGTTCTATGGACATATAACATTTCTATTATAACTGTTGAGAGTCTAATCTCAAGTAAATGCACAAGAATTTATCTCGGCCTTTCTTGTCGAGAACGAATAGCGTACGTATCTTCAATGTGTCGCGTGAGGAGTGAAATACCATAATGTGAGGTACTAGAGGCAGCATAATAGGAAGTCACTGTGAGTTGAGTAAACTTTGGAAGTGCATAACCTGCAAAGTCATTCAAGTGAAACGCACTTGTAACTGCAGTCAAACTAAATCACTATAAAAGTAGAACACTATAACCATAAGACATGAAGCTGAGGCAAAGGTCCCTCGTACTCTCAGATTTCACGGAAAAAAAAACAAATAGAAACAAACATAAATTAATGCATCTTCTAAAGATCTTAAAGGTTAAGTGTGGTAAACGGTGAAAACCAGCAGCAATCAAAAGAATTATGACTGAAAAAACAAATACGAAAGATGAAACTTTAGAAAATTCAGGGTTATAAAGACCTCTAATTTCTTTCTATCAATTAAAAAATAATAATAACAAAGTGGCTGTAAATACTTCACAGCTTATTTATAACAGGGTTGGAAATAAAGTTTTAACCCTAGCCCTAGATATAAACCCTTAAATATAGTCCTAGCCCTAGGTTAATCCTAATGATAAATCATAATTCTAGTTGTTCATCTATATGTAAAATTAATAAATAAAACTAAAACAATAAAATAACAGTAAAAGCTCCGGTTTCATTCTCCCTGGCTTGAAAAAGATCGACTCCAGCAAGACAACTTTCATCACTTCAAGTCTTCAACATAAATTTCTCGGTCAAGAGCCCCATTGATTGGTTCAGCGGTAAATCTTTCAGAGTACTTCATTCAGATACATGCCTACTCCCATATAAAGAACCTTGACACTGTCATAGTCCCTAGCTTTAGCCACCCGATCCAATATTTTTCAGTTTTTTGTGTCTAGCTTCAGTAACAGAAGGTTTATACTTTTTTCTTTTGTAATGTCACAAGCTGGACCTGCTTTTTCATGAGCTTCTCTGATGACAGCTGATGTACCATCTAAACTTTTCTCATCTACCTTATCTAATGTGATGTTTGGTATTCGGAAAGTAGGAGTGTTCCTAATCTCACTCCCAGAAGGTTCACCAGTTTTAGTTTTTGATGAGCAGGTTTGAGAAGATTACAGCATTTAAAGTAATTGTAGAACGGCTGCATGCTGTTTTCAAATGTCCACTTGTTTTTCCATCACAATCATGATCTGAATATATGTGCATGGTGTTTTTAAACCACTCATGAAAGGTCATATGGAGTGTTAAAAGTTGTCTTCCATTCTTCAACGCTTCTCAATCAATTGTGGTGATAACCACTCTTCAAATCAATCATTGCAATCATCATAGAACCAGTGTTTAAAAAGGTGCATCCGAGGTGCGCTTAGGCGCTGAGGCAAGGCGAGCCGAGCCTGAAACGCCTATTTTGGTCAGGGCGTGGTGATTTTGATCAGGCGCAGTAAGACGCGCTGATGCGCAGAAAGTCGCCGTCTTTCCAATTGTTTGTACTTTTTTGCTGAAGTTGGAGATGGAATTAGGCTGGATGACAATCAGAAGCAGTAGACAGTTGGGTTTGGTGCTGGAATTAGCCTTAGAGTGAGATGGAGAGAATATAGAGAGAATAATTCTTTAGTTGGGCGTTATTAGAAACAACCTTTAGTTAAGGTGTTATTAGAATGCATGCTTGTCCTACTGTTCTGCTTCCGGCTAGAGTGGTTCAGGCCTTGAACTTGAACATTGATGAGATTGGCGCTCAACCCAGCTTCATCCTCAGTTTAACCCAAATTCCGCTGCAGACACTGATACTGCTTTGAAACTTCGAAGTGGTGGGAACGATTAGGCAACCAAAAACAATGCTTTTTCAGGAAACAAGGAATGAATCATGATATGGGGTTGCCTCAGGAATGGACGTATTGACTCAACTTTAGCATATCTGTTAGTGGTCGACTGATTCTCTCTGTGTTTCTTTTTGGGAGTTTTTAGAAAGACGGGGGAAAGATGTTAGGGTTTTGTTATAGGGAAATAGTTTTGAAAGTATAGGTTTTTAAGGAAGAGAAGGATCTTTGGGTTATCAAGACGACGATGAAATGGTCATTTTGGGGAAAATAAAGTAGGAACGTGTAGTTTATGAAGCACGGCTTTTGCTTGGGGCTAGGAAAACCACAGTTAGGCTTTTGTAAATCTGGGATTTGGGTCAATAATTTGACAGTGAAAAATGTTGAATGAAATGAATGGGAACAGTATTTTGTGTATATTCTGCACCGCATGAGCCCTACTACTGTTAGCACATGGGTGATCTACATGCTTGTAACAGTGACAACAACAATGAGTTGCTGTGATATTAGGGTAATCTTTTAGAGGAAGGAATGAAGGATGATATCAGAGTAAAATCTGTATATATATATATATATATATATATTAAAAGTGCGCCTCACTTCAATAAGTAGCGTGCCTTGCGCCTTGGCTATAATACCCCTATCGCCTTAGTGCGCCTTGCACCCTTTTTAACACTGCATAGAACCAATCATTGATCAAGCATATCATCTAACCAAGGTATCCCCACAAGAATATGAACCATTGACAAAGGAATATCACACAAGGCTTTATCATCTAGCGCAATGTATTAACACTGAACAGCTAAGAAAATTGAAGATAAAAGATATAATAGAATAAGGATAAATAATAAAGTTATGGGATTTTCCAGCAGCTGACTTTATTAAAAATATCTTAACGATGATAATAAATAAATAAAAAAGATTGTAATAACCCTATAGTAGAGTATTTATTGTAAAACTCTTACTAAGATTCTCTAGTAGAAACTAGAACATTTAATCCTATAGTAGAGTATTTATTGTAAAACTCTTACTAAGATTCTCTAGTAGAAACTAGAACATTTACTAAGAGTCCTATGTTAATCACATTAAAGAACACAAAACAAACTTGAAATAATTAAACTTGAAATATTAATAATACTAACACAGAACATGGACTTATAAACTAACGTAAAAAACCTTGAAGTAAATAAATTAAATTTGATGCTAGTGTATCAAATATGATAAGGCAAGAAATGTTTGAGGAGACCGACTTAAGACACAAGTACCACATGCAAGAAACGGCTTGCTAAATGCTTTGATTGATGATAGAAGCCCTCAACTTTTTAGCTCTTTTACTAGGTAACTAACCTAATGACATATGGGGTTCATAGAAAGAAAAATTAAATTACTCACCAAACATTGCACACCATACTTAAGGGCATAATGTGCAAGGGAAGTGTGCAGGTTAAAAGGAGATGTGAATAGCAGATCAATTCCTAAAAGAGGAAATGCTATTGTCATACTAACAGAGTAATAGCATACTTGAATAGTTACCGCTTATAGGATGAAGGATTATAATTACCTTTTTGATGATAATATTTGAAAACAAACTTATTGTAATATTTTCTACATTATGTTAGTTGATTTATCTGCTGTTAATCTTTCATAAGTAATGTACTTTTGGTAAATTAAAAATTTTATGACCCATTTGCTATTGCTCTTTCCTACTTCCAGCAGATGACAAACATTATCCACTGCTGATAGCCTGATAGTGCAATGCAAATTGAAAGTGTTAAATAACTTTAGATGTGCTGAACATTTAACAATAGGATCAGCATTTATTTAAAGGATTTCACAAAGAATACGATATCCTTTGTGATTCTCCTCAAAAGGTGCAGTAAATAGATTAAGGATCATAAAGAATGAAATATGTACAAGTAGAGTGAAAGAGCACATTTATACCTCCAAATGCTGCACTGGCGCCAGAAAACATTAGCAGCAGTGGAATCTGTCAACAAATAAGATAATAGAGTTCAATTAAGTGAGCTTTAGAAAATGCAAATAAAACTTTTTTACCAGCCATGAAAAGAGGAAAATATGTTTGAGAATTCACACAGATTGAAAGGATTGGAAATGTAATTTAGAACATAGAAGAGGCATACCCCAGTTACAAAAGGAAGCCACTTAGGTCCCTTGATGTGATTCTGAAGGAAAGGGATCCCTAAAAATAGAAAAACATAAGAGATGTGTGTACAAAACAAAAAATAATTGATGAAAACAAATGGAGCCGAATAATACCTGTGTTAAAGCCATGTACTGCACTAAGCATTCCCCCGATACCAGAACCAACCTATTTGCAAACAAATACAAAGTGAAATTAGCTAGGTAAAAAACAACCCCCACCCCAACACATACAAAAAAATGCAACACGTGACAAGATAATCAACAGTCTTTCTGCACAATAACTCAGGAGCAACCCATGATAAAATTAGAGTCGTTTTATGATTATGATCCAGTCTCATTCAAAACATGAAACTTTTTGAACAAATTTTCAATTTGGAGAACTGTCCATACTCCTTTTGAGTCCTTCTTGAAAGGCATAAGAGTCTAAATGTCCAATGCTTTCATACCATGATGACCAAAAGCAAGAAGCAGCTTAATAGTTTCAAAATACATAGATCTTTGGAAAGAGACAGCATTAGAATATTCAATTAATAGTTTAATAAACGTATTTTAACAGTACTGTAAACAAAATTAAAGTGTCCCCCAACATATCAAGATCACACATATGGACAATGATATCTAGAAGATAGCATTTGAATGATTCAGTTACCTAAGCAAAAAAAAAAAAAAAACAATAATTCAAGCTTCAAAAGGCATATCCCGGAATGTGGGTAAGTGTCAAATATGGAGCATGGATAAGAAAAAATATATATATGGAGCCCAGATAAAATAGTATTGGACATAAAAGGCTAAAGCATTGTGAAACTTGCTAACATAGATTTAAATTGTGGTTGCCTTTTTGACTGTGTTTATCGTGATTGTGACAATATTGCAGTCATGTGTACACCTTTACCGCTATATAACAGCCACTATTCCGATAGCAGATTGCTATTTAAATCCCTGCGGTTGCTAACTAGTCTAAGCTAGGATATAATAGCTATCGGAACTCACCTAAAGTTTACAGTTTTCAAGGATGAAAGTAAAGACCCATAAATCTTTACACATGAAAGTAGCCCTAAACTACAAACTAAAATGTTGGTGGTTCATTGATTTACGTCTCACCCCCCTTTTTATTCTTTCTTTTCGTTTGCAGATAAAACAAAAGGAGGGAGAAAAGGAACCAACCACTGCAGTGGCATCATGTAAAACAGAAGTAATTGTCCATTCAGCTTTATCCTGCAAAAGAATTACACGTTAAAGGGGAAAAAAAGGCAAAATTCAACGATGCAGAGAGAGAGGAGGAGAAGAAGAAGAAGAAGGGATTACGGAATCAGGGTTTAAGAGAGAGAGGCAACGAGGGCAACGAGCGGAACCTAAGCCAGGGTTGATGGTTGGGTCATGGTACAGATTCGCATTCCTTAGCTTCTCCTCATATACTTCTCTTGTCCCCATTCTTCCAATCACCCCAAACCCTCTGTTTCTCAAAATCTGACGATTTCGGCTCTCAGCCAACTTATATATCGGAAAATCCAGAAGCCCAAGCCTTTCGATCTTTGTGTTGTGCTTCTGCAGAAACGAAATACTCGATATTTGGGCCGAACCAAACCTGATTTCTTTGACCAGTGATTTGGATTCCTTGGATCTGGCTACTTCTACAAAGAAAAGGTAAACTACAGTAAAAGTCACTTAATTATGAGATCGATTCTATTTTAATAATTGAATAAAACAAATTTTCAATTAGATCAGCAAATAAAAGAATATAATATAGAGTCTCTAACTTTTGGGTTTCCAAATGAAATCGGCAACATAAAGTGAAATTAACTCTATAAATTTAAAATGGGAAATTTACGAAATTAATCTCCAAATTTATAGTGTTATCGAAATAGAAAAAAACTTTTTTTAGAAATTTTAGTTTAGTCATGAACTTCCAAATATTTTTAATTTTCTCTCATAATTTCAAATTTTCTAAAATTAAGCCTTAAAATTTATTTTTATGCCAGATTACATTTTCAATTATCATGAGTAACTCTAATTTTGGAACGTGACAAATTCAACATCAGTGATTCGACGTGGCATGTTTTCACAAAGTAATTCCAATTCCAAAATATACAACGTATTACCTAAAATTATTTTAGGGACATGCTTACACATATCATGCTTGAAATAAGTTCATGCAGATACATATGGTAATATGATATATAACATGTAATCACATAGATTATACACATGTAAGCGAAAAATGTTGACTTATACTGTACCAAAATCAACGACAACCTCAACCAAAACATGCATCAACCAGAAATTTCAAAGATAGCATTACCTTGATCTTGCAACCAAACGAATACAAGTAACAACAAAATTTTAACATGGATTAGTACAAAGGGGGTATTACGTAATTTTATTAAGATAATAGAGATCTAGCATTGAAAATGGATAGACACACCTTCGCCTAGCTGAAACTCTTCCTTTGAAGTTGTAACACCCATCTCCAATATACTTGTCCGTACATGAGATACATAAGTCGCATCCCCTTTAAAACAGTTCCTCATTAGAAAACCCATAATTTTTTTTGTTTTTTTTTCGATTTCTGAAAACATAACATTTTAATATAAAACAAAACATTGATTGTAAACTGTTATAAGTTCTACTTAATTAAAATTAAGAGCATTTTTAATATTGTGATTACATGCCAAATAAGTTTTTCCAAAATAAACTAGATTGTCTTGGTGTCACTGATGAGTCCACCTTAATTGATGATCACCGCTGCTACATATGCATAGGCCTGTAAATGAACTGAACGTTCAACGAACCGTTCATGAACCGTGCGGCGGAAAGTTCGTTTATGTGCATTTATTTATTAAATGAACGAACATGAACAAGATTTTGTGTTCGTTTAATTAAATGAACAAACACGAACATAGGTCTCGTTCGTTCATTTACGTTCGTGAACGTTCAGTTATGTTCGTTTATGTTCGTTCGGTTAAGTTCGTTTATGTTCGTTCGGTTAAGTTCATTTATGTTCGTTCGGTTATGTTTGTTTATGTTCGTTCATTTATGTTTAACCAATCTTCTTAAATCAATTTTGGTGACCAATTTGTAAGTATCTTAAAAATATTAATTAATCTGATAGTCTAATGACCAACTCCATAATTAACCCAATTTTATTTGGAGATTAAATCCAATATGTTAACCTGTGAGGCACCTCGCACCTATATTCATTTTCCTCTTTTTTTCTCAAACCCTAGTGTTCACTGAGAGTGGAGACGATCGGTGAAAGCTTCAAAACAAGTTATATTGTAGTGCAATCTGAAGTTTTACAGTATGTTTTCATCTCTTTCTCTGTTTTATTTGGCTTAATAGTTGATATGTAAAGTTATTGTGGGTATCTTCACATCTAAAACTCAAGAAAACATCATACTTCTTTCTAGAAATAGATGGGAAGATAATGGTAACAATCTGAAGTATATGAGCATCAGTAAAGAGAAAAATATATAGAATTTGCCAAAAAACAAAACAAAGGTTTCTATGCAATTTATGAAAAAAGAGTGTAATAGCGGAAGTAATGGGTTTTCAAGGAAGAACCCATAAATAAATAGAAAATACACTTTGACAATGAACTTTTTTTTTCATAGTTCTTGTGTGACCTTTAGTTGTGGAGTAAACTTTGGGTACGTTAAAATTTTGAATGGTGGTTTAGCAATAATATCAGTTAGATATGTAGCATCGGAGGGATTTCGGATCTATGTTTTTGCCTTGTAGTCCAATTTGTACCGTTCGAAATCTTCATGCTGTTAAATTTTCTACTCTGCCAATGGAAATGACCATTATTAACAAATCTCACTAAAGTCTGACATTGATGTCACAAAACTTTTAGCCGGCGAATTTATTAGAATAATGTAGTGAAAATGATTGTTCATATGTAATCATGGACCACTAAGATACATGTTATAGAGTTAAATTAAATTCGTGTGAATCATTTAATATCTTTAAAAGATCGGTCGAAATATCTGATAGCTTCAAACATTTCATTGCTGCTAATCAGCTCTTACGCTATTTATCATTGTAGATTTGGTTGATTTGCATTGTCAACTATTTTTCATGAAAGAACAATGGAAGGTAGGGTTTCCAACGTTTATGTTCATTTATGTTCGTGTTCATTTATGGTCGTGTTCGTTTATGTTCGTGTTCGTTTATGTTCGTTTATTTATTAAATGAACGAACATGAACAAGCTATATTTCTTAATGAACGAACATGAACAAAAAAAATTTGTTTGTTTATGTTCATTTATGTTCGTTTATTTATTAAATGAACGAACATGAACATACCTCCGTTCGTGTGCGTTCGGTTCGTTTACAGGCCTACATATGCAGTCCTTACTCAGTTAGTCTCTGCTTTTACCTACGCATGGAAAACAACACACGTTAAGCATTTACTTAGTGAGACATAATATTGTAAAGAACATTAAGGTATACATAAGTATCTCATTGTTATTTGACTTCAAACTAATTTGTATCATCCATAAGGATTAGTTAAGTCACTCTTATTGAAACCAACTTCTGTCATATTATCATTATAAACATTTTTTGTATGTCCAACATACTTTTCTTTCGTTCATTTTTCTTTAGTAATTATTCTTTAATTTTAGTTCTGGTCTCTTTTCATGCATTAATACATCCGTTCATGCATTTTAATCATGACATCCTTTCATGCCCTAATGCATCCTTTCATGCATTTTGGTTATGGCATCCTCTCATGTCTTAATGCATCCGTTCATGAATTTTAATTATGTCATCCTTTAATGCCTTAATGCATCCTTTCATGCATTTTAGTTATGACATCCTTTCATGCCTTAATGCATCCCTTCATGCATTTTAGTTATGGCATCTTTTCATGCCTTAATGCATTCATTCATTCATGCATTTCAGTTATGGCATCCTTTCACGCCTTAATGCATCCGTTCATGCATTTTAATTATGGCATCCTTTCACAAACAACACAGGTGCTCCCCAAGGAGAAACACTAGGTCTTACAAACCCCTTATCGAGTAATTCTTGCAGTTGGGCTTTTAATTCTCTCAATTTAGTCGGAGCCATTCTATATGGGGCCATAAAGAACAAGTATCCTCTTCCGATGATTGATGATCTTTTTGATCAATTGAAAGGACCAACAGTGTTTTCTAAGATAGATCTAAGGTCGGGGTACCATCAACTAAAGATTAAAGAGGATAATATTTCAAAGACAACTTTTTGGACTCGGTATGCGCACTATGAATTTGTAGTGATGCCATTTGGTTTGAATAATGTACCTGCGACATTCATGGACTTGATGAACCGAGTATCCCAACCGTACTTGGATCAATTTGTGGTGATATTTATAGATGATATCTTGGTATATTCCAAGTCAAGAGAGGAACATGATACTCATATTCGAGTAGTTCTTTAGACACTTCGCGAGAAGAAGTTGTATGCCAAATTGTCAAAGTGCGAATTTTGGTTAGCCAAAGTTGCTTTCCTTGGTCACATAGTCTCTACAGAAGGAATAATAGTAGATCCAAGAAAGATTCGAGATATAGTGGATTGGCAACCTCCAAAGAATATTTCTGAGGTTCATAGTTTCTTGGGACTTACTGGTTATTATAGACGGTTTGCGAAGAACTTCTCAATGTTAGCTTTGTCGCTAACTAAATTGTTACGAAAGGATATGCCATTTGTCTCGTCGGAGAAATTTCAAGAAAGTTTTGAAAGGCTCAAGAGGATAGTAACAGAGGCCCCCGTATTGGTACAACTTGAGGCAGGTAAAGACTATGTTGTTTTCAGTGATGCATCCCATAATGGATTGGGTGTGTGATGATGCAAGATGGAAAAGTTGTGGCTTATGCCTCAAGATAGTTAAAGAATCATGAGAAAAATTATCCGATTCAAGATCTAGAATTACAACCGTTGTGTTTGCATTGAAAATCTGGCGTCATTATCTGTATGAGGAATGATGTCATATTTATACGGATCACAAGAGTCTAAAGTACTTGTTGACTCAGAAAGAACTGAACATAAGGCAAAGAAGATGGATCAAGCTTTTAAAGGATTATGGTATAATTATTGATTATCATCCCGGAAAGGTGAATATAGTAGAGGATGCACATAGCCAAAAGATTTTTGCCTCTATACGGTCTTTGGATACGCATATGTCATTAAAGGAAGATGGTGCCTTGATTGTTGAGCTTAAGTTAAAACCTATGTTTTTGGATTGGATAAAAGAGCTACAAGGTCAAGATGAGAAATGCTTGTCAAGAATTGCACAAATTGAAAAGGAAGAGGACAGAGATTTCAAAATAAGAGATGATGGATGTTTATATTATCGGGGAAGAATTTACATACCCGATAATAAAGAATTGAAGGAAGACGTTCCTTATGAAGCGCATTATAGCCCCTTGACGATGTATCCAGGCGGGAATAAGTTGTATCAGGATTTAAAAAGTCGTTGTTGGTGGCCTGGTATGAAAAGAGTTATATCGGAGTTTGTGGCAAAATGTTTGACGTGTTAGCAAGTGAAAGCTGAATGTAGTAAGAAAAGGGGGAAATATAAAGTTGCTGATTAGCCATATGTCTCTACACCTTATTAGCATGGATTACCAGGTGAGTACCTTATTTTAAGTATTTGAGATAAAAAATATTCAAACTAGAATGTTTAAATTTATATATGTTTTATAATATTGATTATTTTATCTTTATATGTATGGAAAAAGTATTATGAATGAGTTTTAGAGTATGAACTACTCCAAACCGAATCCATAATTAAAATACATGAAAGGATGCATTAAGACATGAAAGGATGCCATAACTAAAATGTATGAAAGGATGGATTAAGGCATGAAAGGATGCCATAACTAAAATGCATGAACGGATGCATTAAGGAATGAAAGGATGTCATAATTAAAATGCATGAACGAATGCATTAAGGAATGAAAGGATGTCATAACTAAAATGCAAGAACGGATGCATTAAGGCATGAAAGGATGCCATAACTAAAATGCATGAAGGGATGCATTAACGCATGAAAGGATGCCATAACTAAAATATATGAAAGGATGCAGAAGTTTCGTTCTTGTAGCCATACCTGCTCCCTGAAAAGAGAAGATCGAATCGTGCTACACGCTAAACGATTAATTGTTCCCTATTCTTTCTCCTCCATATCTACGGGATTTTCTTCCTCAATGGCGATGTCTAGACCTTGTTGGAATAAAGCGTCTAACACTTCGCCTTGCCACATGCCAAAATGACCAGATCCATCGAACAACTCCACCAAGAAATTTGAATTTGACATCCTCCTCCTCACTGGTCTAGATGAAGAGCTTGATGTCTCAACTGATCCGTATTTTGACATTTTAATTCTAACGAACAACATTCAATAGCACGAACTGTATCTTTTCATCAACATGACCATGAGGATAACCTTAACCGAAGCTCTGATGCCAATTATTGGGGAAACCGGTTTATTTCCCACACGAACGTAGTTTCAAAATTGACCTAAAATGTCAAGATCAAAACCACCAAAGGTTACACAGTGGACAAACCCGTTAAACTATTGAATATTGAAACACAATGGAAAAACCGAATAAAGAACAATAAAGGATAGAACACATCAAATTTACGAGGTTCGATGAGAATATCGTATACTCCTCGAGCACCACATCGGATGACAACTTCACTATCAATAAATATTACAACAAATGGAATTCTTTAGAATTCCCAAAGTGAGAGAATGAAGAAAACAAATGGTAGAGAGAACTTGTTTTGAGATGATTTCTAATGAAATACTTAGGCCTATTTATAGTTGAGTTTTAAGGACTAAACTTATAAATAACCTAATATTTTAAGGACCAAATATGAAATTCCCCTGTGCAAAAGTTTGGCCACCTACCAAAGATGAATTTTCAAATATGTACAAGTTGGTCACCTACCAAAGATGAATTTTCCAATGTGTACAAGTTAGCCACCAACCAAAGATGTCAACTTCGCCAACTTCTAACTTTGCCAACTTTCAAGCCAAACATAACACGATGTATATTGGGGATGTATTAGAATGAAGGTTTTTAACTCTTTCAGCCTATTTTAAGACGTAATCATATAGTCTGTGTGAGGTACCTCAAAGCTTTTCACTATGTATAGGAGGTTGCGTAGTTTGCAACAACGTACTGCAGTGAGTGTGGAGCTATCTTAATGTACACCATTCATAATAGGTAAAAATGAGACTCTTTGTTATGGTATACAAGGAAAAGGCATCTTGTCGATGAAGTAAAGGCATCTCGACCCCTCATGTAGATCCATAGTCATAAGCCGAGGTAAAGGTAACTCAACACCCTTAGAGTTAACTCATAGTTCTATAGGTACATAGAAAGCTCAATGTTTCTATAATTAGCAGGCGGAGGCTTCTCCGCATTGAAAGCCGTTTAAACTCTTTTTAGCCAAAGTAGAGGCATCTCAACGCTTAGCAGAACCAACTCTATGGTCTTAGCCAAAAAGAGAGGCATCCCAACTATGGCAGTATAGTAGAGGTATATTCATTGTGGAACACAACAGAGGATTATGGAGACTCGATGCTTAAGCAAATATATCGAAACTCCAAAACATGCATGAATTAATTGTTCAAATATTATTTGTTATCCTAAGAAGAGATTATTCGAAGTACTTTGGCTATGACTACCTTAGTGATTTTTTGCGGGGGTTATTCCTGCCAACATTACATGTTAGTAATTATTTTAGTTACTTACTTGTAAGGTGATGTCCGTGAGGCAATGTTGATGGCCATTGTAGAAGCTTACCATGCGTACTCCTAATGTCCTTGATTAGACAAAATCATCTAAGGTGTGACTCATTGTGATTTTGAGAGAGCTACCTCGAGCACTAGATTGATCCTCAATTGTGATATCATCCATCGCTTCTTGGACAACATACTTTGTAGCAGAATGGGCTCTCCATTCATATACTTGAAACTTTAGGCAAACATAGGTTTATTGGGTCTGAACTGGGAACTCATAGGAAGAATGATCTTGGTGAGCTCTGATGGGATGTTTCACACTTAACACACCAATTGTTGATAGGAACAAGTTTTTATCGTCGGTCGTTGATAATTCACCCCTTTTGATTTGGGAGGAGTACCACAATCAATGAGTAATGACCATTGAATGATGTTTATTTGGAAGAGAGATGATGACATAAATAGAACATGAAGTCTAGAAAGAGGAGAAAGTGATCATGATCCACTTCTTAATCATGGTTAAGGTGTATTTATAGTGACCCTAGTTAATGGTGTTAGACATACGATAATTATGGCTACTCGTACGCTAACAGGATAAATAGATATAGTCGTCAAATCCTGAATTTCTCTTTGGTTAATCACGTGAGCTCGTGAAAGGTCTTATCTATGCATTGTAGCTATGAGGCTATAATACCTGTTCTTGTAGGATATAGGTTCCTTAGAGGCTCCGATAAGCAGAGAGATCTATTTGGAGGTCTTGTCTATCAAATAAATAATAGTTTACAAAGATCATCTCTAAAGGTATAACAATCATAAAATTATATAAATCAAATTCCTAAAAATCTCAAAATTCCAAATTAAGCACTTTTACAATTTTGAAAAAAAACATATTGGAATATTATAAAATTTATGCACAAGGAAAAGAAAGGTTATCTTTTATTAAACCAAGTTCACTGTATTTATAACACACACTAAAACTTATCACAACATGCAAGATGTGAACCAACTCACGTAACCACCTAGCCACTCCGCATAACAATCACATAACAAACTATACCAGCTACAATGTCAGTAGCATTAGTTACACGCTAACATTCTCCCTACTGTATCAATCTCGAAATCTGCAGAGCCAAAAACATGAACTTTATGCTGAAAAACTAGAAAATATGACTTAGAGTGGGGTTTTGTAAAACCATCAGCCAATTGACACGATCCATGAACATAATTGACACACAACGAACCATCAGGAACCTTCTCATGAACAAAAATAAATATCAAGCTCAATATGTTTATATTGATCATGAAAGACAGGATTAGCGCTCATAGCAACCACACTTTTATTGTCACACCACGCAACAAGAGTCTTGATACAAACAACACCCATTTCCATAAGAAGAGTACGAAGCCAAACAATCTTCGATACTATATCAACTATACCTTGATGCTCTGCCTTAGTAGTAGATATTGAAACATATTTTTTTTCTTCGAACACCAAGACACAAGATTATCACAAAGATAAATACAGTAACCCGAAACAAAGCATCTATCATCAAAATTACTAGCCTAGTCCGCATCCGAAAACGCACTCAAGCCAAGTGCATTAGACGAGGCACAAAACACCAAAGTACAATCCAGCGTGCCACTCAAATAACGTAAAATACGTTTCACCACTAACCAATGCAACTCACAAGGTTGATACATATATTGAGCAACTCTCCCAACACTAAAGGAAATATCCGACCTAGTGTGACTGAGATAAAGTAAAGCCCCCACCACACTGTGATACAAATGAGGATCATCAAGAGGTCGCCCTATATCATGTGTAAGCTTAGGCGTTGAAACCATTGGTGTTGGAGCAGACCTTGCATCACCCATGCCCGTACGATCTAACACCTCGTGAATATACTTCATTTGACTCAAAAACAACATATCATCACGCCGAACAACTTCAAGCCCATGGAAAAAAATTCAATTCACATCTTTTAACAAAAATTTGTTACCAAGTAAAACCTCCACCTCTATAATCAAATCCTCATAATTTCCTGTAATCATAATATTATCTACATAAACACACAATGATCACCATCACACCGAACAAATAAGGAAGCATCTGCTTGTGTCCCAACAAATCCGAGATCAAGCAAAAAATAGCAAAGTTTAGAATACCAATTCTTCAGAGCTTGCTTTAACCCATAGAGGGTCTTCTCCAATTAGCAAACAAGATGAGCACCATCAGAGAAGTGTCGTTCAAACCCAGGTGGTTGAACCATAAAAACGTCCTCAATAAATCCCCATTGAGAAATGCGTTATTCACATCAACGTGGTGAAGCTTCCAATTGTTACGAATCACCAAGGAAAACACAACGTTCACTATAGAAGATTTCACAACTAGACTAAAAGTGTCTCTAAATCGTGCCCCGGTACTTGAGAAAAGCCCTTCGCAACCAATCGAGCTTTATAACAAGCAACTGAGACATCATAATTTTTCTTTACATGAAACATCCACTTACAACCAATCACATTTCTATTTTCAGGAAACAGAACAAGCTTCCACGTACCGTTGCGTATAAGAACATTATACTCCGCAACAACAACCTCTTTCCAATGGGGTAACACCAAAGCTTGCGTGACAGACGTATGCTTCTCTATATCATCCACAACTGGCAACGCATGAAAAGGTTGTGGCTTAAATATTCCACATTTACTCTGAGTGAGCATCGGATGAGAATTAGACAAAGATGGAACAGGAGCATCAACATCAATGGAAGATAAATCTCCAGCGCCAGCCATAGACCCAGCACCGACCAAGTCAGCCTCACGTAAAGGTGAACCATTATCATCACACAATGGAGCAACATGATCATAAACAAAATGATCATTACAAGGCTGGATAGAAACACACAAACGAGCTCCTCCAGCAGCACAACACGATTCATCAGCACTAGACAGAACACCCTCATTAGCACGCAAAGAAGATGCACCATCTCCACAACCAGGCGCAACAGTAGTTCCACGCAAGGAACCATCTCCACCACCAAAAATAGACCCCACAACAGCAGGCTCAGCCACCACAGTCGTAGGAACAACACACGATGGGTCACACACAGAACCACCTCGCTGCGCACCACCACCAGATTGACACAAATTGGCAGCACCAGGAACAATAAATAAACCAGCTGTCACGAATAAAAGCAGTAGGTAACAAATCTGTATAACTAACAGACGCAAAAGAAAAAACATGTTCATAAAAAATAACATGCCTAGAAAGATAAATACGCCCATCAGTAGCCAAGCAAAAATATCCCTTGTGACGGATGCTATAACCGAGGAAAGTGCACGGCTTGGACCTAAAATCAAACTTACGAGATTGAAACGGCCGTAAACAAGGAAAACACCGACAACGAAAAACCCTTAAATGATCATACTGAGGTACCTCACCAAACAACTTCTCAAAAGGCGAAACACCACCCAAAACCTTGGTAGGTAACCGATTAATTAAATGAGCTGCCGTTACAACCACATATGACCAAACAACTGAGGATCATCAAGAGGTCGCCCTACATCATGTGTAAGCTTAGGCGTTGAAACCATCGGTGTTGGAGCAGACCTTGCATCACCCATGCCCGTACGATCTAACACCTCGTGAATATACTTCGCACCAGGAACAACAAATAAACCAGCTGTCACGAATAAAAGCAGCTGTCACGAATAAAAGCAGCAGGTAACAAATCTGTATAACTAACAGACGCAAAAGGAAAAACATGTTCATCAAAAACAACATGCCTAGAAAGATAAATACGCCCATCAGTAGCCAAGCAAAAAATATCCCTTGTGACGGATGCTATAACCGAGGAAAGTGCACGGCTTAGACCTAAAATCAAACTTACGAGATTGAAACGGCTGTAAACAAGGGAAACACCGGTAACCAAAAACCCTTAAATGATCATACCGAGGTACCTCACCAAACAACTTCTCAAAAGGCGAAACACCACCCAAAACCTTGGTAGGTAACCGATTAATTAAATGAGCTGTCGTTACAACCACATATGACCAAAGCTTCAACGGTAACGAAGCTTGAGCCAACAACGCCAAAGCCATGTCAACTATATGTCGATGTTTACGCTCAACAACACCATTTTGTTGATAAGTGTGAGGATAAGTAACCCAGTGAACGATGCCATCTCCTTGAAGAACAGTGGATAAACTACGAAATTCACCACCCTAATCACTTTGAACCATCTTAATACTTGCACCAAACTGAGAATGAATAAGTTTCTGAAACAAACAAAAAGCATTCAAAGCCTGACACTTAGCAATCAACAAGTAAACCCACACATGACGAGTGCAAGCGTCAACAAATGAGACATAATATTTAAATCCATTAGACGTGACATGAGAAGGTCCCTAAAGACCAGTGAATATCAATTGAAATAGAGCATTATACACAGTATGTGAATCATCAAACGACAACTTATGATTTTTACCCATTTGGCAAGCAACACAAACACAGTTATTCATATCACCATTAAGACCACAATTACATAAACGACTAACTTTTAGCACAACGTCATGAGCAGGATGCCCTAAACATCTATGCAATACATCAAAATCAACACGGGCAGAATTGACCTCCATATTACTTTCTTTCGAACAAACACACAAAGAATCAAACTCATACAAGCCTGCATTATCTCGTCCTTCAAGCAAAACCTCCCCGGAATCCTCATCACGAACAACACACCCAAAAGCATGGAACTCCAAGAACACTCCATTATCACTAGCAAGTTTAGATACCAAAAGAAGATTTTTAGTAACAAATGGCACATGTAACAAATAATTTAAATATAATTGACGAGAAGAAGTGGTAAGGCTAGACCGACCCACATTACAAATGGACAAGCCTTTACCATCTCCAAGAATGAGCTTACCAGCTCCATGAAAAGAAGACCCATCCTCCACTAATGACGCATCAGCCGTAACATAGTGCGTGTCCCCATAATCAACACACCAAGATTGTTGTTGACAACCACGATGATAACGAATAGAACCACCACGACCATATGTACCAACCATCGCTGTACCAGACTACTCTCTACCCCTGTACATCCACACACCTGGCCTCCAGAATTAGAATTATAAGTGCACAAGTTTGCAGAATAAACGTTACCAACAGAGGAAGAGGCAGCCGACGACATCGCAGTGCCAACACCCGGAAATGACTCATCAAAACGATACCAGCATCGATATATAAATGACCCAGCTTGCCACAAAGCTGACACTGAAATCTGTTCCTACCATGACCTCGACCACCATACGACGATTATCCGTGCCCACATCACGAACTAGACGAGCCCCTCGCACCCTGAGAACTAGATTTAAACGACGAGGCACGAAGAGATGCAACACTCACGGAATCATCATGAGCTTGACCACCATCACCAAAGGAAGTAGCCACCGTAAGCATGGCCATATTTGCACTGATATGCAAACTATCAAAGTGATCAAAGTTTATTTGCTGTGTCTCAACATCAATAAGCATCAAAATAACACCTTCAAGAGAAAAGGGCTCACGACTGGTAGTAATCACAGCTACGAAAGGTTGATATTCCACCGAATGACCATTTAGAATAGTAACGACCTGTTCATACTCAGAAATCGGTGCTCCACAAGAAGCAAGAGCATCACAAATCTCTTTCACCTGAGCAATGAACCCACGCATATCAGAATCACCCTTGCGAACCAGTTTCAACTTATAATGAAGATTCATAATTGTTGAAGGAGATTTATGCGCAAAATATTTGGTGATCTTGTTCCAGATCTCAGCCGCAGTTCGGCTCGGACGAGGTGAGGCAGAAGCGAAGGTCCAACAGTGGAAAGAAGCCAGGATACGAGTGCACTATCCTGAGCCACAAAGGTCTCGAATTCATCATTGACAACAACAGAACCATCGGTAATTGCACGCTAACAATACAAGTACCAATATAATAATTTAACTATAACAGAAAGACCAAATGGAGGTATTAAATCTATTTTATACTCTGCTGCTAATTTAAACCAAATTTAATAGTGTTTTTCTTGTCAATACAAATAATAATAAAAATCTTTAAAAGAAAATAAAACATAAAAGAAGGAAGATTTCGTGGAAATCTGTCACCTTAGATTTCTTTACTCGTGTGTCTTTTTTTCGTGATCGAAAGGTAAACGGTAATTAATAATGAAATTTATGCATCAACAATTATATGGCTTAAACTAAAAATAAGTCCTTAATTATATTTATTTTCTTTAAGTCCTTAAATTAACTTTTAGTTAAAACAAATCTTTCAATTATTGAGATGACTATCCAGCTTAGTTGGTAGAGCACAAAGTTCTTAACTTTGAGATCGTGGGATCGAGTCCCACGGAGGGCATTTCAAAATTCGGAGGTCTTCTACGGAAACTGCTCTCAATCTGGTGTTGGGGGAGCCTACTATCTTACCTTCCCCTTACCCCATTACATATGGGAACAAGGGACAACCAAATCTTTCAATTATTATATATAACCCCTTTAAGTATTTAAATTATTTTTGTCAAAATAAGCTTCTAAACTATACACAATTTTATTTTAAGTCTCTAAATTATTATTTTTATCAAAATAAATATTTAATTTTATGTAACATGTCAACATCACATTGGTCGAAAAAAGTTTTTTTTATTGATAAAATAGCATGACTTAAAATAATTACATATAGTAATTTAAATACTTAATTTTACCAAAAAAAATCAATTTAGTGACTTAAAAAAGGTAAATCGTTTTATGGAGAATGAAGTGATTTTTCCGTTAACGTATAAACTGTTTTACATTTTTTTTTATTTAAAACAAACACCTAAAAAATGAAAATATTTTCCATAAAATCATTTACATGAAACAAACACACCCTTATTTTTACGTAGCCTAATTATACTACGAAATAAAAGGTGACGACTCAAGAACACTTCCAATTTCAACTCTTGAGCCTGCGAATTCTCCAAACAAACAATGGCAGCCTCAATGTTGAAAAACAAAGCTTCATCTTCTAACTCACCATCATCGCCTTATTCTCAACACTTGCCGTTTCCGATCATCGATCGAATCCCACCTTCACTTTTAATTCCACGACATAATCTCCGGCAAAAACGCCACTGCAGTTCGCGTTGCCAGCACATCCTCGACTAAAAGTTCCGAACCATTATTTGGCGATATTTATGTGATCGATGACCCTTTGACGATCGACCCCGACATCAACTCCAAAAAGGTGGGAAAAGCACAGGGAATGCATGCATACTCATCTCAAACTGAAATTAGCTTGCTAATGGTGCTCAACTTTGCTTTCACGGAAGGCAAATACAATGGCATCACTCTCAGCGTTTTAGCGTGCAACGAGGTTCTTAACACCGTGCGAGAGATGCCGATCGTCAGTGGAACGGGCTGCTTCCGATTTGCTCGAGGCTATGCTCAGGCGAGGACTCACTCAATCACTCTTGTCCATGCAATTGTGGAGTATAATGTTTATGTATTCCATTATTGCTGATGATCAGTCTGATTTCTATGATTTATTATTGCTTATATTCATGGGTTTAACTTGCTTAATAAGTTATGATTTCGGCTTCCCTATCTAAATGTATGTACGATAAAATGTTTTGTATATTTTGTCTGTACATTCATGTGAGTTGTTTTGTATATGTTTTGTGTGTGTACGATAAGATACTAAAATATTGGTAAGATTTTGCATAACGTTCTAGGGGAGAGAACGGTCGAAATACTAGTGAGGGAGCGTTCTCACCTACTTGTGGTGTAAATGATAATAATGACAAGATAATAATACTATATGTGTTATAACCATAAGAACCTTATGAGTTAAGATTCCATGAGACTTATGCCTATGTTTGTTGCTCGAGAAACGATAAAGACACCCGAGCTACTTGTACGTATGACGATCGTCTAAGTATATATATGTGAAATATCTGGATATATACCAGCAGTGCTAAGGAACTTTAGTATCAGTGCGAATGCACCTTCGTATTAGTGCTGAGGCACTTTAGTATGAGTGCTAAGTCATCTCCGTGTATTGACGACAACACCAATAAATATATGTATATTTGATGTTTGGTTATCTATCATGCTTATTATATTATGTCATTTTGAGGTTAAAGACACAATATTTGTATACTCGTGGTGAGACTCTTAGTAGAAGACTAAATGAAGCATGAGACTCGTACTATAGTGATAGAAATGTCAAACCCTGAGTAGGTAGCACGTGATTCAAGTTATGCATGTCCCTACTACTTAGTACAATGTCTTTTAGAAGCTTATGTTTATCAAATTCTCATGCTGGTCTAGATTAGCGATTATATTATTGGGTTTTGTAAGCTCAGCATTTGGATGTTTTCCGTTGGCAGGTCAGTAGCTTGTGCAGTTCGTGGAGCACCATCACGACAGGGCTTTCCAGCATCTCCGATAGAGTACTATAATGTAGCTTTAGTGGGCATGTGTATTCATAGAACCTTACTCAAATATTTGAGTAGTAAACTTCAAGATGTATTATTTTGTTTTAGAGTATGTGTAATGGAGCTCCGGTTTTGTAAAATGTTTTATATCAGTTATTTATGTTTTAATTATGATACTATTCATTGAGTTTAAAAGGAAAATGAACATGTTTTGAAAATCAGGGGTTGCTTCGGTAGCCCAGTGTGACACTTAAAGTCCAATCGGGTTTAGGGTGTTACATTCATCTTCTTCCTCACTAGAATCACTCTCTTCTCTGATAGACTTTAGCACAATCCCCAAGTTCTTCTTTTCCACCTTTTTCTCATCCTCATTCGTCTCGTTCGTGAGTCTTATCTCATGGGTGAGAAGAGACCCAATGAGGTCATCAAGTGTAAGAACTTCTATGTCTTTGGCTTCTTCAATAAATGTCCTCTTGGATTCCCAAAATATTGACAAGCTATTAAGAAATTTTCTCACAATTTCTTTATTCGTGTAAAATTTCCCAAAAGCCTTTAACTCTTTTATGATGGCTGTAAAATGATATGATATTGCTTTAATGTCTTTATCAGACTTCATTTTAAAATCCTCATAATTGAATATGAGAATGTCAATCTTTGACTTCTTCACTCGAGTTGTATTAATAGTATAATTGTTATTTATAATTGTCATTATTCAATAATTTCAAGTTCGAGTTTAACAATTAAACTGTAAATTATTACTTCTTAAAACAACATTTCGGTGTGGATAGCCATGGCCATGAAAAATGTGCAAGATTTCAGTCCAATCTGGTGCATGGCCAAGAACAATTACAGGAGTGAAAGTTTCCATAGGACTGAACACAGAATCCGGAGGCGTTGGCACCCCATTTCGCAACACATTTGTCAATGCAAGTCTCAGAGTCACATTTTCCACCGCCGGGGGCGGCAATAACATCATGGCAAGCCTCTTGCGCCACCTCTCCAGTTATCATCGACACAACTGCAATAAATTTTGTATCCAAATTATATTAATATTTGAACGATAGAGGATGCATTGGATGTTAAAAATTGAAACAAAATATCAAATACTATAGAATTGAGCAAATTAGGTTGGGAGGATCTCTATTATAATATAATTCAACAATATCATATTTGATCCAAATTAATTAATCAATAAATTAGATATCAGTAATTATGAAAAAACATAAAACAAAATAAACCAACATAACAAAGCAAAAAAGAAGAGAGTGGCAATGTTGTAATAAGAAAATTTAGCCATATTTCAGATTTCAGAATGAATTGCGTTTGTATTAAGGAGAAGGGAAGGGATGGATGAGTGTTTTATAAGCTGAGGGTGTTTCAGAAATAGAAGGACAATTAAGTCTGATCTCATAAAATCTGATTAATTTTATTCTCTCATTAGTTAAAATCCAGCCTTGCTTTTTATATATTTATTATTATTATTATTACTTTCAATAACCATCGACCGATCTAGTTAGAGGCGGAACACAGTAAAGACTAGTGGGATCATGGCTCCCAAAATTTGAAAAATTATAATTTAACTCTTAATTTAAAAAAAATAATTTGTCCCTACAAATTTTTTAGGAATTTTAAGCTTTGAATTTTTTGATCGTTCTTAATTAAACCCTTCCATAATTTTTAAAAATTCTCATTAAGCCTCTCAAAATTTTAAAATTTTAGTTAGACCCTATTTTTTTTTTGAAAAAATGTAATTTTTCTCTTTTAAAATTATGGGTTTAAGAAGTTGTGTCTATAGAATATGTTTCGAGTAAATTTTTCTGAAACATATATTACCTTATAATCACAATACTATTAAAAATATTATTATTTAAAAAAAATAATATATAAATAAACTTTGTTTATTATAATATCCAAGATATAATTCAAACATTCATATTGGATAAATAATAAAGTATTACAATTTCAATCGTAATGTGCAAAACCATAACCTACTTCAGTAGCTTTACAGCACACAAAATGGATTTGAATTGACTTGTTGAATGAAATAATTAGGGTAAACTATATCATATACCACCGAACTTTAGGCATTTCATTTATACCATTGAACTGTCAATTTTATCAATTATAGTACTGAATTTTAATTTTCCTGTCAATTATACTATTGAACCGTTATGCCGTTAACGACATGATGACGTGAATGACGTCTGTCTATATAGACACCTCACCAAAATGAAGACGTTTTGATTCGTCTATTAATGATTTAATGGTCCAGTGGTATAATCGGAACAAAATGTAGAGTTTAATGCTATAATTGACAAAATTAAAAGTTTAATCGTATAAATGATTTAACATCTAAAATTTGGTGGTATATCGTGTAGTTTACCCAAATTAATTGTATTGGTTATTATGGAAAGTTAAAAATAATACTATTTTGAATTATAATAGAAAGTTGGAAACAAATTTGTTAAAATTTAAGGAAAATCTCGTGTTTTGATTTCATTTTTTTTTCTTGATTTACTCACTTTGTCTGGTAACTAATTATATGCTGACAGCTTTTTTTCTTAATAAATTTCATTTCGAGGTTGTACAGTTGACTATGCCAAAGTAACATCTTTCGACCATGTTATATTTTAGGTACGCATTTTCTTTCGACCATGTTTACGATGCTTTTTTCCATTCAAATAGCTAACTTTATTTCATAATTTACAGCTCCAATATACAGGAAAGTTTATATTGTAGCTTACTTCAATTCATACTTCAAAAGCCCTTTAGTATTAATACTCCCATTCAAAGAATCGACGCTTTTCTCTTGTAGTATTGATACATCCATAAATATCGGTATTAATTTCGTAGTCGATGTTTTAAAAATCTCATAAGCTTCATCTTGCCCTAAAACATTGGCCTTTTCGTCAACACAGTCTACTATTTCGTCCTGCATAATTATGTATAAGAATAGCCATGAGATCAATATTATCAAGCACGTCCCCTTCTCCCTTGGCAATTTTCATTGAAAGAAAATTGACATGTAATAACAAATAATTATTTTAAAAGTAAAAAATTAAAAAATATAAAAAAAGTTCTTAAAAAACTGTAAATCCTGAAATTTCTTTTGAAACTCATTTTTATTTTTTTTAAAAAAATACAATACTGTTTACATTTTTAACGATTTTATTAATTTATTTTTAAAATTAAACATCATTACAATTTTGAAAGATATAAGTTCTATTTCTTTTGATATTTTTGAATTTTTACTTATTTTTTGAACTTTTTTTATTTCCTAATAATTTTTAATTTTTGTGTTTTTAAGGAATTTTTAAAACTTTTATTACATATGAAAGTTTTTATTTAGGTCATACCAATTTTTAAGAGTAAAGTACATAAATGGTTCCCGATCATAAAGCATTGCTTTTTAGAGTCCCATAAATATTAAAAGTTATAAAAATGGTCCCTCGTTATAAGGTATTGATTGGTCAAGTCTCGATTATTAAATGTAACAAAATGACCATCCGACTATTCATATGTTCCAAATTTTTCATTAAAAAAAATTTTGTTGACAACATTCTGCGGTGGACGTGTTGAGACGTTTCTCTGCCCTGGCGACGGAGAGTGCAAATAGTACACTTCAGACGGTGTAACTAGTATCAAAAAAGTAAGTGTTTATCCTCCATGAATCAGATAAAATACCAAATTGTAGAGTCGCCACCAATCTTTGATATGGTGAGATTGGTCACCAAAATGTCATATTATTTTAATAAAAATTCATAAGAATATTATTAAAATAATACAACTCGAGTCTGCTTTACCAGAAAAATGAGTTCGGGAGTCGGTTACGTATGGGAAAGAATTAGCATTCCCACAACGCCCAAAATTGGTACCGATATTTATTAATTAAATGTCTTTACAGTAAATTATAAATTTGTAATTAATTTAATTTAAAAATAATAGAAATACTAAATAATTAATAAATAATATTTAACATAGATATTAATAATCTTATTATAGCATTTAATATTGAAATTATATTATCAAATTATGTATTATGTAGATATTAATAATCTTATTATAGCATTTAATATTGAAATTATATTATCAAATTATGTATTATGTATAACAATAAACCTAAAATACTAATAATAATTAATCATATAATAATTTTATATTTAAAACATATAATATTGAAATTAATTATCTCAATTCGAAATAATACTATAATTATGTATTAATTATGTAACTTACCCTTATTTACTAATAAGGGTTAAAATGTAAACTAGTTAATATTTAGGGACTAAATAATTAATAAATGAGTTCGGGAGTCGGTTACGTATGAGAAAGAATTAGCATTCCCACAACGCCCAAAATTGGTACCGGTATTTATTAATTAAATGTCTTTGCAGTAAATTATAAATTTGTAATTAATTTAATTTACAAATAATAGAAATACTAAATAATTAATAAATAATATTTAACATAGATATTAATAATCTTATTATAGCATTTAATATTGAAATTATATTATCAAATTATGTATTATGTATAATAATAAACCTAAAATACTAATAATAATTAATCATATAATAATTTCATATTTAAAACATATAATATTAAAATTAATTATCTCAATTCGAAATAATACTATAATTATGTATTAATTATGTAATTTACCCTTATTTACTAATAAGGGTTAAAATGTAAACCAATTAATATTTAGGGACTAAATGTATAATTAACCTAAATATATGTATGTATATAAGGACTAAAATATAAATATACAAAATGAAAATACCAAATTAAAATACGAATAAACCAGATTTCGATGACCAAAATGAAAGGCTTACAAATCTGGAGGTACCACACGTGTAGTTTAACCATGCAAAAATTATAAAGATACCCTCCCCCAAAACGATGTCATTCGAAGAGGGTATATATAGCCGAAAACTGGCCCTCTAAGGGTCATTTCTCCCATTTCTCTCGTCTCTCTCTCTAAACCGAGAGAACCTCTCGGTTCTCTCTAGCTTCCTCGCCTAAGGAAGACTGGTCACCAGTCGGCGGCCATGTGCCACCGTTATCTGCCACCACCGGTTACCACCCACGATGGCCGGAAAACACTAAACTTTCCTAAAATATAGATCCAAGCCTCCTCTACCCAAATTCGAACCTCTTATTTACTAAACACCAACCAATCGACGTAGATCTTGATTTTTACCTTTGGTAAAATTGACTTTCCGACGACCTTTGGGCTTTGATGATGGTAAGTTCTCTCACTCTCTTCTTTTTTTGCTCGTTGTTCCTCTATGTTGTTGTGTATGTTGTTGTGGGTGCTTGCCTCTATCTCTCTTTTTTCTTTGCAGGGTGAACCATATTTATAGGGCTCTTCGATGCCCTTTTTTTATCTGGTTAAACGAAGGAATCCCGCTGAGTCACCGGAGCTACGGTGGTGACTCACCATAGGGGTGCGACGTGTACGGTTAATTTGCATCTTCTGGAGAGTTCTGGAGTGCTCTGATGAGATTTGGAGAGGCGACAATGATGTGGTAGCCTTCGGTTGGAGCGATGGAGGTGGGGAGATGATAATCGTAGGGTTTCTGCTTGGCTTGATATGAACCCTTGATCTGCATGGAGATCGAACAACTAGGATCTGCTGGCGGCGCTGGAGTTGAGATGAAACCCTAGCTGCACGGGCTTTTTTTGTTGGGCCTGCTGGATACGGGTCTGGCTCGGGTTATTGGATCTAGGCCTGAAATGGTTATTGGGCCTGGATGTAATATGGGCCTGTGAGCCTGCTTTGTAACCAGGCTTGTGAGCCTTCTTTGTAACCGGGCCTTCGGGCTATATAAATAATAATATATATAATTATTATATATATATAATAACGTATATAATAAACGTCACTCAGATGAAAACTAGTGTCTACAGCTGCCCCTCTTTGCTTTATATTTTCTATAAGCAAGAATAAAGCAAAGATAATAAGACAAGTTTTCGTCGAGTGAACTTCTTGCTTTGATGGGAATTCGTTCCACTACTCTTACGTGGAGAGCGAATTTTGATCTGACCTTGCTCCTGTTTCACTACTCTTTTGTGATGGCTAAGAATTAACTTTGCAAATGATTTGCTTTACTACTTTTCCATGAAGGTTTAATTTGCATGACTTCATTGTTATTTCATGAAGGCTCCATATTTTGTTGAAAAATCCGTTCCACTACTCTTCCGTGGAGATTGATCTGGGATGACTTGAACATAATCTGTTTCACCACTCTTCTGTGAAATTCAGATTCAAACTTGGATTACTCCACTACTTTTTCGTGAAGTTCTAATACTTTGCTGAAAAATCCGTTCCACTACTCTTCTGTGGAGACTGATCTGCTTTTACTTCACTACTCTTCCGTGAAGATTGAAAATTATTGACTTGACAAGAATCTAATTTCACTACTATTTCATGAATATCAAATTCAAAATTGAATTCGCTTCCACTACTCTTCCGTGGAGTTTGATTCTTGAAAGAATCATCTTGCTTGAGATATTTTCAAAAATTTCATTTTCTTGAAAATTGAATGAGAAACTTGGAAATTCATTTTCTCATTCTTCAAACAACTTGTTGGATGGGTATGCCCCAATAATTCTTTTGTATGGATTGCGTTCATCTATTCTTCAGATGTTTGCCTCTCCAAACATGACTCATGTATTTGTGATTTGGGTTCTACCTTATACTTGTAAGGTTTTTCGTCCCTGCATCTTCTTGTAAATGCAATCAAATATATCAATGTAATGCATGATGAATGCAAATGATGTTTTTATGAATGCATGAATGTATCTATCTTCGTTTGACTCCGAAGTTTTGATCTTTTTTTTTTCAAGGCTGTATAGCAACTTATGCTGTAAAACTGGCAGTTATGAAGAATTATCTAATCAACTTGTATCTTGGTATCTTCTCTTGCCTTTAGAAGAACTGTTTCATTTATGGGACCTTTTCCATACCTAGAATTATGAATTTGTTTCCCCATTTCTCTTGATAACACCATTTGTCTCTATCTGAACTTGAGTAGAAATCTAGTAAAGCTTTTGTCTTTGAAAAGAGAATCTATCATCTTTAAAAAGACAATCTATCATTCTTGCAAAATGTAGACATAACTATGCCAAACGCATCAGAGATTTAATCAAGATATCAGCTACGTTTGTTCTGATTTGACTCTTGAAACACATCACAAGAAGAATTTATCCTAATTTCTTTCTTGTCTCCACATCTAATCATATTTCTTGAAATGAATTATAAAAGGATTTATCCTAATTCCTTTCATGTCTCCATATCTAATCGTATTTCTTGAACAAGGTTCTTCAAACCTGTTGAGTTAATCGATTGACGGAATCGGCCAAGAGGGGGTGAATTGGCAATAAAAATTTTGGTGGAAGCTTTTGCAGAATATTGAAAGAAATTGCATAGCGATTTAGAGTGGTTCGACTTTCTCAACCAAAGTCTACGTCCACTACCTTAGCTATCCACACTAAGGATTTTCCACAAATTCACTAATTTGTTTTTCTTTTGAGGACAAAGAGTAACCTTACAAACCCTTAAGAATTATACCCCAAATTCTTGAGAACACTCTCTCCCAAAGAGAACAATACAAATTTGCAAACTTACAAGGAAATCCTCACAAGGTAGATTGTTTGCACAATTCTAGAACAAAGAAAAGAACACTCAAGAATGAATACAATTGAGCACAATAAGTGTTCTTGAAAGCAAAATGAATATTGAATGAAAAATAGGCTTGAAATGCTCAAACTTGAGGTTTGATGCTTTCTCTTTGATTTTCTCTTGATTCTAGTTGCTTGATGTTTCTTGTACTTGATCAATGGCTTCTAAGCTTGATTAAATACACCTTGAATCACTTTTGAACGTTGGGGACCATTAATGAAGATAATATAGCCGTTTTAGTGTGAAATCAATTAATAAAACAACTTGGAGCGTGGGGGGAATCGATACCCCATAGGGGGAATCGGTTCCCTAAGTGTAAAATTCAAATATTTCGACCGTTGAACAGTGGGGGGAATCGGTACCCCCTGGGGGGAATCGGTTCCCTCCGAGCATACTGGAATTCTCGGAGCCAAACCATTCAGGGGGGAATCAGTTCCCTCTGAGCAATCTGGAATTTTTGGCTTTGAAATGGTTCGAAATATTTTGTAAAATCGTTTTGAAATTATTTTAAGATTAAAACTTAATTTTACACTTGAGTAAGGATTAAAAATGACATTTTAAAGATTTGGAGTAATATTTTGATATTCTAATAATTATATCGAATATACTTAGAAAATCTTTTTGGAAAATCTTAAAATTCATTTAACTTAATTTGTTATATCAAAATATCAAAATTTTTTCAACAATCTCCCACTTTTTGATATAACAAAACATTTTAGTAATTTTAAGATTTTGAAATCAAAAACGACGTTTTTGAAAAATTACTCCCCCTTACTTTAACACTTCTCCCATTTAAAACATTTAACACTTCTCCCCATTTCTCTTAAATCAAAAAGAATCGTAAAAGATTTTAAACAAGGTTTTTGAAATCATTTAGCCAATTTGATTATAGTTTAAGCTGCTAAGATCACAATCAAGAGAAACGTTAGCCATTAGTTTCATAATCAATATTCATAAACAATGTGATATGGCAAAATTGGTCATATATCTAACATGATGTAAATGATGCAATAAATTTAACTAAACCAAATATATAAATTCAAACATCCAAACAAATCCAAAGTCTAACAATCCTCAAAATAAAACATTCCAAAATATTCAAAATGTTGAAACAATAATCTTTTAATTCAAAGTTCTAAAGCTAAACACAGAATCAAACATCCGGATCGGGAGGAGGAAAATGAGCTCTCATAGCAGCCATCTCATGTGAGAGTGCATCAATACGTTCATTCATCGAAGCGTTGTTTGTGCGCATCTCTCGGAGGATTTCTAATTGTTGAGCTCCCATTGTGGATAAATGGGATTCTATAGAAGTAAAGCGCGAATCCATGGTAGCATATAGGAAATCGAATGTCTCCATAAAAGATTGAAAATATAGAGGCATTTGATGCGTTTGTTGTGCTTGCTCCTCGGGCTGCTCAAGCTCATATTCATCTTCATCGATGTCTCACATTAATTGTTCAAGCTCGGGATCATCATCACCTTCTGGTGGAGCTCGTGAAGAACTAACTCCCGGAGTATTTTCAGATGATCAAACCCATTCACCGGTTTCCTTATCCTTTGTCCATCCCACTCTCGTTAAGGAAAGAAGATTAATTTGTTTCTTTAGAGGAAAAGAGGCATCTAGACCAAATCCAAGCCCGGCTTTAGTAAAAAGATTACTCAAAATGCAACCGTAAACTAGAGATGAACAGAGTTTCTTGTTAGGAACAAGATTTACGGTTTTAACAATTTCAGCAAAAATGATATGAGGTAGGTTTATTTTAATACTATTTTCGAAACAATGTAACCACCAAAGATCCAAGGCTCTAAGAGTATAATAACGACCTCCGGATGGTTGAAACCACCAAGAAATCATTAGATGAAGAAAACGTTCATGAAGGTCTAAGACACTCGCACTATCCCTTCTTTTATAACGAGAACCTAAAATTTGTTTTTCATTTGAAATACCATCGTTATCTAATCCTAATGCCTTGGCTATGTAAGCCGAGTTAATATGTAAGAATTGTCCTAGGAGGTAGGAACGAACTTCTATGGTCTCAGTTTGAGCTCAGTTTTTGACACAAACAGCATTAGAATAAAAGATGCGAACAAGTTGATGGTAAACTATAGGTTCAAGGTCACAAAGTTTATCAAATTTCCACTATTGTAAAAGAGGAAGATATTTAAAATTAATATCTAAGATAGCTTGACGAGAAGGGATACGTTCTTCTCTAATTTTGTAAGAGTCGAAATATTGATAATACCAAAAACGATGATTTCTAGGACCAGGATGATTGAAGCATGAATTTTGGATAGTTAGATTGGGATCAACTGGATTAGGATTAGGAATTGGAATTTTAGGAATAGGAGGAGGATTTGGAGGTGGATTTGGTTGACGGTACGAGCGACTAGATGATGACCTAGCACATTTAGGATTGAACATGATTTAGGAAATCAGAATAGAATGGATAACCTGCAATTTAGAAAACACATGTATGCAATTCAATAAATCCCAAAACTCAATTGAGTCCTCAATATTTCAAGGTTCTCTAAATCAATCCTAATGGGCAAAGTTTTTGAAAACTATTGAAAAATAAGATTTTGAAAAACAATATTTGTATAGTTTTCATAACAACAACATAATTCAATTAAAACACAATAATTTGAAAAACATTTTTTTTTATTTCGAAAATTTCAAAATTTTTGGAAAATTCTTGTGTTTTTGATGAAATTAGTTGTAATATCTAGTTTCTAATCACTAAACAATCAATGCCCAATCACTATTTCTATCTAGAACTAATTAAAACTAGTCCTATGTTCAAAATCAATGAAATAGAGAGTTTAGAAAAATTTACCTTGAAAGATGAGATTGAGTGGATTTTGATGTTGTTTGCACGATTTTAATGATGCTAGCAGGTTTAGAAGATGATATTTGAAGAGAATTCCGATTAAAAACGTTGTTTTGAGGCAAAGTGGAGATTTGAGAGAATAGAGAGGAAAAACGGCGTGAAGAGAGAAAGAGGATTTGAGGCAAAAATAAGGGTTCTGCCCGATAAAACCAGAACCCCAGGGGGGTATCGGTTCCCTCATGGGGGTATCGATTCCCTCTGCACCAAAATGCTAAAATCCAATTTTAAACACTCAAAATGCTAAATTAATTTTCTCTAGTGGTATTGGCAACTCATATATTGAAAATTAATTACGTTCAAACAATCAAATTAATCTTTAAACTATATTTTAACATAAAGTTAATTTTCATTAAGAATCATAAACTCCCCCTAACTAATAGCAATGAATGCAATCAAAAAATTACTATTCTAAGCATTTTTCATTTAGTCTTAAAAGTGCTAAAATTATTTTAAACACTAAGTGAAGATAGGTTGGTCAAACCTAATTCTCTCCTAAGTGTCCAAAATCTTTCCTTGTCTAAAGGTTTTGTAAAGATATCCAATAATTGGTGAAAAGTATCAACAAATTCTAGAACTACATCTTCCTTAGTGACATGGTCTCTAATGAAGTGATGTATTATTTCAATGTGCTTAGTTCTAGAGTGTTGGATGGGATTTTTAGTGAGACAAATAGCACTAGTATTGTCACACTTGATAGGAATGGTACCTATTTCAATTCCATAATCAAAAAGTTGTTGTTTCATCCATAAAACTTGTGCACAACAACTACCAGCTGAAATGTATTCGGCTTCAGTGGTAGATAATGCAACACAATTTTGTTTCTTTGAAAACCAAGAAATCAGAATATTTCCAAGGAATTGGCAAGTACCAGAGGTGCTTTTCCTATCTAATCTGCATCCTCCATAATCCGCATCAGAAAATGCATGCAAGCTAAAGCTAGAGTCTCTAGGATACCAAAGTCCTAAACTAGGAGTGTCCTTAAGGTATCTAAAGATTCTCTTAATAGCTAGTAAATGTGATTCTTAGGGCATGATTGAAATCTAGCACATAAGCAAACACTAAACATAATGTCAGGTCTACTTGCAGTTAGATAAAGTAGAGATCCAATCATTGACCTATATAATTTAACATCTATACATTTACCTCCTTCATCCAAGTCAAGCTTTGTAGAAGAGCTCATTAGAGTGTCATGAGGTTTCCCATTTTCCAGTCCAAACTTCTTGAGCATATCTTTGACGTACTTAGCTTTATTGATGAAGATGCCATATTTTCTTTGCTTGATTTGGAGTCCCAAGAAAAATGAGAGCTCCCCTATCTTGCTCATCTCAAACTCACTTTGCATTAGCTTAGAAAATTCTTGGCAAAGAACATCATTAGTAGAACCAAATATTATATCATCAACATAAATTTGAACTACTAATAAATCTTTACCTTTATGCTTTAAAAACAATGTAGTGTCAACCTTCCCTTTTGAAAAACCTTTTTCAATTAAAAAGTTTGACAATCTTTCATACCAAGCTCTTGGAGCTTATTTTAAACCATAAAGTGCTTTCGTCAATTTAAGAACATGATCCGGAAATTTTGAATCTTCAAAACCTGGAGGTTGTTCTACATACACTTCTTCTTTTATAAAACCATTTAAAAATGCATTATGTATATGTTTCCTATTCTATGACCAACAAGCATAATCTGATTAGATGCAATGTCAATGACTTTACAACCATTAATATCAAACATGACATTGAATCCCTTATCACAAAATTGACTAATACTAAATAGATTATGCTTTAATCCATTCACATATAAAACATTCTTAATTTGTATGGAAGAGGTATTACCAATAGTACCAATACCTTCAATGTGACCTTTTGAATCATCACCAAAAGTCACTTCTCCTCCATTTTTGGCGTTAAGCTCAATGAACTAGTTTTTGTCTCCGGTCATGTGTCTTGAGCATCCACTATCAAGGTACCATGAATTTGGATTTGTTTCCCGTGCCTTGTAGCAATGCTCATTTTCCTACAAACATAGATTAATTTTTAATTTTTGGTACCCAAATTCTTTTGGGTCCATATTCATTAGTTTCCAAAATCCTAGTCCCCTTAGGTATCCATTTGTGTAGGATATCCTTATCTTTAGTAGTAATGAGATCTTTAGGAATCCATATACTTCTAATGAGTTTTCCATTAGAGGTTCTTTGGGGACCTCTATGATTGTAGTTTTTAAAACTTTTTCTAACAAAGTTGGATTTTGAATTTTCTCCATTTTCAAAACGTTTTGTTCCAACTTTATCAAAAGAAGTTTTAAGATCATCAATTTTCTTCTGATGATCATCATTGACCTTTGAAAGTAAATTTTGCAAATCCAATTTTTTCTTTTCAAACTCTTTTAGTTTGATTTTCAAATCTTTGATTTTACTTTCAAGATCGTTGTTGGTTTTGGATATGAGTTTATTTTCATTTTCAATTTTGAAACATCATTTTTATATTTTAAAAATAATTTCTCATAATCCGAAGCCAACCCATTATATTCCTCTAATAACTCATCATAGGATAAATCATCAAAATCAGATGAGTTAGAGGTTACATTAGAATCTTCCCCGAATGCCATCAAGCACAAGTTTGCTACTTCTTGTTCCTCTTCATCGGAACCTTCTTCATCGCTCCATGTAGCCATATGAGCCTTGTGCTTATTCTTTGATTAACTATTTCTCTTCAATTGTGGGCAATCATATTTTACATTCCCCGGCATTTTGCATTCATAGCAAATAATCGGGTCCTTCTCTTTTAGTTCATTTTTGAGGCCTTCATTTCGTTTGAATTTTCTTCCTCGGTAAGGTCTCATCATTTTTCTAAATTGTTTGGCAAACAATGTCATTTCATCATCATCTTCATCCAAATCACTCTCATTTTTTATAGATTTGAGAGAAACTCCAATGTTTTTCTTCTTCTCATTCTCTTTTGGTGTCTCTTCAATCTTATCAAGGTCCACCTCATCTTCAAGCATCATTTTATGAGTGAGGAGTGAACCAATTAGCTCTTCAAGAGTTAAGGACGTTAGATCCTTAGACTCGATGATTGCCGTCTTCTTTGATTGCCATGATTTTGGAAGGGAGTAGACTAACTTCCTCACAAGCTTTTCATTTGAAATGATCTCTCCATATGATTTGAGACCATTGACAATCGTTGAGAATCTATCCGCCATAGCTTTGATATCTTCATTTGGTTTCATCCTGAAATTTTCATAGCTATGCGTTAGAATACTAATTTTAGATTTCTTTACCTCATCGGTACCTTCATGAGTGACTTGAAGTTTGTCCCATATTTCTTTGGCGGTTGTACAAGATGAAACTCTTCCGTATTCATCTGGTCCAAGAGCACAAAATATGATATGGATGGCTTTGGAGTTGAGCTGGAACATTTTTGTCTCTCATTCACTCCATAATCTTGGATGAGTGAGAGGCTTGAAGTATCATTCTTCTACGACATTCCATGCTCCCATGTCACTTGCTTAAATGAAGTACATCATCCTATTTTTCCAATAGGCATAATTATCCCCATTGAAGAAAGGAGGCTTGTTGACGGTCATCGAATCGAGATCGGAGTCGAAGTTTGAAGTAGAGGCCATTGATGACTTTGATTATCGATGTAACTCTTCCCGAATTGACTCAAGAGGCGATTAAACCTTCAAATGAGTTAGGCTCTGATGCCAATTGTTGAGTTAATCGATTGACAGAATTGGCCAAGAGGGGGTGAATTGGTAATAAAAATTTTGGCGAAAATTGAAAGAAATTGCATAGCGATTTATAGTGGTTCGACTTTCTCATCCAAAGTCTACGTCCACTACCTTAGCTATCCACACTAAGGATTTTCCATAAATTCACTAATTTGTCTTTCTTTTGAGGACAAAGAATAACCTTACAAACCCTCAAGAATTATACCCCAAATTCTTGAGAACACTCTCTCCCAAAGAGAACAATACAAATTTGCAAACTTACAAGGAAATCTTCACAAGGTAGATTATTTGCACAATTCTAGAACAAAGAAAAGAACACTCAAGAATGAATACAATTGAGCACAATAAGTGTTCTTGAAAGCAAAATGAATATTGAATGAAAAATAGGCTTGAAATGCTCAAACTTGAGGTTTGATGCTTTCTCTTTGATTCTCTCTTGATTCTAGTTGCTTGATGTTTCTTGTACTTGATCAATGGCTTCTAAGCTTGCTTAAATACACCTTGAATCACTTCTGAATGTTGGGGATCATTAACGATGATAATATATCCGTTTTAGTGTGAAATCAATTAATAAAACAGCTTGGAGCGTGGGGGGAAACGGTACCCCATAGGGGGAATCGGTTCCCTAAGTGTAAAATTCAAATATTTCGACCGTTGAACAGTGGGGGGAATCGGTACTCCCTGGGGGGAATCGGTTCCCTCCGAGCATACTGGAATTCTTGGAGCCAAACCATTCAGGGGGGAATCGGTATTCCCTTGGGGGGGAATCGGTTCCCACTGAGCAATCTGGAATTTTTGGCTTTGAAATGGTTCGAAATATTTTGTAAAATTGTTTTGAAATTGTTTTAAGATTAAAACTTAATTTTACACTTGAATAAGGATTAAAAATGACATTTGAAAGATTTGGAGGAATATTTTGATATTCGAATAATTATATCAAATATACTTAGAAAATCTTTTTGGAAAATCTTAAAATTCATTGAACTTAATTTGTTATATCTAAATATCAAAATGTTTTCAACAAAACCATATTATGTCTAGGTTCTTAACAACCTATCGTTCAATCTTAGTTGGCTCTTCTAGTTTATTGTTACTAAAGTTCCAACGTTCTTTCGTGGAGAGAAACCTTTATCATTTCTCATCTCTAAACTTGAGATTGTGAATACAAACTTCATCTTATGTCAATCAAATGATTGCAATATTGGTTCAGTACTATAATTTGCTGGTTCGTAAAATATTTGACAACACATTCATCCTTTCCGGAGGTTTCTGCCTAAATTTCTCAACTAGAGAACACTTTGTATGATGTTTTAAGCTTTTATATAATGTTATAAGTAAGATGCTTTAACTTGTTAACATCATATCAGAGAACATTTGACAACACATTCATCCCTTCATGTAGCTTTTGTGGGGATGATGTAATCGTATGATGGACAAACAGTTATGTATGGTCAACTCGATTGTCATTGTTTCATTGTTTTCATTCTTCATACCTTTTTGTTTCAGGAGAATATGTTTTCTAGAAGGATAAGGGTCTAAGATGCCCCAACATTTTCTTCTATAAATGATATTGATGTGATCATTCAGAATACCCGGTTGAATCATTTTTGCCTGAAATGAGCCTTCAGTATGCCCTACATAAATTTTTTCTGACTGAAATGGGCCTTTAACATGCCCAACCTTTTCTAAGTAGTAAGGTTCATTCATACTTCTCATGCGGTCTAATTTTTATAATGCTCCCTTGTAGGTTACACACGTAGTTTCCTTAGTGTCAAATATCATAATCTTGAATGCTCTAATTCCTCTTTCAAACGAAGTAATCATCTTTCCTTAACAAGTTTTCATAAAGGAATATTATAAGTGCAATTGCAAAGGCTTTTGATTTCTCAGGCCACTTGCTTTCAAGAATGTGAAATGTTTCATCATTCTGGCCTTGCTAATTCTTCTTCTCAATAAGGGTATAATAGGCATCAACTAGCTTTAGGCTATTTTCTCATTTGAAACCATCCTGTTTGAAAATGTTCTTTTTTCTTTCTTATCAAAGAATGAAAGAATTTTGTAAAATATTGTACCCTACAGGTTCACAAAAGAATCAAATCATGAGTATGAATTCAAAGAATATCAAAAGAATAAACAACTTTTACTATTTCAGAGTTATAGTTCTTTGACAAGTATCAAGATTGAGAGGTTAGTTTCAGGTTGGCTTCCCTATTTTCTATGGTTACATCTTAGTGAAGATGCCACTCCTCTCTTACTCTTTTGTGAATATTGTCACATGCCTCACTTTCTTTGACTTGGTATCTTTAAACTGATGCGTACAAAATGACACAATCTAGAATAACATTTACTAGACCTTCTTGAATACCTCCATTTCAATTCTCTGAAAGCTTTGATTTTACCCAAAACAGTGTGAAAACATCGGTTTAATAAAGAGATTTCTATGTGATACTTGTGTGAAATGGACTATAACAGATATTTATTTCATTTTATAACAACTTCTCGTGCCATTTTGGCTTGCTGAATTCAGCTTTATTAGCCATCATTGGGCTAATTACATATATGATTCTTACTTTTTAAAGGGAACCTGTTATAGTCTATGTGTCAAGTGAAATTTAGAAAATCGCATTACTAAATTTCAATTTACCAGCAACTGACTTTAAACTAAATTTATCAAAGTTTCATCGTTGAACCTAATTAATAGAAAAGTAATCTAGTCAGCTTCGCAATGTTACACAAGATGCCCATGTTGTATGCTTCTAAATATCAATACCAAGCCTTTTGTCTAATTCTTTTCATTGGAGAAAGCTCTCTCATATTTATGGAAAGGTAGTATTTGGGGGATACATTTCTTCTGAGGAAAGGTTAATGTCCTTTTTTTTCTGGTATTCAATCTTGATACTTTTGTCAAAAATGTATAACTCTAATTGTAAAGAGTTTTTTTTAAATGATACTCAAAGAACTTCAAGATTGAAAAATTGATTCAATGATCATAACCTTAAAAGCAACTCATTTTATTTCAAAAGGCAGAGAAAGAAACAAAAACATATCCAAACAAGATGTTTACAAAATGAAAGGTATAATAGTGGTAGATAAAAACTTCCACTGCCCCATTATTCTTTGGATATCAGGTGTATAATCAGACCAGGATCTTTGTCTATATTTGCCCCCATTTCTTGGGTAGCCTCTTTGGATGAGCTTTCAGGTTCAAAAATCTCAGCTTCCTCATGAGCTATTTCTTGATCAAATTCCATCATCATCTTCCCTGACTGGAAATTGGGCTTGGTTTGTAATTCAGAACTAATTTCAGTGGTGACGATGGTTGTATCCTGGTTCTGGATGTTCCTTGTAACTGTGATTGGAGTAGCATTCTTTAAATTGCCCTTGGTTTCCCTTGATTTTGAAAAAAATTAACGTAGGTAACTCCAAGGTTGTATCTGTCTCATGTCTTTTTAAACATATAGGTCAGTCTCGAATTACCTTTCCTTTTGCTTTTTCATTTCTCATTTCTGCATCATCTTTTAGCTTAAGAGAGGTATGAGAGTTAAATCTGCCATACATACTTTGTCTTTCTTAGCTTTACCTTGTCCTCTATTGACACTATTAACTTCATTCTTGGGGTTGACTTCCAGATGTTTGATCAAAATGGATTGCCTGTTGGCATCCACTTCTATAATTCCATGAGTCAGAAGATCTTGAACTCGTCGTTTGAAGTTGCCACAATTTTCAATAGAGTATCCTCGGATTCCAGCATGATACTCACAAAAGACCCTTTTATTGTACCATCTTGGGTAAGGTGGTACCAAAGGTTTAGCTAGACATGGGGCAATAAGTTAGGCTTCATGTAATTTGGCATATAACTTGCTACATGAGATTGAAGGAAAACAGGGTAGAGATTCCCTTAATATGACCGTCTCCTTGCAATTGCCTTCTTGAAAATGTTTGCTTTGAATGTCTGACTTTTTACCATCATATTGAAAGAGATGATGACTTGAAAATTTCTCTTTCTCAATCAATTTTGAATTTCTGAGGAGCTTAGGTTTCCCATTTTCAAAACATAGTAACCCTTCTTTTGTAAGGTATTTAGCCTTTAATTTCAGCATTATGCAATTTTCTGTAGAATGACCAAAATCTCCAGAATGGTAATTGCATGGATTCTTGATATTTTTCCAATTTGGATGCAAATAAGTACTAGGAGGAATGAGTGTCACAAGACCATTTTTAAAGAGAAAGGGTAACAACTCTAAATACAAAATTGGAATTGGAAAGAGATGTTCCATCCTTTTTTCTTTCTTGCCTTTTTTATCCATTTTCAATGGGACTTGTTACATGTTTCTCTTCTTTGAACCAACTTCAATGTCCATGCTATCTGTCATATTTCCTGATTCGTGAAAATGAGCTGGATTTATATTTTCCACAACAGGTTCTTGGTCGTTTGTCATCATATCATTGAAATCCATATTTTTTCCTGAGACCTTTATCTTTTCATGCTCAGCAGGGTCTTCTAACATTTCCCCCCATACAACAGAGTAATCATCATACTTTTCATCTTAGACATCTGTTCCCTGGACTCAACTTGGAACTTTCTTGTTTCTTCAAACATTTCTTGTTGGATTTCCATAAGCTGTTCTTGGATTTTCTTAATCGTTCCAACTAGAGCTAATATTCCATTCATTGCTTTTAATCTTTTAAAGACCTGCCATGATTTTTAGAACTCCTGATTTCAAAATCTTTCACGGATTACTCTCATGTTTTCATGATTGATACATGTTATCATGCTATGTAAAACATGATTGTGAATGTAAAATGTATATGCAAATGTATGTATGAAAAGGTGTAATTCAAGAGTAATTATCTTAAAACAACTTCCATTGAACACAAAAAGGGTTTTTCAATACATCCAAAAGATCATTACATATAAGGGACAACTTTCCCCCCTAATTTCTCTATCTCCTTAAAAAGCCAAGTTAATTTCCATTTATGCTCCAGAATCAGATCATCAGTCTTGCTTGCTTGAGCATATGTTTTCTTCAAGTCATTGTATTTTTCTTGAATATTGTCAGCCATTTCCTGAAGTTGTAGACAATATTGTTTATTTTCATTCATAAAGGAGCCCTTGTGTTCAAGAAGTTCTTGTACCAGATCTCCATAGTCATCCACCATTTTCATCAATGTATGGTTTTGAGCTCTAGTGGGGTTTAATTCAACATTAATCTCACATTGATGGATCATATATGAAGTTTCCGTGTTGGCTATATCCTTATTCAATATCTGGCTTTCAGCTTGACATTTCTCCAAATTGGTAATGGCTGCATTGTATATTTCTTCGGCAATTTGAAAGTCATAAGAGAATTTCTTTGCTTGATCCTCATATTGCTTTTTTCAGTAATGAACATTACTTTTTAGTTTAATGATTTATATTATCCATTCTTCTGGAATATTTCTGAGTCCAACATCTTTGAAGGTTTGACTGACTTTTTGGAAATCATTGAGTATGGCTTCGACCTCTGTGCTTAATTTCTTGTTTTCATCTTTCCAAAAACGGGCTTGAGCTTCATAAAAATTTTCTCTCTTATGACTGCTTCTATTGATGTTCTTACCATAAAAAGCTTTTGGTACTAGTCTAACAAGATTTTTATGTGCATATCCCCTTCATTATTTTGAAAGCTTCTTCATGATATCCTGCTGTGGTTGCTTCATAGTTTACTTGATCATGAAACCCTTTATCCATAATGAAAACCTTTCTGATAATCACTCTTGAATAAACACCCTTGAGCATGTCATTTTTATGAAAATGCAAATAGAATAATTAATATATGCATTTTCAGAATATATACAAAAACTGGTTAGTAAAAAAAATCATATCCTAACCTCATGCTTTCTAGTCCCATGCTTTGTTCAGGAAAAATAACCTAACCGCATGATTTCTAGTTCGCATGCATTTATTCAAAAAAATAAAATAATATAATCCTAAATAAATAAAAGACTCAACATGCTTTTCCTTGTGTGCTACGGTTATGAGACTTAATCAGGTTAGGTTCCACCTAGACTCCAATTCTAGGTTTGTTATATGCTGAGTTTTGGCTCTAGAGTAAGAAGGGTCAACGAATTATCCTTTGTCGGAGTCCCCTTGGACTGCCAAACCCTTAATATTGGTCCATTACACACTTTTGGATTAAGTTCAATTCTAAGGAACACACTTCCTTAAGTCCATACGGAGGTGAAAACCAAACGAGGAACATAAGGTGTGAGCTCAAAGAATGGTCCCTATCCCATACGGAGGTAAAAACCACACGAGGGAGTAGTTTCTCATTCACGTAAATAGGATAAGATCGGGGTTTTAGCTTATGTCATGAATGCAGTGCACAGTGGGTAAGGAAAAACATAAAATAATATACAACCTATTATTCTATTTTTAATGACCCAGAATTAAATCTATACACATAAAAACAAAAGTTAGTAGAATAATAAAAATAATTAAAACAAATTTATTATTTACTGCAAAGACAAATAATTAATAAATTGGTGGCTGGACTCTTATTTTTTTAAAAAAATTCCCAACAGAGTTGCCAAGCTGCCGAGACATTTCTCTGCTCTGGCGACAGAGAGTGCAAATAGTACACCCCAAACGGTGTATCTAGTCTCGAAAAAGTAAGTGTTTATCCTCCATGAATCAGATAAAACACTAAATTGTAGAATCGCCACCAATCTTTGATATGGTGAGATTGGTCACCAAAATGTCATATTATTTTAATAAAAATTCCTAAGAATATTATTAAAATAATACAACTCGGGTATGCTTTAACAGAAAAATGAGTTCGGGAGTCGGTTACGTATGAGAAAGAATTAGCATTCCCACAACGCCCAAAATTGGTACTGGTATTTATTAATTAAATGTCTTTGCAGTAAATTATAAATTTTTAATTAATTTAATTTACAAATAATAGAAATACTAAATATTCAATATATAACATAGATATTAATAATCTTATTATAGCATTTAATATTGAAATTATATTATCAAATTATGTATTATGTATAATAATAAACCTAAAATACTAATAATAATTAATCATATAATAATTTTATATTTAAAACATATAATATTGAAATTAATTAACTCAATTCGAAATAATACTATAATTATGTAATTTACCCTAATTTACTAATAAGGGTTAAAATATAAACCAATTAATATTTAGGGACTAAATGTATAATTAACCTAAATGTATAATTAACCTAAATATATGTATGTATATATATAAATATACAAAATGAAAATACCAAATTAAAATACGACTAAACCTGATTTCGGTGACCAAAATGAAAGGCTTACAAATCTGGATGTACCACACGTTTAGTTTAACCATGCAAAAAATTACAAAGATACCCTCCCCCAAAATGACGTCATTCGAGAGAGGGTATATATAGCCCAAAACCGACCCTCTAAGGGCCATTTCTCCCATTTCTCTCATCTTTCTCTCTCTCTCTAAACCGAGAGAACCGCGGTGGCCTGAAAATACTAAATTTTCCCAAAATATAGATCCGAGCCTCCTCTACCCAAATCTGAACCCCTTATTTACTAAAAACCAACCAATCAGAGTAGATCTTGATTTTTACCTTCTGTAAAATCAACTTTCTGATGACCTTTGGGCTTCGATGATGGTAAGTTCTCTCACTCTCTTCTTTTTTTTGCTCGCTCTCCCACTATGTTGTTGTGTATGTTGTTATGGGTGCTTGCCTCTGTCTCTCTCTTCGATGCACTTTTTTATCCAGTTAAATGAAAGAACCCCGGTGATTCACCAGAGCTACGGTGGTGTGTCAGTCTGGGGGTGCGACGTATACGGTTGGTGTACATCTTCTGGAGAGTTCTGGAGTGCTCTGGTGAGATCTGGAGAGGTAGCAACGATGTGGAAGCCTTCAGCGATGGGGGCGAAGAGATGATAACCTTAGGGTTTTTGCTTAGCTTGATCTGGACCCTTGATCTGCGTGGAGATCGAACGGCTGGGATCTTCTAGCGGTGCTGGAGTTGAGATGAAACCTTAGCTGCACGAGCTTCTCTTATTAGGCCTACTGATATGGGTCTGGCTCGGGTTATTGGATCTGGGTCTGAACTGGTTATTGGGCCTGGATGTAATATGGGCCTGTAAGCCTGCTTTGTAACCAGGCTTGCGAGCCTGCTTTGAAACCGACCTTCAGGCTATATAAATAATAAAATATATAATTATTATATATATAATAACGTATATAATAAACGTCACTAGAACAAAAACTAGTGTCAACGGGACGTTAACCTGTTGATTGAGATATGGTAGTCATTTGATATTTTAGGATCAAATTTTATCATATAACAGTCAGAAGGTTAACATCCAGCTCAAACTGTCATCAATTTTATCATATATGAACAGTTGAATGACCATTTTGTAATTTTAATAATTGAGAGATTCAAAAAAGCAATGCCATGTAGTTAAGGGGATATTTCATAACTTTTAATAGTCAAATGACTCAATAAAACAATGTCCTATAATTGGGGATCATTTGTGTAATTTACCCCTTTTTAAAATGGAATATGACATTGAACTAAAATATAAACGAAATGATAATAGAAAGGCTAAAAAGATAAAAAAGAGTTATACAAGTACCAGTCTAATAATTTAACTATAATACAATGGCCAAAGGAGGTATTAAATCTATTTTATACTCTGTTGCTAATTTAAACCAAATTACCTGCAAATAAAAATAATAAAAATCTATAAAAATAATATATATATATATATATAAGGAGGAAGATTTCGTGAAAATCTGTCAACTTAGATTTCTTTTCTTCTACATGAATCAAGTGACTTCAGTGGTAACTGAATTGTTGTTATTTTTTGAGGTTTCAGGTTTGGAGACCATGAATACCAGGGGTGTGAGCGTTCAATGTCTAATAGTTGAGTGTAACACCCTCATATCGATATAGGTGACTTGATTCAATCTGAGGTGTCACATTAATGTCACTAGAGCGAACCAAAATAAAAATATGAGAAAATAAATTTTATAAAAACCATTTACAACCAAAATCATAAAACAATTCTAAATAAAAATACAAGTTTAGAAATCATCTAGTCAATAAAATATAATTCACAAGTACACGTTATAAAATGTGTTTCAGACTCTAATATATAACGAAATATGACATACATGCCCCTAATTATATGCATAGAAAAAATATACAAATAATTTCAAACATTAATAATTTATTTCAATAACATAGACTTTTAAAGATACGATAAAGTTTAGTTTGAAAATTATCTAACTACTCTCCACCCGAACACAAGAAATGTGTAGATTCCCTTGAACCTTACACCAACTTGTTCACCCAAAAGAATCTTCTTTATAAAGGATAATGACCTACAAAAGGATTTACCAACTTGATCAGAAGTGTACCTACAGAATATTCATATTACATCATAGATAATATCCTAGTAAATATCGAATTTTTAGATGGTAAACAATAATATCAGAAATCATAAGTGGAATATACTTTTGTAACACCCCAAATATCGGGATAGTGACTAAAATGTAAGGATTTAAAAGTTAGTATTTTAATTTTGATAATTAGAAATGTTTAAGGACTAATTTGGAAAATTTGTATATAGGACTTATTATTAAAGATTGGAGGTTGGAAGGGCAAAGTGGTCTTTTCTCTTGAAATGAATTAAAAATTCATTTATAAGGTTATTTAAGCACGTGGGAAATGAGGAAAAAGGATAGGAGAATTATGGATACTCTTCTCTTCTTCTCTTCCACCGTATGCTTCCATGATTAAGGTAAGTTAATAGAAGTTGTTTCATTCCTTCATTTTTTTATTTGGTTTTGGTTTTTTTGGTAATTTAGAAGCTTAATAAAGCTTAAAAATGAGTAGATACTAAGAGATGAATAAATTAATAGTGATTTAATAAAATGGGTTTTTGAGGGAATCATTAGGAAATGATGAATATTTGAATTCTAAAAGAATATTTGACTTGTCAAGGGTTTAATTAAGGGATTAAAAGTATAAAAAAAGATTAAGAACATATTTGAAGAAGTGATATGATTTTTAGTCTCAAGAGCTATATGGATAAATTTGGATGTCTAAATGAGATTATTGTATATAAGTTAGTTGAGGTAAGTGTAAGTAAGTTTAAAGGCAATAAAAAGGTATAAAGTAGGAGATTTAAGTGAAGATGGGTAAATTTTCAAAATGAAATAGAATAATTATGGGTAAGGGTATCGATATAAGAAGAACAATACCGATACTATAAGGTTAAAGTTAAAAGATTTTTTTATAAACCGAAATCAGTAACGATACTAATTGAATTAGTATCTGTTGAAAACATTTTGATGTTTCGATATAACAAATTTAGTATAATTGAATTTTAAGATTTTACAAATGATTTTCTAAGTATATTCGATTTAATTACTCGAATATCAAAATATTACTCCAAGTCTTTCAAAGTTCAGTTTCAATCCTTACTAATGTGTAAAATTGTGTTTTATACTTAAACTATTTTTGAAACAATTTTCACAAAGTATTTCGAACAAAAAATGAGCCTAAAATCAATTTTTCAAAGGAGTGTACCGATGCACCAATCCATGCATCGATGTACCATTGAATAAATTGAACATCGAATGCATTTTATGCATCGATGCACATACCATGCATCGATGCACTCAGGGTTTATGAAAACATCGAATGCATTTTATGCATCGATGCACAGACCATGCATCGATGCACTCTGGCTTGTTTGAAACATTGAATGCACTTCATGCATCGGTGCATGCACTAAGAGTTCAACGGTCGAAATATTTGAATTTTACACATAGTGTACCGATCACCAGCCCTATACATCGATGCACCAGACGCTCCCAACTATTTTATTAATTGTTTTCACACTTAAACGGCTCTATTAACTCCACTAATCATCCCCAACATTCAGAATCAATTGAAAGACTATTTAAACAAGCCTAGAAGCCATTGATCAACAACAAGAAACAACAATAATCAAGAATAAAGAGAGAATCAAAGAGAAAGCATCAAACCTCAAGTTTGAGCATTTCAAGCCTATTTTTTCATTCAATATTCATTTTTCTTTCAAGAACACTACTTGTACTCAATTGTATTCATTTTTAGTGTTCTTTTCTTTGTTCTAGAATAGTGCAAACAATCTACCCTGTGAGGATTTCCTTGTAAGTTTGCAAATTTGTAATATTCTCTTTGAGAAAGAGTGTTCTCAAGAATTGGGGTATATTCTTGAGGGAGTTGTAAGGTTATCTCTTTGGCCTCAAAAGAAAGAACAAATTAGTGAATTTGTTGGAAAATCCTTAGTGTGGATAGCTAAGGTAGTGGACGTAGACTTTGGTTGAGAAAGTCGAACCACTCTAAATCACTGTGCAATTACTTTCAATATTCTGTAAAAGCTTCCACCAAAATTTTAATTGCCAATTCACCCCCTCTTGGCCGATTCCATTAATCGATTAACTCAATAATTGGTATCAAAGCCTCACTCATTTGAAGGTTTAATCGCCTCTTGAGTCGATTCAGGAAGAGTTACATCGATAATCAAGTCATCAATGGCCTCCATTTCAAACTTCGACCCCGGTCTCGATTCGATGCCCGTCAACAAACCTCCTTTCTTTAATAGAGCTAACTATGCCTATTGGAAGAATAGGATGATGTATTTCATTCAAGCAAGTGACATGGGAGCATGGAATGTTGTAGAAGACGGATATATCAAGCCTCTCACTCATACAAGATTGTGGAGTGAAGGAGAGACAAGAATGTTCCAGCTCAACTCCAAAGCCATCCATATCATATTTTGTGCTCTTAGACCAGATGAATATGGAAGAGTTTCATCTTGTACAACCGCTAAAGAAATATGGGATAAACTACAAGTTACTCATGAAGGCACCGACGAGGTAAAAGAATCTAAAATTAGTCTTCTAACACATAGCTATGAAAATTACAGGATGAAACCAAATGAAGATATCAAAGCTATGACGGATAGATTTTCAAAGATTGTCAATGGTCTCAAATCACATGGAGAGATCATTTCAAATGAAAAGCTTGTAAGGAAGTTAGTTTACTCACTTCCAAAATCGTGGCAATCAAAGAAGACGACAACCATCGAGGCTAAGAACCTAGAGTCCTTAACTCTTGAAGAGCTAATCGGTTCCCTCCTCACTCATGAAATAATGCTTGAAGATGAGGCGGACCTCGATAAGATTGACGAGACACTAAAAGAGAATGAGAAGAATAAAAACATTGGAGTTGCTCTCAAATCTACAAAAGATGAGAGTGATTCGGATGAATATGACGATGACGAGGAAATGGCATTGTTTGCCAAACGGTTCAAAAAAATGATGAGACCTTACCGAGGAAGAAAATTCAAATGAAATGAAAGCTTAAAAAATGAACCAAAAGAGAAGGACCCAATCATTTGCTATGAATGCGAAAAACCATGGCATGTCAAATATGATTGCCCATAATTGAATAGAAAGGGTCAATCAAAGAATAAGCACAAGGATCATGTGGCTACATGGAGCGATGAAGAATGTTCCGATGAAGAGGAACAAGAAGTAGCAAACTTGTGCTTGATAGCATTCGGGGAAGATTCTAAGGTAACCTCTAACTCATTTGATTTAGATGATTTATCTTATGATGAGTTATTAGAGGAATATACTGGATTGGCTTCGGATTATGAGAAATTATTTTTAAAATATAAACATGATATTTCGAAATTGAAAAATGAAAATAATCTCATATCCAAAACCAACAATGATCTTGAAAGTAAAATAAAAAAATGTGCAAATCAAACTATAATAGTTTGAAATGAAAAATTATGACTTGCATAATTTACTTTCAAAGGTCAATGATGATCATCAAAAGGAAATTGATGATCTTAAAGCTTATTTTGATAAAGTTGGATCAAAACGTTTTGAGAAAGGAGAAAATTCAAAAACCAACTTTGTTAGAAAAAGTTTTAGAAACTACAATCATAGAGGTCCCTGAAGAACATCTAATAGAAAAATTGTTAGAAGTATATGAGTTCCTAAAGAACTCATTACTACTAAAGATAAGGATATCCTACACAAATGGATACCTAAGGGGACTAGGATTTTGGACTTTAATGAATATGGACCCAAAAGAATTTGGGTACAAAAAATAAAAAATTAATCTATGTTTGTAGGAAAAGAAGCATTGCTACAAGGCACGAGAAACAAACTCAAACTCGTTGTACCTTGATAGTGGATGCTCAAGACACATGACCGGAGACAAAAGCCAGTTCATAGAGCTCAACGCCAAAAATAGTGGAGAGGTGACTTTTTGTGATAACTCAAAAGGTCACATTGAAGGTATAATCACTATAGGTAATACCTCTTCCATACAAATTAAGAATGTTTTATATATGAATGGATTAAAGCATAATCTTTTGAGTAAAGTCAATTTTGTGATAAGGGATTCAATGTCATGTTTGAAACTAATGGTTGTAAAGTTATTGACATTGCATCTAATCGAATTATGCTTGTTGGTCATAGAATAGGAAACATTTACATGGTGCATTTAGATTCTATACATATGACTAATTTATGCCTAGTTGCTAAGGATGAGCATGATAGTTGGTTATGGCATAGGAGACTAGGACATGCTAGTATGAGTGTTTTGCAACGGTTAATTCAAGGAGATTTAGTAAGAGGGTTGCCTAAACTAAAATTTGATAATGATAAAATATGTGATGCTTGTGCTAAAGGAAAACAAAAGCGAGTTTCTTTTAAATCCATTAATGATGTATCAACTAGTAGAGTATTATAATTGATCCATATAGATCTTTTTGGGCCAACTAGGACTACTAGCTTGGGTGGAAAACAATATGCATTTGTTTTGGTAGATGACTATTCTAGATATACCTTGGTTCTATTTTTAAGTACTAAAGATGAAGCATTAGAACATTTTTTTCACTTTTCAAAAATTATCCAAAACGAAAAAGGTTACTCTATCACTAGTGTTAGAAGTGATCATGGCACTGAATTTGAAAATCTTGGATTTACTAAATTTTGTAACCCTAATGGTATTAGCCATAATTTTTCAGCACCTAAAACCCCTCAACAAAATGGAGTTGTTGAGAGGAAAAATCAAACTTTAGAAGAAATGGCTAGAACCATGCTTTATGAAAATAATTTGCTAAAATATTTTTAGGCGGAAGCCACAAATACCGCTTGTTATGTTGTAAATCGAGTAATGATTAGGCCAATTTTAAAGAAAACTCCATATGAAATTTTCAAAAATAAAAAGCCTAACATTAGCTATTTTCATCCTTTTGGATGTAAATGTTTTGTTTTAAACAACGGTAAAGAAAACCTTGGCAAATTTGATGCTAAAAGTGGTGAAGGAATTTTTCTGGGTTATTCCTTAAATTCTAAAGCTTATCGAGTTTTTAATACAAGAACTTTAGTTGTAGAAGAGTCTATACATGTTGTTTCTGATGATAATCCCCTTCTGATGAAGGATTCTTGTTTGAATGATGATGTAGGTATTATAAACACAAATAACGTTAGACATGAAATTGGAGAACCATCATGAAAGAAAGAAACGAAAGATGAGGAAACTCATGATCCTCTCGAGAATCCAACCATTGAAGAAAGGGAGGTATCTTACCCAAGAGAGTACAACTATGTCAAGGATAGTGAAATAATAGGTGATCCATCCAAAGGGGTAACAACTCGATCTTCTCTTCGAAATATTTGTAATTATGTTGCATTTATTTCATGCATAGAGCCTAAGAATATTAAATAACAATTAAATGATGAACATTAGATTATGGCTATGCAAGAAGAGTTAAATCAATTTGAGAGAAGTAAAGTATGGACATTAGTTGAAAGGCCTAGTAATAAGTCTACTATAGGTACTAGATGGGCATAGACTATGATGAAACATATGCTCACGTAGCTAGGATGGAAGCAATTAGAACGTTATTAGCATTTTCATGTTTCATGAATTTAAATTATATCAAATGGATGTTAAAAGTGCATTTTAAATGGTTTTATAAAAGAAGTGTATGTGGAACAACCTCTAGGTTTTGAAGATTCAAAATTTTTGGATCATGTTCTTAAATTGACAAAAGCGCTTTATGGTTTAAAACAAGCTCCTAGAGATTGGTATGAAATATTGTCAAGTTTTTTAATTGAAAAAGGTTTTAAAAAGGGAAGGTTGACACTACATTGTTTTTAAAGCATAAAGGTAAAGATTTATTTGTAGTTCAAATTTATGTTGATGATATAATATTTGGTTATACTAATGATGTTCTTTGCCAAGAATTTTCTAAGCTAATGTAAAGTGAATTCGAGATGAGCATGAAGGGGGAGCTTTCTTTTTTCTTGGGACTCCAAATTAAGCAAAGAAAAGATGGCATCTTCATCAATCAAACTAAGTACGTCAAAGATATGCTCAAGAAGTTTAGACTGGAAAATGGGAAACCTCATGACACTCGAATGAGCTCATCAACAAAGCTTGACATAGATGAAGGAGGTAAATGTGTGGATGTTAAATTATATAGGTTATTGATTGGCTCTTTACTTTATCTAACTGCAAGTAGACTAGCCATTATGTTTAGTGTTTGCTTATGTGCTAGATTTCAATCATGCCCTAAGGAATCATATTTACTAGCTGTTAAGAGAATCTTTAGATACCTTAAGGACACTCCTAGTTTAGGACTTTAGTATCCTAGAGACTCTAGCTTTAGCTTGCATGCCTTCTCTGATGCGGATTATGGAGGATGTAAATTAGATAGGAAAAGCACCTCCGGTACTTGCCAATTCCTTGGAAATATGTTGATTTCTTGGTTTTCAAAGAAACAAAATTGTGTTGCATTATCTACCACTGAAGCGGAATACATTTCAGCTTGTAGTTGTTGTGCACAAGTTTTATGGATGAAACAACAACTTTTTGATTATGGAATTGAAGTAGGTACCATTCCTATCATGTGTGACAATACTAGTGCTATTTGTCTCACTAAAAATCCCATCCAACACTCTAGAACTAAGCACATTGAAATTAGACATCACTTCATTAGAGACCATGTCGCTAAGGAAGATGTAGTTCTAGAATTTGTTGATACTTTGCACCAATTAGCGGATATCTTTACAAAACCTTTAGATAAAGAAAGATTTTGGACACTTAGGAGAGAGTTAGGTTTAACTGACCTTTCCTCACTTAGTGTTTAAATTAATTTTAGCACTTTTAAGAATAAATGAAAAATGCTTATAATAATAATTTTTGATTGTATTCTTTGCTATTAGTTATGGGGAGTTTATGTTCTTTGGTAAAAATTAATTTAATGTTCAAATGTAGTTTAAGGATTAAATTGATTGATTGAACATGATTAATTTGCAATATATGAGTTGCCAATACCACTATAGCTAATTAATTTACCATTTTGAGTGTTTAAAATGGATTTTTGACATTTTTGTGCTTAATGCATCAATACACTTAACAGTGCATCGATGCATCCCTTTGAATGTGCACTCCTTGAATGTGCATCGATGCACAAGGACATGAATCGATGCATCCGTCAGGTTTTGGGTTTAAAAGGCTTATTTTCTAATTTGTTTTAAACCCTAAAACTAAACCCTCTCTAGCCGTTCGCCTTTCTCCCTCTCTAAATTCTCCTTTTTCTTAAAATCAATGAAAAATAGTCAGAATCTTCAAGCTTTTCATCTCCATATCCTGCTAACATCATTAAATCATGCAAAACAATTTCTCATTCTCATCAATCCGAACTTTTCAAGGTATTTTTCTAAAAACCTATATTTTATCATATTTTGATTTTAGAACTAGTTTAGATTAGTTCTAGGATGAACATTATGTCAGGCATTGATTGTTTGGTGATTAAAAACAAGATTTTACAACTAATTTCATCAAAAACTGACAAATTTTTAATGAATTTTTGAATTTTTGAAATATATTAAAAGAATTGAAAATCTTAATTTAATTTTTAAATTTGATGTTTTTTTTATTCAATTATGTTATTTTCATGAAAAACTATACATATTATAATTTTCAAACATTGTTTTCTAAATAGTTTTTCAAAACTATGCCCATTAGGATTCGGTTTAGAGAACCTTGATTTATTGAAGACTCAATTGAGTTTTGGGATTGATTATTGTGCATACATGTGTTTCAAAATTGCAGGTTACATTCCTTAACCAAGTCAAATCCTAAACGCCCTAGGACTTCATCAAGTCGTTCAAACTGACCTACTAATCATATTCCTCCTCAACCTCAAAATCCAAACCCGAATGACCAAAACATGAACATTATAAGTTCCTGTTTTAATATGCCTGAGCGTCATAGGGATGAACTCTACCATAGCTATATGAACTCCTTCCAATCTTACAAAATCCGGGAAGAACGTATTCTCTCTGTTCAAGCCATGGTAGACATCAACTTTCTATACCTACCGACTCTCAAGTCATGGAAGTTTGATAAACTATTTCACCTTAAACCAATTATCTATCATCAGTTAGTCCGTATTTTCTACTCTAATGCGGTATTTATTCAAAACTAGACTCAATGTGGGACTATAGGAATTAGATCCTACCTTTTAGGATAATATATTCATATTGACTCCGAGTCTATCGCTAGGAAATTTGGGCTAGATGACATTGGTCTATACAATGAGAAAGAAACTGTGGCATATCCCTATATTCCTAATGCTAGTGTCAGTACCTTACGTACTCATCATGATCATTTTTTACATTTAATGATCTCTTGGTGGTTTCGACCATCCGGAGGAAGGTACTCTACTCTCCGTGTCAGGGATTTATGGTGGATTCATTGCATCCAACATAATAGAAAGATCAATTTGCACATATTAGTTTTAGTGAATTAGTAGATACCATAAATGTTGTCCCTTATAAAAATGTTGAAACTTTAGTTTAGGAGTGTCTACTTAGCAATCTTTTTATCAAAATTGGTCTTAACGTCTCTCTCAACAATCTCATCCCTCTCCAAAACAAAATCAATCTCACCTCGTTGAAGAAAGCTGATTGGAAACAAGATGAGGAAATTGGTCTATGGGTCTTTCGACCCTCTAAGCAAACTCCGAGAGCTAGTTCTTCACGGGCTGCTCCTAGTTCTTCTCGTGCTCCTTCTCTGGCACCGACTGCAGATGATGATCCCGAGCTTTAAGGATTATTTCAAGACATTGACGATCCCGACAATGTGCCGACACCACAAGAGGATCAAGTGCCTCCATATTTTCGTTCGTTTTTGGAGACATTTGATCTACGACTTGCTTCCATCGAATCCCATTTAACTACTAACAACGAAGTGGTGAATCATCTCTTAGACACTTTGGAAGCTCAACAAATGGAGTTTCAACGGCAGATGCTTGCACTATAGATGCTCTCTCTCTTGAGATGCAAGCACAATTTCCTCCTCCTCCCGATCCTCTGATGGATTAGATTTTTCCTTGTTATGCTTTCTTGGATTTAAAACTTGGATTGATATATATTTTGATGTTTCTGGATTGTTTATGATTGAATGTTTGGATTAATGTTTTGTTTGTTTTAGATATTAAATCTTAATATATATATGTTTGGTTTGAATTTTCTTTTTGATATTAATACTTATTTTTGCATCATTAGACATATATGACCAATTATCCATTACGTGTTTATGAATATTGTTTATGAAAACTAATGGCTAACCTTTCTCTTGATCTTTTATCTTAGCATCTTAAGCTATAATTATTAATAATCAATTGGCTATGTTTTTCAAAACCTTGTTTAAAACATTTTTAAAGTCTTTTTGATTTAATAAAAAGGGGGAGAAGTGTAAAAGTGTTAAAAGGCATAAGTGTTACAGTAAGGGAGAGTAATTTCAAACTTGATTTCAAAATTTATTTTCAAAGAAAATCATAAAATTACACAAATGTTTTGTTATATCAAAAAGGGAGAGATTGTTGAAAACATTTTGATGTTTCGATTTAACAAATTAAGTATAATTGAATTTTAAGATTTTACAAATGATTTTCTAAGTATATTCGATTTAGTTACTCGAATATCAAAATATTACTCCAAGTCTTTCAAAGTTCAATTTCAATCCTTATTAATGTGTAAAATTGTGTTTATACTTAAACTATTTTTGAAAAAAATTTCACAAAGTATTTATAACCAAAAACGAGCCTAAAATCAATTTTTCAAAGGAGTGTACTGATGCACCAATCCATTCATCAATGCACCATTGAATAAATTGAACATCGAATTCATTTTATGCATCGATGCACATACCATGCATCGATGCACTCAGGGTTTATGAAAACATCGAATGTATTTTATGCATCGATGCACAGGCCATGCATCGATGCACTCTGGCTTGTTTGAAACATCGAATGCACTTCATGCATCGGTGCACTCTTAGTGTACCGATGCACTAAGGGTCCAACGGTCGAAATATTTGAATTTTACACATAGTGTACCGATGCACCAGCCCTATGCATCGATGCACCAGACGCTCCCAACTATTTTATTAATTGTTTTCACACTTAAACGACTCTATTGACTCCACTAATCATCCCCAACGTTAAGAATCAATTGAAGGAGTATTTAAACAAGCTTAGAAGCCTTTGATCAACAACAAGAAACAACGAGAATCAAGAATTAAGAGAGAATCAAAGAGAAAGCATCAAACCTCAAGTTTGAGCATTTCAAGCCTATTTTTTCATTCAATATTCATTTTGCTTTCAAGAAAACTACTTTTACTCAATTGTATTCATTTTTGAGTGTTCTTTTCTTTGTTATAGAATTGTGCAAACAATCTACCCTATGAGGATTTCCATGTAAGTTTGCAAATTTGTAATCTTCTATTTGAGAAAGAGTGTTTTCAAGAATTGAGGTATATTCTTGAGGGAGTTGAAAGGTTATCTCTTTGGCCTCAAAAGAAAGAACAAATTAGTGAATTTGTTGGAAAATCCTTAGTGTGGATAGCTAAGGTAGTGGACGTAGACTTTGGTTGAGAAAGTCAAACCACTCTAAATCTCTACGCAATTATTTTCAATTTTCTGTAAAAGTTGCCACCAAAATTTTAATTGCCAATTCACCCCCTCTTGGCCTTTTCCATCAATCGATTAACTCAACAGTATCAGTACTGATGGGGAGGTATCGATACCAAGAGGACAATATCGATACTGTAGTTGAAAGGGGATTTACAAAATACAAAAATGGTATCGGTACTGAAGTTGGTATCAATACCATATAATAGAAGTATCAGTACTGTAGGCAGAGTATCAATACTAGTTAGTCTGAAATGTTAAATTAAGTGTTTTATTTTGTTTAAGTAAAGATTAATTAGGTAGGTGTAATTGATCTCTAACATTCATGGGTCATATTAATATGTAGATTTGATCAGAAACAAGTGTTGAACGAATAAACGTCCAGAGTTAGTAAGCTAAAGTGAAAGAGGGCTTAGGGCTTAAGTGAGGCAAATGTGAGTGCTATTTATTTAAATAATTTATGATGGGAGGAAGGTTTGTGATGAGCCAACATAAAATTGTTTTTAAATAAAATGAAATGATATGTGTTTATGTGAAGATTTTCTATATGAGTATGATTCTTATAAGTAAATGAATAAGTGGAATAATGATATATAATATAAAATATTTATGTGAATCACTATGAACATATGTTATGTGATTAAAGGAAAATATTGAAGAATGCTATTAGAAATGAAATACTTTGAGTAAATGTTTGAATATGAATAAATAAGAAAATTTGATAATCCTATATGACAAATATACACTTTGAGTAAATGTTTGAGAAATGAAATGAGATACTTTGAGTAAATATATGAATAAATAAGAACATAAATGCTGTGAAGAAAAATGTTCTAGTGAAAAATGTGATATATGTGAAACTGTTCTATGTGAAAGTAAACTACGAGAATGTACTCTATGCAAATAATATACACTTTAATTAGTGAAATTCAAAATAATTATAAGCTAAATCCCAAGGTATATGTATTAGAATTAGAGGTATAGTTGGTATGCCAAGAGTCGAGGGTTCTACGTAGTCCTTCGGGACAATCTATGTGGTTCTTCGGGATATTTCTATGTGGTCATTCGGGATATTTCTACGTGGTCCTTCGGGACAAATTCTACACGGTCTTTCTGGACAAACCTATGTGGAACTTTGGTGCAATTCTATGTTGCACTTCAGTGTAAATTATGTGAGTTGTGGTGACATCATTAGTGCACAACCTCAATGTACTCACATACCTTGAGTTCTCAGTATTATACGTTGGGCCGATTAAACAAATGGATATTAAATGAAAAATGTATAAGTTATATGTACTTTTTATATGAAGTTTAAAAATGATTATGAAAGTGTACATTGTTTAAAAATTTATATTGTTAATGACATGAAAGGTATAATCAAGAATAAAATGAGTATAAATTCATCAGTGTTTAATAAGAGATGTTATAAGTTATAAGACTTGTGGTGTTTTTAATTTTAAACTTTCTTTTATAAAATTATACAAATGTTTTATTGTTTCATATTATTCATAATGCGTCACTAAGTCAATGGCTTAGCGTGTGAGTATTTTCACACGTAGGTTAAAGAGTATGAGAGATGTAAGCAGAGTAATCAAGGGCAGGACAACATATCTTTGTAGATTTTTAGATCAGAGAAATGTGATATTATATGTGATAGTGTTACAAGAAGCTTGTTAGCTTGTACCATAAAAGTAAAGTATGGATGCTCAGATATGCATTTTAACTATGATTTATTAAGCTTTATGTTCCTTTTTTTATTTTTAATCATGTTTTAAAAAGAGTCAAAGAGTTTGAAATTCAATGTGACACCTCAGATTTGTATCTGAATCAGATACGGGTTGTGGTGTTATATTTAATGGTATCAGAGCCTAGGTTGAGTCAAGTTTTCGAAATAGATCAGCCGATCAACTGTAAAAAATGTTTGGTTTGTACATGCCAAAGAAATAATAAGTATCTCTGATCTGATAGTGTAATGAGTATATTATCCTTGCTGGTATGGTTAAGTTATTAAATATTAAGAGATGCAAGACTAAGGAGTCTTCCGAAGTGAAGGGAGAATTAGAGATAATAAGTGAAGTAGTAATAAGGTAAAGTGAATAACAGATGCCTCAATGAGTACTTTCCAAATGATGGATGTGATTTTGAAATAATTTCAATCGTTTAATTCTTCAAGTTTTTAGAATAAATGTTGTTAAAAAGTTGAAAGCTTATGAGTACCCGAGTTAAATGAAGTAACTGAAGAAGGTATTGATTATGCGGATCTTTGGTTAATGAAGATAAACTTTGGTTGGATGGTCTCTACTGTTTTGAAATGAATAAGTTGGATGGAGTGGTCTCACTACTAAGAGGTCGAGCACGTGTATGATAGATCACATGTGATAAAGAGAGTAAAGAGGTTCCCAACGAGGATGTTTAGAGGTAATTATTATGAAATTATTGATTAATTATAGTTCAAAAAGTAAAGTAGAAAAGAAGAACAAGTATCATCTTCTGGGATTTAGAATAATCCTGGTTGCAAATTAGTTATATTCGGTTGTTAAGCCAAATAGATCAGTGAGAAAAAAATAAAGACATAAAGTAGAATCTTAATTAATGATTTAAATTTCAGAAAGAAGTTAACGTTGAAATGGTAGAAAGTATAAAATAAGTACGAGTTATGATTGGTTGGAAGTGAAAAAGTTATTTTGAATTTGAAATCTGTTGGAGTTCTTTGATTAGTCAAAAGTTTTATGGAGAAACTCTCTAAGATTCCTCCCCACTAAGAAAGTTATTAGTAGGGAAGACAATAGTTATTTGGATTGCAAGAAACAAGGAAATACAAGATAAGTAATAATAAGATCTGTTGGAAAAATAATGGGTTTTGTTCGAAGTAAAATAAATTATTTTGATAAGTAAACAAGGAGTTAAAAATTTTTAATCGATAAGAAGTCAGGTTTAAATGTCAATTCTACAAACTGGATTAAAAGACTCATAAGAAAGAGTATCGTAAATGATTAGGTGCATATTTGAATATAGTTCTTGAAGATTCAAGTGGAGAAATGTAATTTAGGATTAATAAAGAATAATGTTCTGTACAAGTAGAGTAAACTATCAAAGTTATGTAGGTGCAATAAAATATGTAAGCAGTAATTATTACAAGTACTAAGATGTTGTTTCTCCTATTGATATGAAAAGAACATTGAAGTATAAGAAAAAGAGATGATCTAGGTTACAAATAAGTTTTCGATTAAAGAAAGAAGTTTATGAGTTATGCGTAAAAGTTAACAAATATTGTACTTGCTTAAAGATGATGAAAAAAATATTGGATTGACTGCATTGAAGTTAAAGAAGGGAACCTGAAGGGTTGGTAAAATTACAAAGTCAAAAGTAAGATAAAGAAAAAGGTTAAGACTTTTAGGGATCATAAGAAAAATATGGAAAGTGATATGTTATGTTGATCATTGGCTGTCTATTAGAAGAAAAAGATAGTACCTTGAAGGAAGAGGAAAATTCAAGATATTTAAAAAAGGAATATATATAAGTACATCTATGATAGGATAAGAAAATTGAGGAAAATTTAAGAGTATAATATATGTTAAGATAATAAAGAAATATTTTCATTATGTAAAAAGACAAAGACATAAGGAATATAAGTAAACGGTTTAGAGAACCAAGTGTGTTAAAGGATCTTATAGAGGTGTAACTGATAAGCTTTACATGTTGAAATAAGGTGTTAAATAAATTTGGAATGAAAGTAAACAATTTCAATTCTTAGTAGAAATGAGAAAGAGTTTCAATGGATTTCGTAACTGAGTTACTTTTGTCATCGAAAAAAATGGATTCAATATGAGTAATTGTGGCGCAAGTAACAAAGACTATGCATTCTATTCCTGTTCAAACTGATTTTTTATGGAGATAGTCATACTATATGGAGTGCCAGTATTAATTATATCTGAGGGGATTAAGGTTTACCTCAAGGTTTTGTAATTATTTGAGCAAGGCCTACAAAATTTGATCAAATTTTTGGCGCTATTATCCATTCGTAGGTAGTTGGTTGGTCTAATAAGGTTAATAAGCTTTTAAAAGTTATGTTAAGACATGTGTAATCAAGTTTAAAAGATCAGGAGAAAAATGGTTTACTAAGTTGAGCAACCATAAGTGTGGATTCTTTAAGGTTGTATTCTGTTTCCATGAGACTCTGTTAAGAGGATAAGGATAAGTATCAAGAAAATGTTAAGATGTACAAGGAATATTTATATAAGTTACAAGGTTAGTACGATTAGAATTTGGAAAAGTTCTAATTTTGCTGCAAAGCAATTAGAGAATTAGTAAGAAATATTTGAATTCCAATCTTGAATTAGTAGTACTTGTAGATTTTTGTTGTGAAGAAGTGTAAAGAAAGGAAATATACTAATTATCTGGAGATTGATGAAATGTTGATTAGTTGCAACATGACATGTTAATATGATAATGGGTATGGAAAAGTTATAAGATAATTTTTTTACTTTGAAAAGTGTTGAGTATATGATGGTCTTTAAAAGAAAGATAAATTTTAGTGTTGGTCAAATATAGAATAAGTAGAAAAAGGAGAAATTAAAGATTTAAAGTTTGTGGAGTGGTTGCATGCCATGAAAAAAGAGTTCACATCAAGTTGATTTTAAATGAATATCATGTATGCAACAAGATAACTTTATATGAAGTTTTTGTAGAAGATACGGGACATCATTAAGTTGATTATAATTGAAATATTGACACTTAGTGCGACCATATTTGATTAAAGAAGTTGAAGATAAGTGAAGATTATCAAAGATATTCTTAAGATATATAAGGATCGACAAAAGTTATATGCGGGTTGAAGACAAAGGAATTTGAATTTCAAGGAAATTGAAAAAGTTCAATGTCTTTCATGTTTTGATATTTAAGAAATATTGATTAGATCTTTCTCAAATCATAGCATGGGAAGAAATAGAAGTTTAATATATTTTTATCTATAAAGAAGAACCAATACGTATTTTAGTAGGTGAAGTAAATAACTAAGAAATGAAATGAATCTGTCAGATAAAGTTCTTTGGGAAGTCACAAGTGGAAGAAATAGCATAGAAACATAAAATAGACTTAAGGAAACAAGTTTCTTGTCTCTTTGTATAGTGAAAATTCGAGGACAAATTTTCTTAAAGGGAGATTTGTAACACCCCAAATATTGGGTTAGTGACTAAAGTGTAAGGATTTAAAAGTTAGTGGTTTAATTTTGATAATTAGAAAAGTTCAAGAACTAATTTGGAAAATTTGTATATAGGACTTATTATTAAAGATTAAAGGTTAGAAGGGTAAAGTGGTCTTTTGTCATGAAAGGAATTAAAAATTCAATTATAAGGTTATTTAAGCATGTGAGAAATGAGGAATTAAAAAGGAAAGGAACATTCTGGATACTCTTCTATTCTCTTCCATTATATGCTTCCATGATTAAGGTAAGTTAACTGAAATTGTTTCATTCCTTCATTTTTTATTTGGTTTTGGTTCTTTTGGTAATATAGAAGCTTAATAAAGCTTAAAGATGAGTATATACTAAGAGATGGATAAATTAATAGTGATTTAGTAAAATGGTTTTTGAGGAAATCGTTAGGAAATGATGAATATTTGAATTCTAAAGGAATATTTAACTTGTCAATGGTTTAATTAAGGGATTAAAAGTATAAAAAAAGATTAAGAACGTATTTGAAGAAGTGATATGATATTTAGTCTCAAGAGTTATATGAATAAATTTTGATATCTAAAGAAGATTATTGTATATAAGTTAGTTGGGGTAAGTGTAAGTAAGTTTAAAGGCATGAATGGGGGTATAAAGTAGGAGATTTAAGTAAAGATGGGTAAATTTTCAAAATGAAACAGAAGAATTATGGGTAAGGGTATCAGTACTGGAGCCACCAAACAACATTGTTTTATCTCACACTGGAATTAGGCATTTCCATTTGTTCTACTATCTTTCTGATTTGTGGTTCAAACCCCATATCAAGCATGCGATCTGCCTCATCAAGGGCAGGTACATAATCATCATCAATGACAATCTCTCCCTCTCTAATAAATCAACTAATCGTCTGGGAGTTTCCACAAGAATATCAACTTATCTCTCCAGCTCTCGTAACTGAATATAAAGAAAATAGTTAGTTAAATGAAATATCAATTCCTTGATAAGTAGGGATATGTAAGGAGACTATTAATCTTAAAAGTTGGTAGATTTTACAGAAGAGGGAAAATAAATAAAAGATCGCATAAGAACATAAAAGTTGAAAGTTAGGCAACATAATTAGAAATAGAACAAAACTATGTTCCCTTTATACTTAATCTAAACAAGCCAATATCCTTTCAACACCATTCAACATTACCACATATTCAAGGGAGAATATATCCAACAGATTGTGAAACACAAACAACCCAATTTCCACTCTAGCTCAATGATGACATTATTGTAATTAGACCCCAATAAAAGAAAATAAAGAAACTACAAACTATTTGAGGCAAACCAAGAAATGTGAATCAAATCATCAATCTATCATCATCACTGCCCCTCCTATCAATAAATAAACCCCTTGCATTTTTGTTAGTTCCATTTTGGGGGGAGTGGGGTAGGGATACTCCATACGCAACTACCACCTTGACACCAGTTTGATAGGAGAACTTCTTGGCCTCATCATGAATCTAAAAGTGTATCACTGTCAACAAAATCAATACAAAAATTCATTAGATCATTCTAAAAGATCACATTACATGTTCAAAGGATCCCACCTGATAAGATAGTTCCCTTGTGGGGATAGAATAAGAGCAAGAAGGTAAACAACTCGTCCTACACATGGTCTCTGTACATACTACTCCCGCAGAATGCCACTAATAATTGGAAAGCAAAAAGCAATTGTCTTCTTGGACCCAGTTTGAGCATAATCCATTATATCTCTCCCTGCCAATGCTATATGGATAGCATGACGTTGAATCGGAGTCAGTTTCATATACTTGCACCTTCTAATGTTTTGATTCAATAGCTCCACTAAATCTATCTCAATAAATGTATTTACAGGCGACGATACATTTTCATCGCTAGTTTCCACAGGAATAGCCTCGTAAGTATCGAAATTGATTCCGGTATTCTCTTGCTCACCGAAAGCCTATTCGACATCATCATCAAATGGGTTTACTTCATTTTTTCTCTTATCACGAACCCTACTTCTATTATTCCAACCGCCTCCACTCCCACCTCGTCCAACTAGAGCTTCAATATAACCATAACCAAGAGTTGAACGCCCTAGTTCAGGCTTAGGTGCACCACCGCCGCTCTACCGGGACCCGCCAGCGGTCATAGAATATCCATTTTTCTACATATATATTATTATTAATATTATTATATTATAAAACCAAGGCCCCAACTAAAACCCAACCACCCAACGTAAATACCCAAAACAAAACCAAACCCGAAGCCTAAACCAAGGCCCGACCCGGAGCCCAAACTAAACCTGACCCGAACCTAACCCTAGCCTTAGTGTAATCGCCCTAGTTACCACCCAACGGCTGCGGTGTTCTACCCCAATGCAAGAAGCTTGCTGCTCCAGCACGCTACCACCTGCAGCTCTAACACGCTACCACCTGCTGCTTCAACAGGCCTCCGTCAGCCCTATTGTTCCACTCATCATCAGTAACTGTACCAAATCAACAAGGTTTTTTGATTTCATGCATGTAAAATGGGTTATAAAAACCCCACACAGATATTTAAGAAGAAAAAGGATGGCTTCAATTTTTTACAAAGCAATGCAATCTGGCTCTCGCCTTTTTTTACAAAAAAGTAATACAACAGAGAGAAGGTTTCTCATTTTTTTATTCTCATTATCATTTTCTTTTTTTTACTAGTTTTCGAAGAAAAATAGGGGTATATAAGAGAGTAAATAGGAAGAGACAAAGAGGTTCAATCTAGTTACCTAGGTTTTACTTTAGGTCCCATCGGTCATCAGTCATCGAGGAAACAAAGGGTTGGATCTCTTGGCAGTCGAGGGTAGAAGATAAGAGGCTGAATCTAAGCCTGCATGTTTTATTGGGGGTCTATTTTGGGGTTAATTCAAGAGGTAAAAGAAAACCTTGAGGGTACTTAAGGTTTATTTAGATGATTTAGAACTCGGATCTAGTGGTTTGATGTGAAAGGGGAAATTTTAGGGAAGATTTGAGGTGGAGGTGGCCGTTGAATAGTGGTGGCCTGCGAGAGTAGAGAGCTTTGGAGCTCTCGGCCGGGAAGGAAAAGGGGAGAGTTTGAGAACTCTCACAGGAGGGGCGCTGGAGGTTCATTGAAGTCTTCATTTAGGTTATTTTGGTTAGGGTTTAGTGTCGATCGGGCTTGGAGTGACCACCAATCGGTGGCCAGCGCTGGCGAGGGACTCTCTAGCTTTGAAGGAGGTAGCAGAGAGAGAGTTTTAGAACTCTCAAAGAAGAAGTGACTAAGGGTTTATTTAGGCTTAGTTTAGGTTTAATCCTTAGTTAGGTTTATATATTAAAATGTCTAGGTAAATTATATTTTAGCCACCGAAGCTTAAGGGTAAAATTAGCTTTTATTCCTACCAGGTTTAGCACTTATTTACATAATAATCACCTATAGGGACCTTTTTGAATTTTTTCCTTTTTATTTGTCCCAAATTCATTATTTTCCAGCTTTGTACCTTAGTTATAATTTTTGGTATATTTATGTTTATGTCCATCATACTTACGCATGTTTTTTCATTTTAATCACTGCCTTAATTCTTGATGTGCATGTCTAAATTTTGTTTTATTTTAATGTAGTCCTTAGTTGAGCTTGCGAATAATTTAAATTTAATCCCTGGTTGGTTTTGTGTTTCCTTATTTAGTCCCTTGATTGTTTAATTTGATTGAATATTAATTAGAATTAATTATTTTTATGGCCTGGTAATTAAATAGATCAGTTTTTTAGATTGTTTTAATAAAATGTATTTATGTATGTTTTGATCCATTTTTAGGGTTATTAGACTTTAAGAATTTACCCTTACGATAACTAGCTTCTCTATTAAATAATTATGGTTAATTAGAGCCTTAGTTTAAGTTTAGTCTCTACTCTGAGTTGGTATGGTCTTTTTTTTAATTCGGTCATAGAACTTTGATTTTAAATTGAATCTTTAGATTTAGGTTTTTAATATTTTAGTCTCAATCTAGATTACTTTTTTTAGGTTTAGTCCTTAAATTGAGAGAATTCTTAATTTGTTTCTTGTCTTTGCTCGAGGTTCCAATTTAATTATTCGAATCTCAATATTGATTAAGATTAATTTAAGTTAATGTTAGAATCTCAACTTTAGTTAAAATTCAATCTAGTCCCTTTAATTTAGGGAATAATTCGAGTTGGCCCTCGCCTAAATGCTCAAGGGACCATCTTGATTATTTGATTTAATAATTAATTAAAACCAAAAGGGTTAATATAACCTACATTTCTAGGTTTGTGCCTTTAGGTCCTTTAATTCTCATAAGTTGACACTTTAGGATAAAGAGAGCCTTAATTTACCCTTAGTCTAATTAGGATTAATAAATATCTATTTGATTGCATTTTATTTTAAAATTTAAGGCAAAATTCACTTATTAGGGATTCGATAGTATATCTCCCGCAAGTATGCTGAGGGGGTAACTACTGATGACTCCTAAAATAGATCGACATCCTTTTCAAGACCGCTTCATGATTTCTAAAATTAAGGCAATGTTCGATTATTAGGCACACCAATTGATCTCCCGTATTTATGCTGGGGGTGAATACTATTGGTATTAATAAACGAATACCCTTTTTAAGTTTGCATCCATAATAATTTTTTAAAATAGATAAAGTTCAAACTCAAAATTTTTTATTCAAAATATAGGGTAATCAACCAAGTACCAATTTTTGGGCGCTTATGGGGGTGCCAATCCTTCTCTACATGTAATCGACTCCCAAACCTGATTTCTAGATTTTTCACATACTCGAAAACTAGGTATTTTGATAAAAATAAAATGTTTTATTAAAATCACAAGATTTTTCTGGTGTCCCAATCGCACCTTAAAATGATTGGTGGTGACTCCTCACATTTAAAAACTTTTCAAAGAAAAACCCCAAGTCAATACTTAGATCTTTCCCTGCCCGAGTGAAAACGGTGTCGACAACTTGGTGACTCTGCTGGGGACGTTTGTTTTTAAAACAACTTGAGTCGAACCACGAGTTGGTTACCCTATATTTAGGATTCTGGAAATTATGAGTTTGATCTTATTTAATTTACATTTTGTTATGTTATTTAAAATAATAAAAAAGATTTTCTCTCTGGTTAATGCTTACGATTCTATTAAATTATTTAGTATTGTTGTATAATATAGTTCTAAACCCTAGTTCAATCCCGATTTATCTAAGTGGGAATAAACATCACACCTCATGAGGAGCATTGGGCTTCCTTGTGTGGGTTTAATAAAGTATCTCTGGAAATCATCCTAAGTTGCCTGTCTGGATATCAGTTCTAAGGCACGCTTTTAGTGGTGTGATCCCCTGAGCCGAATCCGATTCACAACTCTGTATCGGGCCAGTATCAGAGTTAACCTTAGCAGGTTGCAAAGTTGGCTTGGGAGCATTCTTAGAACCAAACAACATCTAGAAATTTAGTAAACCCACCCCGCTAGAGCCATGTGGATAGCCTACGAGAATTAGAGCACATGTGTTTAGGACTCCTAATTTCTTTTGAATGCTTTACTTTCTAGTCTCAGTTTTGAATCGTATTTAATTATTTTTTTCCTAAACTTACATTTTTTTTGAATAATCATTTTAACTAACTTGATTCTTTTTGTCTCCTTTATAACTAACTCGATTTATGTTTGCCTGGTCTTGTGCTTTGTTGCATTTGCATCAACACTTTCATTTTTGCATTTGCATTTACTTTACGCCTTACCTGTTGTTATATGTCCTAACTTGTTTTCTTTATGTCTTTCTTTTTATTGCATCATATGGTCATGACATACGCAAAAGGGTGTCGATTCTGAATAGTCACCAATTAAAAGGTTTTCACAATGGACAAGGGGTTTCATAATCAGGTATGTCGACACCCGTTTTCATCCCGCTATAATTATTGTTATTATTATTATTAATTAGTTATTATTACTAGTTTTTATTAATAGTTATTATTATTATCAATATTATTAGATTATTGTTATTATTATTATTATGAGTAATTATTATTATTATTATAAATAAAATACTAACATATACTATGCTTTTAAATTTTACAACCCTAACAGCGAAGCCCAAAATACACCCCAAGTCCGCCAAAGTCACATAGCAATGGCCCAATGCCATAGCCCATGCGTGGAAGCCCAAACCCAGTTAGGGTTCTTCACTCTTTGCATCAAGCGCTGTAGTCATCAGCCATTGGATCTGGAGATCCAACGGCTCGTATATATCAGTAGCTAGGGTTTTTACAGCCCATTCCGGGCCGCTCATCCACATCCACATGATCTGGACCTATCCAATAGTCTAGATCGCCCAATGATTAGGGTTTACCCTAATGTATTTCAGCCATCTCCTCCACCAATCGGATCTGCCGCCTTACTGCACCAGTCCCCGGCCATCAACGCTACCACCAACCATGCATCAAGCCCCTTGCCATTACAGTACACACAAATCAGCAAACAACAATCACTCCATGCAAAATCACAATCATTTTTCTTTGTAATCATTTCGTTTTGGTTAAAAGAAGAAAGAGAAAAAGCTATAAAATTGGGTCTATAAAACCCCAAATGAACTATGTAAAAGGGTTTCTTCTTCCTTCTCGATTTTCAAAGAAAGCAATAAAAAATCATAAACTTTTTAAGGTATTTCCTTTATTTATTTATTTTACAATTTCAAAATCATCAAAAAAATAAAGTACCCAAAATTTTGAAACCTTGCATGAAACCAAAAACAAAGTAAGGGCTAGATCTATTACCTGAGGGGGGAGGTCGAACCGAGGCCGATTATTCTTCGTCGGAGGTCATCGAAGCTTGTTTTGGGGTATTTAGAGGTCCTTTTAGGTGTTTTTATCTTTAGATCTAGGCTTAGCGGTCTAAATCCAAGCGTTTAGGAGTTTTTGGGTAAGTTTATGAGCTCTGACCATTGTATGCAGCGACCGGGGCGGAGAAAGGCGATCGACAATGGGTCGGCCGAAAAGAGAGAAGAGAGAGTTTTAAGTTTTTTTAAAAATCGTTTTAAAATGAAAAAAAGAGATTAAATTGTATTTATAGATAAAGTTAGGGGAAAACACGCTTAGGTTCCTCTAACTTGCGTGTGTTTTTGCAAAGTAGTCACCTGTAGGGGTCGATTTTGTAATTTACCCATTTTCATCCATGTTATATTTTTTTAGTTTAATTATTGTTTAGTCCCCTAACTTTAGTGTGTTTTTTTATGTTAGTCACATGTAGGGACTATTTTTATAATTTACTCAGTTTTATACATGATATATATTTTTATGATTATTTGCATTTTAATCGTTGTATGTTTAGAGTGTTTTACAGTTTAGTCATGTGTAGTGACTGTTGATTTTTTTAATGTTTTGGATTGCTTTGTAATTTACCCTTTTTTTATTTGTATGCATGTTTTAGGCTAAAAAGGGAATAATTAGGAAATAGCCCCTGTAATTTATGCATGTTTATATTTTGAACCAGAATCTATTTTTTTATTTATTTTAATTTGGCCATACAATTTTACTTTATTTTAATTTAGTCCCCATGTTTTACTTATTTTTATTCTTTGTAATTTTAGCACTCAATATTAAAAATGTTCATTTTAGTCATTTTTTTACATCATTTATTTTAATTTTGACATAATGGTTTGATTGTTTATATTTTAATCCTATTTTCATGGTATTTTATTTTAATTTTTGCATGTTGATTGCATGTTAGTTCATTTTAGTCATTAATTAATTTTGCATGATACCTTCATAAGCATCTCTTGACTTGAATTGAAAGAAATTGACTAAGGGTAATATTCTTTCATTTTAATATTATCATAAAGTGAATGTCTTAACGTATAAAAAAGTAACTTTCGATAATTTTAAAATGAAAGTCTATTCCATTTATTGACATGAATTAAATCGAATCTATTTTAAAATTTGGGGATTGAGAAAAAAATCATGTTCTTTCAATTAAATTCACTGAGAAAAAGACTGTTAGATCGAATCTAAGGTCTCGTCTCAAGGTATTTAAATAATTGAACATCCGTATTCTCATTAAACATTGGTAAAATAAATAATTAATTATATTTGCTTGATGCATGCTTTTTTCTTTATTTTTGCATATGTTTTCCAATGGGTTTTCAAAATAAAAACACTCGAATCGATATTGAGAATAGTAATATCTTTTCATTTCAGTTGGAGTAATAAATGACTGCTTTGAGGCATGAGTGGTCATTTATTCTCGATTGGAAATAATTTGATATTACCATTTTCTCTTGAATCAATATTGATTTTTAAGACGGAATAGTGATATCTGTTCACTTCGATTGGAATAATAAATGATTGCTTTAAGGTATGAGAGGTCATTTATTCTTGATTGGAAATCATTAGATATTATCATTTTCAATCGAATCGATATTGAATTTTAAGATGAAATAGTAATATCTCTCTACTTCGATTGGAGTAATAAATGATTGTTTTAAGGCATGAGAAAACATTTATTCTAGATTGGAAATAATTAGATATAATCATTTTCTCTCTTAAAATTATTTTGGGTGTTGTTATTTTTAATTAATAATGAACTTTAGAATGTAATTTTAATATTTCTTTATTTCGATTGGAGTAAGAATCGATTGCTTTAAGGTATAAGATGTCGATTCTTCTCGATAGGAAATAATTAAATATTATTATGCTTTGCCTAAAAATTCAAGGAATATTACTTGTAGGGGATTTTAAGTTAAATTAGACTCAAATTCTTAAATTTCATTGCAAAGGCAACTAATGAATCGACTAGGTACCGATTTAGGGCGTTGTGGGGGGGGGGGGGTTCTAATCCTTCCCCACACGTAACTGACTCCCGAACTCAAATTTTGGTAACACAGACGACAAATTTATTGTTTGAATTAAAATTAATATTTTTTAAAAATTACAAATACTTTTTGAGCACCCAATCACACCCTAACCAAAGATTGGTGGTGACTCATAAAACCACATTTTATTATTAACCAACCATCAAAAACTATTTCAAAACGAGACTCGCTTCCATTTTCAGAAAACCATTTCGGCAAGGTAGACCGCGATACAACTAAAAAATTGCACTTGAAAGAAGTTCCGAGAAGAATAGAGAGTTGTACGTCCAAAGATTGCATGTCTGATGGAGAAAAAATGAAATGCAACAAATAAGAGAGCAAATGTCCAATATAATGGATAAAATAGTTGTGCTAGCCAAAGGAAAAGATGTTTCTACGTAAAGGGAGAAAGAACTTGACAAAAATAATTCTGTAGCACAAGATGCTACTTGTGAACAAGGTAATCCAAGTGAACTTAAGGAACCACGTGCAATCATTGGTCACATCAACAAGTTATTAGGAAGTACAAAGGAAACAGTGACAACAGTAAAATTTCAAGTAAAAATAGGTAAAAAGAAACCACATGATCATTTCAAACGGGGTCAATTCGTATTCCCTAAAGATCCAGACACCATAAAGGTTCCTGGGAATATGAAATTAAAGGATAACAGGAATCAAACTACAACAAGCTTAGCGTTTGATGCCATATTAAAAAACTAATGTTCGCTCAACAGAGACACATCTCATGGATGACCGGAAGTTAGGAGGTAGTGAACCTGGCTTTGATCGTGCTCCTATCACATTCGGATATTTACACAATAAGTTGTTAGAAGAACGAGAAGTGGCCCCACAGTATGTGAAGCCTTTGTAACCTCCTTATCCGGAGTGGTATGATGCTAATGCCAACTGTGAATATCATGCAGGAGCTCAATGGAATTATATCAAATTTATTGCTTTCTAGAGCATGGAATATTAGAATTCAAGAAGGAGGGTCAACCTGGTTCAGTAGTCGAACATCTGGTCGAGGTAAAGCCGAGAGAGTCCAAGGAAAAAGGCATCAGTGAGGGCTTCCAAAATGAATAGCGTCTGTTAAAATACGAATCTCAGATACGTTAGTTGTAGAATGAAAAGGGCATTATGAACAAGGAATTAAAAGCCATGCAGGATGTTTTTCAAAGAATCAGTCAAGCCTTTCAAAGTTTGGGTTTAGGTGATACTCCAGAAGAGTGGGCAAAAGAAGCCTCTAAATTGAAGAGTGACACATAACAATGGAAAAGGAATTGTAAGATGGACAAAGGACTAACTAAGAGGTGCTCTCGAGATCTGCAGATTACAGAAAGTGAACGTATAACGACCTTACAAGAATTAGAGATATGGCAAAAAAAGAATGAAATGTTGAGAACAACCCTTACCAACGCAGAAGCCTCGTTTCAAAACCATAATTATGAGAAAAATACTGAACTAGAAGCCAGTAGAGCCAACAATAAAACAATGACAGAGCTGATAAATGACTATAGAAATATTGCACAAGAACTTCATGACCGTATCGAGTCTTTTACAAGAGAGAATGATTAATATTACCTACAACTTCAAAGGTTGAAATGTAAAGTGGAAAAAAAAGACAACTCGATGAATGAGGGTGTTACTCAAGCAAGCAATGTGGCTCACAAGTTAGTTGACTTAGTTGTCTGAAGTATATTTATGGCTCAACACTAGATCATGCCTGGAAGATAATCTAGCTCCTGAATGAGATAGAAAACTAGGAGCTAAAGCTATTGATTATCTGTAGTTTGGCTATTCAATGTACTGAAACCTTTTGTGATCAATGAAAATCATTTAAGATGGTTCCTATGTATTGACACCTTTTTGCATGCATTTCATTTATTTTAATTTTTATGCATTTCTTATAACAAATAATCAAAATAATTTATGTAAGTCGATTTTTTTCATTTAAAAATGGGATTTTAAAAACCACACATTTTTAATTATCTCTCTCTTGACTAATTTTTAATTTAAAAGTAATGTGATTTAAAAAAGTTCTCGTTTCGAAAAAATTGGGATTCCTTTTTAAAAATAAAAACTTATGGTTCGAGGAGTCTCCACCAATATTTGATTAGGGTGTGATTGGGCACCCAAAACGTATTTTTTCATTTAAATAAAAATATTAATTTTAATTAAAACAATAAATTTGAGGTATGTGTTACCAAAATTTGAGTTCGGGAGTTAGTTACGTGTCCACAACGCCCTAAATCTGTACATAGTGGATTAATTAATTGTCTTTGCTTTGAAATTTACAAGTTCAAATTTAATTTAGCCTATGATCCCATAAAACAACAATTTATGAATTTTAAAATGGAACCTAATAATATTTAATAATTTCCTATCGAGAAGAGAAGACCTTTCATACCTTGAGGCAATCTATTCTTACTCCAATCGAAATAAAGAAATATTACAGTTCCATCGTAATATTCAAATGCACAAAAACAAATTAAATTAAAAATTACAATATTTTTCAGAAAGAAGAAGAATATTTGATTATTTAAAAACATTGAGATCAGACCTTAGATAAGTTCTAACAATCTTTTTCTCAAAGAATTTAAATGAACGAATATTTCTTATTCTCTCATTCCCAAAATTTAGGCGAGGATTCATTTTTTTTAGGTTTCACTATTGGGATACAGTTTTAGCTTAAAATCATCGGAAGTGGCTCCCTAGTAAGTTAAGACAAGCACCTCATAACGATTTTAAAATGAAAGGGTATTACCCTTAATCCAAGCATACATTGCATTCAATCAAGATAAATGACACTAGTCCTACATGCACACAAATGAAAACAGTGGATAAATAAAATGGAAAGTAAATTAGGCACTACACCATCCCATCGAAATTAAATACGTGAAGTTTAAGCATGTGTAACCATAGCATCTAGTTAAACGAACAAAGGCCATAAAACACAAAATCTCACATTCTAGGCATTAAAATTGTAATAAATCCAAGAAACTACACTAGACTAAAATGAAACCATGAAAATGTTATTTCAAATATGCAAAGTAACGAAAACTTAAAACAACATAGCCCATGACTAAAATATAACAAGCGTATAACTTGATGGCGAAATCTGAAACTATAAAAAATCAAGAATCATGGAATAAAATGCATTAAAACAAACTTTGACAGGGATTACATTGCAAATAACCCACCCAAGGCGCTGAAATAGATCTCTTTACCCCCTAAAATGCTAACGTTTTAGCATGCTCATATATTTAATATTTCAGGTAATAAATACCCTAACCCTACTATTATTAGCAGCTCCTTCTTCTATTTCCCTTTCTTTCTTTCATTCTTCTTCTCAAACCACGCGACCACCGTGATCAAGGCCGTTAAGGATCCGATGAGGGGCCAACAGCCTAACACCATCATCTTCTTCATAATTCAAACCCCAAAGACACCATAAATCGACGTGAAAATCGCCTAATGAAATTTGGACCTACCCAAACAGACTATCTCACCTTTCACTCGACCACAGCCCCAAAGACCATGACCGATGCCCCTAAATGCCCTACATGGGCATGATTCACTTCTCTGACCACCACCGTGGTGGTTACCTGCGGTGAAGGACCTGAACCGACGAGGTAAGTGCCTCACTCTTCTCTCTGACCGAAAGCTAAAAATCAATGCATAAGGGGGTCCAAAGCGACCCTTAACCTCTCGAAACTAAAGCTCAACTGCTCACCTTCCAACAACCGACGACTAAGGGCCTAGGTAAACAAACCTTCACCTCTCTCCTATTCTATAAATGTTTAAATAACACCAAGACTGACATGTAAAACGTTGGGAACCTAAGGACTCTCAGCTCCTCTCTCTGGTGAAAATAAGCTCCGACGAGGAATCTAACAATGTTGGTAACGTTTTGAATCCTTCCCTCTTTCATTCCCTACTTTAGTTTCGAAAAAAATAAATGCTAGAAACATTGAAGAAAGAAAATAAAAAAAACCTTTTGAAAAGGTTCTCTCTGTTAATATGTATTGCTTGATTTTGCTTCTGTTGTTAGATCATTAATGGAAATGGTGTGTTGCTTGTAAAATAATGGGGAATCCTTTTACTACTGCCTCTGAATCGGAGGAAGAGAATACCCTCGTTATATTGCTTGATTCTCTGAAATGGGGAAAAACCACGATTACATCCCTCTGTGTGATTTTTATATCCTTATTTTTTGGTTACAAAAGGAATATAAAAAATTATATTTTTATCTATTTTCTCACTTATTTCCTTGGTGCCGGTTGATGACTAAGCCTTTGCTGGTGTGAGTTTGTTTCATAATTCGTTGCTGAGAGAATCAACCCAATTGGTATTGCACAACTGGCGTGAATGATAGGTGTCAACTATATGAATCGGTTGTTGGTGGGACCTTGCTGTTAGCTGGTAGACGGTTTGGTGATGAGGCTTGGTGGGACCAGTTGGGACTGGTCACATGGAGGAGAGGGACCAATGTTGACCCGAGTAAAATTTAGGTATAAGAGATACCCCTCTTTACTTGTTGTTGTGAAATAATAACAAAGAAAAGACAAAAGATAGCCTAATTTTGTCGGGTTCGGTTGTAAGGAATTTGAAAGGTTAGTCCTCTCCACTGCAACTTCAGGGTAGGTCGGATTTGATCTATTCCACTTTTTCGGGTAGTTAGATCAATTTTGGAAGACGGATCTGCTCCAGTCTTCTTTGAGGGGAGATCAGACTCAGGAAATCTTTGGAAGACATGTTTACTCCACTCTTCTTTTAGGGAGATAAGACTCGAGAAATCTTTTGAAGACGAGTCTGCTCCACTCTTTTTTAGGGAGATAAGACTCGAAAAATCTTTGGAAGACGGGTATGGTCCACTCTTCTTTAAGTGAGATAAGACTCGAAAAATCTTTGGAAAACGGGTCTGCTCAACTTTCTTTCCAGGAGATAAGACTCAAAAAATCTTTGGAAGACGGGTCTGCTCCACTCTTATTTCAGGGAGATAAGACTCGAAAAATCTTTGGAAGATGGGTCTGCTCCATTCTTCTTTTAGGGAGATAAGACTCAAGAACTCTTTTGATCCACTTCTATACTCTTAAGGGAATATTGAATCGAACGTGATCTACTTTTCTTATCTTCACGAAGATCAAATCTAAAAATCAAACATTACCAATCATTAGTGTATGTTCGATAATTTGATAAAATTATACCTGAATGTTTAGAATTTGAGAGAATCTTTGAAATCAATTTCTCTTATGGGAACTTGTCTTGCAGCCACCAAATATGAGAGTCTGCCTTGACTCGAGTACCATTTGAACCTCTCCCTTCTTGGGACTTTGAATTGGTTAATGACTCCTATTTGTCATAAATCTTTAGTTTTCTTGAAAAACCTATAAAATATTCATCTTGAAAGTGCAACGTAACTAAATGCGGTAATGCAATTCATTTATAACTAATCTTTTGAGAAATTGAATAGGTATTTAAGAAAGAAAAAATTAGAACTTTAACATAAACGACCCAAAATAGACAAGGTTAATTTTTAGAGACACAGTCTTATGGAAGACGAGGTAGAGGTTTCTAGGGAAATGATCTCAAGAAAAACTAAATTGAGACTTCTATAGAAACAAACCTAAAAATCTCAATGAGAAAGTTCATTAGGGAATAATCTTTAGGAAGACTAAACTGAACTTTCTATGACACAAGTCCTAAGAGAGTTAGGACTAAAGGCAACATTAAAAATTGGTTAACTCCTCCACACGAGAAAGTCAAGTTGAGAAATGATACTACTGAAAAGTTGACTTCTCTCCGCGAGAAAGTCAAATTGAGAATGACATCACTAAAAGGTTGACTTCTTTTTTTTAGAAATTCAAAAATAGAACACTGAAAGATTGACTTCTCTTTACGAGAAAGTCAAGAATGAAATCACTAAAAGGTTGACTCCTCTTCATGAGAAAGTCAAGAATGACACCACTAAAAGATCTACTCTTCTTCACGAGAAAGTAAAGGAAGACAACATTAAAGATTAACTCCTCTATCAGTTTGCTCCATCATCTTTCAACGGAATGATTTGCTTTATGAATCTGTTTGACTTACCCCAATCTCACGTGTGTAAGTTGTTTTAATCGATTGATCCGCTTCTCCATGTCCGAGAATCTTTGCTTTCCTCCTGCATCTGATGGTCCCTATCTGAAGGTCTTATACATGGCCCGACTGACTTATCATATTGCTCAAAAGCCTAACAGATGACCCAAAGGATTTAATCACCATTCTCTAAAGGCTTATTACTTTATTAGTTAAGAAACTTTTGAAATTGCTTTCTTACTTTTCAAAAATTTCATTTTCTCAAAATACTAAATGAGAAACTTTGGAAATTACTTTCTCATTTTTTGAAAATCACGTGAAAACATCCTACCCGAAGGTCTTATAGATGGCCCGAATGACTTATCATCTTTCTCGAAAGCCTGAAAGATGACCTGAAGGATTTAATCATCATGCTCGAAAGATTTACTGATGTCTTGAAGGACTTGCCGATTTTGGAAATAGTTTACTGGGTAGAAACTATGTAAATAGCTTTCTTACTTTTCAAAAAATTCATTTTCTGAAAATACTAAATGAGAAACTTTGGAAAACACTTTCTCATTTTTTTAAAATTCATGTAAAAACATAATACCCGAAGGACTTATTATGTTGCTCGAAAGACTTACAGATGACCCGAATGATTTAATCATCATGCTCGAAAGACTTACTGATAGCCCGAAGGATTTACTAAGTAAGAAACTTTGGAAATCATTTTCTTACATTTTGAAAATCTCATTTTCAGAAAAGATTCAAATAAGAAACTTTGGAAATCATTTTCTCATTTTTTTTTCAAAAATCACTTAATGGTCGGGTAACATGCCCCTTCAAAGTAATGCTTCTTATGTGTATTGGCCCCCCATGTTCCTCAGGTTCCACATCTCTAAATATGATTCTCTATATTTGAGGTTTGAATTATACCTTTCACGTGTCAGGATTTTGATATCATGAATCTTTTTTTTCACTGGAAAATCTGTAAAAGACATGTGTTTATATGTGAAACGCGAATGCAATTAAATGTATCAATCTAATGCATTTTATTTTATGCAAATGGTGTTCTCATGAATGCATAAATGATGATTCAATTTTCTTTGACTCCAAAATGGGGAACTCGATTTTCTTTAACTTGATCACTCTTCTCTAAGGTTTACCCCGATATTAGCATATCAACTTATGATTTCAAGCTTGCATTCTACTAAAGATCTTCTTGATCATCTTGTGGTCTTTGTTTTCTGTCTTCATTTCAGAGAAAGTGTTTTCTCTCTCGAATTCTTGTTATGGTCAGAAATAGGACAATGGTACCCCTTTTTGTCCTTGGCTCAAATGCGCTATCAGAGTTGTTTTTTTTGGACTCTACTGTTAATTGATGCTTGACTAACTTGATTTAAAAGGTAATCTCCACCAAATTCAAGGTCTTCCCTTGACACTTCAAGTTGTGTGACTTATTCTCAACATCTTTTCGGTCTGAACCTTATCATCTCAACATGATTTGGGTTTCTAGTAATGCCCCAAAGTGGGTACTCACAGCTCCCTTTGTGCCAAAATATCTTAATCTTATATGGTCTCAATTTGGTGTCACTAAACAACAGTGTGTCGAGTAGCTTCAGGGCTTCTATTCGTGATGCCACATACATTACGTACATTTAAGTAGTGATAAATTCTTCTAACAAAAATGTCTTGCATTTTTTTATGAGTTGGGATATGTGCCCCTTCTGAATTAATGCAATTATCTTATTCTTGACGGATTACTGACAAAGTCACAAGGAATTGTTACAAGGTCCATCCCTTAGTCCTTCTGATCTCTCATACTATTTCCTTTTAGGATGGTGTGATGCTTCATTATTCTGGCATCATTTATTCTTTTTGTCTCTAATAAAGGTAAAATGAGCCTCACCAACTTCAAGAACCTTTTAACTTGAGATTGTCCTGTTTGAAAATATTTTTCTTCTTCTTTTTATTTCAAAAAAAATTGAAAAATATCAATTAAAATAATTTTAAAAAATTTTTAATAAAAAATATTTTGAAAAATATTGCCCCTTTTTATGTTTCACAATTGAGACAAATCATAAAGCAAGAGTTTAATCAATATCAAACAAGTCAACTACTCTTTTAATCTTTCAAAAAATCAAATCCCATTGGCAAATGTCAAAATTCCTGACAAATTTAAGGTGTAGGTTGATTCTGAAAAGGTAATGCTTGGCCTTTTTATTACAATATATATGTCTCTTTGGGCGTCCATTGACTTGAAGAAGTGGTTGTTATGCTCATCTTCTAGAGATACCTATTGACTCCAAACTCTCAGGAGAACTTCTCTTATGTCGTCGTTGCACAATTTAATATTCGAACCGCCCTTTCAGGTTTTAAACTCGAATCCTCCTTTGGATTCAAGACGTTATTCAAAACTTTACGTCTTGAATCCCTTATTATTTTTCCTATCATGCATTAAAGATTTTAGAAAACCAATTTTTGCAAAAAAAAAAAAAAACCCTGAAAAGTGGAATAAAATCTGAAGATATTCTCTTTCACTTAGAAATCCATGTATGATTAGAATGGACTTTTTAGGCACGTAACATAGGCCAGGTCTCACGGTTACGAAAAAAATGGATAAATATGCCCAAACAAATGTTTAAGGGTAATTGAACCAAGGATCAATTCGTTATGATGCCATCAATCTTATTTTACTTTTTTCGGATCCCTCTAGATTGTCCATTTTTGAGTTTTCACCCTAGAGTTCATCTCCATTTTCTTACATCTTCAACATTTCTCGTTTTTCTTGTTGAATCCGGATCTTTGAAACGATTGCATTTGATCAACCTTATGGCTTGAGGCTCAATGAGTCACTCATCTTGAAATACTTGATTTATTTTCTCTCTTTTCGTTTTTTTTTTCCTTTTTCCTTTTTTTTTCCTTTTTTTCTCTTTTTTCTATTTTTTATCATTTTTTTTTTTCTTTTTTTGTTCTTATTTTTATTTATTTTCTCTTTTATTCTTCTCTTTTCTCTTTATCTCTATATTTTTTATGAATTTATTAGATGAGTATAGGACTCCAATTGCTTTGAGCACCTTCATGTCCTTTTTATTTCTAGGATTTCGAAAATTCTTTCGTTATTCTCGATCGGATTTGATCTTTGAGCACTTTGTATTTGATATGCCTTGTGGTTCCTTGTTATTCCTCTTTATTTCACAGAGACTTGCCCCTGTAATAAATCCTGGATTGACGGTTTTTATTCCTACGAGCATATACCCTTCAATTCTCCCCAGTGTGGAGGGTGATCCTTGGTTAGGGTTGAATCATAAGGAAAATAATTCAGGCTCAAATGGGGACTACAAAAGGATATATTCTCTTTTTGTTAAGGGATAAATGGAAGAAGGTCATTCATAATTTCATACACATAAGTCCTTGCAAAAGAAGTATTCTCAAGGGGATGAACATTCAGAATTAACTTTTATTTATATGAAAATAATGTAATTAATGCATGATAGAATTATTTAAATCATTCCCTTTATTTATTCTTCTTCTTGCTTCGATCATGTCCCAATTATTCTAATTTCTCTTTAAAAAACTGATCCATGACGCCCCATCTCATCTCTTTTTGTAGAAAGATTCACAGAAAAATGAAAGTTTTGCACTTGAGGCCTTCTGGTTTTACTGATATAAAGAAAAATCATGGTTTTGTGTCTTAAAATACAAATGTATGACTTTGAATTCGTGTATATAGAGAAAGGTAGTGTTATAAACAGATCAACTTTACCTGAAAGGGTAAAAGTATGAATTTGGTATCTTGAACAAAAAGGTAAAGGTATAACTTCAGAGTCTCAAATAAATGTAGTGTCAAATTTTGGTTTTGGTAATGACCATGAATTATGTAAGGTAAACGAGATCGAGTAATTGTGTTTTTGGCTTTGGAAGAGATATGAAAGGTCTAATTTTGCCACTTGCCAAAGATCTATAATTCTTGAAAAATTAAAAGAACTTTAATTAATTTTATACTTAAAGAACTTCAAGATTAAAAATTTGATTCATTGCACATGACCTTAAAAGTAGCAAAAGTTTAATTATCAAACAATATTTTTATGAAATATTTAGGTAAATAAGTAAAGAAAGAACAAAAACACACTCAAACAAGACAATACAATTGAAATAAAGCTTCATGATGGATGAAATGATTTCTTCATAATTAGGATGCCTCATATTGTTCATCTAATATAGTGGCACTTGACTCTATCGAATGCTACATATTGTGCTTTAATGCCCCTCTCGAGTTCGTCATCCACTATTCCACTAATTCTTATGTCAACATCCCATTTTCAAGAAGCATCTCTATCTACTTTAACAGGGGCCTATAATTCCCCGTAGAATGCCCAGATGCTCCCAAGTGGGCACTATCTTGATCATAGCTATGGGTAGAAGGGTTTGATGGCACTTTCATTGGCCTCGGTGTGAGGTATTAACCTTTAATCAAATGGGGGTATAGATCTGAGATAGAAATTTGGAACACTTTTAGCGCATTTCTTGATCGTGAGACTTTCTTTGGTCGGTTCGAACGACTAGCTGCTCATTTTCTGTTACAGCTGTGAGGGCTCTAGACGCGATATTCATTCACCTCATCAGCTTTCACTTCTTGATTGGTTGGGCTTTTGGAAGTGACTTTCAGGTTTCCTTTGTTGATTGCATTTTTCAATTAACTCCCCATTTTTCACAAGATCCTCAAAGTCATTCGTCGAATTTTCCAGCATTAACTTGAAAAAAGGAGCTGGAAGAGAATTGTGAAACATATATGATATTTTTTCTTCTAACAAGGGACGCTGAACTTGTGTTGCCACTCCTCTCCATCTTAGGGCATATTCTTTAAAACTTTCAGTAGCTTTCATCCTTATTCTTTGAAGGTCTTGACGTTTTGGGGCTAAGCCTTTAACATATCGATATTACCCCAGAAAGGCATCAGCTAGATTGACCCATCTCTTGATATGCTCTCAGTTCAAATGATTATATCATACTACAGTCGGCCCAGAAATACTATCATGGAAGTAATGAATCAGTAGATTATCATCATTTAAGTACAATTCCATCTTTCTGTAAAACATTTTCAGATGAATTAGAGGACAACTGGTGCCATCATATTTCTCAAAATTAGGCAACCTAAATTCATATGGGATGACCAAATCAGGGACCAGACTGAGTTCTTTTGCTTCTAACTCCTTATGAGAGGCATTAAAATTTTTCATAGCTCCAATGGCTTCATTCAACCACTTGAATTTGTCCTCAAATTTCTTATAATTGACGAGGCTCTTCCCTAGGTTAGAGTGGGATTCTCCAGGGTAGTTTACCCTTCTCAACGTATTAGTATGATGAGACTGGTATCCTTTATCAATGATTTCCTATCTATCAACAGCCTTGGTTGCTAGCACCTTGATAAATTGGTTCAATACACCTTGCAGAGAACCTGATGCTTGATTCCTCGTATCTTGTTGTAACCTGGCCAACTGCTCTTGCAACCGATCTTGTGATTTCTCATGAGATTGCTCCATTATTTCCATTTGTTTGTTCATGACGATTAGGGAGTAGTATGAATGAATGATCTTGGTATTACTGTCACATAACCTTTCATAAGTTATTTCCATGTTTTCATAACTAATGCATGTAAAATGCTTAAATAAATACATATAATACAAATGCAAATAGAAATGCAAATGTGAAATGCCAAATGCAAATGCAAAAGGTGTTAATTTCATAAGTGACCACCATAGAACAACCTTCATTTAAACAAAAAGATTTCATTACACCATGTAGTCAAAATAAATTGTAATTTTTCATTTCTTCATTTTCTTGAGTCATCCTCCCAAAGTTGTCAGTGTATTTTTTCACATTGGATGACGTTGGATGTCCTTAAATGGTTTCTGGTTGAATCTTGAGACCTCCATTTTTACTTTCAATGAAAAGTGATCTCGTGTCTTTGTGAAGGGTCTTCTCGTCCTTGGTATGAATATATCTATCTCCTAAGGGAATATCTTAACCTTTGCACCTTTAAAGGAAGTCTTCAATCAGCTTCAAATTTCTTCATTCATCGGATGCTTTCTTCATAGATCATTTGAACATATTTGGATCTCCTGGTTTTGACTACATGGTTAAGAACTTTTTGTCTCATTATGACCAGCCTTCTTATTTAGTCAATTACTTGTGAATTAACACCTTTGGAGGACATGAAGATGCAAATGCAATAACATAAAAATAAAATATACACAAAACAAAATAAACCTATCCTCAAAACATGATAATAAGTACCGTAATCATTAAATAAATCCTACCCTCACATACTGGCTACCCAATAATGAATTAGCATATCCTACCCAAACATGATATCTACCACATGCTTTGTTATTTACAAAAAATCCTAACCGCGTGATATCTAATTCGCATGCTTGTTTAAAAAATAAACCTAACCACGTGATCCATAGTTCTCATACATTTATTGAGAAAGTGAAATTAAACGACTCAAAAGCTTTTCATTGTGTACTATCCCTCACGGGATTTTTAAGGTTTGGGTTAGGCTCTACCCTGGTTTGGGTTCTAGGTTCACTATATATTGGGTTTGGCTTTAAAGTATAAGGTTCTCGAATTGTCCTTATCGGTGCCCCCTTGGGCTACCAGACCCTCAATCCTAGCCCATCACAGGCTTTTGGGATTTATTTCAATTAAAGGAAACACACCTTTGTATGTCCATGCGGAGGTGAATACCATCACGAGGACCATAAGACGTGATCTCCAAGAGCAATTAACTATCCCATGTGGAGGTGAAAACTACACGAGGGAGTAGTTTCTCACTCATACTTAAATTGGACAGAGCGGGGTTTTAACTCATGTTATGATAATGCAATTGTGCAGTGTGTGAGAAAAAGAGAAAAACAATACATAACAAACAAACTCATTCCTCAAACCCAAAAACACATAATTAATATGAAATCATTAATAAACAAGTTAGTACAACTATTTAATGGTTAATCAAAATCAAAATCCAAATCCAAATCAAAACAAAAAATTGTTTAAAACAAAACAATGGATCAAAAACCAAATTAGAATGAACTTGTAATTTTTATTTGCAATGACAATTAATTAATCGACTGTCGGCCTGACTCTCTAAAAAAAGTCCCGAGCAGAGTCGCCAAGCTGTCCAAACGATTTTTTTATTTAAAAATGGAATTTTAAAAACCACACATTTTTTAATTATCTCTCTCTTGACTAATTTTTAATTAAAAAGTAATGTGATTTAACAAACCTTTCATTTCGAAAAATTTGGGATTCCTTTTTAAAAATAAAAACGTATGGTTCGAGGAGTCGCCACCAATCATTGATTAGGGTGTGATTGGGCACCCAAAACGTATTTTGTAATTTTAATAAAAATATTAATTTTAATTAAAATAACAAATTTGAGGTCTGTATTACAAAAATTTGAGTTCGAGAGTCGGTTACGCATGGGGAAGGATTAACACACCACAGCGCTCTAATCGGTACCTAGTCGACTAATTAATTGTATTTGCATTGAAATTTACAAGTTCGAATTTTATTTAGCCTATGATCCCATAAAACAACAATTTATAAATTTTAAAATGGAACCTAATAATATTTAATTATTTCCTATCGAGAAGAGACGACCCCTCATACCTTGAGGCAATCTATTATTACACCAATTGAAATAAAGAGATATTAAAGTTCCATCGTAATATTCAAATGCACAAAAATAAATTAAATTAAAAATTACCAATCTTTTTTAGAAAGAAGAAGAATATTCGATTATTTAAAAACATCGAGATCATACCTTAAATCATTTTTTGGGTTTAACTGTTGAGATACACTTTTAGTTTAAAATAATCAAAAGTGACTCTCTAATAAGTTAAGACAAGCACCTCATAACGATTTTAAAATGAAAGGGTATTACCCTTAATACAATTATTTGATATGAGTCAAGTTATGCATATGAGGATATCATACATTGCATTCGATCAAGATAAATGACACTAGTCCTACATTCACACAAATGAAAACAATGGATAAATAAAATGGAAATTAAATTAGGCACTACACCATCCCATCGAAATTAAATACGTGAAGTTTAAGCATGTGTAACCATAGCATCTAAATATAGCATGTAATAAATAACCCCAATGCAAATTCACATAATTATTAAAAGGAAATATTCAACATGTTACAATTGATATTTACGCATATATATGTATATATCTACAGGAACACAAATGCAATCTATTGTAGATGGAATATATGTATGAGACATGAAGATATGCAAAACTAAGAACACATATTTACGCAAGAGGAATGGTATCATATGGTGATTAAAATACAAAGGGAGAATATTTGGGGGTTAAAATTTGAAACTATGCCCACATTAAACCACGAAACATAACAATAACCATATTCCAAACATTAGTGTTAATATAAACCCATACATAGGATTTAAATAAAAAATAAAATCTAAAATGATATTTCAAACGAACTGATAAGTGAGAAATTAAATGATTAAATTTGGGGATTAAGACACAATCTGACAAAATTACAAGTTAGAAAATAAAAACAACAAGAAGTTAAAGATAATTAGGGGACCGAAGCAGCTAGTTAAGAAACAAAGGCCATAAAACAAAAAATCTCACATTCTAGGGATTAAAATTGTAATAAATCTAAGAAACTACACTAGACTAAAATGAAAACCATGAAAATGTTATGTCAAATATGAAAAGTAACGAAAACTTAAAACAACATAGCCCAGAACTAAAATATAACACGCATATAATTTGATGGCGAAATCTGAAACTGTAAAAAATCATGAAAAATGGACTAAAATGCATTAAAACAAACATTGACAAGGTTTACATTGCAAATAACCAACCCAAGGCGTGAAATAGATCTCCCTTACCCCCTAAAACGCTGACGTTCTAACATGCTCATATATTTAATATTTCATGTAACAAATACCCTAACCCTCATTTTATCAGTCGCTCCTTCTTCTATTTCCCTTTTTTTCTTCTTTCATTCCTGTTCTCAAACCACGCGGCTGCTAAGGGCTCTGATGAGGAGCCAACAGCCTAACACCCTCATCCTCTTCATAATCTAAACCCCCAAAGACACCCTAAATCGACGTGAAAATCGCCTAATGAAATTTGAACCTACCCAAGCAGACTAGCTCACCTTTCACTCGACCACGGCCCCAAAGACCAAGAGTGATGCCCCTAAATACCCTATATGGGCGTGATTCACTTCTCCGACCACCATCGTGGTGGTTACCTGTGATGAAGGACCTGAACCGACGAAGTAAATGCCTCACTCTTCTCTCTGACCGAAAGCTATAAATCAACACCTAAGGGGGCCCAAAGCGACCCTTAACCTCTTGAAACTAAAGCCCAACTGCTCATCTTCCACCGACTCAAAATGTATTTAATGCTTAAACACACTAGAGTTGTACCATTACAGCAAACTTGATGAAATGGTGCAAATGGCTATGAAAATAGAGAGGCAATTACGGAGAAGATCTATATCTCGCACTATCATGCCTTCGAGATGGAGTCCTAACAATTTGAAGAAGTCCACTCCTACTCCTATCAAGGAAAAGGCAGAATCATCAAATGCTTCCCAACTCGATAAGGATAATCGAGGAAAATAGATTCCAGAACGATCAAGAGATATCCATTGCTTTAAATGTCTTGGGAGGGACATGTATCCACACAATGTCCCAACTAAAACACCATGTTACTACTTGGAAGCGGTGAGATTGAATCTGACCATGAAGAAGAAGAAACGCCACCAACAGAAGTTGAAGAAGAAGCCAAAATTGGTGCTCCCGTGGAAGGTGAAGCCCTAGTGGTCAAAAGAAGTCTAAGTACTCAAGTAGGAGAGGACAATGTACAACGGGAAACCATCTTTCACACCCGCTGCCATGTGAATGAAAAGGTGTGTTTTATGATCATAGATGGTGGAAGTTGTACCAATGTGGCAAGTACAATCATGGTGGAGAAATTGGGCTTGAAAACGTTGAAGCATCCCAATCCTTACAAATTACAATGGTTAAATGAACAATGAGAACTTAATGTCAACAAATAGGTGATGGTTCCTTTCTCAATTGGTAAGTACAAGGATGAGGTTATGTGTGATGTTGTTCCTATACATGCTAGCCATTTACTCCTTGGAAGACCATGGCAATGTGATAGGAGGGCTATTCATGATTGTTTTACCAATCAGTATTCGTTCAACCATGGAGGAAAGAAAATCATCCTAACACCCTTGACGCCAAAACAAGTTCAAATTGATCAAATCAAGATGAAACAAAGTGTTGAAGCCATGAGGAAAGGAAAATCAAAGTAAAGCGAGGAGGAAACTAGCCCAAAACAAGTGCTTATACATCTAAGTGCTTGTTACAAAGATGCCTATTGACAAAACACAAAGTTGATGAAGATTTTTCTAACCTTAACCATGCAAGAGTTTCTTTTGATTTGCAGGATGATCCAAACGAAATAATCCATCACTTTGTTGAACTAAAGGATGTGACTTTTCAAGAGCCAAGAGGTGCGACTATTGAAAAGAAAAACATGCTAATTCTTCATCCAAAGGACGTGATCCTTCAAGAATCAAGATTTATGCCTAATGAAAACCAAAGGGAAATGATTCTATAGGGCGAGCTTATGAGGACATCACCATTCCAAGAGTAATCACCTTTCATGAATCAATGCATCTATCTATGGAAGAATAAAGGGGCATGATTTTTGGAATACAAAAGGGCACCAACGTTCAAAGCCAAATGCCTTCAATAGACATGAACTTTGAACCTAAATTTTTCAGGAAGTATTTCTTAACTTTAATTTTGTTCGATCACATTTTACTAATGAAAGTTTTCTTTATTTTTAGATCAAGAACTTCCAAGGCATTCTTTCAAAAGATATGAACCTTTTTATAAAGGTACTTATCGAATGGAAGGACTCAAGGAAAATAAGACCCTTCGATTTGAGGACAAATCGATTAAAAGAAGGGGATGATGATGTTATCCCATTCAGCATCATGTTTACAATGACTATTCCACCCTTACAAGGGAAGAAACTTTCTATCTTTACACATATATATGTTTATTTTCATAGTTATTTTCATACATATAATATCTATGGTTATTATAATAACTTAATCATTAATATATGAGATATAAGTTATTATATACCATAGTTCACATTCTTATATTATACATTATATAAGTTTATATACTTAGTTTATTTCTTTATGTTATGCATGTAGGCACATTCAGCTAACACTTGGGAGCTACATTGGAGCTAAATGAGCATGCAACAGCAAGGAATCTTACATGGGAACGATTAGGAGAGCATAAGGAGAAAATTGGTGAAAAGTTGTCTAGAGGTCGTGAGCTCATAGCTGGATTGAGTTGAAGATTTGAGCTACAAGAAGACCTCATTTCAGCTGGGGAGCTGCACCATCATCATCACCACTTAGGACACTTCAAATATATCCTAAGTCAAAATTTGTGAATCGTACCTTTTCACGAATAGTTGCCACCTCAAAAGGTACATTTTCACAAGGAGCTGCCATAATGTTCATCATGCTACAAGTCACCTATGAACAACTCACCTTTAGCTCATTCACACCATAAGTAGCTCAAACATGAAGGGTTACCTTTCTCAAACATTGTGACTTTTCATGAATGATGTTGCCCATGAAGATGCCTTTACATCGAAGAGCATGCTGGTGAAGACATTGTAATCATTGGAGGTTTAAAATCACTATGGGACATGATATAAAGCTTCATACATATTCGACCACAACACATGCTATGCACATGAGAGTATTTGGCACCAATATGAGAAGGCACGACATCATTCGGCCAAAGAGAAGCATTTGGCACCAAGATGAACAAGCATCACCATTCGGCCAAGGAAGATGCCTTCCCATCCTTAACCGAATCATCAAGTCCTTTATGAAGGGTTAGTCGAACAAAAACCAAGCCTATATACATGTTCTTTCATTTTGAAGCATTATGTATCTTCCTAAGGACATGTATCTAGACGAAACATCATGTAACCATTCGGCCAAGCCCTCTCATTTCCTATAAATAGAGTGGCTTGCCATAATTTGTAATCATCCCATCTCATATATAAAATTACTCTTGTGAGTTATTTCTCTTCAAGGTTCTTTGTGAACTTTATCGATTAAACGAGTATAATTCCTATACTTGTGGCGTCATTCCTTACATCCTGATTCCAAAATTCCTAGATTAATATCTAGAGGGTTGAAGACACTATCACCACGCCTCAAGCAAGTTTGTGAAGACCGGAATTTTTCTCTTTAGCATTGTTTCATCTTTGCGTGCTTGAGATACAACATCATCACCATCTCCATTTCATTAACATCATCCATCAAGACCATCAATTCCGCAACCATCTCTATCCCTTCTTTATTTCATTTCATTTCTTATCTTTATTATTTCATTTATTCTCCCTTTATTAATCATCTTCCTTTTCTTATCTTTGTTGCAGCCAAACTTATAATTCAAGGACATCAGTACTTGTCAATCCTAGATCGGGACACAATAAGGATATCTACTCTCTTCAATCAAAGCGTGTAGATCACCTTACATCACTTCACCTCTCTCCTATTCTCTAAACTTTTAAATAACCCCAAGAATGACATGTAAAACTTTGGGAACCTAAGGAATCTCTGCTCCTTTTTCTGGCAAAAATCAGCTCCGATTAGGAACCAAACCATACTGGTAACGTGTTGAATCATTTCCTCTTTCATTACCTACTTTAGTCTCGAAAACAAAAACAAAATAAATGCTAGAAAAATTGAAGAAAAAAATAAAAAAAAAACTTTTGAAAACATTCTCTTTGTTAATGTGTATTGCTTGATTTTGCTTTTGTTGTTGGATCGTTAATGGAAATGGTGTGTTACTTGTAAAAAAATGGGGAATCCTTTTACTACTGCCTCCGAATCGAAGGGAGAGAATACCCTCGTTATATTGCTTGATTCTGTAAAATAGGGGAAGAAGAACCCGATTACATCCCTCTATGTGATTTTTATATCCATATTTTTCTGTTACAAAAGGATTCTAAAAAATTAAATTTTTATCTCTTTTTCTCACTTTTTTTCCTTGGTACCGGTTTATGACTAAGCCTTGTTCTGGTGGTGAGTTTGTTACACAATTCGTTACTGAGAGAATCAACCCAATTGGTATTACACAACCAGCGTGAAGGATAGGTGCCAGCTAGGTGAATCGGTTGCTATTGGGACCTTGTTGTTAGCTGGTAGACGATTTGGTAATGAGGCTTGGTGGGACCAGTTGGGACTACTCACATGAAGAGAGGGACCAATGTTGACCCGTGCAAAATTTAGGTATAACAGTCAGGTCACATGACAATAATACCAATATCACCTATTCACATTCTCTCCACTCTCGATGGATAAGAGGTTAGGAGCAATAGAGTAGTTCCAAGGTGATTTACGAGCTCAAATACGAGACCAAATGGCCACACTGCAACAGAGTATGAGAAATCAAAATTAGTTTCTCAAGAAGAAGTGTTGGGCTAGATGACTGGAATATTGGCTACAATGGCCGTCAATAGAGAAAGAGCGTCTACTGAAAGATGTCAATGTCAACAAATTGACACATCAAGGTTGGTTGACCACGCGGTTACTAAGCATTTCAAAGGAAAAATTAAATAGTTAGAATGAGGCAACAAAGGTTGGTGAGGAATCCCATGAAAACCTAGACGTGAGAGAGCTAAGCTTAGTCCCCACCTTGGTCATTCCTTATGAATTTAGGGTACCTGAGTTTGAAAACTATAACTTTACCAGTTCCCTTTAATCCATTTGAAGATGTTCTGTAGAAAGATGGAAGGGTACTTGAATGACGATGATTTATTAACTCATTACTTCCACGACAGTCTTACAAGACCGACTATGGTATGGTATAGCCGCTTGAGCAAGGAGCAAATTAAGTCATGGGTTGATTTGGCCATTGTCTTTTTAGAGAAATACAAATATGTCAAAGACTTGGCTCCAAATCGTCAAGATCTCAAAAAATTGAAGATGAAAGTTACTAAAAGCTTTAAATAATATGCATTGAGATGGAGAACCATGGTAGCTCAAGTTCAACCTCTGATGCTAAAAAAAGGAAATGTCACGTATGTTTCATAGCACCCTCATGGGACCTTTCTTCGAGTTGTTGGTTGTAGATTCAACAAATGATTTTGAAGATCTTGTGTTAAGTGGGGAACAAGTAGAGTATGTAATCACCAAGGGGAATTTGAAGACTTCCTCTAAAAGATCATCAATTCAAAAATCACAAGATAATGAGGTGGACGAATGTCATGTCCAAAGCCCCCACAACCACAAAAGAGAAAGGATCGCTAATCGCTCAGATCGATCAAAGAAGATTCCTCGAGTTAGAAAAGCTTTAGAGGTGTTTCAAACACACATATAAGAATTGTTCCCTCATCTTGTTAAAGGTCAACATATCACTCAGAGACCAAAGAAAGTAATGCCAAGCCCTTCTGGTCATATCTATGACAAAGATAATGCATGTGATTTCCATATGGGAGCATTTCAGCATTCTACAGGGAGTTACGGTCCATTGATGAAAGAAATAGAGATGCTTGTCAGTAATAGAACGTTAACTCAAGAGTTGGTTGAAAAATGGACGACGAACTCAAATGGGGCATCAAAGCACAATATGTAGCATCCGATCGAGTTAAATGCCACTACATCAGATGAGTAATGGGGCATCCCAATTAAAGAAGAGATAATTTCATCCATCATGAAGCCTTATTTCATTTGTAGCATCTTGTTTGAATTTGTTTTGTCCTCTCTCAGCTTTTTGTAATAATATTTAAATGAACATATGTTACTTTAAAAATGGTGAGAATTGAACCAAATTTGCAATCTTGAAATTTTCTGAATAACACCTCAATTAAAGGTTTTAAAAATAATTAGAGTTATAAATCCTTGACAAACAAGGACCCTTGACCTTACCCTAGAAAATACACTCGAATACCATGCCCCTCTTTTGTAGGGATCAAATATCATACCCCACTTTTTTAGGGATCAAGATAGCCTTCTCCTCGTATGAAGAGATAATCGAAAGGCTTGGCCTTCAGGTATGTATATGGGCAGATAAAATGGGGCATCTTGCATACGAGGTTGCAAAGCTAATTAGTTTCTACTTCTATTGAGGACGTTCAGTAATCTTTACAAATGGAATGGTGGAGTGGATGAATTTATTATAGCCAGTTGTTTGGGAACTAAACTCTAAATATGGGATTTTTTTACCATCAAGTACATAGACTATAATAGGTTCTTCTCGATAAGCTTAAGAAATTCTAAATTTGAATACTCAAAAAGGTTAATAAATTATTATTATAGACTATACAATAAAGTTGAGCTATTTCACTAAAGTATTTGGTCATAGAGGAAACTCGAAGGCCCTGGCTTTATGAATAGATTGCATTCAAACCATGATATTGCTCGGGTACTTGGCAGTTCGGTGTTTGCTCCACTACGATTGTCAAGTCAAAGACTTCGTGATGAGATGATCCCTTCAACTAGCCTGATAAAGGCGATACAATAAAGTTGAAATCAACTACCCAAACAATGGCAAACTAAATCAATTTATCTAATAACGAGTTTCAGCAAAATAGACTAAGGGAGTTGAGGAACACCTGTTATAGTCAACCTCACACAAGCACTCGGGAAATTTATATTTTTGATGTCTCTGCACTACCTCTGCTAAGGAAGTCTATGAAGATTGAACGAATGGAAGATTTCAAAGAAGTGAAACAAATGTGTTCTAGAAAGTCTAGTAATTGATTATGCTAGTTGCTTCATTTTGTCTGCATCCACTTAATATGCCAAGCCAAGAAAGAGGGGCATACCACAAAGTTCGCATGGGCGTATAAACAAGTGAGGATATCTTGATTGCTAAAACCAGAAGCCAATCCATCAATTTTGACACTTGTCAAAGAGCTATAAATTTAAAAATATTAAAAGAGTTGTTGATTCTTTTGATAATCTGTGAACTCATGTTTATGATTTGCTTCAATTGTGAGACTAAATTATGGAGTAATAATTTACAAAATTATTTCATTCTTTGATTTCTAAAATAAACGAAAGGAGAAACATTTTCAAACAAGACAGTCTCAAATTCGAAAGGTCATTGAAGCTCATAAGGCCCATTTATACCTCTATTGGGGAAAAAGAATAAACAATGCCAGAATAATGAAGCATTCTACAATCTTAAAAGCAAATAGTCCTGAGAGATCAGAAGGACTGGATGAGAGAACTTGTAACACTTCATTGTGACGTTGTCGATAACCCATCAAGAAACAGATGATCGCCTCATTTGGAGCACATACCCCAACTTATAGAACAAATGCAAGAATGAGGCTTGTCAAGGATGAAATTTTGGTACCCAAATAAGGATGAGTCATGAATATACCCACTTTGGGGCATGACCAAAAACCCAGATCATGTTGAGATAACAAAATTCAGACCGAGAAGACATTGAGATTGAGTCTCACGAGTTGGAATATTAGGAGCAAACCATGAATATGAGAAGAGCTTACCTTGTAAAACAAATTAGCCGAGCATCAATTAACTGTAGAGTTCCCAAAAAAACAACTTTGAAAGCGTAATTGAGCCAAGGACGGAAAGAGGCATCAAGACCATATTACTGATTGCAACAAGAATTCGAGAGAGAAAACATTTCCCCCAAAATGAAGACAGAAAACAAAGACCACAAAAGGATATGACTAATCATCAGAAGATTGCAAACTTGAGCTAGAAAATTGCTACATCGATATTGAGGTAGTTTATATGAAAAAGTGACAAAGTGAAAGAAGACTGAGGTCTACACTTTGAGGCGAGTAGAGGAATGATCAATATTTCTGCATACAAGAAAGTCATGGATCACATTTATAGATATTTAAGTGCATTTATCTTGTCATACGTATATACATATTTCTTACAGATTTTCAAGAAAAGAAGAGAAAAGAAAAATCAGAATTTAAACCTCAAATGGAGGGAATTGCATTAAGAGTGGCAGAAAATCAAAAATTGAGGAACCCAATGCATAGAACAATCATCATTTTTGAAATGGGGCATGTTACCCAGCTAACACAGTTTTTTAAAACTAAGCTAATTTTCAGGGGTTTCTTGATATTTTTAAATGATTTTTTAAGAAATTAAGTATGGTTTCAGAGGTTTCTTGACATTATGAGTTTTTAAGAAAATTAGCTTCATATCAAGGGTTTCGTGATGAGTAAGTCCTTTGGGACATCAATAAGTCTTTCGAGTATTATGCTTAAGTCCTTCGAGCCATCCATAAGACCTTCAGGCAAGATGTTCACATGATTTTCGAAATTGTGAAAGTGATTTCCAAAGTTTCTCATTTAAATCTTTTCTGAAAATTGATTTTTCTTGAAAAGTAAGAAAATGATTTCCAAAGTTTCTTACTTAGTAAGTCCTTCAGGCCATCAGTATGTCTTTTGAGCATGATGTTTAAATCCTTCAGGTCATCTATATGTCTTTTGAGCATGATGCTTAAGTTCTTCGGGCCATCTATAAGACCTTCGGGAAGGATGTTTTCACATAATTTTCAAAAATGAGAAAGCGAATTCCAAAGTTTCTCATTTAATTATTTTTTTGAAAATTGATTTTTCTTGTAAAGCAAGAAAATAATTTCCAAAGTTTCTTACTTAGTAAGTCCTTCGGGACACCAGTAAGTCTTTTGAGCATGATGTTTAAATCCTTCAGGTTATCTATAAGTCTTTCGAGCAAGATGATAAGTCATTCGGGCCATCCATAAGAACTTCGGGCATAATGTTTTCACATGATTTCCAAAAAATGAGAAAGCGATTTCCAAAGTTTTTCATTTAAATCTTTTTAGAAAATTGATTTTTTTTAAGTAAGAAAACGATTCCCAAAGTTTTTTACTTAGTAAGTCCTTCGAGCCATTAGTAAGTCTTTCGAGCATGATGCTTAAATCTTTTGGGTCATCTATAAGTCTTTCGAGCATCATGTTTAAATCCTTCTGGCCATCTTTAAGACCTTTGGGCAGGATGTTTTCGTATGGTGATAAAAAAATAAAAGATTTTAAAAAGAGAAAGAAAATAATAATAAATTCCTAGAGGTGATAATTAATGGTAGATGTATTTTTCTCAGGTTCGTCATTTGTGAGGCTGGAGCGATCTAGATGAGAAGATTTTCAAACACTCATAGAGGCAATCTAGTAAATTATAAGATGAGAGGACGATTCGGTTGAGGGTCAAGGAAAAAAGCTGGTGTGAGAACAGGCTTGAAGTACTAGAGATGGAGACTCATCAAGAGAATGAAGGAAATATGACATCATTTGCAGCAAGGACTCGACGATTCCACGTAAGAAGTTGGATCACCATCACCTTGGGTCAACCATTGCATATGGAGTTGGATCAGCATCATCACCCTGTTCGATTCCATTACAGAAGGAGGTGGATTGACATTCCAACGAAGAGTTCGCTGCTTGACAAGCAGAGACAACGTTGAAAAGTGGTGCTTTGTGTATATTTGCTCTATTCATGTTTCACTGTAATAAGCAAAAAGGGGCAACTATAATCACCATGTTTATACCTATATTATTATTAATATTATTATATTATGAAACCAAGGCCCGTAAAATAGGTTATAAAAATCCCACATAGATATGTAAGAAGAAAAAGGTTGGCTCCCATATTTTTACAAAGCAATGTAATCGATCTCACATTTTTTTTTACAAAAAAAATAGAACATAGAGAAAGTTTCTCACCTTTTTTATTCTTACCATCATTTTCCTTTTTTTTACTGGTTTTTGAAGCAAAATAGGGGTATACAAGAGAGTAAATAGGAAGAGACAGAGGGGTTTAGGTCTCATTACATAGGTTTTGCATTAGGTCCCGTCGGTCGTCGGGGAAATAAATGGTTGAAGCTCTTGGCAGTTGAGGGTAGAAGATTAAAGGCTGAATCTAAGCATGTATGTGTTGTTGGGGGTCTGTTTTGGGGTTAAGACAATAGGTAAAAGAGAACCTTGAGGGTACTTAAGTATTATTTAGGCAGTTTATAACTCGAATTTAGTGGTTTGATATGAAAAGGGAAGTTTTAGGGCTGATTTGAGGTGGAAGTGGCCATCGAATAGTGGTGGCCTGCGAGACTAGACAGTTTTGGAGCTCTCGGTCGAGAAGGAAAAGGGGAGAGTTTGATAACTCTCAAAGGAGGGGCGTTGGGGGTTCTTCGAGGTTGTAATTTAGGTTATTTTAGTTAGGTTTAGCACGATCGGAGCTCAGAGTGGCCATCGAATCAGAGGGCTCTATAGCTTCGAAGGAAGCAACTGAGAGAGAGAGAGTTTGGGAACTCTCAAAGAAGAAGCGGTTGAGGGTTTGTTTAGGCTTAATTTAGGTTTAATCCTTAGTTAGGTTTATATATTAAAACGTATGGGTAAATTATCTTTTAGCCACCGAAACTTAAGAGTAAAATTAGATTTTAGTCCTCTTAAGTTTAGCGCTTATTTATATAATAGTCACCTGTAGGGACCGTTTTTGAATTTTTTCCTTTTTTATTTATCCCAATTTCATTATTTTCCAGCTTTGTACCTTAGTTATAATTTTTGGGTTATTTATGTTTAAGTCCCTCATACTTACGCGTGTTTTTTTCATTTTAATCATTATCTTAATTCTTAATGTGCATGTCTAAATTTTGTTTTATTTAAATACAGTCCTTAGTTGAGCTTGCGAATAATTTAAATTTAATCTCTGGTTGGTTTTGTGTTTCCTGATTTAGACACTTGATTATTTAATATGATTGAATATTAATTAGAATTAATTACTTTTTATGGCCTTGTAATTAAATAGATCAATATTTTTATATTGTTTTAATAAAATGTATTTATGTATGTTTTGATCCGTTTTAGGGTTATTAGAATTTAAGAATTTACCCCTAGGATAGGTAGCTTCTCTATTAAATAATTATGGTTAACTAGAACTTAGTTTAGGTTTAGTCCCTATTTTGAGCTGGTATGGTCCTTTTTTAATTCGGTCCTAGAACTTTGATTTTAAATTGAATCTTTAGATTTAGGTTTTTAATATTTTAGTATCAATCTAGATTACCTTTTTTATGTTTAGTCCTTAAATTGAGAGAATTCTTAATTTGGTCTTCACTTTTGCTCGAGGTTCCAATTTAATTATTCGAATCGCAGTATTGATTAATGTTAATTTAAGTTAATGTTACAACTTCAACTTTAGTTAAATTTTAATCTAGTCCTTTTAATTTAGGGAATAATTCGAGTTGGCCCTCGCCTAAATGCTCAAGAGAGCATCTCAATTATTCGATTCAATAATTAATTAAAACCAAATAGGGTTAATATAACCTACATTTCTAGGTTTGTGCCTTTAGGTCCTTTAATTCTCATAATTTTACAATTTATGATAGAGAGAGCCTTAATTTACCCTTAGTCAAATTAGGATTAATAAAGATATGTTTGATTGCATTTTATTTTAAAATTTAAGTTAATATTCACTTATTAGGGATTCGATAGTATATCTCTCGCAAGTATGCTCAGGGGGTGACTATTGGTGACTCCCGAAATACGTTGACATCATTTTCAAGAACGCATCATGATTTCTAAAATTAAGGCAATGTCCGGTTATTAGGCAATAGCTGATCTCCTGCATTTATGCTAGGGGGTGAATGCTATTGGCATTAATAAACGAATACCCTTTTTAACTTTGCATCCATAATTATTTTTTAAATTAGATAAAGTTCGAACTCAAAATTTTTTATTCTAAATATAGGGTAATCCACAAAGTACCAATTTTTGGGCGCTTATGGGGGTGCTAATTCTTCCCCACGCGTAACCGACTTCCAAACATGATTTCTGAATTTTCGCAGACCCAAAATCTCAGTATTCTGATAAAAATGAATGTTTTATTAAAATCACCCTGGTTTTTATGGTGTCCCAATCGCACCTTAAAATGATTGGTGGCGAATCCTCACATTTCAAAACCTTTTCAAAGAAAAACACCAAGTCGATAATTAGGTTTTTCTCTGCCCGAACAAAAAACGTGTCGAGAGGTCTGACTAAAACCCAGCCTCTCAGTATCGGGACCTGGCAGGTTAGGTGCGTCTGAAGCTTGATGGTTACGAAGGAACGGTAGGGCATAAGTGGATGTAGTTTGACGAGGTGCGAACTGTTGTCTAAAACTGGAATTTCATATGCATAGCTTGCTACAGAATCTGCCCACTCATTATTTCGCTAACCTAAGAAAACCAAATAAATATCCTAACAAAAACACAAAAAAGAAAAAAAATCCTCCAAAATTCTACTTATCCTCTCCCTTCTTGTAGATCACACGTGATCAATGAAAATGCAAGCAAACACAACTAATAGAAAACATTAATTTAAAAAAAACAGCAATCGATAAACACACACAATGCTGAATGCGGAAACAAAATTTTTTTAAAAAAAAACTACTAGAATTGATGAGAGGAGAAGCAGAAACCTTGTCTGTAAATTCTTTTGAAAGATGGAGTGACGGAGCAAAAACTCGGCTGCCTTTATTTATTTACCTTATTTTTTATGACTTTCAAACATAAAATCAGAGGCTTTTATTTTATTTTATTTTATTTTATTTTGGGTTGTTTGGTTGCGCAGCTAGGGAAACTCTATAAAAATATTTTTGGCGACCGTAAAATTTGGGGCGTGCGTCATAAATAAACGCTCCCTAAATCTGCGCTTATTTATAGTAAATGTTCTCAGTGAATTTTTCTATTTACCTAATTCTAATTTACATTTAAAAATGTATTATTTATATAGTTCGTGGTTTAACAATAGATAATTTTAATTTTTTTCAATATTCACCAAAAATAATATCATCTTAGTGGTATAAATTTCGATTTATTTAACATATCTATAGTATTATTTAAAGAAAAATTATGTGAATTTTAAATTTATATAAATTTATTTATTTTAATATTATATGTCTGTTTAGAGTTTATATATTATAATTATAGATTTTAAGATTTATGTTCGAATTTAAAAATTTATAGTTTAAGTCTTGGAATGTAAAAGGTTTTGAGATTGAAGATTTAGATTTTAAAGTTCAAAAGATAAGATTATGTAATTAAAAAAATTCTATTATTTGAATTTTTTTAATTAAATTGATATTTTATATTAATATTATACTATTCAATTAAAAATGATTAAAAACAATTTTTTATAAATCATAATTGATATTTTTATAAGATATTTATCTTCTTATACTTTTATATAATATACTGTTTTTATATAAAAATATTTTTATTTATATACATCATAAATATGATAAAAATTTAATATTTTTAAGCAAAACCTAATAGCACAAATAGTGAATTTCGTGATTGATTTCTAATTTATCTTATTTTAGATTGCTTGAATTTATAATCCTATAACATAACGTTCAACATGATTTTTTTTTCTTTTTAATATGCAATGAGGGTTTTAGCTTTTGTGTTTTTCTTACTTCTAATCTTTTTATTTATCTTTAGTTCATTGTTCACTTAGATTTTGATCTGGTGTGACATATCTCTTTCTTTCTCGAGTTTTCATTATTATTCTTTTAAGTATTAACACCAAGTATATGACATCAGTCTTAAAATTTTATTAAATTTATTTTATCTTTAGTAACATGATACTCAAAAGAGCCTTAAATTAATCATAATCAAATATATATTTCATTTCGTTCAAGGTTTACTAAATATGAAATATAAGGGGGTCATGTGCTCTATGATTTAAGCTTTGTAAACTTAGCTTTGATACCATCAAATTTGATGATCTGAACTTGAGTTAAGAGTCTAAATCAAGTTTCGGATACAACACTTATCGTTAGAGTGACTCGTTTCTATTTAACAATATAGTATTGATTATTTTAACCATACATAATAAAATAAGCCATTCTTTTATAAATAGAAGCTTGTTATACTAAATTTGAAACAAAAATATGATATTAAAGTCATACATGGGTCAAAATACACTAAAAATAACTTAAAAAATATTTTTGATGGTTTGATATCGATACTAGATTAAAGGGTATCAATAATATCTTAAAAATAAAAAATAATCCAAAAATTTAAGTATGTACTTTTAGTTTCGATATTATAACTAAAACGGATCAAAATTGATAGTTTATATACTAAATGTGTAATTTACCCTTTTTCTGTTTTAGGAAAATATTTGTTTGAATTACGTATTTAATTATTCATCTATTGTCGCGATTCAATTTTAGTCATATAACTATTTTTGTAAAAGAGTAAACTACACAAATGATCACTAATGTTTGTGTAAGTTTTTGTTTTCTCCACTAAAGTTTCAAAAGAAACAAATTCGTCACACACGTTATCGATTTATAACAAATCGACCACTTGTTGTTAACAATCATTACTACGGTAACAAAATGTTGATGTGACACATTAAACCAACTAACTTGGTACGTTTGACTACAGTGGAAGATCTAGAAATTTTTTTAGGGTGGATACTGTCACACCCCAATTTAGGGGCAATTTTTTTTTTATAATTTTAGTATCGAATTAAGGTAGTTGTAGACACTTATTCTCGTCCGGAAATTTTTATATAACATAGTATATATAATAAATATAGTTTTTGAAATTTATAATATACAGTTTTTGGAAACTTACTTTTAAAAAAAGTATAATATATAGTTTTTAAAAAGATTTTGAAAACATATAGTTTTTAAGATAAATTTGAAAACATATAATATATAGATTTTTTTTAAAAATATTTTTGAAAACGTATAATATATGTTTTTTTTTAAAATGATTTTGAAAACATATAGTTTTTAAAATAATTTTGAAAACATATATAATTTTTAAAATAGTTTTGGAAACGTATAATATATAGTTTTTAAAACGGTTTTTAAAAAACTATATATTGTATAGTTTTTAAAATGGTTTTTGAAACGGTTTTTCAAAAGTATATTAATATATTATATAGTTTTCGGGAATATAATATATATTATATAGTTCTTTTACTATTTTTGTCGAGACGCTTCTCTGCCCAGCAACGGAGAGTGCAAATAGTACACCTCAAAGAGTGTAACTAGTCTAGACAAAGTAAGTGTTTATCCTCCTTGAATCAGACGAAACACCAAGTTGTAGAGTTGTCACCAATCTTTTAATTTGGTGAGATTGGTCACCAAAATGTCATATTATTTTAATAAAATTCCTAAGAATAATATTAAAATAATACAACTCGGGTGTGCTTACCAGAAAAATGAGTTTGGGAGTCGGTTACGTATAGGGAAGGATTAGCACCCGCATAACGACCAAAATTGGTACTGGTATTTATTAATTAATGTCTTTGCAATAAATTAAAAATTTACTCTTTAAATTTAAATTTACTAATAACTTAATATAGATAAACACTGAATAATATTAAAAAACTATATTCATAGATTAAATTATATGTTATAATCCTAAAGTATAAATACTAATAATAATCAATCATATAATAATTATTAATAATTAATACATAAAATGTTAATATTAATTAATCCTAATTCGAAATAATCCTAAAATTATGTACTAATTATGCAATTTACCATAAATTATTATATATAGGTCGAAATACAAACTTATTAATATTTAGGGACTAAACATGATATTTAACTTAAATATACCTATATACATGATAATGACCGAAATGATAATTAATAAAACTGGAAAGTTAAATTAAAATATACGATAATATGCTTTAAGGACTAGATTGAATGTTTACAAAATTACAGAGACCCTGGGAACTATTTACCCATAACAGATATTACACTCAGGCCGAATTAGGCCTAAAACGCCTAAAACCTCCCATTTCTCTTCTTTGCTTTTCTCTCTTTAGATAGAGAAGCTCTCACATCTCTCTAGATTTCCCTTACCAAAGGGAATTCATCCCCGACCTGCAGCCGATCGCCACTTTAACCACCGTCACCGGCTACCACCCACGGTGGCCGAATATCAACCAAATACACCAAATCGCTCCTTTTTTTTCTAAACATGAATCCAACAACCTTTTCCCCTAAAACACCCTAAATCAAAGTAGATCTAAGGAAATATACCTTCGAAGTTTAACTATTCGGCGACGCTTGGGCTCTCCGACGATGGTAACTCTTCCCTCTCTTTCTTTTCTCACTATGTTGATGGTTTGATTGTTATGTATTGGGGTGGTTGCTTCGTTTTGCTCTCTTTTCTTGTTGTTTGTATGTTTACCCTATTTATAGGGTTTTTCGAGTCCATTTATGGATCGATTAATAGAGTGTACCCTGGCGAGTCGCCGGAGCTACGGTGGTGACTCACCCTAGGGGTGGTGAGTTGTGCGGTGGAGAGACTGGGCGCATTAAATGCACCCAGATCTTGTAACGGCGAGGACGTGGCTACTGTTGGTTGGAGTGTTCGGCGGCGTAGGCTTCATACCACTATGGCAGCGGCCGGAATAGCCCTAGGGTTGCAATGAGCACCGTAGGGTTTTACTGGGATCTGTGCGGTGTTAGAGATGCATGTAGGAAACCCTAGATGAGTTGGGTCCGTTTCTTGGCCTGTTGGGCTATTTGGGTCAATAATGGGCCTGAACCGGGTCCTAGTCTGCTAGAAAAATGGGCTTCATATTGTGATTTGTTGTAATCGGGCCTCGGTTATAATTGGTCATTCGGGTTTAATGTATATTTGGGCTTATAAAATTGTAAAAATTAATTATAATAATATAACATAAAAATAACGTAATTATAATATAATTATATTGAAATCGAATTTGGACGAAAATGAATGTCGACAGCTGCCCCTCTTTGCTTATTTTTGTGTTAACAATAATAAAGCAAAGATAAAAAGACAAGAAGTTTTCGTGTAATTGACTTCGTATTTTGATAAAAATTCGTTCCACTACTCTTTCATGGAGATTGAACTTTTGATCTGATCTTGTTTCACTACTCTTTTGTGAAGGCTTGATTAAATTGCTTCATTACTCTTTTGTGAAGGCTTGATTGCATTGCTTCACTACTCTTTTGTGAAGGCTTGATTCAAATGACTTGCTTCCACTACTCTTCCGTGGAGATTAGATTGACTTAAAAAGAATCTGCTTCACTACTCTTCCACTGCAATCTTGGAAAGAAATTGTTCCACTACTCTTTTGTGGATACTAAACTCATGCGATCTTTGGATATCCTTCTTTTTAAGGATTTTGAGTTGATTACTCATATTTCAGAGTTCCATCAGCTTTCTTTTGAAAAACCTGCAAATGTGGCATTGTGTTGCTATCATGCATTTATGAATGTCATGATTCTATTTATGCCTAGAATGTGTGCAATGACAAAATTTTGGGGTATTTTCTTTTTCTTCGAACAATGACCCCTTTTAAATGTCGATTCTTGGCTCAATCTTATCGTAGGTACAACAAACAAAATCATTTTATCTCAACCGACCATCTTGATATATATTTTTTTCAAACTCGATCCTACTTTTGTTCTTCTTGAATTTCACCAGTGCAAATGACAAACCCTTCAATTAATGATGAATTTTTCAGATCAAGTATCTGGAATTTCTTTATGCTCCAATGCTTCATATATCATATAATCATATGTTAGAAACATTGCTAGCCTCAGAATATCAATATTCTTTAAAAACTTTTTGTACAGTAATACACCATGATTTTATGTACTTCAAAATAAACTACATGTTTTAAATTTTCAAATCAAGATGCTTATATATAAAAAGTTAACAATACAAAAAAAATTTACATGGAAAAATTTACTTGTAAAAGACAAAGTAGTCATCTTCAAACACCAATAGCATAAATGCTTTTGAACTGGCCCACCGCAAAGTGATTTGAGTCTACCTTCTGTCAAAAGGATCTCGAAATTATGATGAAGGTATGGATTCATTCTTATACCACAAAACATCAAATACTTAAATTTATCCACGATTTTAAATCATTTTTTCTTTTCTTGCAAAATACCTTTTAACCGAATCAAAATTTACTAGGTAAGTAATTCAGGTCCATCCATTTCAGTAAGGACTAAAGCTCCTCCAGAAAAACCTTTTTTACAACATATGGTCCTTCACAATTTGGCATCCATTTTCCTTGATAATCATTTTGAAAAGGTAAAATCCTTCTGAGCACAAGATCCATTTCGTAAAATTCTCTGAGGTGAACTTTCTTATCATGTTCTCGTATCATCCTCTTTTGGCACCTCTGACCATGATAAATTACTTTCATTCTTTTTTCTTCGATCAAATTTAACTGGTCATATCTGGTTTATACCCAATCTACCTTATCTAGCTTTACTTCTGATAGAACCCATAATGAAGGAATTTTTACCTCGTTTTGTAAGACTGCTTCCATCCCATAGGTTAATGAAAACGGAGTTACCCCAATCGATGTTCGTACTGAGGTTCGATAGGCTAGCAGAGCTAATGGTAGTTTCTCATGCTAATCCTTATAAGTTTCAATCATCTTCTCTATAAGCCTCTTGATATTTTTATTAGCTGTCTAAACCGCTCCATTCATTTTTGGGCGATAAGTGGTGGAATTATGATGCTTATTTGGAATTTCTCACAAACTGATTTCATCATCTTATTGTTTAGATTTAAAGCATTATCGATAATAATTCTCTCTGGCATACCATATCGACAAATGATCTATTTTTTCAAGAATTTACAGACTATTGATTGAGTAATGTTCGCATAAGAAGCTACTTCTACCCATTTGGTAAAATAGTCTATTACTACCAAAATGAAGTGATAACCATTTGAAGCTTTGGGAAAAATTTATCCAATAAAATCTATGCCCCACATAGAGACTGGCCAAGGAGCTATCATTACATGCAATGGATGAGGAGGGATATGCTTCCTGTCTCCATATATTTGACACTTGTGACACTTTTGGGCATAATTAATACAGTCAGTTTCCACAATTGACCAGTCGTATCCAAATCTTATAATTTGTCTAACCATTGTATGCCTATTAGCATGAGTACCACATACTTCCTCATGTACTTCTTCGAGAATTGTTTTAGCTTCTTTGGTATCCACATAAGTCAATAAGACCTGATCCAAGCTCTTTTTGTACAAAATTTCACCATCAAGTACATACCCTGATACCATTCTTCGGATAGTTCTCTTATCATTTTCAGTTGCTTATTCAAGATAACTCTGATATCTTATATATTACAAGATATCATAGTACCAAGGTTTCTCTTCTTCTTCTTCAATGTTAAAACAATGAGCTGGATATTCATAAGCTGTATTTCAATAGGAATCATGCTTGTATGTTCATTTACCTTAAACGCGGCTACCAAATTTGCCAAGTCATCTTCCATTTGATTTTCTTCTCTGGGGATGTACTAAAAAGTCACTTCTTCAAATTATTTGATGAGTTCCAGAACCAATTTCTGATATTTTAAAAGCTTAAAATCTTTTATCTTCCATTCTCCTATGATTTGGTAAATTACTAGAGTTGAATCCCCATAAACCCTAAGCATTTTTACTTTACGTACAATGGCAGCTCTAAGACCCAAAATACATGCCTCATACTCAAATGTATTATTTGTACAATCAAAATTAAGTCGGCTAGTAAATGGATAATGCTCCCCATCTGGTGACACTAAAATTACCCCAATTTCATGTCCTAATGCATTTGAAGCACCATCAAAAGTCAACTTCCAATATTCATTAGTGGATGTAATTGATTCTCTTACTGAAATTGCCATCAAATCCTCATCAAGAAAATCAAAATCTATTGGTTCATATTCTTAAGAAGTTATACTCGCTATAAATTCAGCTATTGCACTCCCTTTTACTGTTTTTTGACTGACATATTGGATGTCAAATTCTAACAACAAAATTGGCCAACGAGCTAATCTTCTAGATAATGCAGGTACATCCATTAAATACTCCAAAGGATCAAATCTGGATATAAGCCATGTAGTGTGATATCTAGTTGACATTCAGTGAACTTCTTACTGAGATAATAAGTAGCTCTTTATTTCTTCTCAGTTTGATCATGTTGTCCTAATCCACATCCCATTGAATTTTCCCAGACCGATAAATAAAGAATTAAAGGTTTATCTGGGATAGGTGGTACCAAGATTGCAGTACTTGATAGATATTTATTAACTGTCTCAAAGGATTCTTGAAATTCTTAATTCCATGTCCCAGAATCATTCTTCCTAAGGAGGCGAAAAATAGGATCACATTTCTTAGTTAGCTGTGAAAAAAAATCGAGCTATATAATTAAGCCTTCCTAAAAATCCTCAAACCTCCTATTATATCCATGGGGGATGGAAAATCTTGAATATCTTTGACTTTATATGGGTCTATTTCAATTCCTTTTTGGCTTAAAATAAATCCCAAAAGTTTACCAGATATCACCCTAAATGTACATTTATTTGGGTTAAGCATTAACTGACATTCCCTTAATCTTTGGAAAAGCTTTTTCAAATTCTCAACATGCTCTTCCTCTGACTTGGCTTTAACGATCATATCATCGACATAAACTTCTATTTTTTATGCATCATTCAGTGAAATAATGTTACCATAGCCCTTTGATAAGTTACCTCTGCATTCTTTAGTCCAAATGACATCACTTTATAAAAAAATGTTCCCCATAAGGTGACAAATGTTATTTTCTCCATATCATCAGGGTACATTCTGATTTGATTATAGCCAGAGAAACCATCCACAAATGAGAATAGAGAATTCTTATCAGTATTGTCCACTAATGTATCTATGTGTGGCAAAGGAAAATTATCCTTTGGACTGGCTCTATTAAGATCTTGATAATCAACACACATACGAACTTTACCATCTTTCTTTGTTACAAGGACAATATTTTCTACCCATTCAGGGTACTTGGCCACCTTAAGAAACCTAGCATCGAATTATTTTTTTACATCTTCCTTGATCTTGAGTAGAATTCAGGCTTCATTCTTCTCAGCTTTTGTTGCACTGGCTTACATTCTGATCTTATTGGTAACTTATGTACTACCAATTCTGTATCCAATCCTGGCATGTCTTCGTATGACCAAGTGAATACATCCTTGTATTCTTGTAGCAATTTAATCAAATCATGTCGCCCTTTATCAGATAAAGTGGTACCAATTTTCACCTCATTCTTATCCATATTAGACCCTAGATTTAAGATCTCAAAAGGCTACTTGTGTGGTATAATTTTATTATCCTCTTTTTCCACCATTTTAACAGCTCAGAAGGTAAATCACATCCTTCACCATAACCCTCAACTTCCGCAGGACATATAGGCTGCTCAAAATAAATTTTCGGGTCAGTATCATTACTATTTATGTCATTGATATTTGAGTTCCTGAAAGAAAAAAAACAAGATTATATATATATATATATAATCATTAAAATACATTTAAAAATTATTTCCATTTAGAACTAATGCATTTTTTATTGAAAAATAAAAACACATAGTTTAACCCTTTACATGTCCTTCTCAGTTCTTGACTCTTTCTAATGCCCTTATATTTCTCTTTCATGTTTCTAATGCCCCTATCTTCTAGGAAAACATGTCCTCCAGATACAAAAGTATTATTCAATGGTGGAAAGGTCATTGGTTCCCATGTGAGGTCTTTTCCAATTAACTTTGCTTTTCTCAGTTCTTGACTATTTCTAATGCCCTTATGTTTCTCTTTCATGGTCGGCTCATATCCCAAACCAAATCGATCTTTCTTGGAGATAAGAAAAACTGGATTGACTAGTCCTTGCAAATAATTTCCTAATTATTTTCCAGCTTTTGCCCTTTTTCCTAAGGTCAATATGAGCCTTATTTTTGTGTAATTGGAAATTTTGGGTTTAGGCATCCTTTTGTCCTCAGCCACAAATGTTGCATTAACAAATTCCAATGATCTGAAAGAGTATTCAATAGCTTCTTCATCTAATTCAACATATGGAGCAGTGATAGAGACTGAAGCAATGATGTCTTCTTCAGCATTAAGACATATCAACCTACCATCTATTAAAAATTTACTTTTTGGTTTAATGTGGATGGAACTGCCCCTGCTTGATGAATCCAGGGTCTTCCCAACTAACAATTATAAGTGGGTATAATATCCATTACAAGGAATTCTATCTCATATGTAGCTGGACCAATAGTTAAGGGAATATCGATTCTTCCTAATACCTCTTTCTTGGTTCCATCAAAAGCTCAGACAATACTCTAACTACTTCTCATGAGTGTGCTATCATTGGTAATTTCTTCAAAGTCACTAATGGTAATGCATTCAAAGCTGAGCCATTATCTACTAACACTCGAGATAAAATATGTCCTTTGCACTTAACTGTAATGTGTAGAGCTTTAGGGCTACCATTAATACCAGATGGAATTTCATCTTCAAAAAAACAAAAGGAAATTGTCAGCCTGTATATTTGTAATCAACCTATCCAATTTGTTTACAGGCAATTCCTTTGGTACAAAAGTTTGATTTAACACTTTTAACAAAGCATTACAATGTACTTCGGAGATTAATAAAAGTGTTAAGACCGATATACGATCTGGCAATTTGTGCAACTATTTAACAATACTGTATTCACTGTGCTTGAGAAACTTCAAAAATTCTACAGCTTCATTTTCAGTTATAGGTTCATTGATGACAGTTTCATCCTCTTTTAACTGTAGCTCGACCTTTTTCCCTTTATCAACTAGACCTTGTTTCTCAGATTCCTTAGAATAACATCTCCCACTTCTGGTAAGATGTCCAACTTCATCTACCTCTTCATTTCCTCCCATTGTTTCCTTCATTTAGCATTCATAATTCCATGGAACTTGTTTGTCATCTTTATAAGGAAACGGGGATGGTGAAGTGATAACCACCTTTGGATTTTTCTTATTTGGTATCTGAGTCCTTGGTGTGATAATTAGTGGATGATTAGAGTTTTAAAACTCTCTAGATGATCCCTCAGAGGCGTAAATATCCATTTCTTCTTCTGATATTTTCTTGAAAAATTCCATCTCCTTTTCATCCATAATATTTGTACCAAAACCTAAAAATGTGAATATTGTTGTATAACATGTCCTTCATAACCATGATAATGACATATATTTTCACAATTTAATTGTTCTACTGACATATAAGATTTTAGCAAACCAACTTTGATCATTTGAGTCCATAACCATAACATAGGTGATTTTACTTCACTGACTTGCCTTATCACATGCTTTCCTTTTTGCTCTATAACTACATTGATTCCTGTTCCTGTATGATTTGGTAATGGGTTTTAAGCCACATTTGGTTTCTCTTTATCACCAAAATTTATGATATTTTTTGTTCTAAGGCTTTGAACAATTCTTTTGAATGCGATGCAGTTTTCGATAGAATGTCCATGAGCTCCTGCATGATATTCACATTGCAAGTTATCATTGTACCACTTAGGATATGGGGGTTGTATAGGTGATACATGATAGGGTTATATTATATGCTTGTCATATAATATATGGTATAATTCTGTACGTCATCGAAATTGAGTCAAACTGAGGTTTCTCTCTTTCCACCTTTGGTTCACTTGTCCATTGTTTGGCAAAGTTTTGTGTAGAAGATCCAATATCCTGAGATCGAGACACTGTAATATTACTGTACTCATATTTCCTTGCAACATTTACCTCGCTTTCTTTCTTTTTCATAAATGACTTCTTACTAGATTCATCGCTTTCAAGTTTCCCACTCTTAACCACTATTTCAATCATCTCACCTGTTATAACTATGTCAACAAAGCTTTTAAAACAATTCCCTAAGAGGTGAATAAAGAAAGGAGCTTTCAAAGTGTTCACAAAGACCACATTTGTTTCATTTTCTTCCATGGGTGGATGTACTTGTACAACTATGTCCCTCAATCTCTAGGCATATTACCTGAAACTTTCATTAAACTTCTTTTTCATGTTATACAGTACCATTTGATTTGTCCTTATATCTTTCACATGCTTATAATATTTCAAAAAAGATTTATCCAAGTCTTTCCAAGATTTTATATAAGCTCTACTTAATTGATTATACCATCGGATGGTCGAACCAGTTAAACTTTCTTGGAAACAATGGATCAGTAGTTGATCATTCCTTATATAACACGTCATTTTCCTTAAAAACATCATGATATGTGTAGAAAGACATTTCATATCATCAAAATTTTCAAAATCTGGGATTTTGAACTTGGGTGGCAATACCAAATCAGGTACCAAACTAAATTCCTTAGCTTCAATTCCATATACACTGAGCCCTCCTTTATGGCTCTAACCTCTTCCATTAGTTATTCCAATTGTTTGTTTGATTCTTTTTTTTCTTCTTGATCAAAATCTAGAATATTCTCAACTTGTTGTTGCTTATAGAAACTATGTAAATTTATGTTTACTTTTCCTGGATGAGTAAATGCTCCTGACTGGACTTTAATATGAGATGTTAATGGTCTGGAGGCTATAAAGGCTCCTCAATTACTTTAGCTTTTAGACGATATGCTCTTGGTTTAAATCCTGGAGGATATAAAGGCTATTTAGTGAAAGTACCAATAGTTGGGCATTTATTTGGTCCATACTTCTCCTTTGTAACATACTTACAAAATTTTCCATCATTTCATTATGGGATTTTATCAACTGTTCGTGCATTTCTTCCTGATCTTTCTTAAAATTCTCTTGCATCTCAAGCTGATTCCTTTTAATTTGAGTGATCTTATCATCCATTACCCTTTTTCTGGTATTGTATGGATGCTTAGGGGTGTCCAGTATTCTTCTAAAAAGAAAACAAACCCCTTTTTAATGAATATGGATGTTTATTAACAACTATATATAAAAAATGCTAATGTAAAATGCAAGTTGTTGATATTGAGACGATTCCTTTAGAACATCTTTTATACTAAAACAAAGTTTTATTACAAAGCTTTAAAACATAGTACAGATACAACATCACAAATACATCTGGGCAACTTCTCCTATCTGTTGTATATGTTCAAGTAACTCAAAGACCTTATGAGCTTCTTCGGTTCCTGGCTCCAATTCTTCACTCAAAGTGGTAGCTTCATATGCCAAGTCTATTAAATATTATGCCACTCCCTGAACTTGCTCCATATACTTTGCAATGAGGTCGTCTCTTTGTTTGACTTTACATTGAGCACGTTCCCAGTGATAGCGCCTTGCAAAATTCCTTCATAAGGGATAATAGGGAGTTTATTCACTTTTCTATGAAGATCTTTGACTTTGGCTTCAATTCATTCACTTACTTCCTAAGATTTTTGACTTCTGAGTTACTTTTTTGACTTCGCTGCGCAGTTTTCAACCTTACGATCTTGCTTTCTAGTTTTTGGTTTTGAGCTTGATTTTCCAACAGTCTTTGCTCTGATGCCTCCTTTTATTTGGCAAGTCTTGGCATGGTGTTTACTTTGTTGGAGCTCTTCTTTTCCTTCTTCAGCTTTTCTTTTCACACCAGTCAATGCTTGTTTGCTTGAACCTTCTACAATTTGAGTCTTTACCATCTGTTGGTAGGATGACTGGAGATCGTTGAAATCTAACCTGAGCTGTTTTTCAACCTTGCTAACTTGATCTGCTCACTCTTTATGGACGTCTATCTCAATTTCTTTGTGGTATAATTCTTCTTCCAGCTTTTGCATAGTTTTTCTCTATTGCTTTCTCTCGATCTCAAAGTCTTGCTTTGCCAGTTTTAATGGAGATTGTATAATTCTCAAATGTTCTTTGATGGGTTGAACATTCTTAAAATTAACCACTGGAATATTTTCATTGACTTGATTAATTCTCCATTGCTCATATTCGAGTGAGAGCTTCTGACTGAAAGTAAATAAATTTACTCGATGAATCCTTTTCCAAGCCTCAGCAACCTTTCTGATATTTTCCTTATACTGATCACTTCTGAAAGCAAATTCAGATTCGGATAAACCTGATGTCACAAGAATAAACTTTCCTGATCCATATTGTCTGGAAACCATCAAAAGTACATATCATACATAACCCCATATGCCAAGCAAGGGAACCCAATCGTGTTTTCCACACTTATACATTCTGTTTGAAGAAGTATTCCATGAGGCTTTCCATAATACGTCGTTTTCTTTGAGATTTCGGAAGATGTGCATCCATTTTTCTTCATCATAACCTTCAGGCCATTTAAGAGAAATGAAATCTTGTATAGGTGAGAAATCTTCAAGAAATACTCGTCCAGGATCTATTTCTTCATCTTTAAAATGATTCAGAATCCATACTAATAATAGGGGTGCACAGCTTATAAAACATCCCTCTCATTCACGTCTACAGGAATTCAAGGAACGAAATGTTTCAGCTAATATAGTAGGAACTGGATCTACATTCTTGCTCAATATTTCAAACAGGTCTACAGCTGATATATCCACATGCCCCAGAATCTTCGAAAAAAATGATTAATCCATAAATTCCTAAAGTAACATATCATATATGCTTTCGTTTGTATGGATGGCGGTAGATTACTTCTCTCAAGGTAGTCCAAGTAATACATTCACTATCACCCTTCCTCTTGATATTTCTTGTAGCCCACTCTTCACTCATCCCGGTCTATAAAAGCACTTTCTTCTTAAAAGGAGCAGTATTAGGTGACTTGATATATACCCTGTCTTCGTAGAATCTTGGACAACGAATAAGAGCTCGATATTCCTCTATAGTAGTTTCAAGTCTACTTTACCAAAGGTGAAGTAATTGTTAACAGCGTTCCAAAACTGTGATAGAGCTCTGAACATATGTTGGTCAATAGGAATGTCCAAAAGAGAAGCAATATCACCATATAGCTGATAAAATATCTATTTGTCAACTATTTCCCATTGTTCTCAGATTTCATTTAACTCACCCAGGTTATTTTGGTGAACATTGATATGCATACATCTGACCAAATCTGACACGTATGCAGGTGATAGACTATTTCCCTTAATAAGTTGAGACTACCCAGACTATCTTAAAATAACTGCATTGTCTTCTACTTCATATTGGACTCTTTGTTCCATATTTCCAGCTTTCTATATGAAATCAATCATGAATCAACACCATGTTATGAAAATACAAAATGCATAAATAAAAATGAAGCATAAAATTAATTAAGAGTAATTAATAAAAAACCTAACCGCATGATTTCTAGTTCGCATGAATTTATTTAAACAAAGTAACAATTAAAAGATCCAACCAGCTTTTCCTTGTGTGCTAATCTTAAAATACTTAATCGTGTTAGGTTCAGCCTAGACTTGAGTCCTAGGTTTATTATATGTTGGGTTTTGGCTCTAGGGTAAAAGGGTCAGCAAATTGTCCTTTGTCGATGTCCCCTTGGACTACCAAGTCCTTAATCTTGGTCCATTAATGACCTTCGAATCAAGTTCAATTCGAAGGAACACACTTCCTTATGTCCATACGGAGGTGAAAACCACACAAGGAGCATAAGGTGTGAGCTCAAAGAATGATCCCCTATCTCATATGAAGGTGAAAACCACACGAGGGAGTAGTTTCTCATTCAAGCTAAATAGGATAAGAGCGGGGTTTTAGCTTATGTCATGAATGCAGTGCATAGTGGGTGAGGAAAAGCAATAAAGAGAATAAAATAATATATACAACCTATTATTCTATTCTAATGACCCAAAATTAAATCTGTACATACATAATAAAAAGTTAGTAAAATAATAAAAATAACTATAACAAAATTAAAACAAATTTATTATTTTATTATAAAGATAAAAATTAATAAATTGGTGGCTTGACTCTCTTTTCAAAATCCCAGCAGAGTCGCCAAACTGTCGAGATGTTTCTCTGCCGGCGACAGAGAGTGCAAATAGTACACCTCAAAGAGTGTAACTAGTCTCGAAAAAGTAAGTGTTTATCCTCCTTGAATCAGATGAAACACCAAGTTATAGAGTCGCCACCAATATTTTAATTTGGTGAGATTGGTCACCAAAATGTCATATTATTTTAATAAAATTCCTAAGAATAATATTAAAATAATACGACTCGGTCTACTTACCAAAAAAATGAGTTCGGGAGTCGGTTACATATGGGGAAGGATTAGCACCCCCATAACGCCCAAAATTGGTACTGATATTTATTAATTAATGTCTTTACAATAAATTACAAATTTTCTCTTTAAATTTAAATTTACTAATAACTTAATATAGTTAAACACTAAATAATATTATAAAATATATTCATAGATTAAATTATATGTTATAATCCTAAAGTGTAAATACTAATAATAATCAATCATATAATAATTATTAATAATTAATACAAAAAATATTAATATTAATTTATCCTAATTCGAAATAATCCTAAAATTATGTACTAATTATGCAATTTACCATAAATTATTATATATATAGGTCAAAATATAAACTTATTAATATTTAGGGACTAAACATGATATTTAACTTAAATATACCTATATACATGATAATGACCGAAATGATAATTAATAAAACTGGAAAATTAAATTAAAATATTCGAAAACATGCTTTAAGGACTAGATTGAATGTTTACAAAATTACAGGGACCCCGATAACTATTTACTCAAAATAGATATTACACTCAGGCCCCTCCCCAAAACGACGCCGTTTGGGGAGGGCTATAAATAGGCCTAAAACGCCTAAAACCTCCCATTTCTCTTCTTTGCTTCTCTCTCTTTAGAGAGAGAAGCTATCACATCTCTCTAGAATTCCCTCACTGGAGGGAATTCATCCCCGGTCGGCAGCCGATCGCCGTCGTTAACCACCGTCGTCGACTACCACCCACTATAGCCGAATATCAACCAAATACACCAATTCGTTCCCTTTTTTTCTAAACACGAATACAACAACCTTTTTCCCTAAAACACCCTAAATCGTAGTAGATCTAAAGAAATATACCTTCGAAGTTCAACTTTTTGGCGACGCTTGGGCTCTCCGACGATGGTAATGCTTCCTCCTCTTTCTTTTCTCATTATTTTGATGGTTTGATTGCTGTGTATTGGGGTGGTTTCTTCGTTCTTGCACTCTTTTCTTGTTGTTTGTAGGTTTACCCTATTTATAGGGTTCTTCGAGTCCCTTTTTGGACTAGTTAATAGAGTGTACCCCGGTGAGTCACTGGAGCTACGGTGGTGACTCACCCTAGGGGTGGTGAGTTGTCCGTTGGAGATACTGTGTTCATTAAATGACCCAAATCTTACTAATCCGACGAGGACGTAGCAGCTACTTGGCTATTGTTGGTTGGAGCGTTCGGCAGCAGAGGAATCATACCACTATGGCGGCGACCGGAATAGCCCCAGGGTTGCAATGAGCACCCTAGGGTTTTGCTGGTTGCACTTGGGACCGTTTGATCTACTTCTAGATCGGACGGCTGGGATCTGTGCGTCACTGGAGATGCATGTAGGAAACCCTAGCTAAGTTGAGTCCGTTTCTTGGCCTGTTGGCTATTTGGGTCAAGTTTGGGCCTGAACCAGGTCCTGGTTTGCTAGAAAAATGGGCTTCGTGTTATGATTTATTATAATTAGGCCTCGACTATAATTGGTCATTCGAGTTTAATGCATATTTGGGCCTGTAAAATTGTAAAAATTAAATATAAAAATATAGTATAAAAATAACGTAATTATAATATAATTATATTGAAATCAAATTCGGACGAAAACGACTATCGACAATTTTATTTATTATTATTTCAGGTTATATTATTCTTATTTATTTATTCATTAAATTTTATCGTGTACAATCCAATCCAAAGTGTAGCCCAACCGAGCTAGCACGCCTGACCCAACAAACCAGCTCGGTTAGGGGGCCTGACCCAGTCTATATGTAAAATAGGGTTTCACAAATCAAGCTCAACATCGTACTAGGTCAAAACATAAACCAACGGCTGAGATCGAAGCAAAATAAGGTTGTAAAACCTTAATCATATGAAGCCAAGCGCCGCACGAGAGGAAGCAAGCAACGCCCGAGACTGAACCATCCCGGATTTCCTGCCCAACGACAACCTCAACAGAACGTTAACAAGTCGGGGACAACCCCGAGATCATCAGGACCCAAACGGCCGAATGAAGGCTATAAAAGCCTCGTCGGGAAGAAAAAACAAGGAAACATGAGCATCAAGGCCACAATAACCATCAAAGTACCAAGAGAAATGAAACAACCTATAACAACTTTGAGTAAAGAAAAAACCAAAAACCACCAAACACGAGTAACATTTAGCCAAAATCGAAAGCAACCAAGCCAAAAAATCAAAAATAATAAGGTCACAAACTTTCAAAACCAAAACTAAAAGGCAAAGTTATGCCTCATCAAAGGTCTATGGGAACACGTGAGAATCTCATCGGAAAATGAGAAGTTGTCGGAGGTTAGAAAGTTCACCGAGAAAGGTAAAAATCGAATGATTTTTTAGATCTATGCTATTTAGGGCTTGTTTTGGGGATTTAGGGGTCGAGTTTAGTTTTAGGGTGTCGAGGAGAAACTTTTGAGGTAGGATTAGGGTTTTAATGCCACCAGAGAAGGTGGTCGGAGCGGTGGTCCAATTGTTGGGGCTCCATCACCGGGTGGCCGGTTGGGGGAGAGTTGAGAGAGTTTTGTAAAGGGGAGAGACTGTTTTTAAGGAATGGATGAAATGTGCGATAATTTTGGGTTTTAGGTACTATATATATGGAGGACTAAGGTGTAAATATCATATTTTTAAATTATTTTTGTAGTCCCTAGAAGTTTAAAGTGTAATTCATTTTGGTCACCTGTTGTGAATTTACCCTTGAATGTTGAATTGTTTCAATTTAATCCCTGTTTATATTTTTTTATATTTATGCAATTAAGCCCTCTAACTTCTTATTTGTTTTATTGCAACCCGTAATTAATGTCAATTTAGTCTTTTATGTTTAGTTCCTTTCAATTTAATCCTTCAATTCGAATTTTCTTTCTTTTTTTATTCACTTTTTATTTTATTTTATTTTATTTTACATTATTATTTCACACTAATTCGATCTATCTTTTCAATTTTATCTTATTTTAAATCTAGTATTAATTCTTTTCAATTTCATTTTATTTTTATTAGTTTTTTAAAAATTATTTATTTTCTAACATCCTTTTTGTTTTGTTTTGTTTGGTTTGATTTTATTTTATCATTTAACATTATTTTAGCTTTTTGGGGACAATTTCAATCAATCAAAGGTAAGTAATTCGGATCTAATCTTTAAATTTTAATTTAACCTTTAATTTTCACAATTAAGACAATTGAGAAATTAAATTAGTACCGAAATGGCATTACAGCGGTGCTAATCCTTCCATGACTGTAATCGACTCTCGAATTTGATTTAATTCGTGTAAAAACGCAGATCAGGTAAAATGGTAAATTAAGGTGTCTGATCAACCTGATTTTAAATGATCGGTGGCGGCTCATCACATTAAATTTAAGCCAGAACCCAATTTCAGGCATACTCGAAAGACGATTACTACAGCTTGGCGACTCCACTGGGGACAGGTAAGTGAGTCAGGCTAAAATTAATTTTTGTTGTCTTCTTAAGAGAAAATTTTAAGTTGAAATTATAATTTAACTTTTTGATCTTTATTATTTTTTAGATAAATAGTCGTACTGATGTTTTTTTTAATGATTTCAACTTTTCAAAATTCATCTCAGGCTCTATACCAGAGCTCCAAACCCTTTCGTAAATGGGGATGAAATCGACGCCTTCGTGGGTATTTATTCTCTATACAGGCGCCTAGCAAGTAACCTTCGGGATTCATATACCTTATGTCTCCGTGGGAATTTATTCTCTGTTTATATATAAGGGAATGTGTCCTCTCAAGTTAAACTTGGTCCCCATAAGCTTGTAATGGGTTTAGGACTGAGGGTCTAGCAAGCCCAAGAGAGCACCAGCAAGGAGAACTCGGGTACCTTTTAAGAACCTAAACCGGGAGACTACAAAAAGTTAGAGCCCACCCCGAACTCCATTTCAAAACCTTGGATGCTTGAGTTATTTCCTATTTTATTTTATGTTCAAAGCATGTGAACTAGGAAAATATGCGGTTAGGACTTGCTCAAAAATTAACATACGGGATAGAAATCATGTCCGGGTAAGAATAAAAGCATGCGGGGTAGATATTATGTGGGGTAGGAATTTTTTTTACTTTCATTATTATTTTTATCTTACTAACTTGTTTCCCTTTCATTTTTTTCTTTTTTATGTTATTTTATCATTCACATCATTTAAAGAGGAGTTTGATCCACAAAAAAGTGTTCGTTAAACACAAATCTGGATGGTTATGCAAGAGGTGAAAAACATAGAGGTCCGGCTATGATTAGAAAAGACTCGAAAAGAAAAAGGGAGATAGTCTACAAGGCAACTATATGTCAAATCTGGATGGTTATGCTTCTGTCAGCCTTAAGCAGAATGATGTTCAAGAACTGCGGAGCATTTGGGACAGCTAGAAAAGTGACTAGAAAGGAAAATTCTGCCAGTGGTATGGTGATATCGCGCTTCTACTCTATGTCAAGATAGATGAGCCCCTAATTTGAGCTTTAGTACAATTCTAGAATCTGGGGTATAACTATTTTACATTTAATCAAGAAGGCATGGTGCCCACAATCGAAAAGTATACTACTTTATTACATTGTGATGGAATTAGAATGGATCAGGTCTACACCAAGCACATCAAAAGTCAACCTTTCAAGAATGGGTTAGAAAAAGTTACAGGGGTAGATGAGAAGTCTGTAACTGACCAGATTCAGCACAAGGATAAAGGAGAGGGAATTGCTTGGACCCATAACAAGCAACTAATGAAGAATTATCCAGATGAATGAAAGGTGATAGACCTTTCGTACTAGGACTCTACGACTTGGTTATCTTCCCAAAAACTTTAGGATACATCCTGTGGTGGAACTATTCAAACAACTCTCGAAACGGGTGAACCTAACATTGACAATATTAGCTGAAACTTTTCATTCCCTCAACCATTGAAGAAAGACTAGGGAGGAAGGTTTATAGGGTGCACACAGCTTCTTCAGTTCTGGATCCATAGTTACTTCTGGATCCAACAAACCATTGCAGAATTCCTTACACTAAAGTGGCAAGAATACAACCCAAAAGAAAAATGGGTAAAAGTATTCACACACCTTCAAGATAAGGACATTACTTGGAGAACCCCTTGGTTAACCCATAGTGACATCTTTTATTGATGTGGAGACTCATAAATCATAACGTTACTTGGATTATGGGAAGGAGTCGGATATTCTCCAATTTTGGCACTTCGATAGTTTCGGGCACGTCAGTTTGTTCCAACTACGCTTGGAATATTTGGATCAGAATTTTCATACCATAAGGACAACTACAAGAAGAAAGTCAAAGATATAGTTGAGTCATGCAAGAAGATATTCCGATAGATATCGTGGATACTAAAGACATTTTACTCCAGATTATTTGGAATGGTAGAAGTTAAGAGAGAATGACACTATTCCCATGTCAGATCATGAAGATACTCGGACCATGGAAAAGCATCTTAACCAATTCCCTCTGAATTGGAGATAGAAAACAAAGAATTTGAAGCTGAAAAGGAAGAGTTGAAACAAAGGCTATAGGAACTGGAGGCTGAAAGATTCCAATGGAAGTTAGATGCCGATACTCAGAAGGATCGGTCAGACATATTAGAAAAAGAATAGAAGAAAATATGTTTTGAGTTGGAAGATTTAATCCGAGCAAGTCCGAATAATTCTAGTCTGAAAAGATCTTCCGAATACTGAAAAATGTGAAGTCAACAATCTGAAAAGGAAGTTCAAAGGATAAGATGAAAAAGAGGCACTGAAAGAACAACTAAAAAATTCTCAAAGATGTTTGTTAGAAAGCCAACACAAAAACAGACGGTTGAAGACTAAAGTAACTAATCTGGAGATGTCTCTTCAAATACAGCAAGAAAAGGGTGGCAAAACCATAGCTGAGTTGGAGGCCATTGTAGACAAGTTTAAGAAGCAAGCAAGTGAGCTTCATATAGTCCCCTTTGATGGAGGATTTTAATGGCCTTTCCGTTAGGATCAACCTCAGCAAATGGTGAAAGCCAGAGATATGTTCATTCGAGACTTCTTAGAACAAGTACAGAAAGCGACACATCACTTGCACGGTTTTCCATAAGAAGCTGGAATAATTCGACAAGGTATTAAGTCGGTGATAGATGAATGAAGAAGACTTGTCAACCTGTTAGAATGGGTTTAGGGTTTAGAGAACTTAGTCAGAATGTACCTTTGAGATGTTTTTAGTCTCTTAAGAAATAATACTTTTTCCCAATAAAGATTATTTATAATAACAGACGCATTTTTGGATCAGTGCCTCGAAAATTTCATGCATCATGCATTTTTACATACTTTGCATTTGTTATTTTTTTCTCTTCATTTCTTTACATTCACATTAACTAACAGAAAATGTCTCATCAAAAAAAAAGAATAAACACTGGACATACCACCCCAAGCTTTGGACACACCTCATCTTCACATTAACCAATAGTCTGTGCTTTTACGGTAAATGAGGCTTATGTTTTCACAGTGGATGAGTCCCCTTGATGTCCTGGTAGGATTCCCTGTGAGATAACCACCTGCGGGATAGGTGGGACAGTTACTCCTTCAGATGTCTCTGCCCCAGGAGTACTTGCTTGATTCAAGCCAGATAATTTTGTGAGAATTTCATCAACCAAAGACTCTTGGCATTTAGTGATCGATTCCAGAGTTTCTTTGATTATTCTGGCTTATTTTCTCTTTCAGCTCCATTTGTAATCTCATCATAATAATCCGGATGACTACCATATATCGGATTTTGATGAAAATGACAAGGCAAAGAAAATGGAGGAAAAAATTAAGCAACTGGAAGATCAGATGAAAACAGTTAAAGAGGACATCGAATCTTATGGAGTTGATGCTTTGGATTTAAGCCTAGTCCCAGATTTGATTCCTCCTCCAAAATTTAAAGGCTCTGACTTCAAAAATTTCGATGGGAACAGTTTCCCTTCAGCTCACATTACCATGTTCTGTCGAAAGATGACAAGACACGTAGGAAATGACTACCTCCTGATTCATTGCTTCTAGGAGAGTTTGTCGGGTTCGGCTATCATGTGGAATAATCAATTGAACCGCTCACACATTCGAACATGGAAAGATCAAGCAAAGTCATTCTTGGAGTAGTACAAACACATAAACGATAAGAGACCAGATCATGTTATGCTATAAGGCATGGAGAAGAAACATAATGAAAATTTCAGACAATATACACAGAGATGGAGGGATTTAGCTGTGCAAGTTCATCCACCTTTGGATGAAAAGGATACAAGAAAGCTCTTTGTTCAAACAATGAATGCTCCTTACTTCGGGCACCTGGTTGCAATCACATCTGGAACTTTTTCTGACTTGGTTATGGTCGGGGAAATGATAGAAATGGCCATAAAATAAGGCAAGATCGAAATAGGGGAGTCGAGCAAGAAACCTCCAATGAAGAAGGGGGATGGAGAGATCAACAACATAAACACCTATAAAACCAACAAAGGTGTTACAATCTCTAACCCAAAATCAACTACAGCTGTACCGTCAGGTACTTCTAGACAAGATTCAAGGGAACCCAAGAAAGAAAGAGAAAAGAACATTTTTATCTTATTCCATGACTTACAAAGAACTTTATTAAAAACTCTTTGACACTCATGTAGTGTCACCATATCCGGTGTGTTGGGACCGTCGGCGCACCCCACGGCGCAGTAGAAACAAAACTCGACGGTCTCACCAGTGATCCAAATATGTAAAACCAAAATCGGGAGAAAGGATGTGAATACTTACAGTGGGTTCCTAGAAAAATAGCAAGGATAACAACGGCTTATGGTGGTGTCGATCGGTTCGAATCGTAAGCCTCCACGAAATAACGTCTCGACCTCTACTCAGTTCACCCGATTGAGAGAAATATTTGTTTTCCCCAAAACAATTTTGAGAAAAAAAGCTGAATATTATATGTGTGCCAAACGGCTGCTAGACCTAACACATCCTTTTATATCTGAGTTACCCTAATCATATTAGGGTTTTTATTATTTTAAATTAATTTAATCTATATTTATTTAATTGGAATTAAATATTTAGGAATATTAAAACATATATATATATATATCAAATATACATATATTAACTCTAGATATATTTCAGTAACGTACAACAATTGTACATCCTTGCTCATTTTAATCCTAGGGTGTGACCCTATAAGTTATTGTAACGTTAGCAGTAATTATTAGAACAATTCTAATATTACATATAATAAGTGACATCTAGCAATATATAATTGTTACCTAAGTTACAAGAAAATATGATTCGATATATCATCTTGGTGATTAACTCTTTTTGTATTACATCCTTATCTCCTTTATGTCTAGAATAGGCAAAAGTCTTGGAATAGTCACACTTGTATAGCCCATATATTATTTCTTAATATCTATAGTAGACTTTAATTAACGAATAGTTTGAGATATCTCATATCAACGTATTCGAGCTTGGCCATGCATTTCTAGTCTCACTCAATCAAGTGCCCTGTGATATATTTCCTATTATGTAGGAAGGACAAATCTATCTTAATCATACACACCCACTACATATATTAAGATATATTTAATAACATAATTTATAAAGTAACAAGTTACGGAGCTTGTTTAACTGCATCAACATATACAACAATATATGTTGGGATAGTATTGATCTCAAGTCTGAGGCTCATACATGTAGTCATCACCATGAGCAATGTTATGGTTGTGACATAATAATCCAAGACATATGCTCATAGTGGGTCAATCCGAAACATTGTTCTCTAACAATGTAATCATTTAACAATTCTAACATCTCTATGTCAGTGACAACTCATTGTCATCAATTATTAACATGTTAGTCTTAAGTGTATTATTATTGTCCATGCCCATAATAATACTTGACTAGGTATCTTTTAACAATAAAAATTATGTCATTATATGGACTTTATTATCTTCGAATTTATGTTAAACACATATACGTAACTGAAAATAGTAGCGAGAATACCTTTATTCAATAAAATTGGTAAATAAAAGTATTATTACAATCATCATATGATTGGTCTTTGGGCATACTCTAACAATCTCCCACTAGCACTAAGACCAATCACTCACATATCCAATACCGAGTGACTCAGTGTGACGATCATGCCTTGCTGTGTAAGAGGCTTCGTCAATGGATCAACAATGTTGTCATCCGTGTGTACTCAACATATTTCCACATCTCCTCGATCTATGATCTCTCGAATGAGATGAAAGCACCTAAGAATATGTTTGGATCGTTAATGAAATATGGGTTCCTTTGCTTGTGCAATGGCTCTATTATTGTCACAATGGAGTTCTAAACATATGATATACTGGGAATAACACCTAATTCATGTATGAATTTTTTGATCCAAACAGCCTCTTTTGCTACTTTATTGGCTGCTATGTATTCAGCCTCTGTTGTAGATCAACTATTGTGTCTTGCTTCAAACTTTTCTAGCTCACAGTACCTCCATTAAGACAAAACACAAAACCTGATTATGATCATGAGTCATCCCTTTCAGTTTGGAAGCTGGCATCAGTATAACCTTTTATACTAAGTTCTTCCTCCCCTTCATAGAAAAGAAATTTATCCTTAGTTTTTCTTAAGTACTTAAGGTATTTTTAACCGCAACGTAGTGATTTCACTAGGGTTTGCTTGATACCGACTCGTCATGATTAGAGCATACGATACATCTGGTTGAGTAGATATCATGGCATACATTATAGAACTAATAGCCAAAGTATATGGAATCTTATTCATCCGTTCTCTTTCTTGTGGAGTTGAAGGACACATTTCCTTAGAAAGATAAATGCCATGTCTCATAGACAAAAATCCTTTCTTGGATTCTTTCATACCGAACCTTTTCAGCACGTTATCTATATATGTACTTTCACTCATACCTATAAGTCATCTTGATCTATCTTTATAGATCTTAACTCCTAAGATATACGCTGCCTCACCCAAATCTTTCATAGAGAAACAACTACCTAACCAAGTCTTAACATACTGTAAAGTAGGTATATCAATTCCTATAATGAATATGTCATCTACATACAAGATTAGGAAAGAAACAATGCTCCCACTAACTTTTTTATAAACACAAGGCTCATCTTCATTTCTGATAAAACCAAATTCTTTGATTGCATCATTGAAATGAAGATTCCAGCTTCGAGAAGCTTGCTTTAGTCCATAAATAGACCTCTGTATCTTACAAACCTTTCTCGTATTTCCTGGAGCGACAAAACCTTCTGGTTGTCTCGTATACACATCCTCTTCAATTTTTTCATTAAGAAAAACAGTTTTAACGTCCATTTGCCATATTTCATAATCATGGAATTCAGCTATTACGAGCAAGATCCGAATGGACTTAAACATTGCTACAGGGGAGAATGTTTCGTCATAGTCTATACCATGAACTTTCGAAAACCTTTAGCGACTAATCTCCCCTTTTATGTTTTACATTACCATCCATGTCAATTTTCTTCTTGAAAACCCATTTACACCCTATAGGTTTGACCCCTTCAGGTGGTTCAACCAAAGTCCACACTTGGTTTACTGACATTGAATCCATCTTAGATCTCATGGCTTCAAGCCATTTCTCATAGTCTGGGATAGACATTGCCCCTTGATAAGTCCTAGGCTCATCTTGATCCATAAGAAGAGCATCTCTATGTGCAGTAACAAGAAATCCAAATCTCTCAGGTGCACGGCGTTCTCTTGTGGATCTGCGCAGTAGTTGTGTTTATAAATCTGTTAATTATTCCTCAACAACTTGTGAAACATGCTCAACTTCAGGTTCATTGATATGTTTCTCTTGAACTTCTCTAAGTTCAATATTTCTACCATTGCCTTTCTTTGAGAGAAATTCTCTTTAGAGAAAAATTGATGTTCGAGCAACAAATACTTTGTTCTCGTTAGGGTTGAAGAAATAGTATCCCTTATTTTCTTTAGGATATCCAACAAATATACACTTATGAGATTTAGATTCGACCTTTTTAGACATATGATGTTTTACATAAGCTTCACAACCTTAATCTTCATAAAAGACATACTAGGATGCTTCCCAGTCCATATCTCGTATAGTGTCTTTTGAACCGATTTAGATGGAACATGATTTAGTGTGAAAGCGGATGTTTCAAGTGCATGTCCCCAAAAAGAAGTCGAAAGATCACTATGACTCATCATCGATTGAACCATGCTAACAGTGTTCGATTCCTTCTTTCAGAAACTCCATTCCACTGTGGTGTACCAGGTGGTGTAAGTTATGAGACAATCCCACATTCTTTCAAGAGTTCATCAAACTCTATGCTTAAGTATTCTCCACCTCAATCTGATCAAAGTCCCTTAATACCCTTGCCTAGTTTATTTTGTATTTCATTTTTAAATTCCTTAAACTTTTCAAGGGCTTTAGATTTATGACGCATAAGATAAATATACCTATACCGACTGAAGTCAATAGTGAAAGTAATGAAGTAATGGAATCCACCTCTGGCTTTAGATTTTTAAATTCCCAATAAATCACTTGCTCGCTCACCTTTACTATTAAAATGAGCTTTAGTAATTTTTCCCAACAAGAAAGATTCGCCTACATCGTATTGTTTGAAAACAAATGAATCTAAGAATCCATCTTTATGGAGTTTTGATATGCGCTTCTCACTTATATGGCCTAAAAGACAATGCCAAAGATAAGTTTGATTCAAGTCATTTGTTTTTTATCTCTTACTATTTATGTTATAAATGGTGTTTTCTTGATCAAAAATATAGAGACCATTAACCAATTATGTCGAACCATAAAAAACACTATCGAGATAAAAAGAACAACAATTATTCATAATAATAATCTAAAAACCAATCTCGTCCAAACAAGAAATAGAAATAATGTTCTTAGTCAAACTAGGCACAAAATAATAATCCTCTAAAGTTAAATCAAGTCCAGTAGGTAAAGACAAAACATATGTCCCTATAGCTAATGCAACAACTCTTACTCCATTTCCCACTCGTAGGTCTACGTCTCATTTAGCCAGATTCCTTCTCTTTTACAGTCCTTGTACGGAAGTACAAATATGAAAACCACAACCGGTATCTAATACCTAAGAAGTATATGTTGACAAATTAACATCAATAAATTAAATACCTTAAACAAATGTTATATTTTCTTTTGCCTTATTGACCTCTTTAAGGTAAACAGGGCAGTTTCTCTTCCAGTGTCTGGTCTTATCGCAATGGAAACATTTTCCTTCATTGCTAACTCTCACTTTGGGTTTCAATGCATTTTTCCCTTTTGGTTTGGCCTTACCATTGCCCTTAACTTAGCCACTACCTTTTTCTTTCCCATTCCTTTGTCCCTGTGGACCATCAGAATGGGCTTAGGTCTAACCTTTTTCATGTTACTTTTAGCAGTTCGTAACATGCCAAGTAACTGTGGCAAAGTCTTGTTAATTTAATTCCTGTTGAAATTAAGGACAAATTGGCTAAAGCTATCTGGCAACGATTGCAGGATAACATCAGTAGCCAATTCATCTTTGCGAGAAAATTCCAACTTTTCCTATATTTCGAAGTATCCCATCATCTTGATGGCATGAGCTCCTACAAGAGTTCCCTCTGCCATTTTGCATTGAAATAGAGCTTTAGAGGTCTCATATCTCTCTTGACGTGCTTTACCTTCATATATTTCTTTGAGATTTTGAATCATCTCATATGCAACCATGTCCACATGTTGCTTCTGAAGCTCAGGAGTTATGGTGGCAAGTATTAGACATCCAACATCTAACATATCATCCATATGTTTTTAAATTTTTTTTTGTCTGCTCTTGAAGGATTAGTTGTCGGTTCATCAGGAACAGGTTCTTCAATGACATAATCATTCCTTTGATGTTTGAAAACAATTCTCAAATTACGAAACCAATCAAGGAAGTTTATGCCATTAAGTTTATCTTTCTCAAGGAGTGAACGCAGTGATAAAGTATTATTTGCCATTAAATCTACAACAACGAAAATATTAAAGTAAGTAAATTTACCAAATTAAAATTTATAAATAGGTCTTTATTTACAAATTACACCCACTATTTTTTTTCAAAATTGAAAACCCTCTCTGTTTTAATTTCGGAAAAATTCAACGAAAATATTTCTAGTGGGTGAGGATCCATAATACATCAATTTCCTAAATCAGCTTTGGCTTTTCTTTAGGATAGTGATTATTTAGGTAAGTAAAACTTTACTAGTTACATCTCATGTAACTCATCCTTTTGGTGAACAACTCTTGTTCAAGTCATCTCATGACTTATCCAAATATTTAACCTCTAGGTTTCTAATCCTATTAGAATAATCTAGCTAAGTTATTACCAATATCTCAACCGGTGAATATCACTTGCTTATTCTTCGCATTTAATCGATATAGATTTATGTTCCAATACTTTGAAAAGCCCAAACAATATCGATCGAAGCCTTAATGAGGGTAAATATTGGATTGTTAAGTTAACTTAGATTATAAATAGGGATTTGCGTAATTATCTCATCATTGTTTGTTTTAATATTAGGCCCTTAATGATCTCATCAATATTCATTCTTATTTTATCATTTGATGCAATGCAACATAACAAATATAGCAATAAAAAATAAGATGCAATGGTTATAGCCCAAAAACAATGACTAAGGTGGCCCATCCCAAGCCAATGGGAGAACCAAAAAAACCTAAAGCCTAAGACTGCTCTCTAGGTATCTTCTCGCCATTCTTCTGTTCTTTTTGAATCTTAATAGGATTACAATTTTAAAAGAAACTCCTTTTACATACGAGGGAGTAATATGATAAGAGAAATTCAACTTAGATATGGAAAAGACACGGCTCACAGACCATATTTCAAATTAAACCATTGTAAAATTGAACAAGGGCTATAACCATGCATGTCAAACACCATGCAAAACAAACATATCATATATATATATATTTACACACACGTTGTTATGCATTTGTTAAAATATTAATATGGGTCTTTAATTTGTACTGCTGATGAAGGGTCAAGGAGTAGAGCCCCTAGCGCGCATCGGTCGGTGGGATTTGTTTTTGAAAAACAATACTTCTGTTTCTATAGAAAAACCTCACGAATTGATAATCATTATCAACAGAATCGTGTTTTTGGGATTTTCAATCCCAAAGGTTTTCTACATCGAAACAACCATTATTCCACTACCAAACGTGATCTGCTATCGCACACCCACGGATTATCATGTCAACAACTAACATATGGATTTCGTAAAATCCCTGTAGCAACTCATAGGTTATAAAAATAGATTAACAAGTTAATATATATATTTATCGATGCGGTTATCAAATCAAACAATGATATCATGCATATTTGCCTAAAACAATAAAACTAGAACATGCATCTAATATATATCTCATAAACCAAGAATTTATCCCAAATTTGGATTGTACAAGTGGCTCTGATACCACTTTTGGACCGTCGACACACCCCACGGCGTAGCAGAAACAAAACTCGATAGTCTCACCAGTGATCCAAGTACGTAAAACCAAATCTGGAGGAAAAGATGCGAATACTTACAACGGTTTCCTTGAAAAACAACAAGGACAGTATCGGCTGATGGTGGTGTCGATCGGTTCAAATCGTAAGCCTCCACGAAATCACGTCTTGGCCTCTACTCAGTTCACCTGATTGAGAGCAATATTTATTTTCCTCGAGCAATATTTATTTTCCTCAAAACTGTTTTGAGAAAAAACGGTTGAAGATTATATGTGTGCCAAACGATTGCTAGACGTATCACATCCTTTTTTATCCGAGTTACCCTAATCATATTTGGGATTCTATTATTTTAAATTTATTAAATCTTTATTTAATTAATTAGAATTAAATATTTTGGAATATTAAAACATATGTATATCAAACATACATATATTAACTCTAGATATATTTCAGTAACATACAACAATTGTACATCCTTGCTCGTTTCAATCCTAGAGTGTGACCTTGTAGGTTCTTGTAACATTAGCAGTAATTATTAGAACAATTATAATATTACATACAATGAGTGACATCTAGCAATATATCATTGTCACCTAAGTTACAAGAAAATATGATTCGACATATCATCTTGGTAATGAACTCTTTTATGTATTACATCCTTATGTCCTTTATATATAAAATAGGCACAAGTCTTGGAAAAGTCACACTTGAAAAGCCCACCTAATGTTTCTTGATATCTAGAGTATATTTAATTAACGAATAGTTTGTGATATCTAATATCAACTTATTCGAGCTTGGCCATGCGTTCCTAGTCTTCTTCAATCAAGTGGCCTGTGATATATTTCCTATTATGTAGAAAGGACAAATCCTATCTTAATCATACACACCCACTACATATATTAAGATATATTCAATAACAGTCTTTATAGAGCAACCAGTTATGGAGCTTGTTTAACTGCATCAAAACATAAAACAATATATGTTGGGATAGTATTGATCTCAAGTCTGAGGATCATACATATACTCATCACCATGAGCAATGTTATGACTGTCACATAATAATCCAAGGCATATTCTCATAGTGGGTCAATCCAATACGTTGTTCTCTAATAATGTAATCATGTCACAATTCTGAAATCTCTATGTCAATGACAACTCGTTCTCATCAATTAATAACATATTAGTCTTAAGCGTATTATTATTGTTCATGCCCATAATAATACTTGACTAGGGATCTTTTAATAATAATAATTATATCATTATATAGACTTTATTATCTTCCAGTTTATGTTAAACACATATATGTAACTGAAAATAAGGGTTACAATGTATTCAGCCTCTGTTGTAGAATCAGTTATTGTGTCTTGCTTCGAACTTTTCCAGCTGACAGCACCTCCATTAAGACAAAACACAAAACCTGATTGCGATCATGAGTCATCCTTGTCAATTTGAAAGCTGGCATCAATATAACCTTTTATACTAAGATCTTCCTCCCCTCCATAGAAAAGAAATTTATCCTAAGTTTTTCATAAGTACTTAAGGATATTTTTAACCGCAACCCAGTGATTTCACCAGGGTTTGCTTGATACCGACTAGTCATGCTTAGAGCATACGATACCTCTGGTCGAGCACATATCATGGCATACATTATAGAACCAATAGTCGAGCATATGTAATCTTATTCATCCGTTCTCTTTCTTGTGGAGTTGAAGGACACATTTCCTTCAAAAGAGAAATGCCATGTCTCATAGGCAAAAATATTTTCTTGGATTATTCTATACTGAACCTTTTCAGCACGTTGTCTATATATTTACTTTAACTCAGACCTATAAGTCATCTTGATTTATCTCTATAGATCTTAACTCCTAAGATATACGCCATCTCACCCAAATCTTTCATAGAGAAACAACTACCTAACCAAGTATTAACATACTGTAAAGTAGGTATATCATTTCCTATAATGAGTATGTCATCTACATGCAAGATTAGGGAAGAAACAATGCTCCCACTAGCCTTCTTATAAACACAAGGCTCATCTTCCTTTTTGATAAAACCAAATTCTTTGATTGCATCATTGAAACGAAGATTTCGGCTTTGAGAAGCTTGCTTTAGTCCATAAATAGACCTCTGTATCTTACAAACCTTTCTCGCATTTCTTGGAGCGACAAAACCTTCTGGTTGTGTCGTATACACATCCTCTTCAAGTTTTCCATTAAGGAAAGTAGTTTTGACATCCATTTTCTATATTTCATAATCATAGAATGCAACCATTGCGAGCAAGATCTGAATGGACTTAAACATTGCTACAGGGGAGAATGTTTAATCATAGTCTACACAATGAACTTGTCGAAAACCTTTAGCAACTAATCGCCCCATGTATGTTTGTACATTACCATCCATATCGGTTTTCTTCTTGAAAACCCATTTACACCCTATAGGTTTGACCCCTTCAGGTGGTTCAACCAAAGTCCACACTTGGTTTACTGACATGGATCCATCTCATATCTTATGGATTCAAGCCATTTCTTATAGTCTAGGCTAGACACTGCCTTATGATAAGTCCTAGGCTCATCTTGATCCATAACAAGAACATCTCCATGTGCAGTAACGAGAAATCCAAATATCTCTGGTGCACGGTGTTCTCTTATGGATTTGCGTAGTGGTTTTGTTTCTAAATCTGTTAATTGTTCCTCAACAACTTGTGAAACATGCTCAACTTCAGGTTCATTGATCTATTGTTCTTGAAATTCTCCAAGTTTAATATTTCTACCCTTTCCTTTCTTTGAGAGAAATTCTCTTTTGAGAAAAACTCCTGTTCGAGCAACAAACACTTTGTTCTCATTATGGTTGAAAATATAGTATCCTTAGTTTCTTTAGGATATCCAATAAATATACACTTATGAGATTTAAATTCGAGTTCTTTAGACATATGATGTTTTACATAAGCTTCATAACCCTAAATCTTTATAAAATACATAGTAGGACGCTTCCCAGTCCATATCTCGTATAGTTTCTTTTGAACCAATTTAGATGGAACACAATTTAGTGTGAAAGCAGTTGTTTCAAGTGTATGTTCCCAAAAAGAAGTCGAAAGATCACTATGACTCATCATCGATTGAACCATGTCTAACAGTGTTCGATTCCTTTTTTCGAAACTCCATTCCACTGTGGTGTACCAGGTGGTGTAAGTTGTGAGACAATCCCACATTATTTTAGGAGTTCATCAAACTCTATGCTTAAGTATTCTCCACCTCTATCTGATCGAAGTGCCTTAATACTCTTGCCTAGTTAATTTTGTATTTCATTTTTAAATTCCTTAAACTTTTCAAGGGCTTCAGATTTATGGTGCATAAGATAAATATACCAATACAGACTGAAGTCATCGATGAAAGTAATGAAGTATTGGAATACACCTCTGGCTTGTGTATTCATCGGCCCACATTCATCACTATGTATTAACCCCAATAAATCCCTTGCTCGCTCACCTTTGCTATTAAAATGAACTTTAGTCGTCTTTCCCAACAAGAAAGATTCGTATACATCAAATTATTCGAAAACAAATAAATCTAAGAATCCATCTTTATGGAGTTTTGATATGCGTTTCTCACTTATATGGCCAAAACGACAATACCAAAGATAAGTTTGATTCGAGTCATTTGTTTTTTATCTCTTAGTATTTATGTTATGAATGGTGTTTTTTTGATCCAAAATATAGAGACCATTAACCAATTGTGTCGAACCATAAAAAATACTATCGAAATTAAAAGAACAACAATTATTCTTAATAATAATCTCAAAACCAATCTTGTCCAAACAAGAAATAGAAATAATGTTCTTAGTCAAACTAAGAACAAAATAACAATCCTCTAAATTTAAATCAAGTCCACTAGGCAAAGACAAAACATATGTCCCTATAGCTAATGCAACAACTCTTTCTCCATTTCCCACTCGTAAGTCTATGTCTACTTTAGTCAGATTCCTTCTCTTTTGTAGTGCCTCTACGGAAGTACAAATAGGAAACCACAATCGGTATCTAATACCCAAGAAGTAGATGTTGACAAATTAACATCAATAACATAAATACCTGAAACAAACGTTCTGTTTGCTTTTTCCTTATTGACCTCTTCAAGGTAAACAGGGCAGTTTCTCTTCTAGTGTCTGGTCTGATCGCAATGGAAACATTTTTCTTCCTTGTTAGCTTCCAGTTTGGGTTTCAATGCATTTTTCCCTTTTGGTTTAAACTTACCGTTGCCCTTAGACTTTGCCACTACCTTTTTATTTTCCTTTCCTTTGTCCTTGTGGACCATCAGAATGGGCTTAGGTCCAACCTTTTTCATGTTACTTTCAGCAGTTCGTAACATGCCAAGTAACTATGGCAAAGTCTTGTTAATTTCATTCATGTTGAAATTAAGGACAAATTGACTAAAGCTATCTGGCAATGATTGCAGGATATCATCGGTAGCCAATTCATCTTTTTAGAGAAAATCCTAATTTTTCCAACGTTTGGAAGTAGCCAATCATCTAGAATACATGAGGTCCTACAAGAGTTCCCTCTGCCATTTTGCATTGAAAAAGAGCTTTAGAGGTCTCATATCTCTCTTGACATGCTTGCCCTTCATATATTTCTTTGAGATTTAGAATCATCTCATATGCAAGCATGTCCTCATGTTGCTTCTGAAGCTCAGGAGTCATTGAGGCAAGCATTAGACATCCAACATCTAACATATCATCCATATATTTTTTGAATTTGTCTTTGTCAGCTCTTCAAGCATTAGAAGCTGGTTCATCAGGAACAAGTTCTTCAATGACATAATGCTTACTTTTTTGTTTGAGAATAATTCTCAAATTACGAAACCAGTCAAGGAAGTTTATGCCATTAAGTTTATCCTTCTCAAGGAGTGATCGCAATGATAAAGTGTTGTTTACCATTAAATCTACAACAATGGAAATATTAAAGTAAGTAAATTTACCGAATTAAAATTTATAAATAGGTCTTTATTTACAAATTACTCCCACAATTTTATTCAAAATTAAAAACCCTATTTGTTTTAATTTCAGAAAAATTCAACGAAAATATTTCTAGTGGGTGAGGATCCATAATACATCAATTTCCTAAATCAGCTTTGGCTTTTCTTTTAGGATAGTGATTATTTAGGTAAGTAACACTTTACTAGTTACATCTCATGTAACTCATCCTTTTGGTGAACAACTCTTGTTCAAATCATCTCATGTCTTATCCAAATATTTAACCTCTAGGTTTCTAATCCTATTAGAATAATCTAGCTAAGTTATTACCAATATCTCAATCGGTGAATATCATTTGCTTATTTTTCGCATTTAACCGATATAGATTTATGTTCTAATGCTTTGACAAAGCCCACACAATATTGATCGAAGCCTTAACAACGGTAAATATTGGACTGTTAAGTTAACTTAGATTATAAAGAGGGATTTGCGTAATTATCTCATCATTGTTCGTTTTAATATTAGGTCCTTATTGATCTCATCAATATTCATTCTTATTTTATCATTTGATGCATTGCATACATAACAGATATAACAATAAAAAATAAGATGCAATGGTTATAGCCCAAATATAATGACTAACGTGGCCCATCCCAAGCCAATGGGAGAACCAAAAAACCTAAAGCCTAACAATGCTCTCTAGGTATCTTCTCGCCTTTCTCCTATTCTTTGTGAATTTTCATAGGATTACAATTTTAAAAAAAATTGTTTTACATACGAAGGAGTAAGAAGAGAAGAGAAATTCAACTGAGATATAGAAAAGGCACGGTTCGCAGACTGTATTTCAAATTAAACCATTGTAAAATTGAACAAGAGCTATAATCATGCATATCAAACACTGTGCAAAACAAAAAAATATATATATATATATTTATATGTTGTTATATATACATGTTGTTATGCCTTTGTTAGAATATTAATATGGGCCTTTAATTTGTACTGCTGATGAATGGTCAAGGGGCGGAGCCCCTAGCACGCATCAAACGTACCGCGACGGCCAGTGGGATTTTTTTTCAAAAAACAGTATTTCTGTTTCTATAGTAAAACCTCATAATTTGATAACACTTATCAATAGAATAGTGTTTTTGGGATTTTCAATCTCGAAGGTTTTCTACATCGGAACAACCATTGTTCCACTACCAAACGCGATCTGTTATCGAACACCCACGGATTATCATGTCAAGAATTGAAATATACATTTCATAAAATCCTTGTAGCAACACATAGGTTGTAAAAACAGATTAACAAGTTAATATATATTTATCGATGCGGTTATCGAATCGAACAATGATATCATGCATATTTGCCTAAAACGATAAAACTAGAACATGCATTTCTTACATATCGCTTCAACCAAGAATTTAACCCAAATTCATATCGTACAAGTGGCTCTGATACCACTTTTGGACCGTCAGTGCACCCACGACGCAGCGAAAATAAAACTCGACGGTCTAACCAGCGACCCAAGTACGTAAAATCGAAATCGGGAGGAAGGGATGCGAATACATACAACGGGTTCCTTAAAAAATATCAAGGATAGCAGCGACTGATGGTAGTGTCGATCGGTTCGAATAGTAAGCCTCCACGAAATCACGTCTCGACCTCTACTCAGTTCACCCATTGAGAGCAATATTTGTTTTCCTCAAAATTGTTTTGAGAAAAAACGGCTGAAGATTATATGTGTTCCAAACGGCTGTTATACGTAACACATCCTTTTTTATCCGAGTTACCCTAATCATATTAGGGATTCTATTATTTTAAATTTATTAAATCTTTATTTAATTAATTGGAATTAAATATTCAGGAATATTAAAGCATATATATATATCAAACATATATATATTAACTCTAGATATATTTCAGTAACGTACAACAATTGTACATACTTGCTCGTTTCAATCCTAGGGTGTGACCCTATAGGTTCTTGTAACAATAGCAGTAATTATTAGAACAATTCTAATATTACATACAATGAGTGACATCTAGCAATATATCATTGTCACCTAAGTTACAAGAAAATATGATTCGACATATCATCTTGGTGATTAACTCTTTTATGTATTACATCCTTATGTCCTTTATATCTAAAATAGGAACAAGTCATGGAATAGTCACACTTGTATAGCCCATCTATTGTTTCTTGATATATAGAGTAGATTTAATTAACGAATAGTTTTTGATATCTCATATCAACTTATTCGAGCTTGGCCATGTGTTTCTAGTCTCACTCAATCAAGTGGCATGTGATATATTTCCTATTATGTAGGAAGGACACATCCTATCTTAATCATACACACCTACTACATATATTAAGATATATTCAATAACAATCTTTATAGAGCAACCAGTTAAAGATCTTTTTTAACTGTATCAAAACATACAACAATATATATTGGGATAGTATTGATCTCAAGTCTGAGGATCATACATATAGTCATCACCATGAGAAAAGTTATGATTGTCATATAAGAATCCAATACATATGCTCATAATGGGTCAATCCAATACATTGTTCTCTAACAATGTAATCATGTAACAATTCTGACATCTTTATGTCAATGACAACTCGTTGTCATCAATTAATAACACGTTAGTCTTAAGCGTATTATTTTTGCCCATGCCCATAATAATACTTGACTAGGGATCTTTTAATAATAACAATTATATCATTATATGGACTTTATTATCTTCCAGTTTATGTTAAACACATATATGTAACTGAAAATAATAGCGGCAGTACCTTTATTCAATAAAATCGATAAATAAAAGTATTATTACAATCATCATATGATTGATCTTTGGGCATACTCTAGCAATCTACCACTAGCACTAAGGCCAATCACTCACATATCTAATATCGAGTGACTCAGTGTGACGATCATGCCTCTTCTGTGTAAGAGGCTTCGTCAAGGGATCAACAATGTTGTTATCTATGTGTACTCTGTATATTTCCATATCTCATCGATCTATGATCTCTCAAATGAGATGAAAGCACCTAAGAATATATTTGGATCATTGATGAGATATGGGTTCCTTTGCTTGTGCAATGGCTCCATTATTGTCACAACGGAGTTCTACAGCATCTGATATACTGGAACAACCCCTAATTATAGTATGAATTTCTTGATCCAAACAGCCTCTTTTGCTACTTCACTGGTTGCAATGTATTCAACATCTGTTGTAGAATCAGCTATTGTGTCTTGCTTCAAACTTTTCCAGCTCACAACACCTCCATTAAGACAAAACACAAAACCTGATTACAATCATGAGTCATCCTTGTCAGTTTGGAAGCTGACATCATTATTACCTTTTATACTAAGTTCTTCCTCCCCTCACAGAAAAGAAATTTATCCTTAGTTTTTCTTAAGTACTTAAGGATATTTTTAACCGCAACCCAGTGATTTCACCAGGGTTTGCTTGATACCGACTCGTCATGCTTAGAGCATACGATACATCTGGTCGAGTATATATCATGGAATACATTATAGAACCAATAGCTGAAGCATATGGAATTTTATTCATCCGTTCTCTTTCTTGTGGAGTTTAAGGACACATTTCCTTCGAAAGAGAAATGCCATGTCTCATAGGCAAAAATCATTTCTTGGATAATTCCATACCGAACCTTTTCAACCTATAAGTCGACTTGACCTATCTCTATAGATCTTAACTCCTAAGATATACGCTGCCTCACCCAAATCTTTCATAGAGAAACAACTGCCTAACCAAGTCTTAACATACTTTAAAGTAGGTATATCATTTCCTATAATGAGTATGTCATCTAAATACAAGATTAGGAAAGAAACAATGCTCCCACTAGCCTTCTAATAAACACAAGGCTTATCTTCATTTCTGATAAAACCAAATTCTTTGATTGCATCATTGAAACGAAGATTCCAACTTTGAGAAGCTTGCTTTAGTCCATAAATAGACCACTTTATCTTACAAACCTTTCTCGTATTTCCTGGAGCGACAAAACCTTCTGGTTGTGTCCTATGCACATCCTCTTCAAGTTTTCCATTAAGGAAAGCGGTTTGGACGTCCATTTTCTAGATTTCATAATCATGGAATGCAGCTATTACGAGCAAGATCCGAATGGACTTAAACATTGCTACAGAGGAGAATATTTTTTCATAGTCTACACCATGAACTTGTAGAAAACCTTTAGCGACTAATCGCCCCTTGTATGTTTGTACATTACCATCCATGTTGGTTTTCTTCTTGAAAACCCATTTACACCCTATAGGTTTGACCCCTTCAGGTGGCTCAACCAAAGTCCACACTTGGTTTACTAACATGGAATTCATCTCAGATCTCATGGCTTCAAGCCATTTCTCATAGTCTGGGCTAGAAAATGCCTCTTGATAAGTCCTAGGCTCATCTTGATCCATAAGAAGAACATCTCCATGTGCAGTAACAAGAAATCCAAATCTCTCAGGTGCATGGCCTTCTCTTGTGGATCTGCGCAGTGGTTATGTTTCTAAACCTGTTAATTATACCTCAACAACTTGTGAAACATGCTTAACTCCAGGTTCATTGAACTGTTGTTCTTGAACTTCTTCAAGTTCCATATTTCTACCCTTCTCTTTCTTTGAGAGAAATTCTCTTTCGAGAAAACTTTTGTTTGAGCAACAAATACTTTGTTCTTATTAGGGTTGAAGAAATAGTATCCCTTGGTTTCTTTAATATACAACAAATTTACACTTATGAGATTTAGGTTCGAGCTTTTTAGACATATGATGTTTTACATAAGCTTCACAACCCCAAATCTTTATAAAATACATACTAGGACGCTTCGCAGTCCATATCTTGTATAGTGTCTTTTGAACCGATTTAGATGGAACACAATTTAGTGTGAAAGTAGTTGTTTCAAGTGTATGTTCCCAAAAAGAAGTCAAAAGATCACTATGACTCATCATCGATTGAACCATGTCTAACAGTGTTCGATTCCTTTTTTCAGAAACTCCATTCCACTGTGGTGTACCAGGTGGTGTAAGTTGTGAGACAATCCCACATTCTTTTAGGAGTTCATCAAACTATATGCTTAAGTATTCTCCACCTTGATCTGATCGAAGTGCCTTAATACTCTTGCCTAGTTCATTTTTATTTCATTTTTAAATTCCTTAAACTTTTCAAGGGCTTCAGATTTATGGCACTTAAGATAAATATACCCATACCGACTGAAGTAATGGAATCAACCTCTGGCTTGTGTATTCATCGGTCCACATACATCACTATGTATTAACCCTAATAAATCATTTGCTCGCTCACCTTTACTATTAAAAGAAGCTTTAGTCATTTTTCCCAACAATAAAGATTCACATACATCATATTGTTCGAAAACAAATGAATCTAAGAATCCATCTTTATGGAGTTTTGATATGTGTTTCTCACTTATATGGCCTAAACGACAATGCCAGAGATAAGTTTGATTCGAGTCATTTGTTTTTGATCTCTTAATATTTATGTTATAAATGGTGTTTTCTTGATCCAAAATATAGATACCATTAACCAATTGTGTCGAACCATAAAAAATACTATCGAGATTAAAAGAACAACAATTATTCTTAATAATAATCTCAAAACCAATCTTGTCCAAACAAGAAATAGAACTAATGTTCTTAGTCAAACTAGGCACAAAATAACAATTCCCTAAATTTAAATCAAGTCCACTAGGCAAAGACAAAACATATGTCCCTATAGCTAATGCAACAACTCTTGTTTCATTTCCCACTCGTAGGTCTACGTCTCCTTTAGTCAGATTCCTTCTCTTTTGTAGTACCTCTACGGAAGTACAAATAGGAAAACCACAACCAGTATCTAATACCCAAGAAGTAGATTTGACAAATTAATATCAATAACATAAATAGTTAAAAAAAACGTTCTGTTTACTTTTTCCTTCTTGACCTCTTCAAGGTAAACAAGGCAGTTTCTCTCCCAGTGTCCGGTCTTATCGCAATGGAAACATTTTACTTCCTTGCTAACTCCCACTTTGGGTTTTAATGCATTTTTCCCTTTTGGTTTGGTCTTACCATTGCCCTTAGACTTTGCCACTACCTTTTTCTTTCCCTTTCCTTTGTCCTTGTAAACCATCAGAATGGGCTTAGGTCTAACCTTTTTCATGTTACTTTCAGCAGTTCGTAACATGCTAAGTAACTGTGGCAAAGTCTTGTTAATTTCGTTCATGTTGAAATTAAGGACAAATTGGCTAAAGCTATCTGGCAATGATTGTAAGATAACATCGGTATCCAATTCATCTTTGAGAGAAAATCCCAACTTTTACAATGTTTGGAAGTAGCTCATCATCTTGATGACATGAGCTCCTACAGGAGTTCCTTTTGCCATTTTACATTGAAATATTACTTTAGAGGTTTCATATCCCTCTTGATGTTCCCGCCCTTCATATATTACTTTGGGATTTAGAATCATCTCATATGCAACCATGTCCTCATGTTGCTTCTGAAACTCAGGAGTCCTGGTGGCAAGCATTAGACATCCAACATCTAACATATCATCCATATGTGTTTTGAATTTGTCTTTGTCAGCTCTTGAAGCCTTAACTGTCGGTTCATCAGGAACAGGTTCTTCAATGACATACTCTTTCCTTTCATGTTTCAGAACAATTCTCAAATTACGAAACCAGTCAAGGAAGTTTATGCCATTAAGTTTATCCTTCTCAAGGAGTGATCGTAGTGATAAAGTGTTGTTTGTCATTAAATCTATAACAGTGGAAATATTAAAGTAAGTAAATTTACCAAATTAAAATTTATAAATAGGTCTTTATTTACAAATTACTCCCACTATTTTATTCAAAATTAAAAACCCTCTGATTTAATCTCAGAAATATTCAATGAAATTTTTTCTAGTGGGTGAGGATCCATAATACATCAATTTCTTAAATCAGCTTTGGCTTTTCTTTTAGTATAGTGATTATTTAGGTAAGTAACACTTTACTAGTTACATCTCATGAAACTCCTCCTTTTGGTGAACAACTCTTGTTCAAGTCATCTCATGACTTATCCAATTATTTAACCTCTAGGTTTCTAATCATATTAGAATAATCTAGCTAAGTTATTACCAATATCTAAACCGGTGACTATCACTTGCTTATTCTTCACGTTTAACCAAGATAGATTTATGTGCCAATACTTTGGCAAAGCCCACAAAATATCGATTGAAGCCTTAACGAGGGTAAATATTGGACGGTTAAGTTAACTTAGATTATAAAGAGGGATTTGCGTAATTATCTCATCATTGTTCGTTTTAATATTAGGCCCTTATTGATCTTATCAATATTCATTCTTATTTTATCATTTGATGCATTGCATACATAACAGATATAGCAATAAAAAATAAGATGTAATGGTTATAGCCCAAAAACAATGACTAAGGTGGCCCATCCCAAGCCAATGGGAGAACCAAAAAAAATCTAAAGCCTAAGAATGCTCTCTATGTATCTTCTTGCCATTCTTCTGTTCTTTGTGAATCTTCATAGGATTACAATTTTAAAACAAACTCGTTTTACATACGATGGAGTAAGATAAGAAGAGAAATTCAACTGAGATACAGAAAAGGCACGGCTCGCAAACCGTATTTCAAATTAAACCATTGTAAAATTGAACAAGGGCTATAACCATGCAAGTCAAACATAGTGCAAAACAAACATATCATATATATATATATATATATATATATATACACACATTATTATGTCTTTGTTAAAATATTAATATAGGGCTTTAATCTGTACTGCAGATGATGGGTCAGGGGGTAGAGCCCTTAGCGCGAATCAGCCGTACCGCGACAGCCGGTGGGATTTTTTTGAAAAAATAGTACTTTCGTTTCTATAGAGAAACCTCACGATTTGATAACACTTATCAACAAAATCGTGTTTTTGGGATTTTCAATCCCGAATGTTTTCTACATCGGAACAACCATTGTTCCACTACCAATTGCGATATGCTATCGAACACCCACGGATTATCATGTCAACAATTGACATATGGATTTCGTAAAATCCTTGTAGCAACACATAGGTTGTAAAAACAAATTAACAAGTTATTTATATATTTATCGATGTAGTTATGGAATCGAACAATAATATCATGCATATTTCCCTAAAATGATAAAACTAGAACATGCATCTCATACATATCGCATCAACCACTTTTGGACCGTCGATGCACCCCACGACGCAGTGAAAACAAAACTTGACAATCTCACCAGCGATCCATGTATGTAACACCAAAATCGGAAGGAAGTGATACGAATACTTATAGCAGGTTCCTTGAAAAAGAGCAATGACAGCAGCGGCTGATGGTGGTGTCGATCAGTTAGAATCGTAAGCCTCCACGAAATCACATCTCGACCTCTACTCAGTTCACCCGAATGAGAACAATATTTGTTTTCATCAAAACTGTTTTGAGAAAAAAACGACTGAAGATTATATGTGTGCTAAACGGCTGCTAGACGTAACACATCCTTTTATATCTGAGTTACCCTAATCATATTAGGGATTTTATTATTTTAAATTTATTAAATCTTTATTTAATTAATTAGAATTAAATATTTTTTAATATTAAAACATATGTATATTAAACATACATATATTAACTCTAGATTTATTTCAGTAACGTACAACAATTGTACATATTTGCTCGTTTCAATCCTAGGACCCTGTAGGTTCTTGTAACATTAGCAGTAATTATTAGAACAATTCTAATATTACATACAATGAGTGACATCTAGCAATATATCATTGTCACCTAAGTTATAAGAAAATATGATTCGACATATCATCTTGGTGATTAACTCTTTTATGTATTACATCCTTATGTCCTTTATATCTAGATTAGGCACAAGTCTTGGAATAGTCACACTTGTATAGCCCATCTATTGTTTCTTGATATCTAAAGTATATTTAATTAACGAATAGTTTGTGATACGTCATATCAACTTATTCGAGCATGGCCATGTGTTTCTAGTCTCACTCAATCAAGTGGCATGTGATATATTTCCTATTATGTAAGAAGGACAAATCCTATCTTAATCTTATACACCCACTACATATATTGAGATATATTCAATAGCATTATTTATAGAGCAACCAGTTACAGAGCTTGTTTAACTGCATCAAAACATACAACAATATATGTTGGGATAGTCTTGATCTCAAGTCTGAGGATCATACATATAGTAATCACCATGAGCAATGTTATGACTTCCACATAATAATCCAAGACATATGCTCATGGTGGGTCAATCCAATACATTGTTCTCCAATAATGCAATCATGTATCAATTCTGACATCTCTATATCAATGACAACTCATTGTCATCAATCTATAACATATTAGTCTTAAGCGTATTATTATTGTCCATGCCCATAATAATACTTGACTAGGGATCTTTTAATAATAACAGTTATGTCATTATATGGACTTTATTATCTTATAGTTTATGTTAAACATATATATGTAATTGAAAATAATAGTATCAATGCCTTTATTCAATAAAATCGGTAAATGAAAGTATTATTACAATCATCATATGATTGGTCTTTGGACATACTCTAACACGGTGGAACCTATGAATTCCCCATATCTCAGGTGGTATGATGAGAATGCACATTACGAGTATCATGGTGGTGTTCCAGGGCACACTATTGAGACATGCCTCGCATTCAAGAGGATCGTGCAGAGAATGCGCAACAAGATTTGGATCCACTTCAACAACTCAAGAGCACCAAATGTTGCACAAAATCCTTTGTCTAATCATCAAGAAGCTAGGATTAATGCAATCACTAAAGAGAAAGTCAAGAAAGTTAAAGCCAGTGTTTCTGAAGTAAGGTCTCCATTGGCTTGAGAGTGGAGACAAATAGTCAAGGCAGGATTTCTCGCACCACATCCCGGTGCAATAGAGGATACATGTAGCAGTTATTATTGCTATCACAATGAAGAAGGACATGATGTGCAGAGATGTCCAAAATTTAGAGCGTTGATCCAACTAATGATGGACAGAAAATAGTTGGAATGTTATTAAGAGAACAAGCACATTCTGGAAGTAGACATTTGTACAACCGGAGAAGTATCCGATCAAGGATATGGCACGAGGTGCCCTTTGATAATTGCCCCTAAGGTGCAGCTGATAGAAAAGGCACCAGCAAAGGTAGTGATTATAATACCCCATACCTTTACCCTATAAAGATGATCAGTAAGTTCCTTTGAAATATAATTGCCAAGTAAGCACTGTGAAAAAAGGTGTTCATGAAGAGGGGAACACTGCCGAAATTAGGAAATGTTATTCCCAGAAAGTTCATCCACCCCATAGACCATTTGAGCTATTCAAGGGAGAAAACCCAATGGTAAATAAACCTATTAAAGAGGAGAAATCAGTGAAATTTCTAAAATTCATGAAGCATAGTGAGTACAGTGTTGTGGAGCAACTATATAATTTACCAACATATGTTTCGATGCTGGCACTACTACTGAATTCGAAGGAACATAAAGATGCACTACTGAAGGTCTTGAATATGACCTTTGTACCATAAGACATACCAGTTAACAAGCTGGATAGACTGGTGAACAACATTCAGACTGACAATCTTATATCATTTTCTGATGATAAGATCCTATCCGGAGAAAGAGGTCAGGCTAAGGCATTGCACGTTACAACTCAATGCAAGGGACATGCCTTGCCAAGTGTGTTAATCGACAACGGTTTTGCTTTAAATATGATGCCTCTGGTCACTCTAAAAAGACTACAAATTTATACCTCCCATATACGAGTATGCCATAATGTGGTCTTAGCATTTGATCGGACAAAGAGGGAGGTAATCGACAAGATTGAAGTACCCCTAACCATTGGACTTGTCACTTACAAATTGAGTTCCTGGTGATGGACATTATCCTACAACTGCCTTTTATAGAGGCCATGGATACACCAATCTGGGGCAGCACCATCAACACTTCACCAAAAAATGAAGTTTGTCATTGATGGAACCCTTATCATCATCAACGCTGAGGAAGATATAGTGGCAAGTGTGACCACTAATGCCCTATACATTGAGGTGGATACACTTTAGAATGTTTATTATGTTCATTAGAGTTCGTAAATACCTTATTAGTGGCTGAAGACGGAAAGATTTCCAGACAATGTTATAGGAATGCACCAAGATGGAGCTAAAGCAAACCCTGGGAAATGATGCTAAAATAGGAAAATGATTTATGAGTCATTTGAATGGAAGAATTGATCTCGTTTTTCCTGTCACAAAGCTAGATCAATTTGGGCTAGGGTTTCAACCCAATTACTAATAGAAAATCAAGGAAATTTGGATGTACCGAGAAAGAACATTAGCAAGATTGACTGAGGATGAAATTCAGTGGGAATCGATGATATTCCCACCTCTTCAAGATATATTTAGATCTGGTTGCTATGTGTTTGAAACCACCTTACCGGACTTGGGGGTTGCTTTGAAAGACTTGAGCATTAATGTCATAACAACAAACAACACTGAAGACATTGATAGATCCGGAATCTGTCTGTTACCGCCGGTGTTCATGCTCAACAACTAGACGACTGAGGAACTACATATGGTTTTCAAATTTCTTTCATAGTAATACTCAAACTTTACCTATTTTCCTATACCCGGGGAATAGTTGATCTTTTGTAAGGGTTAATAAGTGGTTTTTATTCATATTCAATAAAAGATGCAGTTTCTTTTACGGTAAACATTTCTTTCTTCTTCATTTCCTTTTCTTTCATATTTAATTTTTCTTCATTCTGTGTGGGACACCTTCCTCTCGCATATACACATTTCTCTTTTACTTTCCCTTTCAGGTCCTCAGATATTAATGATGCAGACAATAATAATTCTGACCCGGAGGTGGATTTTGAACAACTCAGTTGCCTTGGGGAAATTTATGAATGTGACAATGAAGAAGAGTGAAACTTACCTTTTGAATTATTAAAGATGGTAGAAAAAGAAGACAAGTAAATATTACCAAATGAAGAGAAAATCGAAACTTTGAATTTGGGCATAAAAGAGGAAAAGAATGAAGTTAAGACTGTCACAACACTTTCATCTGAAGCATGGTAAAGCCTGATAGACTTACTTCAGGAGTACAAGGACATGTTTGCATGGTCTTATCAAGACATGCCTGGGCTAGATACGGATATGGTAGTCCACAAACTACCCATCAAGCCAGAATGCAAACCTGTCCAACAAAAACTAAGGCGGATGAGACCTAAAATACTCTTTAAAATAAAAGAAGAAGTCATGAAGTAGTTCAATGATGGCTTTCTTCAAGTGGTCAAGTATCCGGAATGGGTGGATAACATAGTTTCGGTGCCAAATAATGATGGAAAAGTGCGCATGTGCATCGATTACCGAGACCTCAATAAGGCAAGTCCTAAAAATAACTTCTCCTTGCCGCACATAGATACTCTGGGGGACAACATAGTAGAAAATGCTTTCTTTTCATTCATGGATGGATTCTCAGGATATAACCACATTAAAATGCATCAAGATGCCATGAAAAAACCACATTCGTCATAATGTAGGGAACTTTCTATTACAAGGTGATGCCCTTCGAAATTAAAGAATGCTCGCGCAACGTACCAAAGAGCTATAGTGACCTTGTTTCAGGACATGATGCACAAGTAAATTAAAGTTTATATTGACGACATGATTTTCAAATCACAAAAAGAAGAAGAACATTTCCAGAATGTGAGAAAACTCTTCCAAAGGTTAAGAAAGTTCCAGTTCAAACTGAATCCCAACAAGTGTACCTTCGGAGTAATATCTGGAAAGCTGTTAGGCGTCGTAGTTAGCAAGAAAGACATTGAGATTGATCTAGATAAAGTCAAATCCATCCAGAATTTACCTCCCCCACGAACACAAAAAGAAGTTTAAGGTTTTCTGGGTAGATTGAATTATATTGTGCAGTTCATTTCGCAGCTGACCGACAAGTGCGACCCAATTTTCCGCCTTCTTCGAAAGAACAACTCTGGAAAATGGGATGAGGACTGCAAGAGTATATTCGAGAAAATAAAACAGTATTTATCTCGCAATCCTGTCTTAATGTCTCTCATATTAGGCAAATATTTATTCCTGTATTTGTCTATCTTTGATAATTCAATGGGATGTTTCCTAGGCCAATATGATGAGTCTGGAAGGAAACTGTTGAAAACATTTTGATGTTTCGATATAACAAATTAAGTTAAATGAATTTTAAGATTTTGCAAAAGATTTTCTAAGTATATTCGATGTAATTATTCGAATATCAAAATATTACTCCAAGTCTTTCAAAGTTCATTTTAATCCTTACTAAAGTGTAAAATTATGTTTTATACTTAAACTATTTTAAAACAATTTTACAAAGTATTTCGAGCCTTAATCGAGCCAAAAATATTTTCTTTTTAAAGGGTTTCAAGAAAAATCAGATTGTCCAGGGGGTACAGATTCCCCCCAGGGGTATCGATTCCCCGGGTACAGATTCCCCCTGCATGGTTTGGCACTGAGAAATAACAGATTACTCGGAGGGAACCGATTCCCCCCTTAAGGGTACCGATTCCCTCACTGATCATCAGCCCAACGGTCATAATATTTGAATATTATAAAGGGGTATCGATTCCCTATGAAGGGGTACCGATTCACCCCATTCTGGGCAGCCTATTTTTTCAGAAAAATCATTCCCAAACAGCTCCAAAACATCCCCAACGACTAGATATGACTTCAAACATATTCCAAGCTATAAATACAAGCTAAGAACACTTGAAGAAGTAATAGAACAACTATCCAAGCAATCAAACACAAGAGAAGAATTTTTCATTCTTATTTCATCTTTTTCTTGTATATATTTTGTTCTTGTGAGCTCAATCTTGTAAACACCTACCTTAGAGAGGTTTTCTTGTTTACATTTCTTATCCTTTTGTAAAGGGGAAAGGTTCTAGCTTAGCCAGTGTAAAAGCTAGGGAAAGGTTCTAGTTTAGCCCGGAAAAACTAGGGAGTTTGTAAAGTTACTCTTTATCCTCAAAAGAAAGAACAAATTAGTGAATTTGTTGGAAAATCCTTGGTGAGGAGCTAAGGTAGTGGACATAGACTTTGATTGAGAAAGTCGAACCACTATAAATCGATGTGCAATTCTCTATTTTTCAATCTCCTTACTCCCTAAACACAAAACCGTTCCGACCCCTCTTTACAAACCGTTCCGGTTGTCGATTCGAGCTTCCGAAAATCCTAACAATTGGCATCATAGCCTAACTCCTTAAAAAGATTTAACCACCTTGAGACGATCCTAGAAGAAGCTCTACCAATTCCCGATGCAACCGAAAAAGAAATGACTTTTTCCTCCGGTGCTTATTATCTTGAAGAATATCCTATTATGGATTCACAACCGGTCAACAAGCCTCCCTTCTTCAATGGAGCAAATTATACACATTGAAAGAATAAGATGATGTACTTCATTCAATCATACAATCTAGGAGCTTGGTACTCAATCATGGACGGTTACTCATTTCAACCCAGCAAGTACAACGATTGGAGTAGAGAATAGCAGAAAAATTTTCAGCTTAATTCTAAGGCTATACATATTCTATTTTGTGCTTTAGGCCCAAATGAATATGGAAGAGTCTCATCTTGTTCCAGTGCCAAAGATATTTGGGATAAGCTCCAAGTCACTCATGAAGGAACCGACGAAGTGAGGGAATCAAAGAAAAGTCTTCTCAACCATAGCTACGAGAACTTCAAGATGAAACCCGATGAAGACCTCAAAGCTATGACGGATAGATTCTCTATGATTGTCAACGGTCTCAATGGATATGGAGAAGTAATCCAAAATGAGAAGCTTGTGAGGAAGATGATTTACTCTCTTTCAAAGGAGTGGTAATCAAAGAAGACGGCCATTATCAAAGCAAAAAACCTAAAGTCTCTCACTCTCGACGAGCTAATTGGTTCCCTTCTCACTCATGAGATGATGGTGAATGAAGATGAAGAAAGGGAAGACAAGAAAAACGAGAAGAAGAAGAAGAAGAATGAGGACGTAGGCATCAATGAAAGCTATCAAGATTCAAGTGATGATGTGGGTGAAGATGATGATGAACAAAAAGAATAGATGGTCAAGCTCTTGAAGGAACTCAAGAGATTCATGATTTCCAAGGAAGTGAAACATGAATCAACCAAGAAGAAGAGTCCCCCGGTATGTTTTGATTGTCAAAGAAAGGGGCATGTCATATATGAATGTCCTATTCTAAAGAAAAAGGGGAAGAACGCATTTGTTGCATCTTGGAGTGATGAAGATGATTCCAATGATGAAGATGAAGTAGTCAACCTATGCCTCATGACCACTCAAGAAGAATTCGAGGTATCTTCTAACTCAAATGAATTTAATTCATTTACTTTTGATGAGTTACAAGATGCTTATAATAGGTTGTATTTGGGATTTAAGACCATGAATTCCAAATATACGAAATTAATTTCAAAACTCATAATTGAAAATAAATCGATTTTGAAAGCTAGAGTTGATTTTGAAAATCAAAATGAAATTTTGAAAAATGATTTAGAACTTTCAAAAATCAAAATAATTGATTTAGAAATGAAAAATTTTGAGTTAGAAGTTAAGCTTGAAAGCTTAACAAAAGAAAAAGAATTAATTTCTAACAACAATCTATTATGTTTAAAAATGGTAAAATGCTCACATTGCCATTATCATGGTCATATGGAACATACTTGTCCTTTGAAGAAAGGAAAACATTTTAAAATTAGGCAAGTATGGGTTCCAAAAGGAACAAGGGGCATTGTAACTAACGTTCAAGGATCCAAAGCAATTTGGATACCAAAATCTACTTAAATGTCTCTTGTAGGTGTGTGGAAGCAATTGTGATGAAAATGATGATATTCAAGATGCTCTAGCCACTTATGAAAAAGGAATGGGTAACCTCTAAGCTTAATACTTTTAATTTTGGATTATTGGTTGCTCATTTGATTTTAAGCATGCATGATTTTTGGTTTTAAATGATTATGCATCATTGTTTTACTCTCATGTATGTTGAAAAGATGATTATGATGAACATTTTAAAATTGTAATGATTTTTCAGAATTTTTAGTTCATCATAATAAAATTTTGGTCAAAATTTGTTTTAATGCAAATGATATCTCTCTAACAATTGATATCAACTTTTCAAATACTTTGATTTTATAAATCTTTAAAAAAAAATTGACCTAAATTTAAATGTTTATGCATGTGGTTTAAATAAAAATGATATCCCTCTAATAATTGATATCAAAAAATTTCAAATGCATAACATTTTTAGAAAACTTTATGCATATGATCTTAAATTCAACAATTGGTATTGCATAAAGTATTTTAGTCTTGGATATATTGAATTTCATATGCTACTAACATGTTTGTTATTCTTTGTTGAAATTCAATTTTGTTTAAGTGTCAAGATCCTAAAAGAAAAATTTTATTTGGAATGCATTTATTGAGGGGGAGATTTGATTTTTTTTCAAATGATTTTTAAAATGTCAAATTTACTACTTACTCTCCAAAGTTATTTTGAACTTCAAATATTAGAGTCTTTTTGATTTAACAAAAACGGGGAGAAGTGTGAAGGTGTTAAAGTGGAGAAGTGTTAAAGTAAGGGGGAGTAATTTTAAACTTGATTTCAAAATCTTAAAATTACTCAAATGTTTTGTTATATCAAAAAGGGGGAGATTGTTGAAAACATTTTGATGTTTTGATATAACAAATTAAGTTAAATGAATTTTAAGATTTTACAAAAGATTTTCTAAGTATATTCGATGTAATTATTCGAATATCAAAATATTACTCCAAGTCTTTCAAAGTTCATTTTAATCCTTACTAAAGTGTAAAATTATGTTTTATACTTAAACTATTTTAAAACAATTTTACAAAGTATTTCGAGCCTTAATCGAGCCAAAAATATTTTCTTTTTAAAGGGTTTCAAGAAAAATCAGATTGTCCAGGGGGTACAGATTCCCCCCAGGGGGAATAGATTCCCCCCAGGGGTATCGATTCCCCGGGTACAGATTCCCCCTGCATGGTTTGGCACTGAGAAATAACAGATTACTCGGAGGGAACCGATTCCCCCCTTAAGGGTACCGATTCCCTCACTGATCATCAGCCCAACGGTCATAATATTTGAATATTATAAAGGGGTATCGATTCCCTATGAAGGGGTACCGATTCACCCCATTCTGGGCAGCCTATTTTTGCAGAAAAATCATTCCCAAACAGCTCCAAAACATCCCCAACGACTAGATATGACTTCAAACATATTCCAAGCTATAAATACAAGCTAAGAACACTTGAAGAAGTAATAGAACAACTATCCAAGCAATCAAACACAAGAGAAGAATTTTTCATTCTTATTTCATCTTTTTCTTGTATATATTTTGTTCTTGTGAGCTCAATCTTGTAAACACCTACCTTAGAGAGGTTTTCTTGTTTACATTTCTTATCCTTTTGTAAAGGGGAAAGGTTCTAGCTTAGCCAGTGTAAAAGCTAGGGAAAGGTTCTAGTTTAGCCCGGAAAAACTAGGGAGTTTGTAAAGTTACTCTTTATCCTCAAAAGAAAGAACAAATTAGTGAATTTGTTGGAAAATCCTTGGTGAGGAGCTAAGGTAGTGGACATAGACTTTGATTGAGAAAGTCGAACCACTATAAATCGATGTGCAATTCTCTATTTTTCAATCTCCTTACTCCCTAAACACAAAACCGTTCCGACCCCTCTTTACAAACCGTTCCGGTTGTCGATTCGAGCTTCCGAAAATCCTAACAATTGGCATCATAGCCTAACTCCTTAAAAAGATTTAACCACCTTGAGACGATCCTAGAAGAAGCTCTACCAATTCCCGATGCAACCGAAAAAGAAATGACTTTTTCCTCCGGTGCTTATTATCTTGAAGAATATCCTATTATGGATTCACAACCGGTCAACAAGCCTCCCTTCTTCAATGGAGCAAATTATACACATTGAAAGAATAAGATGATGTACTTCATTCAATCATACAATCTAGGAGCTTGGTACTCAATCATGGACGGTTACTCATTTCAACCCGGCAAGTACAACGATTGGAGTAGAGAATAGCAGAAAAATTTTCAGCTTAATTCTAAGGCTATACATATTCTATTTTGTGCTTTAGGCCCAAATGAATATGGAAGAGTCTCATCTTGTTCCAGTGCCAAAGATATTTGGGATAAGCTCCAAGTCACTCATGAAGGAACCGACGAAGTGAGGGAATCAAAGAAAAGTCTTCTCAACCATAGCTACGAGAACTTCAAGATGAAACCCGATGAAGACCTCAAAGCTATGACGGATAGATTCTCTATGATTGTCAACGGTCTCAATGGATATGGAGAAGTAATCCAAAATGAGAAGCTTGTGAGGAAGATGATTTACTCTCTTTCAAAGGAGTGGTAATCAAAGAAGACGGCCATTATCAAAGCAAAAAACCTAAAGTCTCTCACTCTCGACGAGCTAATTGGTTCCCTTCTCACTCATGAGATGATGGTGAAGGAAGATGAAGAAAGGGAAGACAAGAAAAACGAGAAGAAGAAGAAGAATGAGGACGTAGGCATCAATGAAAGCTATCAAGATTCAAGTGATGATGTGGGTGAAGATGATGATGAACAAAAAGAATAGATGGTCAAGCTCTTGAAGGAACTCAAGAGATTCATGATTTCCAAGGAAGTGAAACATGAATCACCAAGAAGAAGAGTCCCCCGGTATGTTTTGATTGTCAAAGAAAGGGGCATGTCATATATGAATGTCCTATTCTAAAGAAAAAGGGGAAGAACGCATTTGTTGCATCTTGGAGTGATGAAGATGATTCCAATGATGAAGATGAAGTAGTCAACCTATGCCTCATGACCACTCAAGAAGAATTCGAGGTATCTTCTAACTCAAATGAATTTAATTCATTTACTTTTGATGAGTTACAAGATGCTTATAATAGGTTGTATTTGGGATTTAAGACCATGAATTCCAAATATACGAAATTAATTTCAAAACTCATAATTGAAAATAAATCGATTTTGAAAGCTAGAGTTGATTTTGAAAATCAAAATGAAATTTTGAAAAATGATTTAGAACTTTCAAAAATCAAAATAATTGATTTAGAAATGAAAAATTTTGAGTTAGAAGTTAAGCTTGAAAGCTTAACAAAAGAAAAAGAATTAATTTCTAACAACAATCTATTATGTTTAAAAATGGTAAAATGCTCACATTGCCATTATCATGGTCATATGGAACATACTTGTCCTTTGAAGAAAGGAAAACATTTTAAAATTAGGCAAGTATGGGTTCCAAAAGGAACAAGGGGCATTGTAACTAACGTTCAAGGATCCAAAGCAATTTGGATACCAAAATCTACTTAAATGTCTCTTGTAGGTGTGTGGAAGCAATTGTGATGAAAATGATGATATTCAAGATGCTCTAGCCACTTATGAAAAAGGAATGGGTAACCTCTAAGCTTAATACTTTTAATTTTGGATTATTTGGTTGCTCATTTGATTTTAAGCATGCATGATTTTTGGTTTTAAATGATTATGCATCATTGTTTTACTCTCATGTATGTTGAAAAGATGATTATGATGAACATTTTAAAATTGTAATGATTTTTCAGAATTTTTAGTTCATCATAATAAAATTTTGGTCAAAATTTGTTTTAATGCAAATGATATCTCTCTAACAATTGATATCAACTTTTCAAATACTTTGATTTTATAAATCTTTAAAAAAAATTGACCTAAATTTAAATGTTTATGCATGTGGTTTAAATAAAAATGATATCCCTCTAATAATTGATATCAAAAAATTTCAAATGCATAACATTTTTAGAAAACTTTATGCATATGATCTTAAATTCAACAATTGGTATTGCATAAAGTATTTTAGTCTTGGATATATTGAATTTCATATGCTACTAACATGTTTGTTATTCTTTGTTGAAATTCAATTTTGTTTAAGTGTCAAGATCCTAAAAGAAAAATTTTATTTGGAATGCATTTATTGAGGGGGAGATTTGATTTTTTTTCAAATGATTTTTAAAATGTCAAATTTACTACTTACTCTCCAAAGTTATTTTGAACTTCAAATATTAGAGTCTTTTTGATTTAACAAAAACGGGGAGAAGTGTGAAGGTGTTAAAGTGGAGAAGTGTTAAAGTAAGGGGGAGTAATTTCAAACTTGATTTCAAAATCTTAAAATTACTCAAATGTTTTGTTATATCAAAAAGGGGGAGATTGTTGAAAACATTTTGATGTTTTGATATAACAAATTAAGTTAAATGAATTTTAAGATTTTACAAAAGATTTTCTAAGTATATTCGATGTAATTATTCGAATATCAAAATATTACTCCAAGTCTTTCAAAGTTCATTTTAATCCTTACTAAAGTGTAAAATTGTGTTTTATACTTAAACTATTTTAAAACAATTTTACAAAGGGGTACAGATTGTCCAAGGGGTACAGATTCCCCCCAGGGGGAACAGATTCCCCCCAGGTGGTATCGATTCCCCGGGTACAGATTCCCCCCTACATGGTTTGGCTCCGAGAAATAACAGATTACTCGGAGGGAACCGATTCTCCCCTTGAGGGTACCGATTCCCTCACTGTTCATCAGCCCAACGGTCATAATATTTGAATATTATAAAGGGGTATCGATTCCCTATGAAGGGGTACCGATTCGCCCCATTCTGGGCAGCCTATTTTTGCAGAAAAATCATTCCCAAACGGCTCCAAAACATCCCCAACGGCTAGATATGACTTCAAACACATTCCAAGCTATAAATACAAGCTAAGGACACTTGAAGAAGTAATAGAACAACTATCCAAGCAATCAAACACAAGAGAAGAATTTTTCATTCTTATTTCATCTTTCTCTTGTATATATTTTGTTCTTGTGAGCTCAATCTTGTAAACACCTACCTTAGAGAGGTTTTCTTGTTTACATTTCTTATCCTTTTGTAAAGGGGACAGGTTCTAGCTTAGCCCGTGTAAAAGCTAGGGAAAGGTTCTAGTTTAGCCCAGAAAAACTAGGGAGTTTGTAAGGTTACTCTTTATCCTCAAAAGAAAGAACAAATTAGTGAATTTGTTGGAAAATCCTTGGTGAGGAGCTAAGGTAGTAGACGTAGACTTTGATTGAGAAAGTCGAACCACTATAAATCGCTATGCAATTCTCTATTTTTCAATCTCCTTACTCCCTAAACACAAAACCGTTCCGACCCCCTCTTTACAAACCGTTCCGGTTGTCGATTCGAGCTTCCAAAAATCCTAACAGAAACAAAGGGCTATTTACTACTTAAGCAAGAAATCCACTAATTGCGAGGTTAGATATTCACCCATTGAAAACGTTTGTTGTGCTTTAGTCTAGGCTACACAAAGACTCAAACAATACATGTTGTACCACACCACTTGGTTGATTTCCAAGTTAGATCCGCTGAAGTACATGATGGGTGTGCCGACTCTCTCTGGAAGGTTAGCATGTTGGAAGATGTTATTATATGAATTTGACATCGAATACGTAAGCCAAAAGACTATAAAGGGAAGTGCCATATCTAACTTCTTGGCAAGCAGAATCACTGAAAACTATGAACCACTAGACTTCGAGTTCCAGATGAAGATTTGATGGCCATATCTTTAGAAAAAGCGATCACCTACACATGTGACACCTGGAAAATACATTTCGATAGTGCATCAAATGCGTTAGGGCATTGGAATTGGGGCTATTCTGGTCTCACCAAAAGGAGATAAGTATCCTTTCACTGGTATATTGAACTTTGACTGCACTAACAACATGGCAGAGTATGAAGTGTGTTTTAGGGATTCGAGCTACTATGGGAAATAATATAAAGACCTTACAAGTATATGGATATTCTTCCTTAGTAACCTATCAGATCTAAGGGGAGTGGGAGACAAAAGATGTCAAGTTGGTGGAATACAGAAAACTCATATTATATCTACTTGAAAAGTTTGACGAAGTCACTTTCCATTACGTGCCTAGGGAAGAGAATCAGATGGTCGATGCCTTAGCTACCTTGGTAGCAGCATTCAAGGCTGGAGGGAAATCTAACATGATACCAATTAACATGCAGTCGTATGAGTACCTGGCTCATTGTTACAAAATCGAAGAGGTGAAAGACACCAAGCCTTGGTACAACGACATTCTGCAATACATTAAAAACCAAACCTACCTAGAAGAAGCCATCAAAACTGATAAAAGAACAATCAAAAGGATGGCGGCTGAATATGTTCTTGATGGGAAGTCTTTAACAAGAAAAGCCATGATCAAGTTTTGTTAAGATGTGTAGATGCAGAAGAGGCAAATATGATCTTGGAGGAGGTACATGATGGAATTTGTGGAACTCACGCAAATGGACATATGATGTAAAGACAAATTATGAGATGTGAATACTTCTGGTCCACGTTCAAGGGTGACTGCATCAATTATGCTAGAAAATACCATAAATGTCAAATTTATAGGGATAAAATAAATGTTCCCCCTCACCCTCTTCACGTGATGACAACACCGTGACCCTTTTCTATGTGGGGCATGGATGTCATTGGACAAATCCACCCAAAAGCTTCAAATGGTCATCGATTCATTCTTGTAACAATTTACTATTTTACCAAATGGGTGAAAGTTGCGTCATATGCCAGTGTCACTCAGTCTACTATTTGCAAGTTCTTGAAAAAGGAGATCATACGTCGGTATGGTTTACCCGAAAGAATCATAACTGATAATGCAAAAAACTTATACAACAAGATGATGGATGCTGCTTGTGAACAACTTAACATAAAACATCACAACTCTACTGCTTATAGACCGAAGATGAATGGAGCGGTAGAAGCAACAAATAAAAATATCAAGAAAATAGTAGAGAAAATGACTGAGACATACAAGGATTGGCACAAGAAACTACCTTTTGCTTTGTTTACTTACCAAACTTCAGTACAAACTTTGACTAGAGAAGACCATTTTTATTAGCATATGGGATGGAGGCAGTATTGCCCTTTGAGGTGGAGATCACGTCACTCAGGTTTTTTCAGAAGTTAAGCTAGATGTTACAAAATGGGTGCAATCTCGTTATGATCAATTGAAATTAAAAAAAGAAAAGAGGTTGAAAGCCATTCACAATGGTAAACTCTACCAAAACGAATGATCCGAGCACATAATAAGAAAGTACGCCCAAGAGTATTCGCGGAACGAGATCTTGTACTGAAAAAAATCTGGCCAATCCAAAGAAAAATGGATGCCAAATTAGGAAGGGCCTTATGTCGTAAAAAAGGCCTTCTCAGAAAGAGCACTGATCTTGACTGAAATGGACAGGCCGGAACTATCAAATCCTGTTAATTTTGATGCAATCAAAAAATATTTTGCTTAGGGTGAAAACCCAAAAGGGCACCCTAAGTTAAAGAAAAAATGTTTAGAGTGAAACCCCGAAATGGTGCTCTAAATTAAAAAATGAAAAAGAAAAACAAGAACAAAAATAAGATGGGTCCAAGATGAAAACCCACGAAGGGCGTCTTGAGAGCAAGGGCGGCTTGGATAATGAGTCAGGATTCGTGCATGGGCCAGGTCCTGAATCAAGGCAATAACGCATCAGGGCATCCAAGTCTTCTGTAGACTTAACAATTCAGAGGAACTTTGCACTCTTCTGAACGTTGTCACATCTTCAAAGTCCCCTTGACAAAAGCTGCACTCAAAAGTCATCTAACGGTGTGTCAGTTCAAAGACGTCCACATTGTCGAGATCTAGGACATCTACTTGTATTTCTTTTATGTATTGAATTTTCAGAATGTTTGCCATGTATTATTTGTTCTTTTCCTCATAAATAAATATGGTCATTTCTCTAAAAAAATCAATTCCCTTTAAGCATCTTAGATTGAATTTAAATGAGAATAATTTATTCACTTTTGAAAAGATATTTGTGTATTATTATACAAAGGTTTTTCGAAAGGTACAAGTGTTCGGAAGCCAATAAAGGTTTTTGCACCATACTCGAGATAATGGGTTCTAGTTCATTAAAAGGCATTGTTTAAACTAAGACTAGAAATGAACCTTCTTTTTGCAAGTTCACAAAATGTATATCGAATTAAAGCCTTTTGAAGAATCCAAGATCAAGAATCAAAAATTCAAGATTCCAGAATCAAGAGCCATTTGAAATGACTACAAAATATTGAGATTTCTCTCTAAACCCTAAAATAACATATTGCATATGCATTTTAGGCATACATAAGAAGATTGCATCCATAGCATCACATATATGAGTAATTTTGCAGATTTTTGTCTGAATCGGTTTCAAGAATATTGAAATCAAAGGAAGCTCCAAAATTGGAAGCAATGCAGCCTATCCAAGTTAGATTTCAACTTCGTAAGGAATGATATCTAGCCCAAGGAAAATTTATTCAATACGGACTCAACTTAACGACGAATGAATCACCCACGATTTTAACTTCACAACGAAGGATATTGTACCCAAAAGTTTCGACTTAACTTCACAATAAAGGAGTCACCCACGATTTAAACTTCACAACGAAGGATATCGTACCCAAAAGTTTCGACTTAACTTCACGACGAAGGAGTCACTCCCGATTTCAACTTAAATCGAAGGATATTGTGCCCAATAGATCGACTTAACTTCACAGTAAATGAGTCATCTGCAACAACAACGAACTATCTCCTAGCCTAATTTACATCATAACTCAAGGCGAGAAGGGCTATCTGTCAACAAAAACTCTCGAGTTTGATTCCATTTAGCCTGGGGGCATATCAATCGCATGGTAGCAGTGAGGAACTACTTTCCGGTCAAATTTTCAAACCGATGTCTTTAAGCCAATGAAAAGACCAATGTTGACTACGATTTGACAACAAGAAGCCACTTTCCAGTTCAGATTTCGAACTAGATTTCAATTTCACAGTTAAGGACATCATGCTCGAGCATCCAAGATCGACTCAACTTCATAACAAAAGAGTCACCCGTAATTCATCTCAACAGCAGGGAGCCATGATTTATTAGAATTTTCAAGTCGAATTTCAACTCCACGACGGAAGATATTCGATAAGTTGGATTTCAATCACAGAAAAAGATATCAGACTCACAGGAGCAAATTCGCTTTTGAACCTTCTTCTTACCGAAAGAAAATCTATGTCCTTGTATATTTGTCCTATTTTTGTTACATGATAAATGGGCAAAGAGGGGCATCTATAGGAACATATTTTCGTTTGGGGTTTCTAGATAGCATAGTATATATAATAAATATAGTTTTTGAAATTTATAATATATAGTTTTTGGAAACTTACTTTTAAAAAACGTATAATATATAGTTTTTAAAACGATTTTGAAAACATATAGTTTTAAGATAAATTTAAAAACATATATTATATAGTTTTTTTTAAATAGTTTTGAAAACGTATAATATATGATTTTAAAAAACTATTTTGAAAACATATAGTTTTTAAAATAATTTTGAAAACATATAGTTTTTAAAATAATTTTGAAAACATATAGTTTTTTAATTTTGAAAATGTATATAGTTTTTAAAATGGTTTTTCGAAAATATATTAATATATTATATAGTTTTTGGGAATATAATATATATTAAATAATTCTTTTATTATTTTATTTATTATTATTTTAGGTTATATTATTATTATTTATTTATTTATTAAATTTCAACAGGTCTAATACAGTCCAAAGTGCAGCCCAACCGAGCTAGCAGGCCTGACCCAGCAAACCAGCCTAGTTAGGGGGCTTGACCCAGCCCATATGCAAAGTAGGGTTTCATAAATCAAGCTCAGCACCACACCAAATCAAAACATAAACCAAGGACTGAGATCGAAGCAAAATAGGGTTGTAAAACCCTAATCATATGAAGCCAAGCATCGCACAAGTGGAAGCAAGCAGCACGCGCGGAGGCCACGCGCCAACAAATTGGCCGAAACTTTTGGTTGAACACCTGGGACTGAACCATCCTAGGATTTTCGGCCCAACGATGACCTCAACAGAACATGAATAAGTCGGGGATGACCCCGAGATCTTCGGGACCCAAATAGTCGATCGAAGGCTATAAAAGCCTCTTCAGGGAGAGCAAAAAGAGAAAAAATATGAGCATCAAGACCACAATAACCATTAAAGTGCCAAGAGAAATGAAATAACATAAAGCAACATCGAGTAAAAAAACAACCAAAACCCACCAAACACAAGTAATATTCGGCCAAAACCGAAAGCAACCAAGCCAAAAACATAAAAAAAACAAGGGTATAAACGTTCGTAACCAAAACCAAAAGGCAAAGCTTTACCTCATCAAAGGTTACTGGGAACACGTGAGAACCTTTTCGGAAAAAGTAGAAGCCATCGGAGGTTAAAAGTTAGTCAGAAAAGGTAAAAACCGAATGATTTTTTTAGATCTATACTATTTAGGGCTTGTTTTGTGGATTTGGGGCTCGAGTTTAGTTTTAGGGTGTCGAGGAGAAGCTTTTGAGGTAAGCTTATGGTTCTCCGGCCACCATCTAGGGGAGAGTTGAGAGAGTTTTGTAAGCGGGAGTGTTTTTAAGGAATGGGTAAAATGTGAGATAATTTTGGATTTAGGTATTATATATATGGAGGACTAAGGTGCAAATATCATATTTTTTAAATTATTTTCGTAGTCCCTGGAAGTTTGAAGTGTAATTCATTTTGGTCACCTGTTGCGAATTTACCCTTGAATTTTGAATTGTTTCAATTTAATCCCTATTCATAGTTTTTATATTTTTTTAATTAAGCCCTCCAACTTCTTATTTTTTCTTGCAGCACATAATTATTGTCAATTTATTCTTTGATGTTTAGTTCCTTTCAATTTAATCCTTTAATTCGATTTTTTTTCTTTTTTCATTCACTTTTTTATTTTATTTCATTTTACATTATAATTTCAAACTAATTCGATTTATCTTTTCAATTTCATCTTATTTTAACTCTAGTATTAATTCTTTTCAATTTCATTTTATTTTTATTAGTTCTTATAAAAAAAATTATTTATTTTCTAACATCCTTTTATTTGGTTTTATTTTATTATTTAACATTAACTTAGCTTTTTGGGGATAATTTCAATCTATCAAAGGTAAGGAATTCAGATCGAATCTTTAAATTTTAATTGAACCTTTAATTTTCACAATTAAGACAACCGAGAAATTAAATTAGTACTGAAAGGACAGTACATGGGTGCTAATCCTTCCCTGATTGTAATCGACTCCCGAATCCAATTCAGTTATGGTAAAAAGGAAGATGAGGTAAAATGGTAAATTAAGGTGTTCGATCAACATGATTTTAAATGATCGGTGGTAGCTCCATCATATTAAATTTAAGCCAGAAACTGATTTTGGGCACACTCGAATGACGGTAACGACAGTAGTAACAAAGGAAAAATAAGGGACCAAAATGTAAGATTTTAGATTTTATAGGCCTTTTTAGGAAGTTACAGGAAAATCGAGGGACTTGAACGATAATTTTCCCATTTTTAATACCCGGTGAAATTTATTTTCCCCTCCCCGATTAGTTAACCCAATTTTCCCCAAATCAACCCAATCCCTAAAGCTCCAAATTAACCTTGTTCCCCATCGACCCTCTTTATCGATTAAATTCTCCACCATCCGGCCACCCCAGCTCGAGTCGTAGTCATCAACAGACTCACCGTCAAACGGTGATCAAAACCTGACCACCCTCCTATCGTGAAATGCTTCCGTAAACCGTGAATCGATGATCAAAGCAACGATAAAAACTCAAGTCCGCTGTCGTGAATTCTCTAATTTCAGGTCGATTCTACCGGTGGTGCATCGTACCGCCACTACTATTGGCTTTTCTGTCATCGTGCACCAAAACCAGGTAAGGACTATTGCTCTTCTGGCATTGCAACCGTCGTTTGCCGTTGAGGGTAAACCGATTTTTTTTCAATTGATTTACTCTGCTATGGCTGATGATTAAGGTTGTTTTGGATTAATTAAGGTTAGTGTTGAAATAGGGAAGAATTGGCCAACCACCCTGACCTCTGTCGTTGCCAAACACGCCGTCACACACCAACAATGCACGTCAGATTCTTCCTCTGCCCTGGAAGCTTCTGAACCGGCCAGAACTGGTCAACCCAAAATGGTCAACCCGATTTGAACAAAACTGACCCACCTGCCTGACTCGAACCCCTTTTTTTGTTCTACCGCCTACCTCACTCCCCAATCCTCTCTTATCTTTTCTTTCCCTTTGACCGTAGACCCCACCATCCCTATCTCTATCACCTTTTAAGATTTTAAACTCCCTTTTATTCTCCCCAAAAACATAACCAATTTGACTCCAACTCTAAAACACCCCCCACGTATGGCAGAAAATAAGTTTAACCCAACCCCCTTTCATATTCTCCAAACCGATTACCTCTCCCCAACAATACGCTTCCATCATTTTTTCCCTCTCCTCACCATCATTGGCCTTACCGAACTACTACACCCTCATTAATGTACTCGCTCCACGATGGTACGCACAAGGAACCAATCGGATAACGCAGATCACCTCGCTTCGCCTCGGGTTGAGTACTGCTCGTTGTACTTCTTTGTCGTACTCCCTTTCTCTATCATTCCATTCAATTCCAACCGTGGCCACTTCATCCTCTCGTCCACAACAATTGATCTTCCCGATGTGTTCCATAACTTCGGTGGCATCAAACAATACTCCGGAAGTAAATTCTGATCCTATTTCCATTCAACTATTACTAATATACCATCTTATTTATGGTTCTGCATAGGATTTCAATATCGTTTTTCCACTGACGACACTTGTTGATGTTTCTAGATCATGGCATCAACCCAGACAGCCCACTTTTTCATCCTAGTGTCTTCCACCATGGCCATGGTCGACAGTAAATCCGGGGAGTACTCTATTCCTTCTCTCGTATTTTAATTTTATGTTTTGAGACAAAACGCTTTAAGTGAGGGGGAGTAGAGTGTAGGTTGAATTTCCCTTTGCTTATCTTTATGTTTTGATGCTAGTATGTGTAGGTTGGATTTGCGAAAATTTCATTAAATATCTTTTTCTTGTTGAATATTTTTTGTATGCTATGCTTGTTTGGGAACACGTGATTCTTTAGGTTAGGATGTTCTTGATAATGGATAGCATGAATTGTGATCAAGTTGGTATTTTTGTAATGCTCCATGATTTTGTTGGTTGATGTGCTTAGCTCAATGCATGAAAATAATTTGGTAAGATTTGAGCCTTTACGAGCATATCATTTTTCTCTCATTTTGTTGGATTGAGTATGTCGAATTTGACATTGATATTATGGAACCTGCATTTTAACTACTGTCGAGATTACACATGAACATGGTGGTTAAAAATGATTTGGGCACTTTACGATTAACCATTCCATTTTTTCCTCACTAAATTGCCTACCCATGCATTTTCCCCTTAGTTAACCACTTTGAGCCATTATCATTTTTTTGTTTTCACCATATTCATAAACCCGAGCCTTTTTATTTTTTTGATCCGATATATGCTCCATGAAAAAAAAACTAGCAGTTCGAAAAAAATAAAAAGAAAGAAGCTGTTAGGAAAAAAAGAAAAGACATGAGAAAAAAAGTAACAAAAATGTGTAAAAGAAAAAATCAAATTCATTTCAAAAGGAAAGTTGTTGTTTGATTATTTGTCTTTTTATATTGTTGTTCTTAATGTTTTAATGGAGTAAAACTTGTTACTTGTTAAGTTCCTTGCCTTGAATTTTAGCCATATTATTTAGCCTTTTCTCTACCTTTACCTAAGCCTCGTTACAACCGATAAAACACCCTTTGATTTATGCATCTTGTTCTTATTAGTAGTGGATATTTGATTTACTTGTAGGCCTATGGTAATATTGTGTCGGTTCTGACATTGAGCATTTCTATACCCCAAACACATTGAGTGATTTGAGTGAATCCCGGTAAGGTGTTGAGTTATAAGCATTGAGATTGATGAATGAATGGATATTTCAATTGCATTTGACTTGTTCCAATTAGTGATGTTCAATTGACTAATTTCTTGACTTGAATAATTATTGTGGTCTCTATCTTGCTTCCTTGAATGTGAAACTTGAGAAATAAAGATAAATGGAATTTTTGGCTTATTTGATTGTATCATACTTGAGGAAAAACATGAGATAAGTGAGGGGGAATTTGATGAGTGCTTAGAATTGGTAGTATTTGCTCGTTAATTTTTCGATCTTATGGATTTATTGTTATTGATTTGGTTGTGTTATGCTTGTGTTCGTGTTGTTCCTTACTTTCCAGAATTAGTGGTAAAACGGACGCATTCTGCATCTTTTTATTATTTGGTCACAGCTGGAGACATGGGCACGACTCTTGGCATGACATGGTCTGACGTGGCAGTTTCTAGAAGGTCCAGTCAGTGGCAGTTTTCTAGAAGATCTAGTCAGCGCGTCTTCTGGAAGATGGACGAGCAGAGTTGCATAAGGAGACTTGTTTAAAGTTTGAATTTAGGAAAAATAATTATCTTTAGGTTTTTAGAGGCTATAAATACCCTCTTGGGGTAAGCCTAAATTCACAACTCAAATTACAATCTTCTTCTTCTTTCTAGTTTTATTAAAGCTTTCTCTTTTATTTATTTTTCAAGTTTTTTATTTCTCTTTTTATTTTAAAGCTTTGTTTTTAAATATGCTAAGCATGACTTTTTTCATGCTTAGTTAATTTTCTTATAAGCCGAGAGCTGAAGCGATGACTCAATTCCAATGGGAGAATTGAAAAAGGCCCTTAATAACTTCGGAATATCTCTCTCAATCTATGTGCTTGTTTTTCAAAATCAAAACAGTTTTCAAAATCCAAGATTGGCTTTGGTCAAGTGGTTGCTGCGATTAAATGTGTGGGAAGAAAGATCGGCATATTGAAAGCACATTCGACTTTCTGAGAACACACTTGGTGAGATAGTCTTGCCATGAGGGAATTAAGATCAGAATTAAAGGTTATTGAAGTAACAATCTAAGTCGGTCGTGGAAAACTTAAATGGTAATTAATCAACGACAATTGATGTTGATTAGATTAGTTTCTGAAACCGAAATCAAAGATTGCATTGGGTATTCGGTATACAAAATAGAGTCACGGGGATTACCCTTGTAGACAAAGTAACCGACGTGAATCCCGAAGGGAAAATCTAATTCGATGATCTAAAGGAAATTGAGTCAAAGCGAGGCTTGAGGCTGTTTTTACCACATTCATTTCAACGTTTAATTCTTGAATTTCTTTATTCTTATTTTAAAGCACTTTTTACTATTTAATATATTTTTACCAACCCCCATTTTACTACTTATCTCCTGGTAAAATCATTCAAGCATAAATTTAGAATTTTCTAACTCCCTGTGGAATCAACCCTTACTTCTCTATACTACGTATTTCCTTTATTTATTAATTAAGAAGAAGGAATTTATTTGACATCAAAATGACAGTTGTCAAATTGGCGTCGTTGCTTGGAACTTCGCCAAAGATACTAATTTTTTTGATTGCTTTTGATTTATGACCAGGACTAATCCAGGTGCATTGGTGGAGTATGACCCGAAAATCGAAGCTAGAGCTAGGAGACTTCACACATAGACGCTTCGGGAAAGAAGAAGACAATAATCAAATCCAGACTCAGAATCAAATTCAGGTGAATCCGTTAATTCAGAACTTATGGCCGATCCTACTATCAGAGAGTTAGCCGTTGCACCCACTGAACAAGAGCCTTTGTACATTGATTTTACCCAAGGCAAATCTCCATACCAGTTAAAACTGGCCTTATTCATCTCCTCCCTACATTCCGCAGATTGCCAAACGAGAATCCACATAAACATCTCACGGAATTTCACATGGTCTGCTCCAACATGAGACCACAGGGAGTAACCGATGACCAAATCAAACTTAGAGCTTTTCCTTTTTCCTTAACCGATTCGGCTAAGGAATGGTTCTTTTATTTACCCCCTAATTCTATTACTACATGGGCTCAAATGACTCGTCTTTTTCTTGACAGGTTTTTCCCTGCGGCAAAGTAAGTGAATTGAGAAGAAGAATACTTGGAATCAAGCAGCTTGATGGAGACTCACTTTACGACTACTGGGAGAGGTTTAAAAAGTTATGTGCTAGTTGCCCACAACATGGGTTACCGGAACAAACACTCATTCAAAACTTTTATGAAGGATTAACTCCCCTAGAAATGAAGATGATCGATGCTACCAGCAGAGGAGCTTTGGTAAACATGACTCCTACCGAGGCTAAGGATTTAATTTCCAAAATGGTCGTAAATTCCCAACAGTTCCGCACAAATAATGAACCTCCTCGAAGGGTTCATGAGATAAGTTCATTTTCTTTAGAAAATAAGATAGATAAATTAACTAAAGTCGTCCACTCTCTTGTTGCAGGAAAGACAATAGCAAATAGATTATATGGAATATGTGCATTACCTGATCATCCAATAGACGGTTATCCACTGATCCAAGATGACACATCAGCTCAAGTCAATACAATCGGTAACTTTCCAGGACCTCACCAAAGAGCTTATAATCCTTACAGCAATACTTACAACCCAGGATGAAGGGATCATCCGCACATCAGTTATGCTCAGAACTAAAGAATGAATCAAGATTACCAAGTGAAACCACCTCCACCACCACAACAGCCACAGAAGACATCATTAGAGTCAATTGTTGAGAGGTTAGAACTTTACCAAGAAAAAATCCAGATTCATACCGAAGCCCACTTCCAAGAGATAGACAAGCAGATAAGCCAATTGGCTCAAACCGTAGGATGCTTGGAATCACAATGTAAACTTCCGTCTCAAACTGAGGTAAATCCAAGAGAGAATGTCAGCACCATCACTCTTCGGAGTGGTACAGTAGTGGCGTCACCTGTTCCAAAAGATTGTTGATTCAAGATCCCATAAGAAGAATGACGAAGAACAAATGGATCCAATGCCATCTCCCTATGACGTGTCACAACATTTTCTATCGAGCTCAGTAAAAAGAGGTAAACAAAATGTAGAAAAGGAAAAACTAGACGTATTTCGGAAAGTGAAAATCAATATACCTCTCCTTGAGGTTATCCGAAAGGTTCCAAGATATGCCCGGTTTTTTAAAGACCTTTGCACAACAAAGAGAAAACTTACTGGGATCGAGAAGGTATATTTGGGAGAGCATGTCTCAGCTGTTTTCCAACGAAAGTTGCCACCAAAACTGAAAGACCAAGGTATGTTCTTAATACCGTGTAAAATTGGTAAAGTTAGGATAAAGTAAGCCATGTGTGATCTTGACGCCTCTATTAATAAAAATGCCTCTCTCTGTTTACAATATGATTACTAATGAGCTTTTGAAAGATACAAAAATATCAATTCAGCTTGTCGAAAGATCTTTCATTTACCCGAAATGACTCTTAGAAAATGTGCTGGTGGAGATAAACGACTTAATATTTCCCGCTGATTTTTATGCAATTGACATGGAGAATGATCGCACCAGTACTTCTTCCGATATTCTATTGGGGTGTCCCTTCCTAAGTATTGTGCACACAAAGACAAACGTAAGAAGCGAGACTTTAACCATGGACTTTGAAGGTGAGATCGTTAAATTTGATGTGTATACGAGAATGAAACACCCATACAAAGTGGCGAGCATAAATTATGTTAATATTATTGATCCTTTGACAAATGAGTTTATAGAAACTAATATATCTTTCGATCTATGAAGGGAGTTAGAAGACCACAATAAAGAAATTAGGGAGTTAGAAAATTTATTTTCCGTTCATTATGATTTACATTTGATTCTTTCTAAGTCTAAAGGTCTCCCTTCTGTTTTACAGGAACCTGAGATAGGACTGAAACAAATGCCGAAAAACTTAAAGAGTGCCTTTTTAGGAGAAAATGCTACTCCACTGGTTATTTCGGATACGCTTTCAAAGCTTAAAAAGGTCCCAAGAATAACCTATGAGAATATCAAATTCTATAAGGAGAAAATAAAAGAATTATACGATCGTAGAATTTCTCATAAGGAAATTCTTAGATGGAAAAAGCGTATGACGTGGATTAAGTATTTCTCTAAGAACCTGTAGTCTGAACCAGGTCGTCGAGCTAATGACGTTAAACAAAAGCGCTTCATGGAAGGCAATCTATTGTTTTTAATTCTGTTACATTTTAATTTTCAAGTTTTATTTTTTTATTTAGATTAAGCATGTTTAATTTTTTTTTTTATTTTACAGGAACCGAATGTTTTTCAAACTTAAACAACGAAGATTTGTGAAATTATCATCCGAACAGTGCCAAATTTGGACACCATGAGCAATGTAAAGTCGTACAAGGCAGTGTAGTATCGATACTGCTAAGGCAGTAACGATACCATGAAAACATAATCAAAAAATGGTATTGATACTATTAAATGGTATCAATACTACTCGATATAGAAGTATCGATACTCCTCTAACAGTTTCGATACCGTTGATTTTCTATGGCTCACGTTAGCACACTTCTAAGGAGACCAACTCATGTTAGCAAAACCCAAATTGTTTTCTCCCCCTTTTTTTATTTTGTCGCCTACCCCACTCCCCAATCCTCTCTTCTCTTTTCTTTCCCTTTTACCGTAGACCCCATCATCCCTATCTCTATCACCTTTTAAGATTTTAAACTCCCTTTTATTCTCCCCAAAAACAAAACCAATTTGACTCCAACTCTAAAACACCCCCCACGCATGCCAAAAAATAAGTTTAACCCAACCCCCTTTCATCTTCTCCAAACCGATTGCCTCTCCCCAACAATACGCTTCCATCATTTTTTTCCACTCCTCACCGTCATTGGCCTTACCGAACTACTACGACCTCGTTAATGTGCTCGTTCCATGATGGTACGCACAAGGAACCAATCGGACAACGCAGATCACCTCACTTCGCCCCGGGTTGAGTACTGCTTGTTGTACTTCTCTGTCGCGCTCCCTTTCTCCATCATTCCATTCAATGCCAATCGTGACCACTTCATCCTCTCGTCCACAACAATTTATCTTCCTGATGTGTTCCATGACTTCGGCGGCATCAAACAATACTCCGGAGGTAAATTCTGATCCTATTTCCATTCAACTATTACTAATATACCAACTTATTTATGGTTCTACATAGGATTTCAATACTATTTTTCCACCGACGACACTTGTTGATGTTTCTAGTTCATGGCATCAACCCAAACAGCCCACTTTTCCATCCTAGTGTCTTCCACCATGGTCGTGGTCGACAGTAAATCATGGGAGTACTCTATTCCTTCTCTCGTACTTTAATTTTATGTTTTGAGACAAAACGCTTTAAGTGGGGAGGAGTAGAGTGTAGGTTGAATTTCTCTTTGCTTATCTTTATGTTTTGATGCTAGTATGTGTTGGTTGGATTTGCAAAAATTTCATTAAATATATTTTTCTTGTTGAATATTTTTGGTATGCTATGCTTGTTTGGGAACACGTGATTCTTTAGGTTAGGATGTTCTTGATAATGGATAGCATGAATTGTGATCAAGTTGGTATTTTTGTAATGTTCCATGATTTTGTTGGTTGATGTGCTTAGCTCAATGCATGAAAATAATTTGGTAAGATTTGAGCCTTTACGAGCATATCATTTTTCTCTCATTTTTTTGGATTGAGTGTGTCGAATTTGACTTTGGTATTATGGAACCTGTATTTTAACTACTGTCGAGATTACATATGAACATGATAGTTAAAAATGATTTGGGCACTTTAGGATTAACCATTCCGTTTTCCCCCCACTAAATTGCATACCCATGCATTTTCCCCTTAGTTAACCACTTCGAGCCATTCTCATTTATTTGTTTTCACCATATTCATAAACCCGAGCCTTTTTATTTTTTTGATCCGATATATGCTCCATGAAAAAAACCAGCAGTTCGAAAAAAAATAAAAAGAAAGAAGCTGTTAGGAAAAAAAAGAAAAGACATGAGAAAAAAAGTAACAAAAATGTGTAAAAGAAAAAAACAACTTTATTTCAAAAGGAAAGTTGTTGTTTGATGATTTGTCTTTTTATCTTGTTGTGCTTAATGTTTTAATGGAGTAAAACTTGTTACTCGTTAAGTTCCTTGCCTTGAATTTTAGCCATATTATTTAGCCTTTTCCCTACCTTTACCTAAGCCTCGTTACAACCGATAAAACACCCTTTGATTTATGCATCTTGTTCTTATTAGTAGTTGAGATTTGATTTACTTGCAGGCCTATGGTAATATCGTGTCGATTCTGACATTGAGCATTTCTATACCCCAAACACATTGAGTGATTTGAGTGAATCCCGGTAAGGTGTTGAGTTATAAGCATTGAGATTGATGAATGAATGGATATTTCAATTGCATTTGACTTGTTCCAATTAGTGATGTTCAATTGATTGATTTCTTGACTTGAATAATTATTGTGGTCTCTATTTTGCTTCTTTGAATGTGAAACTTGACAAAGAAAGATAAATGGAATTTTTGACTTATTTGATTATATCATACTTGAGGAAAAGCATGAGATAAGTGAGGGGGAATTTGATGAGTGCTTAGAATTGGTAATATTTGCTCGTTAATTCTTCGATCTTATGGATTTGTTGGTGCTGATTTGGTTGTGTTATGCTTGTGTTCATGCAGTGCCTTACTTTCCAGAATTAGTGGTAAAACGAACGCATTCTGCATTTTTTTATTATTTGGTCACAGCTGGAGACATGGGCACGACTCTGGGCATGACATGGTCTGATGTGGCAGTTTCTAGAAGGTCCAGTCAGCGGCAGTTTTCTAGAAGATCTAGTCAGTGCGCCTTCTGGAAGATGGACGAGCTGAGTTGCATAAGGAGACATGTTTAAAGTTTGAATTTAGGAAAAACAATTATCTTTAGGATTATTTTATTTTAATTTCTTTATTTATCTTTAGGCTTTTAGATGCTATAAATACCCTCTTGGGGTAAGCCTAAATTCACAACTCAGATTACAATCTTCTTCTTCTTTCTAGTTTTATTAAAGCTTTCTCTTTTATTTATTTTTCAAGTTTTCGATTTTCTTTTTATTTTAAAACTTTGTTTTTAAATATGCTAAGTATATTTTTTTCATGCTTAGATAATTTTCTCATAAGCCGAGAGCTGAAGCGATGACTCAATTCCAAATGGAGAATTGAAAAAGGCCCTTAATAACTTCGGAATATCTCTCTCAATCTCTGTGCTTGTTTTTCAAAATCAAAACAGTTTTCAAAATCAAAGATTGACTATGGTCAAGAGGTTGTTGCAATTAAATGTGTGGGAGGAAGGATCGACTTATTGAAAGCACATTCGACTTCCTAGGAATACACTTGGCGAGATAGTCTTGACAAGAGGTAATTGAGATCGGAATTAACTGTTATTGAAGCAACAATCCGAGTCGATCACCACGAACTTAAGATCTACGACAATTGATGTTGATTAGATCAGTTTCCGAAATTGGAATCAAATATTGCCTTGGGTATTCGATATGCAAAATAGAGTCACGAGGATTGCCCTTGTAGAAAAAGTAACCGACGTGAATCCCGAAGGAAAAATCTAATTCGATGATCTAAAGGAAATTGAGTCAAAGCGAGGCTTGAGGTTGTTTATACCACATTCATTTTCAACGTTTAATTCTTGCATTTTTTTTATTCTTATTTTAAAGTACTTTTTACTATTTAATATATTTTTACCAACCCCCATTTTACTACTTACATTTTACTACTTATCTCTTGGTAAAATTATTCAAACATAAATATAGAATTTTCTAAGTCCCTGTGGAATCGGTTTTTACTTCTTTATACTATGTATTTCCTTTATTTATTAATTAAGAAGAAGGAATTTATTTGACATCAAAACGAAAGTTGTCACACGCATATATTAATAGAAAAAACTTCGAGTTTTAAGAAGAAAATTCAAATTCCAGAAAATTCCAGGGTAGGCACGTACCCACCCTAACACCAATATACATTTGCCACTGTTTGACCATACGAGATATTATGCATATGAGGAAATTAAGTGATCTACAGATTGTTCGAACTCCTCAAGAGGGTGAAGAAACAAATAATGAAGAACTGATTGGTGGTGGATCTTCATAAGCTTCGAATAGAGTTGAAGAAAATGTAGAAATTGAAGGTAATGCCTGATACTTTATTTAAATGGTGGTTGATTTTTTTATTGACTTGATTTTGAAAACTTACATTGAATTATTTATGTAGCTGAAAATGGTCAAAGGCTTAAGACTAGAGGTCGCACGATAATAAAGGAATTATACGAACTTTCTTGTGAAAGTTTCGAGTAAGGATGACAACCAACCTATTTGGACAGAAGCACGTGCTCTAGTTGGTTACCTAGGCATGATTGCATGTAATGCTAATATTTTACCCATAAATTTTGAGTCTTCGTGTCAAATGTCGAATAGTAACAAAAATTAGGTTGTGGATTGTATTAAGGTAATAATTTCATTGTAATAGATCATTCATTACAATTAAATAATAATTTATATTTACTTTTAACACATATTATTCGTAGGATAAATTTTCTCTAAAGGTCTCAAATGATATTTGCAAGCATTACGAAAGAAATGGAGAGACCACAAGAGTTCCTTAAAAAATAATTGTTTTAAGAATAATCTCAGCCTAGAATAAAAGATGCAAAATGTCCTACATTGGAATACTCAGGTATCAATGGGAAGATGCAATCAGGTTTTGGAGTTCAAAGAAATGAGGGGTATGATGCAATTTAAAAAAAAAATATTGTCACTATAATATTAACTTTATAAGTCATGTAAATTTCAAATTGTAGAATCGAGAGCACGTTGGTATTGCTAGTAGACAACAACAAAAGTTTACTCACAAAACTGGATCTAAGAGTTTTGCTCATATATAGCTCATGATGAGGTATTTTTTTTAATTATTGATTATTCACATAGTGATTTTAAGTTGGTAGCCCATAGTAACGAACATTTTTCTATTATTGTAAGTTTTAAGTTATATTCTACATTGTAGAAATTGCACATGACAGTAGAGTTGGACGAATAAAGCTCTTTCAAATGACACATACAAAAAAAGATGACTCTCATATAGTTCTTGAAACTGCAGAAATTATGGTATATTTACTTGACATAAAATCTAATTATGTAATATTAATAGTATTAATATTTTATTTTAAATAATGTTTGAATTCGTTCTAAATTATTAATTGATTATTATGAAAAATTGAGTAATAAAATGGTAGAGTATGAAGTTACGATCTTGGTTCTTGTAACACCCCATATCCAGTTTGGAAGAATAACTCGAATACTGGAGCATACATTAAGTTCGATGTTGCGGACAAAACAAGACCCTAACACATGCGCTCTATGAGGAAGCATACAAATTAAAATTCAATAACACGTGGCAATGGTTAATAAACAAATAATTGAAATCTCGCAACAACCAGAGCAATGGTTAATAAACAAATAATTGAAATCTCGCAACAACCAGAGCAATGGTTAATAAACAAATAATTGAAATCTCGCAACAACCAGAGCAATGCATGATACTCGCAATAGTCAGGTAAGGGCATAAACGTTATTTAACACATCCGAAAATTTCATAAATAAATCATTAAATTAAGTTTATCATTGAACATTAATAATGTAAAATTGACGACACACAAAATTTTGGATCAATCCAGATATCAAACGAGGACCTAATCGAACATACATTTTTAGGGACTAAAACATAACAATTCAAAAGTTACACGCGATCAACAAACATTCGATTAACCTTTCCATTATTTAACTAATCGTGTTTAAGGGTGTCAAAGCAAATCTTACAAAATTCCAAGTTACGGTTTGTTCTTAATTAACATTTTATGACCTGGACCATTTTGAACTTGTACAAACATGCTGGGTACATACTGAAACTTAAAGACACTTCAAACCTTTAATGAATGCAATTCTAACCTTTTCCATCAGGTTCAACAATGAAGGGATCGATTCTTTTTGAAAGGGATAGATCCTTTTTCACGAGGGGTCAATCAATTGCAAAACAATGAGTTTGGGATCGATACTCTAGGCCAAGGGATCAATCCTTTATGAAGGGATCAATCCTTTTATTGGAAAAGTGTAGAATTCTCAAGAACATGCATAATTGTGTCAGTAAACTTTCACATAATCGATCCTAGAAACTAGATACATGCTTGGACACTTTCACACCACATCATACATGCACAAATACATTTGTATCATGCTTCATAACCCAAGTCACCACAACATACAAGAATTTAGCATCAAAAGTCAAACATTGCATAAAAGTTCATCTTTAACACAAGTCACCTAGTCCAATTATGCATTTTGGGTCATTACATGCATCCTATGAGCCTATTATGTTTAGTTTATTTTGTGACACTTGTCTAAACACTCTAATCACTTTCTTAAATCATATTTCAACGTCAATCAAATTTCCATATTCAAAATAACAAGAACATACACATAACCACACAATTTCACAAGTCCAACTTATTAAGCAATCATCACCACAAATTAAACTCCAAAACTCAAAATCTCCTTATTACGTCATATGCAAATCAAATGTCTAGGTTCCCAATGGTTCCCACATTGCCATCTTTAAGGAAATCACACATACGCTTTATTTCTTAGTATTGCCTTGCTTGATCACACCAAGTACCCGTTTATCACCTCCAAATCAGTAACTAGTCCTCTGAAAAGTGGTAAACAATGAGTGTAAGATGAAAAGCCTAGTGAATAACTGACATTCTAAGCAATGCACAACTCAAAGCTAAAAATAAGTCCTATGTGCAATCATACCTCTAATGCTCTATTCACAATTCACATGTTATTATGACATGCCACAATGCACCATAATTATACTAAAATAAACAGAATATTCATATGCCATTAATCGTCATATTATCCAAAGCAATCACATACACTCATGCACAATTACCTTTTTGGAATGACACACATTTCACACATTTTATTTCTAATTAAAGATCAACGAGTTTTGTTCAAACACAACTCACTCATTGGATAAACAGACTCCATACAACTCCCATTTTATTTGTGAACTCAATTAGGTCGAAAACCACGTGTTTGCAGAGCAAAGCTCAACGCACCTTCCTTGCCCCGTATAACCCGATAACCTTACACTTGACAAAACACATAGAGTACTCTTTCCTTGGCATGCCTTTCATATCCAAAGGTTCCATTAAGAACATAAGCCAATTAATCCAAGTTCATCAAGAGTGGTTGTTAACAATTCACGGTTTCACATATACATTTTCAAACTGATTTTGAAACACTATGGTTGTCGTGATTAATCACACATAAGGATATGGAGATAACTCCACTCGTACACATATTCACATATATATATATATATATATATATATATATATTTCAAATACGCTTTTGAAAACACCATGCACTATCCGCAACACATCACAATTCACATATCACATTGTATATCCAAAATTCACATCATATCTTTAAACCATTATGAGCATCAATGCAACATATCATAACCGGAATTCAATCTACGGAAATTAGTAAACTGTGTTTTCTTTTACCTTTGAATATGTTCATACACAAAGAATGAGAGTTACTCACCTTTGTTGCCCACTAAACCGAAATTGGCTCCGGACACTTAGGAAACTGCCACCAAAACATAATGCAACAATTCTCCCCAACAAGCAACTCAAGAAACGCCTTGGAAGCAAAATAACACATGAAGAACTCAACTAAAACAAAGCAGAATTTCTGTTTCTAAAACAGAGCGAAAATATCAAAACAACCGAAAAACTTACCGACACAATCCTTAGCACTTCTGATTCGATTGGCAAAACTCTTTCTCGATAGAAAATGGTCAAGAACAATAATTATTAACAACTAATCCCAACTAAAAGCCTCAGAATAACCTCTTCTAATCTAAATTCCTGGATTTCAGAAAAATATCAAAATCTCACTTGTTTTCAAGAAATCGATATCCAAACCATTACCAAATGAAAAACTGATTTAGTATGAATATAATCACTCCAAAAACATCTCAATTATTTCTAGAAAAACCCCAAATCAACTCAGTAAAAATATATCTTTAATTAATTCCGAAAATCACCATTGAATCCAAAATTCCTCTTTAGAAAAGATTGATTAATCAAAAACACCAATCACATAGATCATTAATCGTATAAGCAAAAAAAAAAAGAACCAAGGAAGGAGCATTACTTTACTGTAAAAGAGAAGGAAGGAAAGAGACGATCAACAACATTCACCAAAAAGAATTTAGGAAAAATAAGAAAAGCTGAAAATGAAACAATCTTTGTTTAGAAAAGGAAATCAAAAAGGAAAGAGATAGAAATCATCAACAAAGAAATTGAAAAGGAATTAAAAAGGTTTCAGCCATGAGAGAGCTTGAGAGTATTTTGGGAAAAAAATATACGATAGAATTTTTGAGAAAAGAGAGAATAGACGATTAATCACAGAACCAAAATGAGAATGAGAAAAGGATTAGAAAAATGAATCTAGATGGAATTTTAGTAAAAAGGAGATATTAAAATACAATTAATTGAGGAGGGAAAAACACTTAATACAATCCTGGGTGAAATAAGCTTCATAGATTTTCGATTTTATGATCTTTACAATTGAGTCACTAAAATACTATTTTAAAATCATTCAATTTATTCAATTGCAAAATAAAATAATAAATTCCCAAAAATACAAAATATCTAATTCCAAATCATTTAAAACCAATTTAATAATTATTTAACCACTAAAAATATCAAAATGAATTTTTTATCAAAAATCCGGAAACTGACCCAATTTTCGACCCGAACTTTGGGACATTACAATTTTATTAATGTGGATGAGATTGAAAATCAAATTATTGCTAAATTTTTCGATCTTGAAAGATACGGTAGTGTTCGCCATCAGGGATCCTTCTTTACCCTGACCAAATATTTAGGATCAAGCTCGTTTCAGTACATATCATAATACAACCAATCTTCGTAATCAAAAGTTAATTGATTAAAACAACAATTGATTGAAGTGAATGACAAATTTACTCAAATGAAAGCCAAAGCTGAAGGGAGAAAAACAGAGAGAGAAGTGAGAGAAGCAACATATCAGAAAAAATATGAAGAAATTTAAAATCAATTTGAAACTATGAAGCATATGATGCAGTAAAATCAAGCGAAAAATTCTTCATCCTAGTGATTTTTATGTTAATGCTTTGTCTATTCTAGTGAATAATGTTGAACTATGTTACGTTTCAATTGGATGTTTGTAAACTTTGATTTATTATATTTTATGTATTTTTACTTGGAATCGTAATTATATTTCAAGGTTGTTACTGGATATTGTTACAGATTAAATTTGGGTAATACAAAGTATGATAAAAATATTTTTAAAAATCAGTTGTGATTAGTGGCGTTTTAGGATGAAAAACGCATCTAATGGAATACATAATAGCGACATTTGTGTGAAAAAAGTGCTACTATATATATAGTTATTAGTGGCGACTGGGATCTTTTTGTTGTGTTTGTATCCAAAATGCTGCTATAAAACCCGATTCTTTGCCACGTTTGTATCCAAAACGCCGCTAAAAAACTTGACTTTTTGCGGCTTTTGTTAATGTAAAAACATTGCCAACACTTGTGTTTATTTAGCCGGTGCTTCTTGTGACATTTTTATTTTGCGTCAAAAGTATTTTTAGTGGCACTTTAAAACGAAGCTATGGGACTAAAAAGAACGACGTTACAGACATATTCTACTTGTTTGCTGACGTGCATCTCATAGATTTGATTCTTTCATTAATGATTACTATTTATTTGTTTTTTTTACTGATTTTTTATGCTTATTAAAAGTACATACGAGGTGCATAGAACTACAATACCTTACCCTTCAATAAAACCTTTCCTGGGCTTCCAACTTAATCTAAAACAATCAACGTTGAACGCTTCAAATGACATCAACTGAGAAATCCACTTAGACATATTTGTGCCAGTGAAAAGGTTAGGGGCAGAACATAAGAAGGACAAGTGAGGGCAGTGACACCTCCTAAAACTTAAAAATTATAATTAGGTCCTTAAAGTTTTAAAAAATAATTTAGCTCCTAAAATTTTTAGAAATTCATATTAAACTTTAATTTTTTTAATGTCCTTAATTAATTACCATCCCATAATATTTAAAAATTCTCATTAAACCTCTAAAAATTTCAAAAATTTTAGTTATATCTTAATTTTTATAGGAAAAAAAATGTAAAATGAACCTTTCAAAATTTTTAAAACTTTTAATTTAATCCTTTAGTTTTTTTTAAAATTTTTAAGTTGGTCCTCCCTAAACTCTTTCATCAAGTTCCTCCAATGAACAATGTCCTCAATTTTGATGTTATCCAGAAAGTACTGCCAACATCTGTTAGCGGCAACATTGTATGTGCAACAACCGAGATCATTGGCGGAACTTCATGGTCGCCAATGGAAGCCTTGAGCCTTGTCAATTATTTTTTTAAGTATTAATTAATATTAAAAATATAATTTTGAAAAATAAATAGAGAAAATTTTACCATCCCTTTAATTAAAAAAATTGTATTTATGGAAAATAAAAATATTTTAACCCCAACTATAATAAATTCCTAGTTCCACAACCTTAGGAAAAAAAGAAAAGAAAAGTTAAACTGGTAAAAGTAAGGTTACTAACTAGAGAATTTGTTACATGTAAACCTTCAGCTTCAAAGGACAAAGAGAATCATACCTCAGGCAGATGGCTCTTGGGACTTGGGAGTTGAGAATGATGATAGTGTATAATAATTTTTGTTGATAAAAACAGTTTAAACGTGAAATTGAAATGGAAAATACCTTATCGCAGTGGACATCGAACCTCTACTGTAATCAAACTTCTCGAAATTTCTTTGCAAACTAGCAAACCAAGGGGCATGACTATCTTCATTATGGAATCGAGTTTCACCTTGTCATGATGGTTCAAATCAAAGTTTGGCTTCTTCAAACTTCAAAGGATTCAATGACGTGAAGAAGAAGAAGAAGTGTCCCGTATGGTCAAACGTACCAAGTCCTCAGCATTCCATTACTATAGTAATCACAATTATCGACCAGTGACCGATTTATTATAAATCAACAATGTTAGTGACTAATTTGTTACTTTTGAAATTTTAATGGAAAAAACTAAAAATTTACCTAAATATTAGTGACCATTTGTGTAATTATCCTTTATAAAATCATATCTAACGTTACTTTTATTTCATTTTGATCATCTGTCACTAAAATATAAATCAAACTATTAATGTGATATTATTTTTTTTTTTTCAATGATGAAATATTAACATTAGTACTAATTTTTTATGATAAATGATAAAAAATATTCAAAATATAAAAATAGATATGATTTTAGAAAATAATTAAATAATCAAAACAAAACGGTGAAAATAAGTGAGTAACTAAACACGTAGTTTACCCAAAACACTATATGGCAATCGGTTGGTGTGCCCATTTCAGAGTTCAGACGATTCCCACCACAACAATCTAAAGTAAAGTTGTATCGTTTCTTATCTACATAATACACACTTGCGATTCTAACCAAAGAAAATAAAAGTGGAAAAGAAATGGGCGTGGTAATCATCGACGGATCCACGGTGAGAGCGTTCGTGGCAGACGAGGAAGAGTTCAAGAAGAGCGTGGACGAGAGTTTCGCCTCTCTTGACCTCAACAACGACGGCGTACTCTCCAGATCGGAGCTCCGCAAGGCCTTCGAGTCACTCCGCCTCCTCGAGTCCCACTTCGGCGTGGACGTCGTCACTCCTCCCGAACAGCTCACTCAGCTTTACAATTCCATCTTCGAGAGGTTCGATTGCGACGGCAGCGGCACCGTTGACCCCCAGGAGTTCAGATCTGAGATGAAGAAGATTTTGCTTGCTATTGCTGATGGGTTGGGCTCTTGCCCTATCCAGATGGTTCTTGAAGATGATGACAATAGTTTTCTGAAGAAAGCTTCTGATCTTGAAGCTGCTAAGCTTGAATCCAGCCACACTAAAGCCACCTGAATTATGTGCCAGGTTTCTATCCTTCAATTTACGTTTATATTTTGGATCATTTCAATTTTCGAACCTGTTTGTAATTGGATCTATCTAATATATATATTAATAAAAGAGGACAAAGTTTAATAATATTCTCATAAAAATACAAAATCCGAAGAAGAAATCGAATCTACATAAACTTTAAAATTATTTCAAAAATATATAGATCAAATGATATAAAACTATTTTATTTTAATCAATATTTAAATTTAAATTCTTGAATATACAACAACGATGAATTTTTTTATTTGATTTAATTTAATTATTTTTTAATTAAACAATTAAATGAAGAGACATTTATAATTAAAAAATAAACCCTTTAAAATTACAATAGCAATATAGTAGTCCCTTCCTATTAGCTACAATAATTACACATAATGTTTTATATGGTAAGAGTAAACAAATGATGATGCATTATAGTATGTTGTTTTAAATTTTTTTTATTATGAAAATTTACAAAATATTTTTTGTTAAGCATATTTATTATTAAAAGTTATAAAATGATCGATCGATTATTTTTATGTTTTAAATTTGTCATTTTTAGTAAAAAAATATTATAGTTGGAGTTACAAATTAACCTATTGACTGTTATATGATAGTCGTTTAAAATCTTGAGATCAAATTTTGTCATATCATAATTAATATGTTAATATTCATACATTCAATTTAGTCTGATATCATTTTTCTAATGAAAAATAAGTTAAGAACATATAAACAGTCGAATGATATTTTATAATTTTTAATAGTGAAAATACTCAATAAGATATTATTTTAATATAACAGAAATATATATATATATATATATTAATAATAGTTTAACCTTTCTTTATTTTTGATGCACGGGGAATTCACATATAATTACTAGTGCAGAGCAATTATCAAGAAAATCATCGAGATCCATAAATTCATATTTCTAAAATATTATCATAAAAAAGGCCGCCTTGGTGATGTGGTTATTGAAAATTGAATTTTCTTCGATGAAGTGTTTATTTTATTGATAATATTTATTTTAAATTTTTTTGCACCTATATTAAAATTTGAGTTTTCTTCGATTAATTAATTATTTTATAAAATATATTTATCTTAAAAAATATTTTTAAATCCGTTATTAGAAAAAATAATTTAGAAAGATATATGCATAATAAAATACACCATTTTATTTCTTGAGATTAAAGGATGCATTCTTTCATACCAAAGCTCCGCTTTTATAAAATTCAGGAGAGAAAAATGACAAACTTACATAATATCATTAAGTTATTTTTGAGCTTTGATCTCTATAAAAAACTTATTTTTTTATAAATTTTAAATCTAATTTTAATTTTGTATAGATAGGAGAAGGATAACTTTAAGGGAAGAAAGAAGAATACTCTTGATAAATTTAAAACCTATAACCTAAAAAAATATAAGGGAATATGGATAAATAACTTAACCAACCGACTAAATGTGTTTATTCTCATAGTCCAAACATTTAAGAAATTAAAACTAGATATAAACAACATTTTAAGATTTTTTTTAGATACCCAAATTATATTTTGTGGAGTCACAAAAGATATCTCAAGTTATAAAACAACACAAGGAAAAGGCATGTGCAGATTCACACATAATTTCTCTTTAAGCGTGATTATTCGTTATGGACGCATGTAGAGTTATTCATCAAATTGCCTTTCAAGAAGAATGAAGATGTCAACCATCAAAGGTTAATCTTTCATGAATGAACCCTGACCATCAGAAGCTTCAATAATCCGAATGTAAAGAGCTCAAACCACAAGGATTTATCGTGTCCTCAATCTCACAATGGGATTGTTAAGCCTTTTTATGTTGACAAGAGAGTGGAACATGCCCGATGAAAACTTAGATTGGTCATTAATTATCTATTATAAATATAACAATCAAAAGGAAAACCTTATTTAAAAAATCATAAAGAATAATAAAAAAACAAATACTTGATTTCAGTCCTATCAAATAAATGGAAACGAGTTGAGACCTACAATTACTCAGTTTTCTTAAGATAAATTTTTGTTCATTTTAGATGATCATCGTACATTATCACAACTACAAAGATCATGAATTATACCCTTACTTGCTCATATCACTTTAAACTAGGAGAGAAGAAAATGTATTTTTCGAATTGTGATTTACCTAACCGGTTTAGGAGAATAATTAGAGATATTTTATGAAATTAAGGTATTTCGGTATCAAAAAAATACAATATTTAAATCAAATATAAATTCATGAACTACACATCTTCATCCTATTAATATTCAAATTTAAAGTGATAATAAATTATCTCTTTTAATTTGGAATATTAAAAATTGATATATTTAAAGAAAAATTTACATAAAAGTGGGCTAAAATATTTATAGGCTTCCAAAAGATCTTATCAATATGAACATTCGCATCACCCACATCATACGGGTGCACCCCCAACTTAATGGGTTCGGCAAGCTTAGATTTACACCTAAGTCATTCAATAACCAATAAGTGGGTTGGTGTATATAAACACTTCTCATGCTTATTATCCTAACATGTGATAGATGAGTTTTTTTATTTTCCTTACACAATTCACAAGTACCATGCTTTGAGTACCAATTTTTCATTCATCATTCAATCGTTTTGAGCATATAAGAGACCGTTGTAAAGGTCTCATAAAGTAGAATATCAATACTAAATTTGTCATTCAAATTGCCACATTTTCCACACATTATTAACCTCTCAATCATTTCCCTCAAGATGACAAATTCATTCTGCGAACTTGGAATGCATAATTCTCCAGTCTTGCCAAAGCAAAGCTATTTTTCAAATTAGATCTTCAAGCTAGATTTTGGCAACTAGGCATATATCTTGTAGAAAAACTAAAATATCATTTTATATATCAAACACTTATTTCAAGTCGAAGGTTATGTCATTTGGAGGTGGATGGATGGTCGTCTGAGCTAATCAGGAGATGTTCGAGGAGTTACTAGTGTCATAGAGGGGGTGGCTGTTTGGTCACTGGAGTCCTGGTCCTTTTGATCTCTCTTACATGGATATTTATAGCACTTTGGATTTGGCTTTGTTGGCAGTTGCCATGTCACCAATCTTGATTGGTCATCTCACAATTGTCATATGGTTGGTTCTGATTGATTATTTCATGAGGGGGAATCATTTGTGCTGATTGATTTTCTAGAGTCATCATGTCATTAGTCTTGATTGGATGCCTTCAGGGTGATAGGTTAGGTTGAGGTGCCACGTGTATCGACCCGTGGTTGTTGCAGGGCCGGTTCTGGGTATTTTTTGACCCGAGACGAAATAAAAAAATGAGCCCCTATTTATGTTATTTATTCTTTGGTCCAGACGAAATAAAAGAAATGAACCCCTATTATAAAAAATATTATAGGCCCTTATCACTATTATGGGATCGAGAACCCAGAAACGCCATAAAAACGCCGCTTCCTGAAGTGGAATTGGCGGGTGCTGAGGGTTGGGGTTGAAAAGGAATGGATGATTGGGCCCTTACCACTATGGAAAATATTATGGGTCCTGGGCGGGCGCACCTCCTGCCCCAGCCCTGGGCGGGCGACCCTCCTGCCCCGGCCCAGTGCCAGCTCTGGGTTGTTGTTGATTGCCCGCAGGTTGTATTCGCGTGGTTGTTCGCATGGTAATGAGGGTCCATATGGGCCTTGTGTTCGCAAGTAGGGGTTGCAAGTCTATGGCTTCGCATGTGGTAACAATTGCCCCCGAATTGATGGAAGGTTGCAAAGTGACTTTCGCGAGCCTGAGAATTACTAGGTCTTTGGCACCAAAAGAAGCATTTTAGGAGTTCTATTTTCTCTGGATATTGAATTTTGAAATAAATGGCTTTATTTGGGTGACTTTTGGGTTGTCACATGTTTTAAAATTTTAAGCCCTGAGAGATGAATAGATTTGATATTTTTATTAAAATGAATCATTTTATTATACGAAAGGAAACATTTTAAAGAAGTTTTATTTGTCTTACAAATAGCGTCGCTTGTGGGGTTTTTTTTTTTGAAATTTTCTCGTTTCCATTGTTGATCTTTCCTCTTGAGAAGTGTAGGTAACCCTTTCTTGCTTTTCTACTTTTCCCTTCTGATATCCTTGGGACAACGATGGTTAATGACAAATATGATTGTAACAAATCTGAGGATGAGATGTTTCGGACATTAAAATGTAGGGTATCCTTTATGGAGATAATTTTAGGTACCAGTTTAGTCTGGTACAAGCAGGCGTGGGTATTTTCCTTTTTGGTACCTATTTTTGTCTTCGAGGCTAGTTTTCATTTACCCTTTCACGTCTTTTTCATAGATTGATTGAACTGGTATAGGATGTTTTCAAGTCAATTGGTTGGTTCCGATTGGTGGGTCTTAATGACCTACTTTTTGAGTTGTAAACTTCATGGGGAGGAGCCATCAATAACTGTCTTCTACCATTTCTATAATGTTTTTTATGCTAGTGAAAAATCAACATGGGGATTTGTTATGATTTCCCTTTACCATGGGATGACACCGGTGATGAGTAATATTTCCTTTAACTTTTGCCTCAGCCAGTCAAACTACATTCAAGTGGAGCGACGATTCGGGGAGTTTCAGTTTTCTTTGGTCTGATGTATTCCTGCTAAGGGTAGGTGCGTTCCTCCCAAAGAGTTTTCTGTTGAGGAGGCGAGGCAAATTCGAAGGAAACAAAGTGGGACTTTTTCATGGTTTGAAGAGGTCTGCACGATGGTAAATGTGTGGAAGTATTACCAATGGATGGGAATCTATTGAGGGCACTAACCTTTCTAAGAAGTTTTTGACGAATACCCTCAAATGCATGGAAGTGTGGCCTTAATGTTGGAGAACCTATTTCCTAGTGAGAGAATTTTGTTGGAGTTAAAGGAAGAATCTTCTAATTTCTTTGGCCACTATACCGATGCCTTGTCTGCCTTTGGAGGTATAAAGATGAAGGAGAGTTTGTGGGACAAGGGAAAGATAACTACAGCAAAATAGAGTTTTAGCGACATTTTTTTAGTCCTATAACGGTATTTTTAAGCGCCGCTAACAGCGCTTGCGGCAATCGGAAAAACACCGCAAGAAGCGCTGTTAAAACCAGCGTCGCTAAAGTTAGCGGCGTTTGAGAACCAAAAACGCCACCATAGGTCAAGATCTATAGCGGCGTTTTTGAAACAAACGCCACAAAATGTCGATATCTATAGCAACGTTTTTGGAACAAACGCCGCAAAAAGTCTATATCTATAGCGGCGTTTTTGGAGCGAAAGGTCGAGAACTATCACTATAGCAAAACATGTATTTTGCGGTATTTTTTTTACCTATAGCGGCATTTTTAAGCGCCGCTAAAAACACATGCGGCGTTATGACAAACGCCGCAAAAAGCGCCGCTGAAAATAGCGCCGCTAAAGTTAGCGGCGTTTTTTAAAAAATGTCGCAATAGGTTACAACATATAGCGGTGTTTTCTGAACAAACGCCGCAATAGGATTTGTTATTTAGCGGCGTTTTTCAGAAAAACGCCGCAATAGGCGTTGATGTTTAACGGCGTTTTTAGAACGCCGCAAATGGTTTTGAGATGTAGCGGCGTTTTACTTAAAACCGTCGCAATAGGTTTTGATATTTTGCGATGTTTTTCCCAAAAATGCCACAGTAAGTTATGTTTTTTAGCGGCGTTTTTATCGAAAACGACGCAATAAGAGTTGAGAATTAGCGGCGTTTCTAGTGCAAAACGCCGCAAAAGGTCAAACCTATAACGGCATTTTTGGAAACAAACGTCGCAAAAGGTCAGATCTATAGCGGCGTTTTTGGATACAAATGCTGCAAAAAGTCAGATCTATAGCGGCATTTTTGGATACAAACGCCGCTATTTACCTTTCTTTAGCTAATATTAATTGATTTTGCATATTTCATTTTTGCTTTACATCACCTAAATTTAACATCATGTAACTTTATCTAATTAACAACAACCATACATTTTAATTAAGACACAAGTTATGCAAAAAAATACTTGACACAAGTTATGCAAAAAAATACTTAACACGATAAATAAAAATTTATAAACATTAAAATTAAATGTAATGTAGTTTGACATTGTTCTCTAGTACAAGAAACACTTGTCGAGATTAACGAGTAAACACTCTAAAGTTGTTTGGCTATGGCTTCACGTGCATCAGATAAACTACGCTTTGTTGCAAACATCATATCAGGAAGTCTCCAAGCATGAAACCAGTTAAGAAATATAACTTATAGCCAAGTGTAAAGATGCATTTTTTTATGCAAGTAGTTTATTTGAATGGAAACAATCATAACATGTTCCACGTCCAGTAACAATTGTAATTGGTCTGTTTGAAGCCAAGATTTGTAGTTCCTGCCTTAGAGTATTAACCTATAAATGAAAAAAAAAGTTACAAATAATATATAAGGATAATAGGAGAGTTGTCGTCGCTGATATGATATAAACAAAATTAATAACAAAAATATCATAAATGCTTAACATTATCAATCATATATTGCTCAAGAAAGTTACAAAAGCATGAAAATACATAGGATAACCAATAACGTGCACAAACTTAATCTGCCAACTTTCCAGATTGTGATTTAAATGAATATAAAAATTTACTCGTGTAAAATTGACATGCAGTCACCCAGTGACAGTAAATTAAAATTTCATAATAAATTAATTTTCAAGGCATTTGCAACCTACTGCCATCACTAAAGAAAGGTAATATTTGCAATCATCCATAATGAAATATAACTTCATAAAAAAGAATTTTTCATCATTTTCCAGTTGGCATTTTGGGTTTCAACCATAACAATCAAACAAGCAAAAATACTTCTAAATATCAGAAACACAAACAATTGTCAATTTAGTAGATACTCAGATTATTATTTGGCACTCATAATCAACATAGAAGATCAAATACAAACCTGAGCCACCAAATAGTCATTGCGTGGCTTGTTTACAGATGGTGTAGAGTCATCATGCTTAAGTTGTCGATAAACAATCTGCAACAGGAGAAAATAATGACCAATTCAAGAATAAACTAAATGCACAATCATCTCAGAATAACATATTTTAAGGAACACAAGCAAAAGTCTTTAGTTTTAAGTCATGGCTCAGAAAAGTGGAAAAATACCTTAAAAGCACCAGATACAAAATCAGATACACTTGAAATAATACTACCTACCCAAAATATGTTTTCAACCTTAAAATCATGAAGCCTATAAAGATTTCAAACATGCAATAATCAGGTTCACTGTTAAAATACAATATGAATTACTCACAACTTGTGGTGAAAGATTTTCATGACTATTCTTAGCACTCTTTATTTCATCAGAGCACAAGGTATCTAAAATTCCATGCTTTACAATTGTCTCCTCACTTTCAACTTCCATAAACTCCCTTTCATTGCCTCTTTCGTCCTCAGCTACATCTTCAAATGCAGTCCCTGCCATATCCTTGCTTGAATTCCCATCATGATCATCAATGGAAAAATATGTCCTGAAAACATGTAAAAATTTACAAGACCTTAAAAAATACCAAGCCTTAATCAACATAGAGGCAAACTACAAAAGCTAAATGCTCATTTCTTTGCAACCTCAAGCCTCCTTCACCGAATCTTCTCTAAAACTGATGATATGGGCTTTTGAACAATCGGTGCTGGTTGAAACGCAACATGTATAGTTTCTAACCCAGAGTCATACATAAATCAAGAGTTAGATAGTCATCATCAAAATCATTTATGAAGCTACATACCAAAATTGTACATAAACCTTGATTGTTCATAATACCTCAGAGCAGTCTCTGAGATTCAGCACGAAGTTGGACAAGATATTCTCTTCTTTCCTGCAAAAAAATATTAATAATAAACCATGAAAAAGTAGACAAATAACATTTCGAAACAAATAACTTAACATAGAATTTTATGTTATTATGTGAAATTGTTATCTAAAAGTAAGAACAAAATATTTATCTGCAAGACTGCACCTTCTCTATTATTCTTTCAGGTAAGATGAGCATCTACCCATCGCCAACGCCTTTCACTCTCATTTCTTTTTCATTCTTTTACTCTCCGTTTCTTCGAAACTAGGCAGTTTCTTCTCTGACTTCTCCGGTTCAAAATATCTAATTCTTTTCTCTTGACTCTGATCTTCAACGTTTCCATCAACTTCCTCGGTCATTGAATCAAAATCCAAAGCCCATTTAGCAACTGAATCCGACCTGTTTCTCTCAACACCTAACACATCAAAGCCAAAACTCAATTCATTTTCCTCCTCAAAAGAACCCTCGTATAAGGATCCCGATTTCAGCTCCTCAACTACATGGGGCTCCGATGTACCAAAATCCAGGGCTTCAATTGGGGATGTATTTTCTGAAATCGTTTTCACCTTCTCCAATCGTTTAAATTTTCTTTCTTGACTAGGAGAAGATGTCTCGTCGGAAGGCAAAATAAGCTCTAGATCCTCGTTGTTGTCCATGTCGGCGGAAATATAATTATTCTTTCGCGGCTAGGAGATAGGAGAAGATGTCGTGTCGGGGGTTTTCAAGGAAGAATTAGGGAAGAAGAGGGAAGATTGGGAAGAAAGGTTCAAAAGAATTAGGGATCAGCCAGGAGAAATGAGGGACATATAATTATTCTTTCGCGGCGTTTACATGAAAAAACGCCACTAATGTACGTGATTTTGCGGCGTTTGTTAAAACGCCGCTAATGTACAAGTCTATAGCGGCATTTTTCCAAAAGGTCCAGTAATCCATGAGTTTATAGCGGCGTTTTTAATAAAACAATAGTACAGTACGAGATTTTAGCGGTGTTTACATGAAAAAACGCCACTAATGTACGTGATTTTGCGGCGTTTTTATAACAAACGTTACAACCATACATTTTAATTAAGACAGAAGTCCTTATGCATAAAACTACTTAACAACAAAATACATTATAATTTAGAAACATTAAAGTACTTATGCATAAACAGTCTTCACCATACATTATAATTTAGAAACATTAAAGTACTTATGCATAAACAGTCTTCAACATACATTATAATTTAGAAACATTAAAGTACTTATGCATAAACAGTCTTCACCATATTGTTCAGTACAATTTAGTCTTCATTGCTCATTCGTGGGGAAAGGACGTAGGAAAGCTGTTTTCCTTGTTTGACGACGCATCGTTAAGTTTTTCCTCCGTGTAAATTCTATATGGAGAAACTCTTCATCCATTTTACCAAATAAATCTCCTACCTCCGGTTCACCAAGAAGACTCCTTGCGCGCTTCAGTGCTTCACTTGAAACAGATAACGACCCTCCACCTACAGTATAAAACTTGATTGGAGGTGCTTGGGAATTGAATCAAACATTAAAATATATTTAAATAGATGATATAAACGTTTACTTTGAGTAACAGTAGAGGCAACATCGTCTTCATTGAGGATCGATACTGCTTTTGCAATTGAAGATTCTTTCAACGCCACAGAGTTACCAAATTCGTTTCTAAACATAGGGTATTTATCCATTTCTCTATCATCATTCTCAATAAGCTTCGAAGATCCTACATGCGTACGATCTATGAAATTTGAGTGACCGTACAAAAAGGGAAATATAGCGGCATAAAGATTCATAAAATTTTACCTTCAAGTAGGAGATCAGCCATGGAAGGGTATGGAGCAATATGAGTTCCTGTCGAGTCATCATCGAGTTTCGACGGCGAAACCGGACCGATAGCCTCCCAGCGATAATTTGATCCATCGTCAGAGCAAAGACGCCACGTAGACATTCCGACGATAATTTCTCTTACTCAAGGCAAGACCTGTTCTTTTTTTCTCAAATATGTTAGCTTTATGGGTTTTCCCCATTTTCAGAATACCAACCAAAACAAAATTGAAAAAGATCATTAGTGATAAGAGGGATCAAATCATGGAATTGTGTTATAGTTCATCGGTGAGAGGGCCGATTTGGTCGCCGGGATAGACAAAAGACGACGTCGCTTGGAATCGTGTAAGGGTCGTTGTTGTACCAGAAAATAAACTATGAGGGAAGAAGAGTTGAAATGAATTTAGGGTTTGGGTGGGAGAAAAGGGAGGACAATATATTTAACATTTTACGGTGTTTTTAACAAACGCCACTATATAATATGTTTTTTACGGCGTTTATACAAAAAAACGCCGCTAATTTACCACTCTATTGCGACGTTTTTGGTATAAACGCCGCTAAATTAACACTATATTGCGGCGTTTTTACTATAAACGCCGCTATTGTTTAACCTTTCTGTGGCGTTTGTCTAAAAACGACGCAAAAACTATTATTAATTGCGGCGTTTGTTGAAAAAACGCCACTATATACCATCCTATGGCGGCGTTTTTAACAAAAACGCCGCTATATTTATACTCTATTGTAGCGTTTTCACAAAAAATGCCGCTAAAGTCTCAATTTGTGGTGTTTGGATTGAAAACGCTGCTATATGTAATACTTTTGTGGCGTTTTATCAACAAACGCCGCTAAAAACGCCGCTACAGAACAATTTTGCTGTAGTATATAGCGGCATTTTTGGAACAAACGCCGCGGAAGGTCGATATCTATAGCGGCATTTTTGGAACAAACACCGCAAAAGGTCATAACTATAGCTACATTTTTGGATACAAACGCCGCAAAAGGTCATATCTATAGCGACGTTTTTGGAATAAACGTCGCAAAAGGTCAAGATCTATAGCGGCATTTTTGGAATAAACGCCACAAAAGGTCATATCAATAGCGACGTTTTTGGAATAAACGCCGCAAAAGGTCATATCTATAGCGGCGTTTTTGGATACAAACGCCGTAAAAGGTCATATCTGTATCTGTGTTTTTGGAACAAACGCCACAAAAAGTCATATCTATAGCAGCGTTTTTGGATACAAACGCCGCAAAAAGTCATATCTATAGCAGCGTTTTTGGATACAAACGCCGCTAACCTTTCTTTGGCTAAGATTAGTTGATTTTGCATATTTCATTTCTGCTCTACATCACCTAAATTTAATATCATGTAGCTTAATTAACAACAACCATACATTTTAATTAAAGTATAAGTTATGAAGAAAAATACTTGAGAACAAAATAACTTAAAATTTATAAACATTAAAATTAAATGTAATGTAGTTTGATATTGTTCTCTAGGATTTAGTCTAGGTTCTTTCACTTTCAATTAAAAAAAATATTGTTCACTAGAATTTAGTCTTCATTGCTCTTTCAATTAAATCCACTAGCTCTGGTTCACTATCTACTTTAACACAAAGAAAAGCTGTTGTGCCAAAAATGTCCTCATTATGAGCTGATTTCAGTTGCTCCTCCCTCATTGCCTACATATAAACACAACACCAGTTATGCTAGAGCAACTAAACTAATTGTCTCCCACAAAACACAAATAACATACATACAACATAACAGGTATGAATGAACATCAATTGGAATTTGAAACAAGGACAGATGAAAATGAATGATGCATCACCTCTATGGCAGAAAACCGAAAACTCCGGCTAATATGCTTCACTAATGATGCATCATCTTCAGTAACTGCCAACAATGAGGCACATGAAGTAAGTTCTAGTACACCTTTGTTCACTCCAAGATTACAAATATTTCAAGCTAAAGGTTGCAAAGTGAGCTCGAATATATAAATTTATAAGTGAAGTACATATTCAATGATAATCGTTGATTATTATAAACCAATAGATTCCCCTAAATAATTGAACATTGTCAGTTTTCAGATTATTATACAAAATCAAGACATTACTTGAGAAACAAGGATACTTTAGTTTATTCCTAAAATAAGCATTCAATTCAATGTAGGTAAAAGATCAATAGTTTGATTTACAAATTTCTTAACTTCCCCTTAAAGCTTTAAAAAAAAGCAAGGGAGTTACAAGAATTCTTCTTGTGAAGGGAAGAGAACTGAGTGCAGAGAGGCCTTACATGCTTGTAGGATTTACGATTTGGGAGGGCCTAAAACAATAGATGGTTGAACAGCTTTAGCGTCTATAAAATTTGAGAGGAAACCAATAAACTTCATTTTATGTCCAGCCTTTATTAACTCTCGACAGCAAGTATAAATGAATTATGATTTACCTAGATCAAATGCTTGATAGTAATACTCATCATTATTTATGAGGTTTAACATCTAATACCTGTTAAATTTTATATTAAATAGCCAAATCTCGCTCCAAATATTCATATTACAGAACAATGTAAGCATTGAATCCAACTTTTACTTAGGACACGACTAGAGTTTTTCCATGCACAATACAAAAAATTTACTTACCTGACCAAGAGCAGTTTGAAGATTTAGTAGTTCAACATTTTTTGCATGTATTATTCTTATAAAGTTTGCAACCTTCTCATTCATATCATCCATTTTTTACGATTCTTCAGATTCCTAGATAATTTTGCCTCTGATGGACATAAATACAATCCAAGACTAAACTTTAGTTAACAAATTGATTGTTGAGACCAATGAAGAGACTGATTGTAATAGATTCAATAAACGGCTGATAACAGAAAACAGGCATACAGATTAAACTGAAAGTACTATATTAGAGGCAATTAACTTCTTAAGTCCTATTGCTACTTGAAAATAATGGGGGTCCAAAATTTTAATTCCAACTATCTACTTGAAACATAATTTAGAAAAAGGCACATCACCATTATTAAAGACTATTATTATTGTGAGATGTAAAACTTGAAACTAATAGAATTCACAATGAGAAAATGGAAAGGCAGTCGTCAACACACATATGCAGTGCAAGGAAAGGATGATAAAAACAATCAACATCATCAGCAGGATTCTGAAACGTTTGGTTAGCACTTTGAACTTGAGCAAAACGTAAGCTAAAGAGAAGAATATAGATAGTGAAAATCTATTACTTTTATCACAAGAGGCTGTACTTGGGGTTGTAGACATACCATAACAATATCTTGGGGATCCACCTGTCAAAAGAAGGATTCTAGTTGTTATTTCATATTTTGAATTGCAAATGAATTTATGTACCAATGAAATAACAAAAAAGTAAAGGGGTCAAAAAGATGTCAGACAACAAATCTCAAAGGATAAGAAAGGCTACCTGGAGGTCACTGCATAGAAGAGTAATACCATCAGCCAGTATCATATCTGTGTCAGGATCTGAATAACATATGTGAGTAAGTATTTTATTTTTTAAAGGAGTCATGCAGGTTGCTAAATATAGCCATTGTATCAATCAATGGAAAGTAAGCTGCAGAAATGAATTTCAGGATTTCGTCGAAATAAAAATAAGAGTATATCAAAATCTCAAAGAACAGAAAGAAATTCAGCAGTTTTCTCTGTTATGTTCAATCAAAAATACTAAACTAAAGCAAACCACAAATTATTAAGGCAAACTATAAAATAGAATTTTCTTCACTACAATTAAATAACCATATGAATAAATACATGAACTAAGGAACTGAAAAAGAGGGCAGCAAACCACTGATACATTCGATATAGTTATAGACAACAAAACCATAATTCTAAAGATAACTGGAAAAAAATGACTGATGGAAATGGGAAGAGACGTGATTAGCCTTACCAACAGGTTTTTATTGAGGGACCAGAATCAATCATCTCTATCAAAACACATCCATTGTTCCTTTGTTTTCATCTTTGCACATAAACCATTTTTTTTCCCGATCCATTTTTAAAAGTAGCTCTATGTTAACAGTGTTTTCAAAAGTAAATCTTAGACACACCCAAATATTAACAGTGAAACCGCAAAATAAGAAAAATCAGGCTACCTCGATTTAGTTATCGACATGAACTGCAGGACTTTTATCCCACGACTTCCCTCCAGTTTATGTTGTTACGAACAACAAAATCATATTACATGATATAAGAACATTTTCATTTTGTAGTAAATTTTATCTGTAATAATGACATCTCATATGAAGAAAATATACCTTAATCGTTTATAAATGGAGGAAAATGGTTGGTACAGAGTCGAGGTTTACAACTAAGATAAAACTTACAGAGTTGGAGCGCCACCAACTTTCTTCTTCTTCCTCTCCTTTGTTTAAAAAGGAAAGAAAATATGTGTTGTCTTGAAGGTTTTGAAGGATGGGTTTTCTCAGAAGAAGTCAAAAAAATGGTGGCTTTTGATTCCATGAAAACATTAGAGGTCAAAAACCAACTTTTAAACAAAGCTTGTGTTTAGATTCCAATTTTGTAACTTTTCCTCCATTTTCTTGTTAGCCAGACATAACCCATTTCAAAATTCCAACTTCGAATTCTCAAAAACCAAAATAACATGGGAAAGAAATTAGCGAAACAGAAAACATAATGCAAAACACAAAAATGCTTATGCCTGAAAACAAAATTGCAGGATACAACTAAGTAAACATCAAATACAAAAGCATTAAACTAAAACTTCAAGAATCAATTATAAATTTTCAAAACGATGAATCAGATACATAAATGCAAACAACATGAAAACATGGGATATATATCAAATGTATAATCACTAAGTTGTAATGACTACGATAAAGTGAAAATCTAAGGTAAGATAAGGATACTTAGAAGTCAGTAGAATCCCAAAATCCCATACACGCTAATAACTTCCAAAATAAAATCCCAAATCTTTTCTGGTTATACTTTCTTATCATACACTAAATTATAAACATCTTGCTAAATTTAACATATAATACTACTTGATAAAGCGAAGAATAATCAGTTTGGGGCATTGATTCTTTAGAAAAGAAAAAGAAAAAAATAGCGGCAATGGGAAATATAATGAACCACAAGAAGTAGCTAAGACATTAACAGAAAAGTGACTGTAAAGACTTCATACCATATTATCTTAACCTTGGATCAACCGCGAATAATCAACGCCATTTTTCCCCTTCTTGGATTTACCCTCTCTCGCCCCATGCCTCTCAGACCTCAATGACTCCCGCGGCGACGAGCAGCACTAGTTTTGCGTGGATGGAAAAGATGAAAATGGGGAAAGGGATTTGAAAAAATAGATGTAATGGCGAGAAAAAAAAGGCTTTCATAAGTGAAAAAGAAACTATGTTCGGTGGAGATGGGCAAGAAGAAAAAGGGGATCGTGGGAACAGATGGAAAAGGGGAATGGGATTTGAACAATTAAAATTATTAAATATTGCGGCGTTTGTTGACAAAAACGCCACCTTTATCATTTTATAGCGGCGTTTTCTAAAAAACACTGCTAAAGTACATGTTTTTGCGGCGTTTGTGTAAAAATGCCGCTACAGTTCTAATCTTTTGCGGCATTTGTTGGAAAAAATGCCACTATAGGTGAACCCTATTATGGTGTTTTTTATAAAAATGCCGCTAAAGTACTAATCTATTATGGCATTTTTCGAAAAAAAACGCCACTATAGATGGACCTATTGCGGCGTTTGTATAAAAACGCCGCTAAAGTACTACTTTTTTTATAGCTTTTTCGAAAAAATGCCACTAAATATGTACCTATTGCGGCGTTTATATAAAACGCCACTAAAGTACTACTCTATTACGGCGTTTGTTTAAGAAACAACGCTAAAGTATCATTTTATGGCGTTTGGATAGTAAACGCCGCTACAGAACAATTTTGCTGTAGTGATATCGGTAGAAGTAGTGAGCTAGACATAGAGGATGTTAGCAAGAGTAATAGGCTAGGTGTCATATCTTCATCCTTCCCATCCTCTTCTAGTAGCTCTGCTAATGTATATCGTAGAACTGAGATTTAGAGATATCATATCTTTTTTTCATAACATGTTATTTAAGGTATTTTCATTTTTACTGATTCACTTGATAGAGAAATGGCAGTGGATGATGTGAATGTTTCTCTTGTCAAGGAAACAAATCTAGAAAGGCTCTAGACTCGATGAAGAAACGAAAGGTTAATATGATTAGGGTTTCTAGGAGACTTTTAGTTGCTAACAAATAGACAAAGAAAACAATATTAAGGCAATAAAAACAAGGGTAGTAAGAATAAGGAAGATTAAAGACAAGAGAAATGACCATCCAGCTCAGTTGGTAGAGCACAAGGTTTTTAACCTTGAGGTCGTGGGATCGAGTCCCATAGAGGGCATTTCATAATTTGGAGGTCTCCTACGGAAGCTGCTCTCAACCTAGTGTTGGGGGCAGCCTACATCTTACCTCCCCCTTACCCCATTACATATGGGAACAAGGGACAACCATTTATGAAGATTAAAGACAAGAGAAACAAGGGAATTGAATTTTTAATACATCTTTCTCGTATACGTCCTTGAACACAAGTCAGAGATGTCACATGCTTTTAAATAGTTTCCAGGTTCGAAAAACAATAAAATTTTGTTTCTTTAAACAATACGGTTTAATAATAAGATATATAAAATGTTATTTAACTACTAATAAGTAAATAGAGTTTCAATCTATCATATAATAGTTTAAGTTCACTGATAAATATATAATACTACAAATGTATATTTCAACTATTTCTACTAGAGCATTATAACATAAATAAATACATGTCATCTAGTAATATAAAAAGAACATCTAAAGATGTCATACTATTACTGAAGAGGCAACCATTGACAGGTGATATCAGTTGCACTCCTTTCTCCGATCGTACTCTAACACCTACGCGTAAAATAATTACACGCTAAGTATTCACTTAGTGAGACATAATAAATTAAGGTATTTTAAAAACAAAAGTAAATCATAAAAGGTCAAAACACGATTTAAATTGTATAAATATACATACACATAAAATTGACTTATTAAGCCAAATCTTTAGTCTCACAACCTGGGAAATATTACTTCATATGCATAGCATATTTATCAAAGTATTTAAAAACCATTCACATCCCACTGTATGACATACGAGAATACAAAATACATAAAATGCACCTAAGTACTAAACGAAAGTATAGGTACAATAGTACACAAAAACACTATACTAATACATCGGAATGATGATTCATAACTTAAAATATTTATGAACACCATCATCGCACTCATAGTGCCAATAGTACTCAAATGTACTAATACAAGAATACAATAATGCATTAAACAAAATCGATCGATGACCACTTACTCAATGTTTATCAAGTGCACCTCTGACTTTCAATGTACATACAACAACTTTTATATCCAAATCGCATATTAAACATTTATTCAGGAGCTTCAATAGATGCTAAAATATTATAAAAACATATTCATTTATTTCAGACAGTTCATACCCTAAAATCCTTCATAAATCATTTTCATAAAACTTATGAAAATATATCATAATGCGTTAAAAACATGTTTTTAAAAACAATCGAGGTTGACTCATCACAAGTCTTCCTCATATCATATAAGTACATAGTAAAATGCACCCACCTGGTATGCCCCACTATTAAGCCTTACTATCGATATCCGACTACTCTTAAACTTTTTCCTTGCCTTTTGATTTGCTTGTATCATGAGTTTGATCACGATCTACACAAGCATAAATAAATAGCACATACAATTATAAAACACATATTAGTATTCTTACTAACATTTTATACATAATAATAATACTCAAAAGTACTACTATTTATGAATTCTTTTAGAATTCATCTTAAATTTTCCTTTTTACTCATAATGACCCATTGCCATTATTTCTTCAATTCAAGTCTTAAACAACTTAATAAAATCTCAAGCATCTAATTTCTAGCACAATACCTCAACAATGCCATTATTACCACTTAAGTCACTAACTTTCTCAATATTTACCATTTGATGTTCAAACTTTGCTAACTTCCCAAAATAGTCCAATTTCACATTTTAACATCAATTTCAACCCTTTAATATAAAATTCCAACAATGCACATAAACTATTGGGTAATTACACATTTATCCTATAACTTTTCAAAATTATTAATATACTCCCTAACTTTAACAAAAATTACAAAACGGTCCCATAATCTTTCTAAGGCTTGTAGAACCTTCCAAACATCATTTCTAAGCCATGAGAATTTTTCCATAATTTTCCCCATATCGTTTCTTAAGGTTGAACACTATAGGGGTTGAAATTTCATGTTTTTCACTTGATTCAAGCATGAATTCCACTTTCAAACAACATTTCAAGGCTTCTACAATCAAGCCCCTAACCTAATTTAACAAAATCATAATATTTCCCCAAACCCTAGATTAGGCTAAATTGATTGGGAACATATCTAGGTAGATTTAAACATAAATCAAGATTGAAAATGATTTTAAAACATCAGTAACCTCAAAATCCATCATCATTTCACAAAACCTTAACATGTTCATAAACCCTAGGTAAGAGAAAGTGTAGTTTTAATTTTTGAGCAATTTCCTTTGGTTTTTGGATTGAAGCATGAAATAGAGATTTCTTCTATTCGATAAGCTCTATCATTTGAGATGTTCTTTTGATATTACTAGAAGACATGTATTTATTTATGTCATGATGCTCTTGTAGGAATAGTTAAAATATACTTTGTAATACTATATATTTATCAGCGAACTTAAACTACCATATGATAGATTGAAATGTTGTTTACTTTTAGTAGTTAAATGACGTTTTACATATCTTATTATTACTATATTGTTTAAAGAAAGAAAATTTTATTGTTTTTCAAACTCAAAAACTATTTTAAAAGCATGTGACATCTCTGACTCGTTTTCGGGGATGTATACGGGAAAGAGGTGTTACAAATTTAGAACATACAACAAAACATGTAATAAAAAAGATGTTCTTATATTCCCTTTAAGATAGGCACCCAATGTTAGTGTTGTTGGATTTGATGGATGGATGCTCGATGGAAAGAGGATGAAATAAGGAAGAATATGGTGAAAACGATTTTGAAATTGGATGGTTAGATTAAGAGAAAAACGAAACTGGAAATTTACCTCGGTATGTATGATACTTGAAGCAAACCCTAGGGTTTGTTTATGGTGGTAGCATGATTATGTAGATAGGATAAGGATGATTATGGTAGATGGAAAATAGATGGATATGTCCTATCTAATCTTCATAGTTTCAATGAAAGGAAAACTCATTAATACACCTCATAATTACAATGAATATGTAAACCGGAGTGTGAAGATCTCTCTCTCAAGAACTTGGAAGAACTAAAGAAATTGATGCTTAGAAGACATAAGATAATCAGCTCTAGCAAAAATGATCTCTCATTGTATTGTATATAAAATAAGAAAAGTTGTGTTTACAATGAGGGGAAGGTGCCTCCTAATATAGGCTTGAAGGAGTCTTTTTAGTAACACGACTAACTAATAAAATAAGAATAAAATAATAAATAAAACTATCCTAAATCCATGTGATGTGGGTAGCATCAATCTAGGCCCTTGATGTAGTGTTTAATATGATGGTGGAGATGAAAACTCGAAATTTGAATGTATGACTTGATCCTCAGTCGTTAGATGTGATGAATAGTCCAGATCAAGGTTCCGAAAGGTGGTGGCTTGGAGAATAAGAATGGGATACTAGGGTTTTATCATTACAATAAAATTACCTTTATATCCTCTATTCCTAAGATGAAAATATTGAAAATTACAAAATCTCGTATAATCCCGTATAGGAATTTCTACATGTACTATTTTCACTAAAATGGGTATATCTTGAGTTTCTGATATCAGATTGAGGCAATTAAAAAATCGTTTTAAAGATAAGAGATAGACGGTCATAAATCTAGAAGAATGTTAAACAAATAACATCAGGATACCATTCAAAAAACAATCATAAGTTTGCAGATATGTCGTTCTTCTTTTCCAAGGGTTGATCGAGTGAGTCCATTAGAAGCTTTAGTCCATCTTCCTTTGATGTGATCCTTGTGATGAATGTATCATCCACCTTCTCTTCAAGAGGATTCGACCTCGAATCTAAAACCTCAAAGGGAGAAACATTAGATCCTTTTAAGAATTCACTCACATCATATTACTGAGTAGATATGCTCTGAATCTTCAAGACTTTGTTCTTCTAATAGGTTTGAGTATAAACATTACTCCAAAGAATCATGTGTTTTCATTATTATGGGCTCTAGTGCATGTATCATCCCTAATCCTCAAAAGGGTTCACCCACGAATATAAAAACCCTATAAAGATAATCAGACGTGTGGAAAGGAAAAATTGTAAAATATTTACCTGGATCAATGTGATGTGTCTTTATCTATTTTAATAGAGGTTTCTTCCTTGTTGGAATCGAATTCTTGTTGTCTTGAAATCTCGTGTTTATTGTTAAATTTAACTTGGCACCGTCCACTGTTGGTTATCTTTATGATTGCTTTATATGTTCTTTCCATGGTTTTACTCTTGTGTGGAAAGAATGAGAGTTTATAAGCCATGTCAAGTGGTTCATGAAAGTAGTATATGAAGTCCATTTAGTGTGGTTCAGGAAATAATGACTCTTGTGAGTAGCTTTTTGGACTGCATAACCTGCTCAGTCGAAGCAAAAACCCATCTACAAGATAAAACTCATTAAAACCACTTTTAAATCATTGAGATAAATATAATTTTTTTTTGATTCTTCATGATGTACATATTTGATATGTTCAATTCTCATAATAGTAGTATGTGTATAATAGGTAAGAGTGTACCTTCGAGATAGTGCATCTTCTATTATTTTTTTTACCTCAATCTTTTAACCACTTTAGTTAATCGTGGTCTAAGTGTATGACAAACTCTTTAGGAAAAAGTATAGTTGCCACGCTTCGAGTGCATGAACTAATGCCAAAAGTTATTTGTAATAGGAAGAGTAATTCAATTGTGTAGCTTTTAACTTATTGCTAAAGTAAGTGATAAGTTGTCTTTCTTGCATAAGAACTATGCTTTGCCTATATCTGAAGCATCACATTCTAGCTCAAAAGTGTTAGAAAAATCAGGAATATAAAAACTTTAGAAAGAATATAACTTACCTCTAAGGAGTTTGAATGCTTATTGTTTTTTGGGTCCCCATTTGAATTCAACTAATTTTTTTGATGATTTCCGTCAAAGATGCAGTGATGGTAGGAAAATTCTTGACAAAGCGACGATAGAAGATTGCTATGCCATGGAAGGATATTACATCAGTGATAGAAGATGGCATGGACCATTCTTGAATTGCTTTTACCTTTTGTTTATTGACATGGATGACAATTTCAAGTGCCTCAACCTACACAAAAAAGAACAAGTATGTTAGAATATCATTAAAATGAGTAACAACATACTTACCTTTGGGTTCTTGAACATTGTGATTCATCACTGAGATGACACAATGACTAAGGTTTTAATGAATGTAGCCTTTTCATAGCAAATTTAACTCTTTGGTTACTTCGAGATTGTTTGTTCGACGGTGTATGATAGAACTTTGAATTCGATTGGTTTGGTATTGTTTCCCTCTTTCCAATGGTAATCCATAACTAAAATCATGTAAGATATAAATAAACACACTAGGAGAATCCTTGTTAATGTTAGAAATCGAAACAATTAATTCTCGAAAGTGAACAAGGATGCAAGGCTTTTTGTGAAAAAGGTTCACTCTAAATACATTTTTGCTCACATCTATTTTTCGAATCACTCATTTGTTTCTCACAAATAGGTTCACTCACCTCACGTGGGTCATGTTCTTGGCTTTTATGGGTTGTGACCTCTTTTCCCCTCTTTTTCATTGTTTTTTTTTATTTTTCAGTTCCCCCACCATTCTCACAAAGTGTTCCCCCACCATCATATTCATCGTTGTCTACTTCTTAATTTTATCCACGGTACAAAGTGTTCAAGATGGTGACAAATATTTACCGTATATCCTTATGCTTCAGGTATGTTTTCACAATTCATTAAGGATGTCATCTACATGTAGTATTCTTCTACTGAACTTGGACCTTGTCGTAGTCTTCAAAGTTGTTGTTTAGCTTCACGAATGTATTATGTTAGAAGAAAATGTTTCCTAATGACTCGTTTAAGTGCTTCCTATGAATCGATTGATGTATCTTTCTTCATTGAATAGGTTTTTGTGTTTGTATTCATAATGTGTGTACATAACCCGAAATTTTCAGAGCTATTAAATGTACCTTTTCTTCATTCGGACAGTCGTGGTAGAAAAATATAAGATCAACTTTGCTCTCTCAATCGATATAGCCTTCTAAATCAAAATTGCATTTGAATTATGGAATTGTGAACTTTGGTTTAGCAAATGTTCCACCATGTGAAATCTCGTTTGATCATTGGCATTTTGTTATCGTTCTACGGTGAGATTAGTCAAAAAATATTCTATACCCTGTTGAAGACCATTAAATATGGTTATGATGTTTTTGCATGTCTCATATACTTTTACATCTTCTACCATCCTAAAAATCACAACACTCAAAAGAAAATTTTAAAATGGAAAAAAGAAAAGAAAACAAGAAACCTCACAAGTCACTCCAAGGAAGCAACACAACGAGAGGCAAAACATTTGATCTTGTACTCTTTAAAACTCTATTCTCTAAGAAGTCTTTCGATGTTCGTATCAGATTTTAATCACTATAACAAAAGAAGACAAGAAAACTTAGAGGTCCTAAGAGGCCAAAGAAATATAGGACTCTAAGTGAATGAGAATACAAAGAAGAATAAGTATACAAACTCTTTAATCCTACTAACACAAGGAAAAAAATATGTTAGATGATGTAGATGAACAAGGAAAAGGTGAACAAAAAAACCCTAAGGCAATAAGAGTCAAGAAAAAAATGGAAAACCCAAACCTGAAATAGAAGCTAAAACACTGGAATAATTTGAGCAACGCTTTTGAGGGGTTTTCGATATAATTTTTTTTTGTTTTTTTATGCTCTTCAATGAGTCTAGTTGTGATCTGGAAATTTTCAGCACGAAATTCCTTTTGGAAAATTATGGAAGAATCCGTCAATGAGAATAACTTAAATCTGCTGAACAAAAGCAAGATCAACTTAAGAAATATTTAGGAAGGGTTTGTGATCTCCAAATATTCTGAAATACTTTATGGATGTCTTCCAATATATGTAGTTGCAATATAGAAAATTTTAGCCCCAAATTCTTTCTTGAAAATTCTATGAAAATTCATCAAGAACCAGTGCTTAAATTTGTCAAACAATCTTGAAGGATAGATCAAAGGGGTCTATTGATGTCCTATTGGTCTAAATTTTAGACTATAGATTTCCCTTAGGACGAAGCAAGTACCTGTAAAGGAATTAGCTCCAAATTCTTTCATTTTCGAATTTTGGATTTTTTATTTTATTTTTTTGTTTCTTTTTTTAATGGAAAACAGAAAAATAACAAGAAAGAATCAAAACTATATTTAAAAAATTGTGAAAAGAACCTTAAAACGATGAATCTTTGCAAACTAGCACCGGCGGGGTACTTCGATGATTGATGCTTGAAGAACAAGTCAAATATATTTGATTCTTCCTAATAATCGTCCTAAATATGATGCCAATTGATAGAAAAACGACAGTGAATGATGTGAACATTGCTCTTGTTGAGGAAACAAACCTAGGAAGGCTCTAGACTCGATGAAGAAATGAAGGCTTTGATTAGGAGCTTTGAAGGTGATGACAAGATTATGGTTTTAAGGAGACTTTTAGTTGCAAGAAAATAGACAAAGAAAACAATATTAAGATAATAAAAACAAGGGTAATAAGATTAAGGAAGATTACAGACTAGAGAAACAAGGGTAATGAATTAGAACATAAAACAAAACATGTAATAAAAATGATGTTCTTATATTCCCTTTAAGATAGGCGCCCAAAGTAGGGTTGCTGGATTTTGATGGATGAATGCTCGTTGGAAAGAGGATGAAATAAGGAAGAAGATGGTAAAAATAGAATTGAAAAATTACCCCGGTAGGTATGATACTTAACACAAACCTTATATTGGTGGTGTGATGATTTAGATAGGATAAGAAAGATGATGGTTGATGGAAAATAGATGGATATATCCTATCAAACCATCTTAGTCACAATTAAAAGGTAAACTCGATAATATGACTCTAACCAGCCTTCCTAATTGTAATGAATAGGCAAACCGGGGTGTGAAGATCTCTCTCTCAAGAACTTGGATGAAATAAAGAAGAAGATTCTTTAAAGGCACAAGTCAATCAACTCTTGCAAGAAGAAGATTCTTTAAAGGCATAAGTCAATCAACTCTTGAAAAAATGAACTTTCATTGTATTGTATATAAAATAAGAAAAATTATATTTACAATGAGGGGAATGAGCCTCCTTATAGAGGCTTGATAGAGTCCTTGTAGTAACATGACTAACTAATAAAATAATAAATAAAACTATCCTAAATAAATGTGATGTGGACAACATCAATATTTTCCCTTGATGTAGTGTTTGATCCAATGGTAGAGATGAAAACTAGGAATTTGAATGTATGACTTTATCCTCAACATTGGATGTGATAGATAGTCCAGATCAAACTTCTAGAAGGTGATGGCTTGGAGAACAAGATGAGGCTGCTAGGTTTTGTCATTACAAACAAATTAAATTTATATCCTCTTTTCCTAAGATTAAAATATTAAAAATTACAAAATCTCGTATAATCCCGTATAAGAATTTTTGTTCGCACTATCTTCATTAAAATGACCATATCTTGAGTTCCCGATATCAAATTGAGGAAATTCAAGAACCGTTGGAAAGATAAGAGATAGAAGGTCATAAATTCAAAATAATGTAGACCAAATATGTTGAGTTAATCGATTGACGGAATTGGCCAAGAGGGGGGTGAATTGGTAATTAAAAATTTGGTGGAAGCTTTTGCAGAAAATTGAAAGTAATTGCACAGCGATTTAGAGTGGTTTGACTTTCTCAATCAAAGTCTACGTCCACTACCTTAGCTATCCACACTAAGGATTTTCCAACAAATTCACTAATTTGTTCTTTCTTTTGAGGCCAAAGAGATAACCTTACAACACCCTCAAGAATATACCCCAATTCTTGAGAACACTCTTTCCCAAAGAGAAGATTACAAATTTGCAAACTTACAAGGAAAAACTCACAAGGTAAGATGTTTGCACAATTCTAGAACAAGAAAAGAACACTCACAAATAATTACAAATGAGCACAAATGGTGTTCTTTGAAAGCAAAATGAATATTGAAAGGAAAATTGGCTTGATTTGCACAAACTTGGTGTTTGATGCTTTCACTCTTGTTTTTCTATGATTTTTTTTATCAAAGGCTTCAAAACTTGTTTAAATACACCTTGAATCACTTCTAAACGTTGGGGATGATTAGTGAAGATCATATAGCCGTTTTAGTGTCAAAACAATTAATAAAACAGCTTGGAGCATGGGGGGAATCGGTACCCCATATGGGGAATCGGTTCCCTAAGTGTAAAATTTAAATATTTCAACCGTTATACAAGGGGGGAATCGGTACCCCTTGGGGGGGAATCGGTTATACAAGGGGGGAATCGGTACCCCTTGGGGGGGAATCGGTTCCCTCTGAGCAATCTGGAATTTTTGGCTTTGAAATGGTTTGAAATACTTTGTAAAATTATTTTGAAATTGTTTTAAGATTAAAACTTAATTTTACACTTGAGTAAGGATTAAAAATGATTTTTGAAAGATTTGGAGTAATGTTTTGATATTCGAATAGTTATATCGAATATACTTAGAAAATTATTTGGAAAATCTTAAAATTCATTTAACTTAATTTGTTATATCAAAATATCAAAATGTTTTCAACAATCTCCCCCTTTTTGATATAACAAAACATTTTAGTAATTTTAAGATTTTGAAATCAAGTTTTGAAATTACTCCCCCTTACTTTAACATTTCTCCCATTTATCATTTAAAACACATTTAACACTTCTCCCTCCTTTTTTGTTAAATCAAAAAGACATTTTAAAGAATTTAAACAAGTTTTTGAAATTATTTAGCAAATTGATTATATATAGTTTAAGCTGCTAAGATCACAAGCAAGAGAAACATTAGCCATTAGTTCCATAATCAATATTCATAATTAATGTGACATGGCAAAATTGGTTATATTGCTAAAATTATGTAAATGATGCAATAATGAATAAATCACACCAAATATATAAGTTCACATCATCCATAAATCCAAACAAATTCAAAATCAATCAATCCACAAATTCAAACATCCAAACAAATCCAAAGTCACAAAATCAAACAATCCAAAAAGTTGAAGCAATAATCGTTTAGTTCAAGGTTTTAAAGCTAAGCACAGAATCTCATATCCAGATCAGGAGGAGGAAAACGAGCTCGCATAGCGGCCATTTCGTGAGTGAGTTCATTAATACGCGCGTTGGTTTCTTCGTTGTTTGCACGCATCTCCCGAAGAATTTCTAATTGTTGAGATCCCATTGTGGATAAATGAGACTCTATAGAAGTAAAGCGCGAATCCATGTAGCATATCGGAAATCGAATGTCTCCATAAAGGATTGAAAATATAGAGGCATTTGATGCGTTTGTTGTGCTTGCTCCTCGGGCTCCTCCTCGGGCTGCTCCGGCTCATCTTCGGCTTCATCGATGTCTCGCATTAATTGCTCAAGCTTGAGATCGTCATCAGCTTCTGGTGGAGCTCGTGAAGAACTAGCTCCTGGAGTATTTGTAGAAGATCGAACCCATTCACCGGTTTCTTTATCCTTTATCCATCCCACTCTCGTTAGGGAAAGAAGATTAATTTGTTTCTTAAGGGGGAAAACGACATCTAGACCGACTCTAAGCCCAGCTTTGGAAAACAGATTACTCAAAATGCAACCGTAAACAAGAGATGAACATAGCTTCTTGTTAGGAACAAGATTTATGGTTTCAACAATTTCAGCAAAAATAATCTGAGGTAGGTTTATTTTAATATTGTTTTCGAAACAATGTAACCACCAAAGATCTAAGGCTCTAAGAGTAGAATAACGACCTCCGGATGGTCGAAACCACCAAGAAATCATTAGATGAAGAAAACGTTCATGAAGGTCTAAGACACTTGCACTATCTCTTCTTTTATAACGAGATCCTAAGATTTGTTTTTCATTTGAAATACCATCGTTAACTAATCCGAATGTATTGGTTATGTAAGCCGAGTCAATATATAAGAATTGTTCTAGGAGGTAGGAACGAATTCCTATGGTTTCAGTTTCAGTTTGGTTTTTAACACAAACGACATTAGAATAGAAAATACGAACAAGTTGATGGTAGACAATGGGTTCAAGATCAAAACGTTTGTCAAATTTCCACTCTTGTAAAAGAGGAAGATATTTAAAATTAATATCTAACATAGCTTGACGAGAAGGAATACGTTCTTCCCGAATTTTGTAAGAGTCGAAATATTGATAATACCAAAAACGATGATTTTTAGGACCATGATGATTGAAGCACGAATTTTGGATAGTCAAATTATGATCAATGGGATTAGGATTAGGAATTGGATTTTGAGGATTTGGAAGTGGATTTGGTTGACGGTGTGAGCGACTAGATGATGACCTAGCACGTTTAGGATTGGACATGGTTTAGGAAATCGAAATAGAATGGATAACTTGCAATTTAGAAAACACATGTATTTGCATACATGTATAGTTTTCATAACAACAACATAATTCAATCAAAATACAATAATTTGAAAATCAACATTTTTTTATTTCGAAAATTTAAAAAATTTTGGAAAATTCTTGTGTTTTTGATTAAATTAGTTGTGATATCTAGTTTCTAATCACTAAACACTCAATGCCCGATCTAAAGTTCATCCTAGAACTAATTAAAACTAGTTCCATGTTCATAAATTGATGAAATAGAAGTTTTGGAAAAATACCTTGAAGGATTTCGGATTTGAGTGAGATTAGATGAAGTTTGCACGTTTTTGATGATTCCAACAGGTTTAGAAGATGATATTTCAAGTGAATTTCGATTAAGAACGTTGATTTGAGGCAAAAATAGAGATTTGAGAGAGTAGAGTAGTGATAGGCGACAAAAAAGAGAAAAGAAGAGGGTTTGAAGTTTTGAAGGGTTCTGCCCGTGTATATCCAGAACCCTAGGGGGTATCGATTCCCCTGTGGGGGGAATGGGTTCCCCTTCAAAGGGGGAATCGGTTCCCTCATGGGGGGATCGATTCCCTCTGCACCAAAATGCTAAAATCCGATTTTAAACACCCAAAATGCTAAATTAATTTCCTCTAGTGGTATTGGCAACTCATATATTGAAAATTAATCATGTTCAAACAATTAAATTAATCTTTAAACGATTATAAGCACAAATAATTACAAATGAGCACAAATGGTGTTCTTTGAAAGCAAACTGAATATTGAAAGGAAAATTGGCTTAATTTGCACAAACTTGGTGTTTGATGCTTTCACTCTTGTTTTTCTATGATTTTTTTTTCAAAGGCTTCAAAACTTGTTTAAATACACCTTGAATCACTTCTGAACGTTAGGGATGATTAGTGAAGATCATATAGCCGTTTTAGTGTGAAAATAATTAATAAAACAGCTTGAAGTGTGGGGGGAATCGGTACCCCCTATGGGGAATCGGTTCCCTAAGTGTAAAATTCAAATATTTCGACCGTTATACAAGGGGGGAATTGGTACCTCCTGAGGGGGAATCGGTTCCCTCCTAGCATACTGGAATTCTCGGAGCCAAACCATTCAGGGGGAATCGGTACCCCCATGGGGGGGAATCGGTTCCCTCTGAGCAATCTGGAATTTTTGGCTTTGAAATGGTTCGAAATACTTTGTAAAATTATTTTGAAGTTGTTTTAAGATTAAAACTTAATTTTACACTTGAGTAAGGATTAAAAATGATTTTTGAAAGATTTGGAGTAATGTTTTGATATTCGAATAGTTATATCGAATATACTTAGAAAATTATTTGGAAAATCTTAAAATTCATTTAACTTAATTTGTTATATCGAAATATCAAAATGTTTTCAACAAAATAAGATTAGGACCCCATTCAAAAAGTAGTCGTAAGTATGCTGATATGTTATTCTTCTTTACCAAGGTTGATTGTGTGAGTACATTGGAAGCTTTAGTTAATCTTCATTTGATGTGAGCCTTGTGATGCAAGTATCATTACTTGTGTTTTATTTTATTTGCAAGAGTTCATCTACTTACTCTATATCTCAATTTCTAACAAGGGTGTGCCTCCGTATATATCATTGCTGGTTTGTTCGCTCAGATTGCTATTATGTTTCTTTTGTTTAGTGGTAGTGACTAAGGTTGAATTTGTTTGTATTTTTAGAGGAGGGGTTAGCTACGAACAAAGTACTATGACGAGTAATATTACTTTGTCTTTTCTTGATACAACCGCGACTATAACACCCCTTTCCCGTATCCGTTACTGAACATGAGTCAGAGATGTCACATGAAACTTACAAAAACTTTCCTTATAAAAAATCACTAAAAATCATTTATTTAAAACATATTCATTATTGAATAATAAACTCTAATCCATAAACCATAATACCCCTTTCTTCATATTCCTTAGCATATACTAATCAAAACCATGAAGTAATGGTACCAAAATGTTCAGAATTTAATGGAGAAAAAAAATAGATTTCATGTATAAACCTTAAATCCAACTTAAAAGGCTTGAAAATTCAAATTTAAAACTTACCTATATTACTTTAGGAGTTCATGAAAGCAACAACACAAAGAAGAAATCTCTTGAGCATTTTTTTCTAATTCCATCATTTTTACTTTTAATACTTAAAATGAATTTAAAATTGGTTTTATTGCAAAATGATCATTTTGTCTTTGAGATCCAATGTCCATAATCATGCCACATGTAAAGTTTTTCATTCAAAGGCTAAAATTAAACCATGGAGTTAGTGGTTACCAACTGTATCTTTTTGATATTTCATAATTAAAATCTAGCCATTTTTCATCAAATAACTTAGATTTAACATGGAGAATCAACTTAAATCCAATGGTCCATATTAAATCTTATCATTTTAAATCATGAAAATGGCATTTCATCCCTTGCTCTATCATCTAGAAAAATATCTTAAATTTTTTTATTCAATTTGATTATTTGAATTTTTTCTCAAAATTTAATGCTTTATAGTTTTTAACAAAAATATTGTACCAAAATTTGAAAATTTTATATTTTGGTACCCAAACGTTTCCCACTTGTATACTTTGGTCACTAAACTTTGAGTTTATTTAATTTGGCCACTAATCAAAATTTTCGGGGTATTTTAGTTCTCACCCCTTAAGAAAAATTTGTCCTTGAATTTTTTGCACGCACCTGATTCAAGTAGATGAGGATCCTACTCTCTCATCACTTTTTGTACTTCCCACATAGCTTTCTCTACTTTATGATTTCTCCAAAAAACTTTGACAAGTGAAATCCTATTATTTCGTAGTTCTTTGACTCCATTAGTTAAAATCTTTATCGCTTTATCTTAATAAGTCAAATCTAGTTGTATCTCAATATCTTCCAGAGAGATAGCATGAGAAAGATTGGAACGATATCTTTTAAGCATCGTGACATAAAGAAACTATTGTGAAATATATACATTTTTGGAGGTAAAGCTAGTTGGTATGCCACCGGACCAACTATTTTCACAATCTCATAAGGACTAATAAATCTTAGGCTTAGTTTCATTTTCATCCAAAGCGTAACACCTTTTTCCAAGCTGATATTTTATGAAATACTTCTTTCACCAACTTGAGACTTAATATATTTCCTCTTTAGATCGAGGTAAGCCTTTTTTGATAAGCAACAGTCTTAAGATTATCTTGAATAACCTTCACTTTATCTTTAACTTCTTTAATCAAGTTAGGTCTAATAATATCCTGATCCATAAGTTTATACTAATTCAAAGGAGTTTGACATTTTCTTCTATGAAACGCTTCATAAGAAGCCATCTTGATACTTGCTTGATAACTATTGTTATAAGCGAATTCAGCTAAAAGCAATTCTCCGAGGAACTCTAAGCATATCTTCTAGAATCTGAATGGTTCACTCAGATTGTCCATACGTTTGAAGATGAAAAATAGTGCTAAAATTAAGCCGAGTTTCCAAAGATTTATACAATGACTTATACAACCGCAAAATATATCTCAGATATCTATCTAAAATAATGGATATTGACACCTCATGAAGTTGAACTATCTCTTTCATATACAACTCAACATACTTATCCATAGAATAGTTGGTTCGAACTAGGATGAAGTGTACTGACTTAGTCAATCTATCCAAAATTACCCAAATTGATTTTTTTTACTTGGTGTCAGTGGTAAGCCATGTCAAAATCTATTTTAATTTTTTCCCACTTCCACTTCGTAATGGTGATTGATTGTAATAATCCTAAAGGTAATTGATGTTCCACTTTAACCTGTTGGCATGTTAAACACCTAAAAAATTCATTTATAGTCCTTTTCATGTTAGGCCACCAATATCTACTCTTTAGGTCTTCATACATTTAATTTCCTCTCTGATGCATAGTCAATGGACTACAACGTGCCTCTATGAGAAGCTCATACTTTCATTCTTTGTCATCTTGTATACAAACATTTTCTCGATAATATAAACATCCATAAGACTTAACTTCAAAGTCTTTAAGTTCAACCTTCTTAAATTGTACTATTTCGGACAAGCACTTTTTATCTTTTGACTAAAGATCTTTAATTTAATCTAATAAAGCAGTTTTCAACTTAAGTTCTATAATCAATGCACCATCCTTTATCATAGAAAATTGTGAATTTAAAGATCTTAAAGTAAAGAATATCTTCTAATTTAGTGCATCAGCCACAACATTGGTCTTTCCAATGATAATCAATTATCACATTATAACCTTTGAAAAGTTATATATATTTTCTCTATCTCAAGTTGAGCTCTTTTTATGTTAACAAGTATTTCAAACTTTTATCATAAATGTAAATATAACGTACCTCACAATATTAGTAATGATGACATATTTTTAAAGCAAACACAATTGCTTCCAACTTAAGATCATGAGTAGAATAATTTTTTCATTAGTTTTCAGTTTTCTTGAAGCATAAGTCACAACATTTCTTTTTTGCATTAGTACACATCCTAAACCATTATGGTACACATCATTATAAATTACATAATCTTTTCCCTATTTTGGTTGCATTAGTACATGGGCTTTAATCAATATTTTCTTTATTGTCTCGAAACATTACTGTCACTTATCTGTCCAAGCAAATGACACATCGTTCCTAAAAAATTTAGTAAATAGACAAGTAATACTTGAGAAATTATTGACGAGTCTCTGATAATAACTAGTAAGTACCAAGAAACTTCAAACCTCAAATACATTCTTCGAAGTTTTGTTATTCAACAATAGCTTGCAGTTTCTTGGGATCCACGCTAATCACTTTTACCAAAACTACATGTCTAAGAAAAGCAACTTTAGATAACCAGAACTCACTGTAACGCCTCATATCTTGAGTTAGCATTTCGAGTTAACCCAAGAGAATTTTAGATAAACCTATTAGACTTGTAGAAAGCCTTGGACCAAGTTTTAGTTAGTTTGGGCTTGAGATGAGCCCAAATAGTGAGAAAAAAGGTATTTTTAATGTAGTTCAAAGGAGAATGGACCAAGTAATTAATTTTTCCATATAATGTTTCAAAGGCTAAATTACTTAATTTTTGGTGAGTTCACATGACTAGAGATAAAGAAAAAAACTAGACTTTCTTATATCTCATTTTCTCAACCCTTTGTCTTCTTCTCCATTCAAACTTTATCTTTCCTCCTTGGTTGTAATACTCGAAATTTTTTCTAGTCACCAAAATGTAAGTTTTAAAATTTAGTAGCCATATCATAAACTTTATACAAGTTTAGGGACCAAAAATGTAATTTTATAAGTTATATATTTTGAACCTTAAATGAATAATTTATTCTGAATTGTGGGAATTAGGATTTTGATTCGGGAATTATATTAAAAGTTATAAAGAATTAAAATCCTATAAGAATTCGGATAACCAGATCAAATTATAATATCGAGAAATTTTGAAGGATGATAGGAAAAAGTTAGAAATATTATTTCCATAATTTATAATGGTGAAATTTAACATGGATCATTGGAATTAAGGTCGATTTTTTCTTGTAAGCTGAAATTGGTGACTAAATTGTAATTTTTCAAAAATTACAAAGGACAAAGAAGGAAAGTGAATTTTATTGGTTCATATTTTAATTTTTATTATTATTAAATTGGAAGATATTATTGTTGCAAGTGGAAATTATCATATTTTAGTAAAGGTAAAAATGATAATTTCATATTAAATGAATTTAAAATTTATTTATATTAAACGTAAGCCAAATGTATTATGAAATTAGTGTAGAAAAATTAGGAAAATTGGTACTCTTCTCCTTGTTTAGCCATGACCAACATTGAAAGGCAGGGGGAGTTTTTCAATTTTATTTTTTAGCTTATATGGTTGCTTTTTGGATTAAGGTGTGAAATAGAGAATTGATCTACATCAAATTTTCTATCATTTGGTATAAATAGTTCATGAAAAACTTGATTGGATGATTGATTCCATGATTAGGGTTCATGAAGAAGAAACTGAATTATGAAGAATTAAAGATTGATTTTTATGTTATTGGCGTTGTAGATTAATTTCCAAGCTTATGTGATGATTAAAATCATCAAGAAATTGACATATACCATTCGACCATAGCTACGGTTTATAAAAAAAATTATTGAATTTGGATTGAATTTAATGTAGGAATGATTGGAATTGCATGAAATTGATCTTAGGAATTTGAATTCATGCTTGAAATTGGATGAAAACCATACCCTAATACCTTTTTTAGGTTTAAACAAGAGGGAAATTTTTAGGGGAGAAATATAAAAAAATTTACTAAGGTCTAGAATTGATGTTGGAATGATTCTACATGCCTTGGAGATTGATTTGGATCAATTTGGAACTTTGTGAAAGTAAAAGGACCATTTCATAGGTTTTGAGAAATATAAGAGTTGATGCATAAATGTTCAATTATTAGTGTTTAATGCTGGAAATTAGTAGTTAGAATATTGTTTTGGATCAAATTTGCAAAGTTGGTAAAATTTGGGAACTAAGTTACGAATGTTGGAAAGTTTGGGAGTTGAATGACAAGTTTGTAAATGTGAATGTACTAGATTAGAAATATTATTACAATGTTGAATATTTTAGTATTGGATTAAATTAAGTAAATTGGTGAAGGACCATTTTGAATAGAACTTGGAAAAGTTTGGATGAATTTTAAAAGAATTCATAAGTTGTGGTTGAAATGCAAAATTTACAAAAGTTAAGTGGCTTGGTGATGAAAATGAATATATATGGAATTGGAGAGTTATTTTGGAAATGTTAAGATTGTTATTGAATTATGAAGTGATTTTTATATTGAACAAGTATCTAATATAATATATGGATTTTTATTATTTGATTTTGATTATGTTAGTACGATACTAACATATGCTTTGAATATTTGTGTCCTATATATGTTTTTTTCTACTTTGTGATAAATCTTGTAGTCAAAGCGAATCGAAGGTGAATGATGAAATATGAGAGTAAAAGGGTATCGATGTTAAAGGTTTGATAGTGAGGCAAATAAGGTGAGTGCATTTTATCTATTTTAAATTATATTTGAAAGAGGAATAGTTACGATGAGTCAACCTCGGATGATCTTAAAAGAAAAAGGATGAATTAAATTATGGAATATTTCCATGATGTTTACTGAAAATAATTTATGATTTAATTCAGGGTATGAACTGCCCAATGCACTAGTTTTTGATAGATGATATTTGTACATGTGAATGAATTATGATTTTATTATAAAGGCCATTATATGTTGCATGAAGAGTCTTATGTACAATTTTCATGCCATGATGCGGAGTGATCACTGTTTACTGATACTGATATTTTACATTCGTATACATTACATGTGGCACCTATGGTGCGATTTAGATGAGCACTTTTGAGTGTAGATTATTGACATGTAAGGCACTTACGAGTGTATATTGTGCACATTCAACTGACTCGTGTACCTTCCATTCTCTTTAAATATACATTGGGCTATGAATCTGAAATGTGAAAGTACAGGTTATGAGAACTGGATAAGTAGATATGTGATCGAATGGTAATGAATGTTTTATTGATTACTGTGATTTGGCATTCGTCGTTATGATTTTTATAAATATGTGAGATATTGGGTTTACAGGTTTAATGATGAGGAAATGACTTGTTTAAGTCGGTTTGTGAATTCAAATGTTTTAAATGACGAATTATACTATTTCAATTTATTATGTTTTTTTTATACTTTGTATCACCTTATTTTTTTTATCATATCTCACTAAGTTATGCTTAGCGTGTGATTGTTTTCACTCGTAGGAAAAGGAAAAGAAAAGTCTACGGAGTGAGGAGTATCGCGAGCATCACTGAGAAGAATCAGATCTTTAGCCAGTATTAGTATGAACATCCTCTGATGTTTTCTTTTAACTTATTAGTGACATGTATATTAGATATTTTGTTTTACAGTTTGGTTATCGTAGTTATAATCTGGTTTGTATAATATAATATATATGGACTTAGCATAAATAATTATTAGATAAAACTAGTATTTTGCATGAATAGTAATTTATTAATTATATTTTAAATGCCATCGAAATGAATTTTCAATTAGACAATTATATTAATGATATGAATAAGCATTGAACTGCTAAATTGCTACCTGAAACTGAACTCGAATAAGATGTTTTTAAAATTATATTTTGATTTTACATATTTGAATTATTTATTTGAAAGAATTAATTGGAAATTTTAAAGAAATAAAATTTTACATTTTTTTCAACCGTAGAATGTTTGTAAAATTTTTGTTATATCTCTGACTAGTATTTGGGGACGTATACGGGAAAGGGGTGTTACATTGGTGACACAAACAAAGGTCAGAATTTTGTTAGCCTACATCCCTAATCTGAATTATAAAGGTAAGTTGTGAAATCCTAACTCTTAGAGCTTCTAATCAAGCCGTCTTTCTCCTTAGTTTGTCATGGTGGCCATAAGTGGTGTTTAGAGGGTTTTAGAAACCTTAAGCTTTTCAACTCAAATTTGGTAGATTTTAGTTGTAAGAAGCTCCCCTAATTTCTTTTTCAAGTCCTTCAATGAGTTAGTGACTCATTTCCTTTATTCTTGTATAGTGAAAAAAGTGGAAGAAAACTCCAAGAATAAGGACAAGAAAAAGCTAGTGCTTAGTTGACCTTTGGGTTATATCCAACAACTTATGATCAAGGTAACACCTTTCTAACTCATCTATACCACTTGAAAGTCATGATGTGTGTTGGTTAACTTGTATGAGTCATTAAAGCATGTAAGTGCATTCATGATAGAGTATGTCATTTGATGTTATGAAGCATGATAAATGACTCATTATGGCCCTTTTAATCTTACATAAGCTTTAAATAACGTTTAATGGCCTTAGAGGGGCTTAAGGGTTCAGTTGGGGTTGTCATTTTCGTATAAACCAAAGCAATTTTTCGGTTTTTTATCATTATTGGATTAATAGCATTGAAACTATTCTTCAGCTAGCCAAAACAAATGGTTTTTGGATAGGTATTATCAACAATATGTTCATAGAGTATCAATATTATTCTTCAGGTATAGATACTGTAACACCCTAAACCCGATTAGGCCTAAACTATCACATTAGGCTACTAAGGCAACCACTAAATTTCAAAATCTATTCATTTTCTTTTAAAACATGTGCAATGGTATCATACAATATATAAAATAGTGATTAAAACATTTTACAAACCTGAGCTCCATGACACATAATTTAATATCAGAATAATACATCATGATTTTTATAACTCAAATACATAAGTAAGGTTTTATGAATACACATGCCCATTAAAGCTATAATATAATAGTCTAAAGTTGATCGATATTGGAAATCTTATTGGGATAGTGCTCCAGAAAATGCTCTAGCTACTAACCTACCAATGATAAACATTCGAATGACGAGCTTACAAAGCCCTACAGTATAATCACTAATCTAGAGTAGCATTAGGAGTTTCATAAACATAAGCGTGCTAAATTTTAGGCATTAAGCAGTAGGCACATACATGATCTTGATCAAGTGCTACCTACTTAAAGCTTAATCGGTTTGCCACTGAAATAGGGGTCTCACGCTTTCCTTAGTCCTTGGAAAAGGGCCTTTCCATGAGCACGCCTTTATCATGTATGTACTCAGACTATGTACTATTTATATGTCATATCGACTAGTATTTAGTCTCATAAAGCCATCGGACGCTAAAGATTGCAAATATCTAGCCTCAGGGTGGTAGTATCGATAATGAGTGTTAGGCCTCGCGCCCAAATTAGCTGAAAAAATTTCCTCGTTCACTTATTGTGGTGTATCTAGGTAAGGACATCATAGCTGCCAACCCACCCCTCGTGAGTGTTAAGGCCTCGATACATAGTCCGTCGTAAAAGTACCTTGCCACTAGCTTCAGGTGTTCTCAGATATCTAATACCCCTAGATCGTCGTTGCCTGAACTGGACTGATGCAATTATACATGAATACCTAAGGCCCAAAGGCCACATGACACTAACATCGTTAACTGACTCCTCATGAGTGTTCGACCCTCGTTCCCTCACTAGCTCCTGAAGTGCCTCGTGCACTTACAATGCCCTACAAGGGCCACTAAGGTAACATGGGTATACCCTAGCACAACTGGACTCACTAAGGTGAGGTCATCCTCTCTCTAAATGTTTTCTCGCTCGTTCTCTTACTTAGAAATTATGCGAAGGCTTATTGGTATGCTATTATTGTTGTTTACTACACTGCTCCATTCTGATTGCTTGTTACTAACGTGCAATTTACTTATTCTATGGCTTTAGCAAATTCTCTACGTGATCTCAGGGTTTTACAATGATTTTTGTGGTTATGTTCACTGACTGTACTATCTGCTAGCCTGGTACCTGACTCGGGTTCAACTCTAAGTAGCGACACTCTGATTGCTTTTATTGAACTTCCTTTCAATACCCCTTGGATTGAAAGAACGACTTACCCCTTTTAGGTTCACTGACATTCTCGAAGCTCACACTCTCCACTATTTCTGAATCAGACTCACTCATTGTACCACTGGTTGATACATCCCTTATAACAATCCTAATGCTCCCACGAGCATTTCTAGGTATGTTTGGGCATTCATGTCCCTCACAGACTTATTCTTACTATTAGGGGTCGTCCTTAGCTCTTACGAGCCTTAACCGAGTTAAAACTAACCATCCAAAGTGAGTAGTATTGATACTCTACTTGTAGTATCGATACCCCTATGAGTTTTGGTACCGAAAATTCATTTTGTTTCCAAAATTAAGGCTCAGATTGATACTACCGCCCTGAGTATCGAAATTGTAGGGGTAGTATTGATACTCCCCTTGGCAATATCGATACTCCAAGCTTGAAATCCCTAATTTTAGCCCCAATTAATCTAGTATCGATAATGTTCATCCTTGTATCGATACTCAATCTAAAAAATGGATATTTTAGGCTTAAAAACACTAAATATTTAACCTAAATGATTTGGTTTGGTTTCTAATCTTATTTTGAAGCTTTAGAGAGTTAACTAGGGTCGTAAACTAGTATAAAAACATCTTTTTAACCTCTAAAACGTGATTAATCATGATATCAAATATAAACCCTAAAATGCTTAAATACTCAAATCATAGAAAAACTTCATACTAATGGTAATCTTAACACTCCAAAGGATTAGAAATACACTACCTTGGTTTTAGAAACCCGAAAGGAAGCCTCTTTCTTAGCCAAGCTCATTTCCTTGGTGATTTTGGTAAAACTTCTCACGTTTCTCTTTAACTATAAAATCCCATGGCTTGATTCACTGAAACGACGTTGCTGAAGGAATTACGAACGAAAATGAAGCATGAAAAGGCTTAAACTCTTATCTTGGCTTAATCCTTGGAGATGAGAAGAAGAAGAAAGAAAATTAGAAAAAATGAGAAGGAGAAGAAAATAAAATAATATAAAGGCTCATCTTTTGAATATGGGGAAATAACGCTTTTGGTCATTCCTCATTTTTCTACTAATTAAAAAAATTCCTTTTTGAGACTAATTGGACTCGATCCCAACCCAATTAAGCCCAACAACTTAAATTATAAAATTCACGGGGTCCACTCTTGGGTGAACCTAAAACTACTAACCCAGGCTTTGGGGTGTTACATATACTAAAGGATGAAGTACCAGTACCATCATTAAGTTGTAAATTCCTGTAGCCAAAATTAGTATCGATACTTGGGAAATATCGATACCCAAAAAAAAGAAGGATTGATACTATAAGTAAGGTATTGATACTGAATCATTTTCTCCAACCACCAAATCTGGATTTGATAGTGATACCCATAATGGTATTGGTGCCCTAAGAGATAAGTATTTATACTCTACATAAGGGTATCGATACTATAAGGCTTTATTAAAATATTGAATGTAAAATCATTATCGGTACCAAGGGAGGGTATCGATACTAGAAGCTCGGTATCGATACTAGAGGGCTTAGTAACACTACCATTAGACTGATTCGGGTAAGAAACCTAGTTTTAGTTTAAGGAGTTGGGTTAGGGTTTAAGATTACCAAAACCTCTCTAATAATCTTGCAAGTTGAGAATAGTAAATAAATACATTATAAGCATAAGAGCGTTATTAAGTAAGATACCATAAAATTTATGCCTTTGTACGATGCTCTGGGAACATCAAGAACACTCGAGTTACTATAGTAAGTATGATGACAGGGTTAAATGATTACAAATATTTGGATATAACTCAAATAGTGCCAAGGCATTTATTTTTCTAGCTGGGCGCAGATACCTCAAGTAATCACAAGGAGTAAGTCGGGTGTATATTTCCGAAGTAGAAATTCCAAATCTCACCCTAGGTACTCGAGGGTACCATAGGTAGGCTAAAAGAGTGCGAGTCTCGAGATACAGTAAACCTTTGACCGCATCATGATGCCTACCTCAGTTTGTGTGTGTTTAATGTTCTTGTATGCTTACGAACATATATGTTAGCATGCCCATATGATGAATACATGTATTTTATCAAAGTTATTTGTGTGACAATTGTTTTTGTGCTCAGGTTCTTAGGAGGTTATCGTTTTTTATCTAAAAGAGTTTGAAGAATAATGTGAAGATGAGCAGCATGCTCCTCATTTGTCTTAGAATAAACCAAGATATTATCAATGAGTACCACCACAAATTGATCCAAATATGGTTTAAATATTTTGTTTATCAAATCCATAAATAATACAAGAGCATTAGTTAATCTGAATGACATTACCACAAATTCATAATATCCATAACGAGTCTTGAAAGTTGTTTTCGAAATATCTTCTTCTTAATCTTCAATTGATGATATCTAGATTGAATATCAATCTTTGAAAACACATTTGATCTTTTAGATGATAAAAAAGATTATTAATCCTTGGTAAATGATATTTGTTCTTCACTGCTACCTTATTCAACTGACGGTAGTCTGCACATAATCGCATAGGCCCATCTTTGTTTTTCACAAATAATACTAGAGCTCCCCAAGGTGATACATTTGGTCGTATGTAACCCAGTCTAATAGTCTTGTAAATGTGCCTTTAATTCCATGAGTTTATTAGGATCCATTTTGTATGGAGTCATTGATATTGGTACAGTACCCGATAATACTTTAATTCTAAACTCCACCTCTAGATCGGGTGGTAAACCAGGTAACTGAAACACATCTTCATACTCACAGACATATGAGATATCTTCCAACTTAATCATTGAGGCTTGAGAATCCACTATATTAGCTAAATAGCTCTACAACCTTGCAATAATATCTTCTTTGCAATTACTATTGAAATCATATAGAATAATGGATTTGATCTTTCACCGACCACTATATTCTCATAATCTCCCAGTTCTCTTTCAAAATCAATTGCATGGTATTTAGATAACCAATCCATACCCAAAAACCATCTCAAATTCTTCAAAAAGGTAATTTTATCAATTTTGCCAAAAATTCAAACACTTTACCAAAAATTCAACCCCTTGAACCTTTAATGGGTAATTTCTACAAATTTAAAATACCCTTGCATTCTCGCCTAGAGGATTAGTTGCCAAAATATCACTTAAATTTTGTTCTAAAAATATTCTTCTCTATTGATTTAGCTTTGCACCTATGTATGAATGTGTAAAACCATGATCAATTAATACAAATACAGGTTTATCGAAAAGTTTGAACATACTTGCAATGACTTTTAGATCATCACTGTGTTCATCAGATTGAATGTTACACACTTTTTCTAGAGTTTAGAACTCATGTTTAGAATTAACTTCTGATGTTCCTTTTGATCTAGCTCTACTACGACCCATCTGTGAAACAACAATGGATCTCTCAAATTACACTAGTCCTTCCCCCTGTATTTCAGGAAAATTTTGAATGACATAACCAATATCTCCACATTAGAAACAAACTCCCATAAAATTTCAACACCCTCTTGGGTATTTTTGTAGCAAACCTCACATGGTTGATGCTGATTCTGAGATGATGTACTTGTACCAACAATAAATGTTTGTGATTATTTAGACTTTTCAGTATTCGCTCATTTTTGTACAGATGGAACAGATTCTTCTCGATTATGATAAAAAGAACCTCTACTTCGCTTAGGCTGTGATGTAGTTGTATCTTTTACTCCGCTACTATTTCGGATTGTACCCACTCCACTACTATTGCTCTATACCCATTTCTTGAAATATAGACAAATTCAAATCCATTAGCATCTCCTTTTCCCTTGGTCGAAGTCCCTCGATAAACCATTAATAACGAGCCTTTTCATTAGGAACTAGTTCTGTTACAAATCAACTCATCTTGTTGACATCAGATTGAGAAACTCTTGTTTCATTTTGTGGATGAATTGATTTCTAATATGCTTGCTCTTAAACTCCTCCTGAAAGAATTGTTAGGTTACAGTCTCAGGAGGGACATTCATAATGGAATTGGTCCACCATACTCGAGTCTTTCCTCTGAGCAGTGACACGAGTCCATCTAATTTCTCATTTTTGCTACAGTGGAATCAATCCAACATAATCTTAACGTCATTAATCTAGATATCGAAAATGACTGAACCTTTATCAGAATCTCCTCTAAATTAAGGAGTTCCTAAAATTTTTAATTCTTTAGCGATTGATAATTGAAGAGTTGGAGCAGTATGTGGGTGAAATCACGTAAGGATCGTCTCTAAAGTCTGGAAGAAGGTTTCCTGATCCTACATTAGCACCCTTGATATGTTGGTGCACCATCATCAGACTGAACATGAGGATGATTATTAACATCATTACTTTCATTACAAGTATCATTCTGACCCTCATGATCGGTCTCTCGATGGGAACCTTCAGCCTTAGATATCAAATACATATATAATACCAAACCACCTTAGTAAAGAGTAGCATCAATCATACAAAACACCATATCAGTAGTAATGACATCCTAGTGGCATTCATACATCTTTTGACTCAAAACATATTTGGTTTAAACCTAAAATCGGCTAAACTTGTAGTTATAATACCAATAAATATAATACCATCTTCTTGTATCCTTCACCGAACATGATTCAAAGATGTCACATAAAACTTACAAAACTTTCATTATCGAAAATCAATAAAAAAATCATTTTTTTAAAACTTATTCATCACTTAACAATAAACTCTAATCCATAAACCCTAATCTTTCTTTCTTTAAATTCCCTAGCATATACTAATCAAAACCATGAATTAATGGTACCAAAATGTAGAGAATTTAATGGAAAATAAAATTAGATTACATGTCTAAACCTTAATCCAACTTAAAAGGCTTGAAAAATCAGATTTAAAATTTACCTATATTACTTTGGGAGTTCATGACTTTATTTTTCATCATTTTTCTTTTAATTTCATCATTTTTGACATTTAATATTTAAAATGAATTTAAAATTTCATTTTTAATGCATAATGACCATTTTTCCCTTGAGATCAAATGTCTATAATCATGTCGAATGTAATTTTTCTCATTCAAAGTATGAAGTTAAACAATTGAGTTAATGGTTACCAAATTTACCCTTGTAAAATTCTATAATTATAACCTTGTCATTTTTCATCTAACAACTTAGATTTAACATGGAGAATCAAATTAAATCCAATAGTCCATATTAACTTGTATCATTGGAAATCATGAAAATAAATTTTTCCCCTTGCTCTATCGTCTAAAAAATATCTCAAAATTTTAATTCGATCTAATCATTTGAATTTTTCTCGAATTTTAACATTTTATAGCCTTTAACACAAATTTTGTACAAAAAAATCTAAATAACAGCAAAATGTCATTCTTGGGGGTAAACTATTCATTTATGAGATAAAATGCCTATTTTGAAAATTTTGCATTTAGGCCTCTAAACATTTCCAAAATTTATACTTTGGCCATCAAACTATTAATTTATTTAATTTGGTCACTAATTAAAAATTTAAGGGTATTACAACAACTCTTACTAGCAAGCCTTCTTCTTGAGTGTCCATATCGCTATTTTTATGGGGCCTGTTGTTCATTTCTTCGATGTTAGCCATGGTTTGGGTTCTTACTCTAAATTATTTAATGTGGCGGATATGGCCAGACAAGTTGTGGCGGTAAAAGTCAAGATGTTATGTTCAGAGCTTTCCTGTATGCCCGAGCAAGATAAAAGGGCAATGAAGAAGTCCAAGAATATGAAGAAGACAACCTCTCTCCCTACCTATCTTTCTCCGTCTCTTGTCTCATTTCCAGCCTTTGTTGGTCCTTCACTTTCTATTTTGGGTAAGCTCCTTTGCTTGTTTTAGGGATGGATTTTCTTACTTGTTCTTGTTTCTTTCATTAACACTTGTGTATGTATTTATGCGTATGGAACCCTCAGTATGACCGACGCGAACTCGATGGTTGTCCACAGGACTGCTGTTAGCATGTCTATAACTGTTCATGGTCACGTTTCTACTTTTGTTTCTTCTTATTTTTGTTATAATTAGTCTCCCTCCACCTTGCCCCCTTCGCTACCTTCTGTTGAACCGGAGTTAGCTCTGCTTGCCGATTTCTATTCATGTAAAATCTCACTGGTGCATACAAGTGGTTTCATCATATATCTGTCACTAGCAAATTACCTAGTGACAACTGTCGTTTTAATGTCAAAAATAAATTCCTTCTTCTCAATAATATATAAGAAAGAAATATGTAGTAAAGAGAAGTAAGGGTCTATTCACAGGGACCTAGAAAATTCATAAATTTCGGTTTGAATTGCCTTGACCAGGAGATATGCAGTAGATAAAAAATGGGAGTTTTGGTAAAAAGGATTAAATAGTAAAAACATTTTAAAGTAAAAATAAAGAAAATAGAAAATGTTAAGAGAAAATAAATATGGTAAAAATAGCCTCAAGTCTCGCTCTAACTCAATTTCCTTCGGATCATCGAATTAGATTTTACCTTCGGGATTCACGTCAGTTACTTTGTCTACAAGGGCAATCCTCGTGACTCTTCTTTGTATACTAAATACCCAAGGCAATCCTTGATTCTGGCTTCGGAAATTGATCTGATCAACATCAATTGTCGTAGATCAATAATCGTTTAAGTTTGTGAAGATCGACTCGGATTGTTGTTTCAATAACTACTCATTCTAATCTCAATTCCCTCTTAGCAAGGCAATCTCACCAAGTGTGTTCTCAGGAAGTCAAATGTGCTTTTAATAAGGCAATCCTTCCTCACACACATTTAATCGCAACAACATCTTGACCAAAGTCAATCTTTGATTTTGAAAACTGTTTTGATTTTGAAAATAAGCGCAGAGATAGAGAAAGATATTCCAAGGTTATTCAGGTGCTTTTCAATTCTCACTTTGGAATTGAGTCATCACTTAAGTTCTCGGCTTATGAGAAAATTAGCTAAGCAAGACAAAAGTCATTCTTAGCATGTTTAAAAATAAAACTTAAAATAAAATAAAAATGAAAACTTGAAAATAAAAGAGAAAAGAAAGAACTTTATAAAACTAGAAATAAGAAGAAGAGTGAAATCAAAGTTGTGAGTTTAGGCTTACCCTAAGAGGGTATTTATAGCCTCTAAAACCTAGAGGTAAAAATAAAAATAATCCTAAAGATAATTCCAAATAATTTCTAAATTAAAACTTTAAAATTTAAAAATAAATCTCCTAAGATATCTCTTCCCGTACACCTTCCAGAAGGCTCTGACTAGATCTTATAGAAAATTGCCGCTGACTGGACCTTTTAGAAACTGCCACGTCAGACCGTGTCATGTCCGGAGTCGTGTCCATGTCTCCAGCCGTAACCAAATAAAAAAAATGCAGAATGCGCTCTTTTTACTGCTAATCCTGGAAAGTAAGATCATGCACGAAAATAAGCATAACACAACCAAATCAACAACAATAAATCCATAAGATCGAAGATTTAACAGCAAATAATATCACTTCGTAACACTCATCATCTGGGATATTATTGGAGAATGCCCCTATGGATTGTTGGACATTGATGAACACAAGCTGGGGACTTCTCCAAGAATTATATCATTCATGGTATCACTTGTAGAAGGCTATGGAAAGGAAGAAGAATCGTAAGGAGGTTAGATAATTGCTAAAAATCTCTTGAAAATGAGAGTCGTCTGAATGGGGAACTCCAAACTCACGACACTAAGATTATGAATTTATAAGGTTAGATACGAGTATTTTAGGAAGGAAAGAGGGCTAATGATTCTCATCTAGAGGAGCTTATGAGCAAGCACGATGCATATATGTTTGTTCTTCGAAATAAACATTTAGTCACCTTGGGGGATATAAAGAAAGAGATCTATCAGTTGAGGAGTATAAAGGCTAAGTTGGAGTCAAATCATACTGAGGGGATGAATAAGAAGATTAAGGTTGTTCTTATTGAAGTTGTTGACATAAATTTCGCAAGTTAGATTGAGGCTACAAAAGAGACGCATGCTACTGCAATTCTTTCTTTTCAAGTGTCACATGGTCCCTTGGATGTGTCTCTTGTGGAATTTGGTTCACTGTGTGGATAACTGTTGATTTTGACATCAGTAATCCAGGAGAACCATCATGGACTAACATAAATATATAGAAAAGGGTTTTTGTGATTGTTTCTATTATTAAACCCTCGATGCAACTATCCGTAAAAAACTCTATTATAGTTGGGGATGATAGAGCAGATAAGGAAAATGGGGGTAGTCATTAGCAAAGTTTAATTTTTCTTTGTTTTACTTTGTTTGCATCTTCTGTCTTTCTTGTATATGTTTTTTAATGTTTTGTAATGAATGTTCATTATGTTTGTAATTTTAGTGAGCATTTGTGCAATTTTTTATATTATATAATGAATGTACTTGTTCTTTTTGCCAGGAAGATGTTGACTTTGTTTTTTTTATCATTATGGTACACTTAGTTATGAGTGATATTAATTTTAAGTACACTATCTTGGCAGCGACATGTCATTAATCCAACATAGTGAATCACACTATCTTGGAAGTGGTGAACAGTTACAACATGTTCTTTGGGCACACTTAAAAGTAATTAGCTATAACCCGATTCACACTTAGAAGTAATAAGCTATAACCCGATTCACACTTACTTGAAAGTTTTTCCGAGGTAGATTTATTTGAGCTCACTTACTGGAAATGGCTTTCGCGGTGTCTTGAGTTCATTTACTTTGAAAAGGGCATAAGTTCTTAGGGTGCACTTATTTGGTAGTGGTTTTATTTTTGGTAGACTTACTCCTAAGTGGTCATTTCTTTGGAGGGCGAGCTCGTTAGGAAGCGTCAAACCCTTTCAGGATTAATTGGAGGACGAGCTCACTTAGGAGCATCAAACTCTTTGGAGGGAAAGCTCTCTTAGGAGAATCAAACCTGTTAGAGATTTCTTTCAAGGGTGACCTCACTTGGGAGAGTTAAACCCTTTAGAGATTTGTTGGAGGGTGAGATCAATTAGGAGTGTTAAACCCTTTGGAGATTCATTTGAGGGTGAGCTCGTTTGGGAGCATTAAACTCTTTTGAGATTTCTTGTGGAGGGCAAACTTGCTTGGGAGGGTCAAACCCTTTGGAGATTTCTTTAGAGAGTGGGCTTTCTTGGGAGTGTTAAACCCTTTGGAGATTCGTTGAAGTGTGAGCTCGCTTTGGAGTGTGAAAACCTTTAGAGATTTCGTTAGAAGAAGATCTCATTGTATACACCCGTTTTGTCCGGGTTATTATTATTTATATTATTATTAATATTTATTATTATTATTATTATTTAATATATACATATATATATATATTACAAAAATGAAAAAGAAAAACTGGGCAATGTCCCTAAGAAACTGGGGCATTCAATGCCCTGCTGCTACCTATCCTACCCCGATGAGCTTTGCTGCCAGGCCTGCCCGATCAATAACTGAACCGCTAAGCACTCCACGCCGATGATACCACCAGCACTAAATCCCGAACCTTATCTCGGTCAGATTTCGTAACCCTTGGATAGAACACCACCTACAAGCAAAAACGGAAGAAAAATTTTTTGGGGGAAAAATTCTTAGTAACCGGGTATTAAACCCACGGAGAATGTTTGTAAAAGGGGGGTTTTTCTATTGATGTTATACAGAAACCATGTGGTCTTCCCTATTCGAATGAAAAATCAGAAGCATTTCAAAGATATTTATAGCCTTTTTCCAGTTTTGTTTGTATGTGCATGCGAGGTCTAAAACGAAACAAAAGAATGAAAGGAAAAAGAATGTTTACCCTTTTATTGCTGACTGTTCGTGATGGCCAGTGATGATTCGCAACATCGAGATGCAAAGGCAAACAAAAAAAGGAAATCAAAATTAAAGAAAGCAAATAAATCAAAGAACATAAAAGGAGGAGAACCATACCTTCGGCTATTGGTGTTTTTCGGTGATTAAAACCCTCTTTCTCACATCCAAACAGTGAGTAGCCCTCTTTTGTCATGAAAAAGAACATAATTTGAAACAGACCCCATCCAACGGTCCGGCGACATAGATCAGAGAGTGAAAATCGAAAGGTTTCATGGCGTTCTCACGGAGGTGAGGGTCATTTCTTACAAAACTAGGGCCATATATGAGTTCCCAACATCGAGGTGAAGCTTCCTTTGAAGTTTGGTGTTGAACGAACGTTGGGGGCGGTGGCGAGCGCGATGGCTGGCAATAGAGTATTTCCCCGATTTCACCAAGGTATGTAGAGTTGAGAGAGTGTTTCTTTTTTTAAGCTTTAGGATGAAAATGGTTTAAAACAAAAAAGAGTGGATTATATAGTTAAACTTTAGGGGTTAATTTTTTAAAAGTCCCAAACTGTTGCCACTTATTTACATAATGGTCACTTGTAGGGACCATTTTTTGATTTAGCCTTTTTATTTGTCCCGATTTCCTTATTTTCCAGATTTCTCCCAATATTAATTTTTTGGGTTATTTACATGTAATTCCTTGAATGTTTAGCACCTATTTATATTTTAATCACTTATTGAGATTGTTTTGTTGTTAGTTTAATTTTGCTGTCCTAATTTTATAATTATACATATTTTGTATGTTAGAATATTTAGGTTTATAAAAATTAAAAAATTATGCTTGGAACCTTTTAATTTTAGCGTGTATTTACACTGAAGTCACTGTTTAAATTTTTGAATTGCATGCTATGTTTTGATGAATATTTAATTTACTCCCCTTTCTACTTGTCACTTTATTTTTACACTTGTTTCAATTTGAGTACCTTATTTTAATAACTTCCATTTTAGTCCTTAATGTTAATGTTTGTTTTATTGTGATTCCAGTGTTCAGATTATACAATATTTTTTTTGCAGCCATGTTTTTTATTGATCTTACCATTTTACCCGTAAAGTTATTATCCTTTAACTCTGGTTACCCATTTTCATATTTGATTAATTTCCTATTACTCGCATTTAAGTTTTCTATATTTATGGCATTTTGTTTAAGTCCTCATTGGTTTCTCTTTATTGGAAAGGCATATTGTATTAAGATAACATGTTTTACGTGGAATTTATGGAAACGTACCTTAACTGACAAGGGAAGTTTTTTCAAGAATTGTTCGTACAAGGAGTTTGTGTATGATGATTATTCGTACAAAATAATATATATAAACATATATTTGTTTTTTTAAATCCCAATGACTTTTTTATACTTATTATATATATGTAGTTCATTAAAAATTAGGGCAATATTATCTCGTATGGAGAATCCATGGAAATGCCTCTTAACTGACAAGGGAAGTCTTTTCGAGAATTGTTCGCACAAAATAATACCCCTTTTATTTTTTTAAATATGATCATAATTTAAATGTATATTCAAAATTTTCAATTTCAATATTCATATGACGTATAATCGCCTAAGTACCGATTTTGGGCGTTGTGGGCGTACTAATCTTTCTCATGATTAATCGACTCCTGAACCCTTTTCAAAACAAGTTTATGGTTAAACAGAGATCAAACTTTATCTTTTAAAATTATTTTTTTGAAAAATATTTTAAAATATATTTTTTAGGTATTCGACCTACCTAACCCAAAGGTCGATGGCGACTCCGAATCTATTTATTTTTTATTTACTTTAAAGCCCAATATTTCTAAAATTAAGTTCGATCAATCCCCGCCATAGACCTAAAAAGTTAAGGTCCGTTCCGACAGCATGGCGACTCCATTGGGGAAAATAGAGAGTCAGGTCGTAATCAATTATACCTCATATTTTTAGTTTAAATGGTAAATGTAAATGATATTTAAATTTTGATCCTTATGTTTTGTTTGCATCACATCGCATCATACATCTTTTATTTATTTATCTAATGTGTGGTTTACGTGTTTTAGATTTCTGAAATATTTTTAAGTTTGTTTGTTTTTTGATCGAGGCAAAGGATTGTGAGTTTCCCCACACTCGTGCTATAACCACTTGATTATTTAGAGCCTTCTAAATGTGCTCTATCACGTTCGATAGGGGTGAACGCTATGCTTACGTGAGAAAAATTATTTTTCTCTGCATGTGCTTTAGCCAGTAACCTCTGGGGTATATACGCCTTATGTTTATGACTGAAACATTGAGTTTCCTCGCATGGACATAGGGAAATGCATCATATTGAATTGAACTTGATTGTTTAAGCCTATAATGGGTGAGGATCAAGGGTCTGGCAGGCCCAAGGGGGCACCAGCAAAGGATAATTCGAGGACCCTTTTAGTAGTACCGAAACTCTGCCTATTTTGTACCGAAATTCCATCTGTGGTCCTTCAAAAGTCATAAAGGGGAAACTCACTCTAACTAAGAATATTTAGTTATTATTTTATGAACAAGTTATATTTTATATTTTCGTGCAAAGAATGTGAACTAGATGGTATGAGGTTAGGATTTATATGTTGAACAAAGCTTGAAGCAGAAAACATGTCTGGGTAGGACTGTTATAAACACATGTCATGTAGATACCTTGTTGGGGTAGGATCTTTTCTTTTTGTAAATATTTTTTTTTGCTTTTCTGGTTGAATGACACTAACAATCTCTTTTGTTTTATCTTATTTTTCTCTATATTTTGTTTACATTTGTATTTTCACATCATAACCAAACAAAGTGTTAATTCGTAAGTGATTGGCCAAATTAGAAGATTTTCATATCAATATAAGAGTTCCATAACTAGGTAGTCAAATCCATAAGGACGATGACTTATGAACAAAGTTGATCGATGAAAGAAGAACTCAAAGTCGATCGACAACTCCTATTAAATGAACAAAGATCGAGATGGTACCAAATTGTCATATGCTAGTTGAGTCAAGAATGAGAAGATCTTTCATGAGATATCAAGGTCACTTTCCTCGCGAAGAATCCCATGGAAATGGAGGTATAGAGATCCAACAATCACAGTAGGTGAATTAAAACAAAGCTCGTCTGTCTAGTGTAAATAAAGAAAATGAAGCTTGTCTGTCTACTGTAAGGAAATCTTATGGTCTGATGAAGATTGTTCTATGGTGGTCGCTTTTGGAATTAACATCTTGTGCATTTATATTTGAATTTGTATTTGCATTTGTATTCTTGTTTTACATTAGTTTATTAATTTATTTATTTTTCTATTATTGACTTTATAATAATTCTTTCATTTTGTTATCTTATTTCTACTAACTTATTTTTTTATGTTGATTTTCCTTTTTGCTTGCATCGCATGATCATAACATTTTTCAACAGTGTTGATTTGGGAGTGGTTATCAGAGTAAAATGTTTTCATGATAAACAAAGGGTTTCATGATCAAGTAGACTATAACGCATCTAGGAAATGGAATCTTGAGGAAACTCCAGGAATAGTGGAGAGCTATGCACCCAAAGATCGTATATCCGATGAAGAGCAAAAGGAGGTAAGAGATATGAGAGAGAAAATGTCCAAGATGTTGGATAGAATAGCTTTTTTGGCCAAAGGAAAAGAGGCTTCTGCAAAAGAAAAGAAATAGCTCGATGAAAATAATCCGGCGATGTCAAATACATAAGGGACTACTTCAGAACAAGTTGATCCTAGCCAATCTGAGAAATCACACACAATCACCATTCGTATCAACAAGTTGTCTGGAGACACCAAGGAAATGGTGACAACCGTAGAAGTTAGAAAAATGAAAGGAATCGATGGAGACAGAACTCGTTGGTAGTTCAAAGTTTACTTCCCAAGTCAGGGAAAATAAACATGAAGACTCCAGTTCAACCCAACCCAAGAGATGGCTCTCATTTTGATTTTATCCCTATATCCTAAAAGAGTTGTATGATAACCTTCTAGAAGCCTGAGATATGGCCCCACAATATGTGAAACATTGGCAACCTCTATATCCAAGTTGGTATGACGTCAATGTTCGATGTGAATATCATGCCCAAGCCCAAGGATATTCTATTGAGAATTGTACCGCCTTTAAGCATCGAGTCCAATACCTTTTGGATCATGGAATATTGGAGTTTTAGATGAAAGGATAACCTATTTTGGTAGCTGATTGTCCTGTTAAGGTGGAGCCAAAAGTTTTCAAAGGTAAGGGTATCAGTAGGGGTATCCAATACGAAGCTCAAGTGCGTCATTTGAGGGTTTTCAAAGGATCAGTCAAGCCTTTAAAAATGTTGGTATAGGAAATGCCCCAGAGGAGTGGGCAAAATGGATCATTAAACTGAAAAATGATGTCAAATAATGGAGAAGGAACTTCAAGGTGCATGAAGGTCGAGCCAAGAAATTATCTTATGATTTACAAATTGCAGAAGAAATACGCAACATAGCCGTTAATGATTTGGGAAGATGTCTAGCCGAAAATTAGATGTTAAATATGTCCATAGTCAATATGGAAGCCTCATATCAGCACCACAAGCGTGAGAATAATGATAAGCTAGAAGCCACTAGAGCCAAGAACAATAATACATTAACAAAGATTATAGATGGTTATGGAGATCTTGTATGAGAACTTTGCAACCATAAAGACTTACTTATAAGGAAAAATGAACAACATTGTCTACAACTTCGAGAATTGACACAGAAGATAAAGGAAAAAGACGATGTCAGGCAAGAAGGTGTTACCCAAGCAAGCAACGTGGCTCATAAATTGGTTGATTTAGCTGGCTTTACAAGAGAATTGAAGCAAATTGACAACTCAACATCTGAGCATGAATGGAAGTTAATTTGGCTTTTGAGAGAGATAGAGAAATAAGGAGTGAAATCTATCTCTTATATGTAAAGTTTTTTTTATGTACTAAAACCTTTGTGTTCAATGAAAGTTGTTTTAAGTTGGTCACTATGGAATGACACCTTTTACATACATGAATTTGCATCACATTTGTTTGTTTAAGCATTTTTACATGCATTAGTTATGAAAATGTGGAAATAACTTATGGAGGGTTATGTAATAGTAATACCAAGATCATTCATTCATACTACTTTCTCATCATCATGAACGAACAAATGGAAACAATGGAGCAATCTCATGAGGAATCACAAGATCAGTTGCAAGAGCAGTTGATCGGGTTACAACAAGATATGAGGAATCAAACGTCAAATTCTCTACAAGACGAATTGAATCGAATGATCCAGGTGTTGGTGACCAAGGCTGCTGATAGAGGGGAAATACCTTCTAAAGAATATCATTGTTATCAGACTAATGTGTCAAGAATATTAACTTACCCTGGGGCATCCTACTCGAACCTAAAGAATAACCTGATTAAACATGAGCAGTTTGAAGATAAATTCAAGTTTTTGAAGGAAGCAATTGAAGTAATGAAAAGTGTTAATGCCTCCCACAAAGAACTAGAATCGAGTGAACTCATCCTGGTCCCTGATCTGGTTATCCCACATGAAATTAAGGTGCCTAATTTTGAGAAATATGATTGCCCCATTTTTCCCTTAATTCATATGAAAATGTTTTGTATAAATATGGAAGGGTATTTAAACGATGATAATCTGATGATTCATTACTTCCATGATAGTCTTACTAGACCAGATGTAGTATGGTACAATCATTTGAATAGAGAGCAGATTAAGACGTGGGTTGATCTAACTGATGCCTTTGTGGGGCAATATCATTATGTTAAAGGCTTGGACCCAAAACAAAAATATCTTTAAAGAATAAGGATGAAAGGTACTGAAAGCTTTAAAGAATATTCCCTGAGATGGATAGGGGTGACAACACAAGTTCAACCTCCCATGTTAGAAGAAGAAATATAATGCATGTTTCATAATTCTCTTCAATCTCCCTTTTTCGAGTTAATATTGGCAAATTCAACAAAGGAATTCATGGATCTTGTGAAATATGGAGAGTTAATTAAAAATGTAATCAGCAAAGGAGACTTGAAAGTCACTTCCAAAAGCCCAACCGATCAAAAAATGAAAGCTAACGAGGTGAATGAATGCCACCTCCAGAGCCCCCACAACCACAAAAAGAAAAGGGGAAACTAGTCATTCAAACCGACCAAAGAAAGTCTCAAGATCAAGAAGTACTTTGAAGGTGTTCCAAACTTCTATCTTAGATCTATACCCCCATTTGATTAAAGGTCAATACCATACACTGAGGCCAATGAAAGTGCCACCAAAGACCAAACCCTTCTTCCTACAACTATGATCAAGATAATGTTTGTGATTTTCACTTGGGGGTCTGTGCATTCTACAAGGAATTGTAGGCTGCTATTAAAAGAGATAGAAATTCTTGTTGAAAATAGAACGTTGACACAAGAATTAGTAGAGCAGTGGATGATGAACTTGAGTAGGGCATCAAAGCATGATATGTAACATCTGATCGAGTCAAGTGCCACCGCATTAGATGATAATATGGGGCATCCTAATTATGAAGAGGTGATTTCATCCATCATGAAGCTTCATTTCACTTGTAAAATCTTGTTTGAACTTGTTTTTGTTCTTTTTTTATTTAGCTAAATATTTTGTGAAAGTGTTTGGTGATTGAACTTATGCTACTTTTTAAGGTTATAAGCAATGAAAGAAGTTTTAATCCTGAAGTTTTGAGTATCAAATGAATTAAATATTCTTTTAATTTTTCAAGAATTATAGATCTTTGGCAAATGACAAAATTAGACCTTTCGTATCCCGTCCAAGGCGAAAGGCATAATTACTCGATTCTTTACCTTAAAATAATTCATAGTCGCTACCACAACCAAATTTTGACACTACATCTATCTAAGTCACAAAAGTCATACCCTTACTTCTCTTTACGGCAATAAAGTCACATCATTGTCTTCTCAGACACAAACCCTCATTTTTTATGCCAATAAAACCTGAAGGCCTTAAGAGCAAAACATTCATTTGTCCATGAATCTTCCACAAAAACAAAAGATATGGGGCATTATAGATCATGTTTTTGAAGATAAGCTCAAATAATTGGAGCATACCATACTCGAAGCAAGAAGGAAAATAAATAAAGGGAATGATTGAAATAATTCCATCATGTATTAATTACATTATTTTCATGTAAATAAAATTTAATACCGAATATTCATCCCCCTGAGGATACCTCTTTTTACAAGGACTTAGTGTATGAAATGAAGAATGGTTTTTTTGATATCCACTCACAAAAGGAGAAAAAATATATCCCTTTTTGTCCCTATTTGAGCCTAAATTATTATTTTATAATTCAACCCTAACCAAAGATCACTCTCCACACAAGGGGAAAAGGAAATCTACTCGCATTAGTGAAGACCATCAAGTCATGTCAAGTGAGAAATAACAAGGAACCACAAGGTATATCAAACGCAGAGTATGAAGATCAGATCAGGTCAAGAACAGTAAAAGATGTTCGAATACAAGAAACAATTTGTACTCAGATAGAAGTGTAAAATTCTTCAAATAAAGAGGACAAGAATGTGCTCAAATCAATTGAAGTCCTAAACTCATCCAACGAATTAATATTCGAAAAAAGAGAGAGAAAAAAAGAAGAAAAGAAGAAAAATATATATAAAATAAAAAATAGAAGAAAAATAGAGAAAACAATAAAAATGAAAAGGAAAAAAGATAAAAAAAGAAGAAGAAAGAGAACAAATCAAATACTTCAAGATAAGTGTTGAAAACATTCTTGATATTTCGATATAACAAATTAAGTTAAATGAATTTTAAGATTTTACAAATGATTTTACAAAATATATTCGATTCAATTTATCGAATATCAAATTATTACTCCAAGTTTTTCAAGATCAATTTTAATACTTATTAAATGTGTAAAATTGTGATTTGTACTTAAACTATTTTTGAAACAATTTTCACAAAGTATTTTGAACCAAAATCAAGCCTTAAAACAATTATTCAAGGTGATGCACCGATGCATCAAACCATGCATCGATGAACCTATGATTTAATTGAACATCGAATGCATTTCATGCACCGATGCACTCTCCATGCATCGATGCAATCGGAATATTTTCAAACATCGAATGCATTTGATGCATCGATGCACAAGCCATGCATCGATGCACCAGGCTATTTTTCAAACATCGAATGCACTTCATGCATCGATGCACTCTTAGTGCACCGATGCACTAGGAGTCCAACGGTCAAAATATTTGAAATTTTAAACTAATGCACCGATGCATAATGGTCATGCATCGATGCATGAGATGCTCCCACCCAGAAAATTAATTGTTTTCACACAATAACGGCTCTATTGACTCCATTAATTATCACGAACATTCTGAATTGATTCAAGGAGTATTTAAACAAGTTTAGAAGCCATTGATCAACAACAAGAAACATCAAGCAATTAGAATCAAGAGAGAATCAAAGAGAAAGCATCAAACCTCAAGTTTGAGCATTTCAAGCCTATTTTTCATTCAATATTCATTTTGCTTTCAAGAACATTTATTGTGCTCAATTGTATTTATTCTTGAGTGTTCTTTCTTTGTTCTAGAATTGTGCAAACATATTTGCCTTGTGAGGTTTTTCTTGTAAGTTTGCAAATTTGTATTTCTCTTTGAGAAAAGAGTGTTCTCAAGAATTGGGGTATATTCTTGAGGGAGTTGTAAGGTTATCTCTTTGGCCTTAAAAGAAAGAACAAATTAGTGAATTTGTTGGATAATCCTTAGTGTGGATAGCTAAGGTAGTGGATAGACTTTGGTTTATAAAGTCGAACCACTCTAAATCGTTGTGCAATTTCTTTCAATTTTCTGCAAAAGCTTCCACCAAAATTTTTATTGCCAATTCACCCCTCTCTTGGTTGATTTAGTCAATCGATTAACTCAACAATTGGTATCATAGCCTAACTCATTTGAAGGTTTAATCACTTCTTGATTCGATTCGGAAAGAGTTATATCGATAATCAAAGTCATCAATGGCCTCCGCTTCAAACTTCGACTCCGGTCTCGATTTGATGCCCGTCAATAAGCCTCATTTCTTCAATGGAGCTAACTATGCCTATTGGAAGAATAGAATGATGTACTTCATTCAAGCAAGTGGCATGGGAGCATGGAATGCTGTAGAAGAAGGATACATCAAACCTCTCACTCATCCAAGGTTGTGGAGTGAAGGAGAGACAAGAATGTTCCAGCTCAAATCCAAAGCCATCCATATCATTTTTTGTGCTCTTGAACCAGATGAATACGGAAGAGTTTCATCGTGTACAACCGCCAAAGAAATATGGGACAAACTTCAAGTCACTCATGAAGGTATCGATGAGGTAAAGAAATCTAAAATTAGTATTCTAACGCATAGCTATGAAAATTTCAGGATGAAACCAAATAAAGATATCAAAGCTATGACGGATAGATTTTCAACGATTGTCAATGGTCTCAAATCTTGTGGAGAGATCGTTTCAAATGAAAAGCTTGTGAGGAAGTTAGTCTACTCCCTCCCAAAATCGTGGCAATCAAATAAGACGGCAATCATCGAGTCTAAGGACTTAACGTCCTTAACTCTTGAAGAGCTAATTGGGTCACTCCTCACTCATGAAATGATGCTCGAAGATGAGGTGGACCTCGACAAGATTGATGAGACACCAAAAGAGAATGAGAAGAAGAAAAACATTGGAGTTGCTCTCAAACCCACAAAAGATGAGAGTGATTCGAATAACGATGACGATGACAAGGAAATGGCATTGTTTGCCAAACGGTTCAGAAAAATGATGAGACCTTATCGAGGAAGAAAATTCAAATGAAATGAAGGCCTCAAAAATGAACCGAAAGAGAAGGACCCAATCATTTGCTACGAATGCAAAAAGCCAGGGCATGTCAAATATGATTGCCCATAATTGAAGAAAAATGGTCAATCAAAGAATAAGCACAAGGCTCATGTGGCTACATGGAGCGATGAAGAAAGTTCCGATGAAGAGGAACAAGAAGTAGCTAACTTGTGCTTGATGGCATTTGGGGAAGATTCTAAGGTAACCTCTAACTCATCCGATTTTGATTATTTATCCTATGATGAGTTATTAGAGGAATATAATGGGTTGGCTTCGGATTATGAGAAATTATTTTTAAAATATAAAAATGATGTTTCAAAATTGAAAAATGAAAACAAACTCATATCCAAAACCAACAACGATCTTGAAAGTAAAATCAAAGATTTGCAAATCAAACTAGAAGAGTTTGAAAAGAAAAATTTTGATTTGCAAAATTTACTTTCAAAGATCAATGATGATCATCAAAAGAAAATTGATGATCTTAAAACTTCTTTTGATAAAGTTGAAACAAAACATTTTGAAAAAGGTGGAAATTCAAAATCCAAATTTGTTAGAAAAAGTTTTAGAAACTCCAATCATAGAGGTCCCCAAAGAACCTCTAATGGAAAAATCGTTAGAAGTATGTGGGTTCCTAAAGAACTCATTACTACTAAAGATAAAAATATCCTACACAAATGGATACCTAAGGGGACTAGGATTTTGGAAACTAATGAATTTGGGTACCAAAAATCAAAATTTAATCTATGTTTGTAGGGAAAGGAGCATTACTACAAGGCACGGGAAACAAATTCAAATTCATGGTACCTTGATAGTGGATGCTCAAGACACATGACCGGAGACAAAATCCAGTTCATTGAGCTTAATGCCAAAAATGGAGGAGAAGTGACTTTTGGAGACAATTCAAAAGGTCACATTCAAGGTATTGGTACAATAGTTAATACCTCTTCCATACAAATTGAAAATGTTTTATATGTGAATGGATTAAAGCATAATCTATTGAGTATTAGTCAATTATGCGATAAAGGATTCAATGTCTTATTTGAAATTAATGGTTGTAAAGTCATTGACATTGCATCTAATCGGATTATGCTTGTTGGTCATAGAATATGAAACATATACATGGTGCATTTAGATTCTTTTGATATGACTAATTTATGCCTAGTTGCTAAGGATGAACATGATAGTTGGTTATGGCATAGGAGACTAGGACATGCTAGTATGAGTGTTTTGCAACGGTTAATTCAAGGAGACCTAGTAAGAGGGTTGCCTAAGCTTAAATTTGATAATGATAAAATCTGTGATGCTTGTGCTAAAGGAAAACAAAAGCGAGTTTCTTTTAAATCCATTAATGATGTATCAACTAGTAGAGTTTTACAATTGATCCATTTAGATCTTTTTTGGGCCTACTAGAACTACTAGCTTGGGTGGAAAACAATATGCATTTGTCTTGGTAGATGACTATTCTAGATATACTTGGGTTCTATTTTTAAATACTAAAGATGAAGCATTAGAACAATTCATCACGTTTTCAAAAATAATCCAAAATGAAAAAGGTTACTCTATAACTAGTGTTAGGAGTGATCATGGAACTGAATTTGAAAATCTTGGATTTACTGAATTTTGTAACTCTAATGATATTAGCCATAATTTTTCAGCACCTAGAACCCCTCAACAAAATGGAGTTGTTGAGAGGAAAAATCGAACTTTAGAAGAAATGGCTAGAACCATGCTTTGTGAAAATAATTTGCCAAAATATTTTTGGGCGGAAGCCACAAATACCACTTGTTATGTTGTAAATCGAGTAATGATTAGGCCAATTTTAAAGAAAACTCCATATGAAATTTTCAAAAATAAAAAGCCTAACATTAGTTATTTTCATCCTTTTGGATGTAAATGTTTTGTTTTAAACAACGGTAAAGAAAACCTTGGCAAATTTGATGCTAAAAGTGATGAAGGAATTTTTCTGGGTTATTCCTTAAATTCTAAAGCCTATCGTGTATTTAATAAAAGAACTTTAGTTGTAGAAGAGTCTATACATGTTGTTTTCGATGATAATCCCCTTCCGAGGAAGGATTATTGTGTGAATGATGATGTAGGTGTATAAATACAAATGACGTTAGACATGACATTGGAGAACCATCATCAAAGGAAGAAACGAAAAATGAGGAAACTCATGATCCTCTTGAGAATCCAACCATTGAAGAAAGGGAAGTATCTTATCCAAGAGAGTACAACTATGTCAAAGATGGTGAAATTATAGGTGATCCATCAAAAGGGGTAACAACTCGATCTTCTCTTAGAAATATTTGTAATTATGTTGCATTTATCTCATGCATAGAGCCTAAGAATATTAAAGAAGCATTAAATGATGAACATTGGATTATGGCTATGCAAGAAGAGTTAAATCAATTTGAGAGAAGTAAAGTATGGACATTAGTTGAAAGGCCTAGTAATAAATCTACTGTAGGTACTAGATGGGTATTTAGGAATAAGCTTGATGAGAGTGGTAATATAGTGATAAATAAGGCTAGACTTGTTGCTCAAGGGTATACTCAAGAAGAGGGCATAGACTATGATGAAACATACGCTCCCGTAGCTAGGATGGAAGCAATTAGAATGTTATTAGCATTTTCATGTTTCAATGAATTTAAATTATATAAAATGGATGTTAAAAATGCATTTTTAAATGGTTTTATAAAAGAAGAAGTGTATGTGGAACAACCTCCAGGTTTTGAAGATTGAAATTTTTCGGATCATGTTTTAAAATTGACAAAAGCTCTTTATGGTTTAAAGCAAGCTTTTAGAGCTTGGTATGAAAGATTGTCAAATTTTTTAATTGAAAAAGGTTTTTCAAAAGGGAAGGTTGACACTACATTGTCTTTTGAAGCATAAAGGTAAAGATTTATTAGTAGTTCAAATTTATGTTGATGATATAATATTTGGTTCTACTAATGATGTTCTTTGCCAAGAATTTTCTAAGCTAATGCAAAGTGAGTTTGAGATGAGCATGATGGGGGAGCTCTCATTTTTCTTGGGACTCCAAATCAAGCAAAGAAAAGATGGTATCTTCATCAATCAAGCTAAGTACGTCAAAGATATGCTCAAGAAGTTTGGACTGGAAAATAGGAAACCTCATGACACTCCAATGAGCTCTTCAACAAAGCTTGACTTAGATAAAGGAGGTAAATGTGTAGATGTTAAATTATATAGGTCAATGATTGGATCTCTACTTTATCTAACTGCAAGTAGACCAGACATTATGTTTAGTGTTTTCTTATGTGCTAGATTTCAATCATGCCCTAAGGAATCACATTTACTAGCTGTTAAGAGAATCTTTAGATACCTTAAAGACACTCCTAGTTTAGGACTTTGGTATCCTAGAGACTCTAGCTTTAGCTTGCATGCTTTTTCTGATGCGGATTATGGAGGATGCAAATTAGATAGGAAAAGCACCTCCGGTACTTGCCAATTCCTTGGAAATATGCTGATTTCTTGGTTTTCAAAGAAACAAAATTGTGTTGCATTATCTACTACTGAAGCCGAATACATTTCAGCTGGTAGTTGTTGTGCACAAGTTTTATGGATGAAACAACAACTTTTTGATTATGGAATTGAAGTTGGTACCATTCCTATCAAGTGTGACAATACTAGTGCTATTTGTCTCACTAAAAATCCCATCCAACACTCTAGAACTAAGCACATTGAAATAAGACATCACTTCATTAGAGACCATGTCACTAAGGAAGATGTAGTTCTAGAATTTGTTGATACTTTGCACCAATTAGCGGATATCTTTACAAAACCTTTAGACAAAGAAAGATTTTGGACACTTAGGAGAGAATTAGGTTTAGCCAACCTATCTTCACTTAATGTTTAAAATAATTTTTAGCACTTTCAAGAATAAATGAAAAATGCTTATAATAGTAATTTTTGATTGCATTCATTGCCATTAGTTAGGGGGAGTTTATGTTATTTGGTGAAAATTAATTTTATGTTCAAATATTTTTTAAGAGATTAACTTGATTGATTGAACATGGTTAATTTTCAATATATGAGTTGCCAAAACCACTAGATCTAAATAATTTAGCATTTTAAGTGTTTAAAATGGATTTTTGACATTTTTGTGCTTAATGCAACGATGCACTTAACAATGCATCGATGCATCCCTTTGAATGTGCATCGATGCATCCGCATGATGCACCGATGCATGCCTTTAATATGCATCGATTCATAAGACCATGCACCGATGCATCCGTCGGGTTTTAGGTTAAATTGCTTCATCTTCTTCATTTTTCTAAAACCCCAAAACTCTCCAAACCGGTCGTTCGACCCCTCTCTCCCTCAAATCTCTAATTTTGCTCAAAATCTTCGGGAAATCATCGGATTCTTCAAGATTTTCATCCTAAAAACCTGCTACAATCATTAAATCGCACAAAACAACTCCTCATTCCCCTCAATCCGAATTTTTCAAGGTATTTTTACAAAAACACTATTTTTCAACTTAAGACTAGTTTAGATTAGTTATAGTTTGAAATAATTATCGAGCATTGGTTATATGATGATTCTAAAATAGTTTTAACAATCAATTTCATCAAAAACACACAATTTCTCAATTTTTTTAAAAATTTCGAATTAAAAAAAATCAAAATTAGTGATAGTTTTTGAGTCAATTGTGTTGTTTTCATGAAAACTATACATATTATGATATTATTTTAAAATAGTTTTCAAAACTTTGCCCATTAGGATTATGTTAGAGAACCTTGAATTATTGATGACTCATTTGAGTTTTGGGATTGATTTTTGTGCATACATGTGTTTTAAAAATTGCAGGTGATATTCCTTTCCAATTTCCCTAACCATGTCTAATCCCAAACGCCCTAGTTCATCCTCGAGTCGGTCTCACCAAAACCATCCTCCCGCTCCTAGACCCCAAAATCCATCCAATATTCCTTCATCCCTCATTAGTACTTGTTTTAACATGCCTGAAAACCATAGGGATAAATTGTACTCTAGGTACATGAACTCCTTCCAATCCTATCGTATTAGGGAAGAGCGTATTCCTTCTCTACAAGCTATGATAAAACTTGACTTTGAATACCTCCCTATTCTTAGAAGATGGAAATTTGATAAACTATTTTCTCTCCAACCCATTATCTTTCACCAACTTATCCGCATTTTTTATTCCAATGCGGTGTGTATTCAGAACACAACTCAGTGTGGTACTATAGCGATTAGATCCTATCTATTAGGACGATATGTTACTATTGACTCCCAAGCTATAGCACCACAATTTAGTTTAGATGATGATGGATTGTATAATGAGAAGAAAGATGTGGAATATCCATATCTCCCTAATGCTAGTGTCAGTACCCTTAGGTCTCACCACGATCGATTTCTTCACTTAATGATCTCTTGGTGGTTTAGACCATCCGCAGGTCGGTACTCCACACTACGTACTAGGGACTTATGGTGGATGCACTATATAAAGAATAAAAAGAAAATCAATTTTCCACATATTGTCTTTAGCGCGCTTGTCGATATCATAAACGTCATTCCTTCAAAGCATGTAGAAACCCTACCTTATGGTTGTCTACTAAGAAATTTTTTTATCAAACTCGGCCTAGATGTCTCCCTCGACAATCCTATCCCGCTCCAAAACCCAATCAATATCACATCCTTAAAGAAATCGGATTGGAAATTGGATGAGGACACCGGATTATGGTCTTTTCGACCCGGTAAGCAAACCCCGGGAGCTAGTTCTCCATGAGCTGCTCCTAGCTCTTCTCGCGTTCCTCCTCCTGCACAAGATACGGACGACAATCCGGAACTTCAGTAGCTCATGCGAGACATTGATGAGGAAGTTCCCGATGATGCTCCTCCGGCTACGGAACTCGCTCGGCAAGAAGACCCTGTGCCATCATATTTTCTATCTTTTATGGAGTCTTTTTCCTTGCATACGGCATCCATGGAGTCTTGATTTTATTTCATTGAGTCCCACCTTACGTCCTTGGGAACTCAACAATGAGAGATGAACGAGCGTTTGGATGGTCTTTCTCTCGAGATGCGAGCTCGATATCCTCCTCCTCCTCCCGATCCCGCTATGGATGGTTGAACTCTATTTACTTATGTTTGGTTTTGAACTTTAAATACATGGATTGTTAAACACTTTGATTTGGATGTTTATGTTTGTTTGGATATTTTTTGGATGCTTGGACGTTTAAACTTATTTTAATATATTTGGTTTGAACTTTATTTATTTTTGCATCATTAGATATATGACCAATTATGCCATTTCACATTTTATTATGAATATTTATTTATGGAACTAATGGCTAATCTCTCTTTTGATTGTGATCTTAGCAGCTTCTAATTGTTTTATATGACCAATTATTAAATAAATTGGCTAATTTTTTTAGAATTCTTGTTTAAAACGTTTTATAGAGTCTTTTTGATTTAACAAAAAGGGGGAGAAGATTTAAGATGTGCTATAGTAAGGGGGAGTAAACTTTTCAAAATCGATTTCAAAAATAAATTCTTAAACAAATCTTAAAATTACTTAAGTGTTTTGTTATATCAAAAAGGGGGAGATTGTTGAAAACATTTTTGATATTTCGATATAACAAATTAAGTTAAATGAATTTTAAGATTTTACAAATTATATTCGATTCAATTAATCGAATATCAAATTATTACTCCAAGTTTTTCAAGATCAATTTTAATCCTTACTAAATGTGTAAAATTGTGATTTGTACTTAAACTATTTTTGAAACAATTTTCACAAAGTATTTTGAACCAAAATCAAGCCTTAAAACAATTATTCAAGGTGATGCACCGATGCATCAAACCATGCATCGATGCACCTATGATTTAATTGAACATCGAATGCATTTCATGCACCGATGCACTCTCCATGCATCGATGCACTCGGAATATTTTCAAACATCAAATGCATTTGATGCATCAATACACAAGCCATGCATCGATGCACCAGGCTATTTTTCAAACATCGAATGCACTTCATGCATCGATGCACTCTTAGTGCACCGATGCACTAGGAGTCCAACGGTCAAAATATTTGAAATTTTACACTAATGCACCGATGCATAATGGTCATGCATCGATGCATGAGACGCTCCCACCCAGAAAATTAATTATTTTCATAAAATAACGGCTCTATTGACTCCACTAATTATCACCAACGTTCAGAATTGATTCAAGGAGTATTTAAACAAGTTTAGAAGCCACTGATCAACAACAAGAAACATCAAGCAATTAGAATCAAGAGAGAATCAAAGAGAAAGCATCAAACCTCAAGTTTGAGCATTTCAAGCCTATTTTTCATTCAATATTCATTTTGCTTTCAAGAACACTTATTGTGCTCAATTGTATTTATTCTTGAGTTTTCTTTCTTTGTTCTAGAATTGTGTAAACATATTTGCCTTGTGAGGTTTTTCTTGTAAGTTTGCAAATTTGTATTTCTCTTTGAGAAAATAGTGTTCTCAAGAATTGGGGTATATTCTTGAGGGAGTTGTAAGGTTATCTCTTTGGCCTCAAAAGAAATAACAAATTAGTGAATTTGTTGGAAAATCCTTAGTGTGGATAGCTAAGGTAGTGGACGTAGACTTTGGTTTATAAAGTCGAACCACTCTAAATCGCTGTGCAATTTCTTTCAATTTTCTGCAAAAGCTTTCACCAAAATTTTTATTGCCAATTCACCCCCCTCTTGGCCAATTCAATCAATCGATTAACTCAACAATAAGTGACTCATTGAGCCTCAAGAAAGAAATTTTATCAAGTAAAATGGTTAAAAAGATCCAGATTCAACAAGAAGGATGAGAAATGCCGAAGATATAGGAAAATAGAGATGAACTCTAGGGTGAAAACCCAAAAATGGGCAGTCTAGAGGGATCTAGAAAAAGAATGAAAATAAAAGGTAATTGGCAAGAAAATTCAGATCTGATAAGATAAGATTGAAGGCATTAGAGTGAATTGATCCTTGGTTCGATATCTTTAAACACTTGTTTGTACCTATTATCCCTTTCTTTCGTAACCATGAACTGTAGCCTACATTACGTGCCTGAAAAGTCTCTTCTAATCATACACGAAGTTCTAAGCAGAAGAGACTATCTTCAAATTTCATTTTTCCTCTTAGGATTAATTTTCATTTGCAAAAGGTTTTCTAAGATCTTTAATGCATTATAGGAAAAATGAAAAAGGTAGGTTTAAAACATAATGTTTTGAAAGACGTCTTGAAGACAAAGGATGATTCGAGTTGAAAACCTAAAAAAGGGACTCAAATATTAAATTGAGAAACTACGCATAAGTGGCGTCTTACGAATCTTTTGATGAAGTACCCCACATCCCAATTATTCTCCTGAGAGTTTGAAATAGATTAGTATCCCTAGAGATGAATATAACAACCATTTCCTCAAGTCAATGGTCATAAAAAAACCAGATGTGTTATAATAAAAAGGCCAACCTAAGAGACCTTACCTTTCTAGAATCAACCCATACCTCAAATTTATCACTAATATTGACACTTGTCAAAGGGCTATAATGCTTGAAGAATCAAAAGAGTAATTGATTTGTTTGATAATCAATGAACTCTTGTTTTATAATTTGTTTCAATTGCAAGTCGTTGCATTGGGCACCAGTTATCAAAAATTCTTCATCAAACACTTTCATATTTTGAAAAATTGAAAGAGAAAGAAAAAACATTATCAAACAAGACAATCTCTCGATAATGAAGAAAAAGCATCCTCAAACAGGAAAATCTCTTGAGAATGAAAGAGGTCATTGAAGAAATTGAGATTTGTTCTACCTCAAGTGAGCCAAGATGAGAAGAATAAACATCATAGGAGAAATGAAGACATTCTTCGTTTTCCTTCCAAGCAATGAAGTTCGAAAGATCAAAAACTTAAGAACAAAACTTCTCATACTTTGTTGTGACGTCATCAACATCAGTAATAGATCATGAAGCGTGAGTCCAGTCAAAGATTAAAATTTGGCACCCAAATAGGGATAAGTCGTGAAAATACCTATATTGTGCATGACCAAAAGTGTAGATCATGTTGGGATAACAAGGTTCAGATCAAAAAGACATTGAGAATAAGCCTCACAACTTGGAGTGTTAGTGATAGACCATGAATTTGAGAAGAGCTTACCTTGTGGAGTAAACCAGTCGAACATCAATTAACTATAGAGTCTTGGAAAAACAACTATAATAGTGAAATTGAGTCAATGATAGAAAATGGCATGAAGGTTATATTTCTGACTGCAGCAATAATTTAAGAAATAAAATATTTCTTCTAAGACATTACTGTAGATAAGAGGTAAAGAAGACATAAAAACATAAGATGATCAGATGGTTCTTCAAAAATGCTAGCTTAAAATTATAAGTTGCTACACTGATATCTGAGTAAACCCTATAGAAGAGAGATCAAGTGGAAAAAGATGAGTTCTCCACTTTATAGTCAAAGGAAAAGTGAATCAACATTTATGCATTCATGATGACATCATTTGCATAAAAGAAAAAACGTTACATTGATACATTTAATTGCGTTCGCATTTCACATAAACACAATGTCTTTACAGATCTTCCAATGAAAATAAAAGATTCATGATCCCAGTAAATGAAAACTAGAATTAAAACCTCAAATGCAGGGAATCATATGGAGAGGCAATACCTGAAGAACATAAGGGCCCAATCCTCAAAAGAAGCATTACTTTTAAGCTGGGCATGTTACCCGACCATTAAGTTGTTTTGAAAAGTAAGAAATGATTTCCAAAGTTTCTTACCCAGTAAACTATTTCCAAAATTAGTAAGTCCTTCGGGCCATCAGTAAGTCTTTCGAGCATGATGATTAAATCCTTCGGGTCATCTTTCAGTCTTTCGAGCAAGATGATAAGTCCTTTGGGTCATCTATAAGTCCTTCGGGCAGGATGCTTTCACATGATGTTTATGAAAAATGAGAAAGTGATTTCCAAACTTTCTCATTTAATATTTAAAAAAAAAGTAATTTTTGAAAAGTAAGAAAGCGATTTCCAAAGTTTCTTACATAGTAAACTATTTCCAAAATTAGTAATTCCTTCAAGCTATCAGTAAGTCTTTCGAGCGTGACAATTAAATCGTTTGGGTCATCTGTCAATCTTTCGAGCAAGATGATAAGTCCTTCGGGCCATATATAAGACCTTCGGGAAAAATGTTTTCACATGATGTTTGTGAAAAACGAGAAAGTGATTTCCAAAGTTTCTCATTTAATATTTTCAAAAAAATGAAAATTTTGAAAAGTATGAAAGCGATTTCCAAATTTTTTTACCTAGTAAACTATTTCCAAAATTTGTAAGTCCTTCGGGCCATCAGTAAGTCTTTCGAGCGTGGTGATTAAATACCTAGAGTTATCTGTCAGTCTTTCGAGCAAGATGATAAGTCCTTCGGGCCATCTATAAGACCTTCAGGCAGGATGTTTTCACTTGATGTTTGTGAAAAATGAGAAAGCGATTTCCAAACTTTCTCATTTAATATTTTCAAAAAAATGAAATTTTTGAAAAGTAAGAAAGTGATTTCCAAAGTTTCTTACAGAGTAAACTATTTTCAAAATTAGTAAGTCCTTCAGGCCATCAGTAAGTCTTTTGAACACGATGATTAGATCCTTCAGGTCATCTATCAATCTTTCAAGCAAAATGATAAGTCCTTCGGGCCATCTATAAAACCTTCGGCCATGATGTTTTCACGTGATTTTCAAAAAATGAGAAAAGCAATTTTTAATTTAATATTTTTTAGAAAATGAAATCTTTGAAAAGTAAGCAAACTATTTCCAAAGTTTCTTACCCAGTAAACTATTTCCAAAATTAGTAAGTCCTTCGGGCCATCAGTAAGTCTTTCGAGCGTGATGATTAAATCATTCGGGTCATCTGTCAATCTTTCGAGCAAGATGATAAGTCCTTCGGGCCATCTATAAGACCTTCAGACAGGATGTTTTCACATGATGTTTGTAAAAAATGAGAAAATCAATTTTCAAAGTTTCTCATTTAATGTTTTCTGAAAATTTTGAAAAGTTAGAAAGCGATTTCCAAAGTTTCTTACCTAGTAAACTATTTCCAAAATTGGTAAGTCCTTCTGGCCATCAGTAAGTCTTTCCAGCATGATGATTAAATCATACGGGTTATCCGTCAGTCTCGCTTAAGACAGTATCGAGATGGAACCGGACAAAAAACGTGTAGTCTTTTTATCTTTTCCATATTCTTGTTAACACAAGCATGGGCAAAGAGGGGCAGTTGTAGACACTTGTTTTGTTTGGGTTATTCATATTTATATTATTATTAATATTTATTATTATTATTCATATTATTAATATTTATTATTCTTATTATTATTAGTATTTTTTAATATATACATATATATAAATTATTACAAAAAAGGAAAAAGAACAAATGGGCAATATTCCTAATAATCCAGGGCATTCAATGCCCTGCTGCTACCAATCCTACCTCTAGGAGCTTTGCTGCCAGGCCTCCCCAATCAGCAACTGAACCGCTGAGCATTCCATGCTGACGATGCCACTAACACTAAACTCGAACCTTATCTCGACTACATTTCGTACCCCTCGGCCAGAACACCATCTGGAAGTAAAAAAAAAAGCAATAATATATCAAGATGGAGCAACTAGAAAAGGGGAAGAAATTTTTTTTTGGGGGGGGAATTCTTTGTAACCAGGTATTAAGCCCACAGAGAATGTTTGTAAAAATGGGGCTTTTCTATTGATGTTATACAAAAACCATGTAAAAGGGGTCTTCCTTATTCGAATGAAAAATCAAAAACATTTCAAAGATATTTCTAGCCTTTTTCCAGTTTTGTTTGTATGTGAATGTGAGGTCTAAAATGAAACAAAAGACAGAAAGGAAAAAGAATGTTTACCCTTTTATTATTGATTGTTTGTGATGGCCAGTGATGATTCGCAACGTCAGGATGCAAAGAAAAACAAAACAAAAAGGAAATCAGAATTAGAGGAAGCAAAAAAATTAAAGAAAAGAAAATGAGGAGAACATTACCTTCGACTGTTGGTGTTTCCAGTGATCAGAACCCTCTTTCTCACATCCATATAGTGAGTAGCCTTCTTTTGTCGAGAAAAAGAACGTATTTGAAATGGACCCCATCCAATGGTCCGACGACGTAGACCAGAGAGTGAAAATCGAAAGGTTTCATGGCATTCTCGTGGAGCTGAGGGTCGTTTCTTGCAAAACTAGGCCAGATTTGAGTTCCCAACATCGAGACGAAGCTTTCTTTGAAATTTAGTGTCAAACGGTTGTCGGGGATGGCGGCGAGCGTGGTGGCCAGTGGTGTAATATTTCCCCTATTACACCAAGGTATGGAGAGTTGAGAGAGAGTTTATTTGTTTTTTAAGATTTAGGATTAAAATGGTTTAAAACAGAAAAGAGTGGATTATATAGTTAAACTTTAGGGGTTAATTTTTTAATAGTCCCCCAACTGTTGTCACTTATTTACATAATGGTCACTTGTAGGGACCATTTTCAGATTTAGCCTTTAATTTGTCTCAATTTCTTTATTTTCCAGATTTGTGTCCCAGTATTAATTTTTGGGTTATTTACGTGTAAGACCTTGAATGTTTAGCGCCTATTTACATTTTAATCACTTATTGAGACTGTTTCACTGTTAGTTTAATTTTGGTGTCCTGATTTTATAATTATACAGATTTTGTATGTTAGAATATTTTAGGTTTACAAAAATTTAAAAATTTTGCTTTAACCCTTTTAATTTTAGCGTGTATTTACACTGATGTCACTATTTAAATTCTCGAATTGCATGCTATATTTTGATGAATATTTATTTAGTCTCCTTTTTACTTGTCACTTTATTTTTACGCTTGTTTCAATTTGATTACCTTATTTTAATAACTTCCATTTTAGTCCTTAATGTTAATGTTGGTTTTATTGTGATTCTAGTGTTCAGATTATACGATAATTTTGTTTGCAACCATGTTTTTTTTTCATCTTACAATTTAACCCTTAAAGTTACTATCCTTTACTCTAGTTACCCATTTTCATATTCGATTAATTTCCTGTTACTCGTATTTATGTTTCTTGTATTTATGGCAGTTTTTTCAATCCTCATTGGTTTCTCTTTATTGTAAAGGCATATTGTATTGAGATAACATTTTGTACGAGGAATTAATGGAAATGTACCTTAACTAACAAGGAGTTCATTTCCGAGGATTGTTCATACAAAATTATATATATATATGAAGTTCATTAAAAATTAGGGAAATATTATCTCGTATGGAGAATCCATGGAACTGTCCCTTAATTGACAAGGGAATTCTTTTCGAGAATTGTTCGTACAAAATAATACCCCTTTTTTTTTTGAATAGGATCATAATTTAAATGTATATTAAAATTTTCAATTTCAATATTCAGATGACGTATAATCGCCTAGGTACCTATTTTGGGCGCTGTGCGGGTGCTAATCCTTCCTCACGCGTAATAGACTCCCAAACCTTTTTCAAAATGAGTTTATGATTAAAACATATTACTTTTTATCTTTTAAAATTATTTTTCTTAAAATTATTTTAAAAGATATTTTTTAGGTATTCGACCTACCTAACCCTAAGGTCGATGGCGACTCCGAATCTATTTATTTGTTCTTTACTTTAAAACCCAATATTTACTAAAATTACGTTGGATCGCTCCCCGCCATAGCCCTAAAAAGCTTAAAGATTGTTCCGACACTCTTTAGAGAATGTCAAACCCTTTGGAGATTTGTTAAAGGGTGAGATTGCTTAGGAGCATTGAACCCTTTGGAGATTTGTTAGAGGGTGAGCTCGCTTGGGAGTTTCAAACCCTTTGGAGACTCTTTGAAGGGTGAGCTTTCTTAGGAGTGTTAAACCCTTCGGAAATTTTTTTAAGGTGAGATCAGTGTCAAACCCTTTGGAGATTTTTTTAGGGTGAGATCGCTTGGGAGCATCACACCTTTTGGAAGTTTCTTTGAAGGGCAAGCTCTCTTGGGAGTGTCAAACCCTTTATAGATTCATTAGAGCGCGAGCTGGCTCAGGAGCATCGAATTGTTTTGAGATTTATTAGAAGTTGAGCTCACTTGGGAGCACTAAACCCTTTAGAAACTCTTTGGAGGGCGAGCTCACTAGAGAGCTCAAACCCCATGGAGTTTTTTTATCTTTTAATTCTCCTGTAAATTCATTGTACTAACTATGCTAAATAGTAATTCATTGCACTAAATTCAAGGTATCGTTATTATAGATGACGTCTATCAAATAAGAAATCTTATATGTTTAATGTTACGAGAAAGATACAATAAATTTGAGTAGTCATGTTGCACTTACTTGTAAATTGCAAACGTTTTTTTGGGACTTTTTCCTTGGAATTTTTAGCAGTGGCGTGCATTATGTCTTTGCTCTTTTGAATTCTCTATCTTCGTGTACATCTATTTAGCATCCTTGGAAATGCTTTTGGCATATCTTATTGAAATTGATTGTTGACAATTTTGACTAATGAATTGATTGTTTACATCATATTCGTTTGGGACTTGGTTTCTAATTAGGGACTTATCGCATAGTCTTCTCTTTTTATTTGTAGAGTACCCATTTTGCCTTAAAACGTTGCTTTACATCAACTCTCACGGAGATGCTCGCTTTTCCATCCTCCTTTTAATTTCTTTGTGAACATAAACTCCAAATTCTTTACCGACAAGCTCTTATGTATCTTGAGCGTTATCTTTAGTCATCTCTTTACAAATCTAGGCATTAATAAGTTGCTATTTTCTTTTTGTCAAACTCTTTGTTCATTTGACTTTTTATATATCTTTGGCCTTCAACAATTGTCAAAGGTCATCCATTGAGTAGATATTCCTTTTGGTAGAACTTTCTTCACATGTTGCCCCCTATTTGGTTGTCTTTCTTAATATTTTATGTGTTCCGGGGTACGAGCTTTGATTTCGGGATCCACATCATGCTAACTCCGATTTTTTATAGTTTTACGAATCGTTGCATCGCCAACAACTTTTAAAATCCACTATTCGCTAGTGATGTGATCTTCAATTGGATCTATCAGTTTACTACTATTTTAAAGTGAGAAGCACAAGATAGTGAATAAAGGAAAAAAAGCTCAAAAGATAGAGGTGGCATTTGTTCAACAAGAAGATTGTACCGTCTTTCAAGAGGATTTTGCCATCTTCACATTTCTTATTTTTGCTCGTAATATGTCTCTGATTCTTCACATGCAGAGTGATATAACCGCTGAGCGGATGAAAATACAAAACAAATTAAGATTGCATCTTAGGAATCGATCCTCTAATGTGTGTTTTGGGGAGAGTAGCATTTAGTTTGTTTGATGATCCTAGTATGTAGGCTCCAGCGAGCACTCTTCAACGTGATCTCCTTTCCTGTCGCACTATTTGTCTTGTCGGTCATATGTCCCTCTGAGGATAGTGGAAATTAGAGGTTACAGAAGGAGTGCCATTTCTTACTATGGTTCACTTAGGATCTTGAATTCCTGCATTTTTTCTTTGGGATCTTGATCCTTGTCTTCTAGTGGTAATGTCTCTGTGTTGGTTTCCATTTCGTTGATTACCAGCGGAGTCTCTTTTTTGGATCCTCTTTGAGTTGGATGCTTATCGTGCTTTGATTACTTCGCTCGTACTTCTTTTCCTTTTCATTCTACATGTTTGCTTTATGCTCATTTATTTTTCTATAGCTATTGTTGATGTTGGCCTCGCGTCAGGAATCTCTCCATTGCGTTGGTGGATGATTATCTCTCGCCCGGAAAAACCTAGAGGAGATAGGATCCACATGTGCAGTCAATGTTCATATTGTTGCATGATTAAGAAATGAAGGTTTTAAAGGCCTAGCGCTTTAAAATCTGAGATCTTTTAGCAGCTTTAGAGGTTTCTAAAAAATATGGAAGTTTTGAAGCCTTAATTTTGGGGTGTAAAGATCTTATGGTTTTTGGATTTTTGGCATTGAAGATTTGAACATTAGAGGTGGTATGCCTCGTCCACACTCACTACACCAATTGTTGGGTGGTTAAGTATCTATCGACCATGGGATGTGGTCAAACGATCATCTGAGCCTTGAAGGAGATTGTCGAGGAGTTACTGGTGTCATAGAAACGGTGGTTGTTTGTGTCGAAACGGCCTTTTCTAGGGGAAAAGGGGTGGTCCCGCTTTGAAAATGATCTTTGGAACTACTAGTTTGTGATAAAACGTGGTTCGTAGAGTCGTCACCAATCTTTGATTAGGGTGTGATTAGGCACCCAAAATATATTTTTCATTTTAATAAAATATTAATTTTAATTAAAACGACAAATTTGGGGTCTGTGTTACCAAAATTTGAGTCTGGGAGTCAATTATGTGTGGTGAAAGATTAGCATCCCCACAACTCCCTAAATCGGTACCTAGTCAATTAATTAATTGTCTTTGCAGTAAAATATACAAGTTCGAGTCTAATTTAATTTAAGATCCCCTAAAATAATGTTATTTGAAATTACGGATGAAAGATGATAATATTTAATTATTTTCTATCGAGGAGAATCGATTTGTCATACCTTGAAACAATCAATTCTTACTCCAATCGAAATAAAGAAATATTAAAATTCCATTCTAAAGTTCAATATTAATTCGATTGAAAACAATAATATCTAATGATTTCCAATCGAGAATAAATAACCTCTCATATGTTAGAGTAGTCATTTATCACTTAGATCGAAATGAAAAGATAATACTATTTTCAATGTCGATTCGAATGTTATTGTTTTGAAAATCTATTGACAAGCACATACAAATAAAGCAAAAGGCATTCATCAAACAAATAAAATTTTTATTTATTTTACTAATATTTAATGAGAATAAGGATATTCAATTAATTAAATATCTCGAGACGAGACCTTAGATTCGATCTAATAGTCCTTTCTCGATGAATTTAATTAAAAGAATACGATCTTTTCCTCAATCCCCGAATTTTAAAAATGGATTAGATTTTATTGGTGTCATTTAGCAGGATAGACTTTCATTTTAAAATTATCGAAAGTAACTTTTTTATACGTTAAGACAGTCACTTTACGATAATATTAAAAATGCTTGAATATTACCCTTAGTCAATTTATTTTGAATCGAGTCAAGGGATGCTTATGAGGCTATCATGCGAGATTAATTAAGACTAAAATGAATTAAAATGCAAACAACATGCAAAAATTTGAAATAAAAGTAGGACTAAAACATAAATTATTAAATTATAATGCCAAAATTGAAATAAAACAAAATATACAACTGACTAAAAAAACATTTTCAATATCTAAGGCTAAAATTGCAAATAATATTAATAAATAAATAAAAGGGGCTAAATTAAAATAAATTAAAATTACATAGCCAAATTAAAATAAATAAATATAATATGTGGTGCTCAAAATATAAATATGCAAAATATAGGGGGCTATAAATATAATATCCCTAAAAAATATCAGGCATAAAAGGGTAAATTTTAGAAACAGTCCCTATAAGGACTAACATGCAAAAACATGCCTAAACTAGGGGGACTAAAACGAGATTAAACAAAAAATTATATAACATACATATAAAATGGGAAAATAAAAAAATTGGTCCCTTAAAGACTATTTTGTAAAAATACAGCAAAGTTACTGGGACCCTAAGGGTATTTTCGACAAACTTTGCCTATATATACCAACTTTTATTTTTTTTCATTTTAATTTGTTTTTAAAAATTTTTAGAGAGAGATTCCGGATGGTGGTCGGTCGTCATTTCGCCGCCGTAGGTCACCGTAACGCCGTTGTGTCTGGTGGCCGATGGCTACCAAACTTCACCGGGAGGTCCATCTCGACCTCCCATCTCTGATCTAGGGTCGGTTTTGCAAAAATCGGCCCCAAACTCCCCAAATCTAGTCGAAACCATTAGGCTTTCTTCACTTTGATCGGCCGCCGTCCACCGTTAGATCATCCCCACACCGAATTATGTTGTCCCCCTCAACATCCTCTTCATTTTCAATAGTGAAAGCTTCGAATGGGGCCCTCCAATGCCGTGAACGACGTTAGACGAAGGTAATCTCTCGCTCGTTCGTTATTTTATTATATTTTTTATATTTCGAATGCTAATAAAATCAAAACACGAAGAAATGTATACCTTCAATATTCTGCCTCATTATTTCTTTCTATTCCGTTCGAAATCCCCCAAACTCCCAGAGGTTTTACATTGTTTTGTTCGTTCTTATAGTACATGTAAAATAATATACAAATATTGATATTTTGTGGTTTGTTAGTGTTGATTGGTGACACTGGCGGTGATAGGCGGCATCAAGGTGGCGGCAGCTGGGATTGGTGGAGATGGATGGTTGGAACAGCTTTTGGAAACCCTAACGTGTTTGGGCCTCACAAGGGTCACGGGTCGGGTCAGATCTGTCTCTGGATATCTGTGGGCTCCCAGTTTGGGTGTATTGGGCTTCCGAGTTCTGGGTCTCAACTTGTTGTAATTTGGATATGTAAAACCTGAAATAATAAAAAATATTAATATTAATAGTAATATAATAATAATAATAATAATAATAATAAATAATAAATAATAACGATAATATTAAATGGGACAAAAAATGAGTGTCGACATCTGCCCCTCTTTACTCATTCTTGTGACAACAAGAATAAGGCAAAGACAAAGAGACAATATGTTTTTCGTCCAGTCAACTTCATAGTTTGAAATATGATAAGGGATATGTTCCGCTGTCACTCAGGGAATATCAGATCTGGGGATGTTGATTCACTACATTGTTCTGCAGGAAATATTGAATCAGGGTAGACTTGTTCCGCTGTCACTCAGGGAATATCAAATCTTGAATGAGAGGGATATGTTACGCTTCCTCTGAAGGGAATATCAGATGTTGAAGGGAAAATCAGTTTTGGGGGATTGATCCATTCAATTGGGGCAGACATGTGGCACTTACTCTGAAGGGAATATCAAATCTTGGAGAATACATACATGTTCCGCTTACTCTTAAGGGAATATCAGATCTGGGGGGTTGATCTATTGAATCGGGGTAGACTTGTTCCACTTACTCTGAAAGGAATATCAAAAACATGTTGCGCTTACTCTGAAGGGAATATCATATCTGAGGGAGTTGATCCATTGAATCAGGGTAGACTTGTTCTGCTTACTCTGAAGGGAATATCAAATATTGGAAAAGAGAGACTTGTTTCGCTTACTCTGAAGGGAATATCATATCTGGGGGAGTTGATCCTTGAATCAGGGAAGACTTGTTCCACTTACTTTGAAGGGAATTCAAATCTTGGAAAAGTGAGACATGTTATGCTTACTCTGAAGGGAATAACATATCTGGGGGAGTTGATCCATTGAATCGGTGCAGACTTGTTCCACTTACTCTGAAGGGAATATCAAATCTTGGAAAAGAGAGACTTGTTCTGCTTACTCTAAAGGGAATATCAGATCTGGGGGAGTTGATCCACTGAATCAAGGCAGACTTGTTCCACATACTCTGAAGGGAATATCAAATCTTGAAAAAGAGAGACATGTTCCACTTACTCTGAAGGGAATATCAGATCTGCAAATTAAACATTACCAAATGTTAGTATATGATCGAAAAATTGAAAGATCATAATTGAAGATTTGGATCGATTTTTCTTGTGCAAAATTGTCTTGCATCCATCAAATATGGGAGTCTGTCTCGACTTGAGTGTTAGTTGAATCTCTCACTTTTTGGGACTCTGAATGATTACTTTTTTCAAAAATGTCATTTTTTTAGAAAATATTTAAATGAGAAACTTTGGAAATTGTTTTCTCATTTTCAAGAAAATCTTGCGAAAACATTGTAGATGGCCCAAAAGACTTATCATCTTGCTCGAAAGGCTTATAGATGACCCGAAGGATTAATACATTATGCTCGAAAGGCTTACTAATGGCCCGAAAGACTAAACTTTTTTGGAAATAGTTTACTAGGTAAGAAACCTTTCTTACTTTTCAAAAATTTCAATTTTCAAATTTGAATGAGAAACATTTCTCATTTCATTTTTTACTTATAAAACAACTTAATGGTTGGTGAACATGCCCTACTTCAAAGTAATGCTTCCTCTATGGATTGGACTCACACTATTCTTCAGGTTTTTCCTTCTTAAACATGATAACCTGTATTTGAGGTTTAAATTCTAGCTTCCACTTGTTGGGTTTTTAATACTATGAATCTTTTTTCTTTAAAAGATCTGTAAAATCCAAATGTTTATGTGTGAAATGGGAATGCAATGCAATGCATTTTCTTTTATGTAAATGATGTTTTCATGCATGCGTAAATGCTTATTCAATTTTTCTTTAACTCCAAAGTGGAGAACCAGATCTTCTTCCTCTTGATCGTTCTTTTCTATAATTTACTCGGATATCGGTGTAGCAGCTTACAACTCCTGGAGATCTACCCAATCATCTTGTCTTTGTGTCTTCTTGTCCCCTCATCTACATTAGTCTAAGAATAGATGCTTTATTTCTTGTTGTGATCAGTAATATGATCTTGATGTTCCGTTCTAACTTTTGGCTTAAATGTGCTATCAGAATTATTGTTTGGGACTATGCCATTAATTGATGCTTGACTTATTTGCTTTACAAGGTAAGCTTTGCTCATATCCAGGGTTTTCCCATGACACTTCAAGTTGTGAGACACGTTGTCAATGTCTCCTTAGTCTGAACCTTGTTATCTCAACGTGATCTGAGTTTCTGGTTATGTCACAAAGTGGGTATTTTCATGGCTCATCCCTACTTGGATACCAAAATTCATCCTTGACTAGTCGCATTCTTGCACTTTTGCTATGCGTTGGGATATGTGCCTCTTTCAAACAAGGCGGTCATCTGCTTCTCAATAGGTTATCGACAACGTCACGAGGAAGTATTACAAGTTCTATCCTCCAGTCCTTCTGATCTTTTAGACCATTCTTTCAAGATTGTTGAATGCTTCATATTCTGGCATCACTTATTCTTTTTTCAACAGAGGCAGAATATACCTCATCTGTTTCAAGGACTTTTCACATTTGAGACTACCCTGTTTGACAATATTTTTCTCCTTTCTTTTATTTTAGAAATCAAAGAATGAAAGAAATTTGTTAAGGATTTCTCCTTAATTCAGGCTTACAATCGAATCAAATCATAAACATGAGTTCAGTGAATATCAAACAATTCAACTACTCTTTAAATTTTTCAGAGAATAAAAAATCATATCCCATCGGCAAGTGTCAAAATTACTGACAAATTTAAAGTATAGGTTGATTCTAAAAAGGTAAGGTCTCTAAGATTAGCCTTTTTATTATAGCATATCTGGCTCTTTTGGCGTCTACTAACTCGAGGAATTGGTTGTTATGCTCATCTTCTAGAGATACTTACTGGTTTCAAACTCTCGGGGACACATTTTTGGTGCAAGAGGTTTGTAAGACCGCCTCTTATGTCGTATTTACACAATTTAATATCAGAGTCACCCTTTTAGGTTTTCAACTTGATTCCTCCTTTGGCTTCGAGACATTATTCAAAATTTTACATCTTGAACCCTCCTTTTATTGTTTTCCTTATAATGCATTAAAGGTTTTAGAAAACCAATTTTTGTAAATAAAATTAACCCTGAGGGGCGGAATGAAATCTGAAGATAGTCTCTCAACTTAGAAATCCATGTATGATTAGAAGGGACTTTTTCAGGCGCGTAACATAGGCTAGGGCTCACGGTTATGAAAGAAAGGCATAAATAGGCCCAAACAATTGTATAAGGGTAATTGAACCAAGGATCGATTATGGCGATGCCTTCAATCTTGCCTTGTTTGACTTGAATCTACTTGCTACTTGTCTTTTATTTTCTTTTGCTTTCTTTAGATCCCTCTAGACTGTCCATTTTTGGGTTTTCACCCTAGAGTTCATTTACATCTTAATATATCTTCATTATTTCTCTTTCTTCTTATTGGATCTGAATCTTTGAAATGTTTGCACTCGATCAACTTTATGGATTGAGGCTTAATGAGAACCCATCTTGAACTACTTGATTTATTTTCTCTTTTTTTCTTTTTCCTCTTTTTTTTCTTCTTTTCTTCTTCTTTTTTTCTTTTTTTTGAGTTTATTTGATGAGTATAGGATTCCAATTGCTTTGAGCACCTTCTTGTCCTCTTTATTTCTTTCATTTGGGAATTCTCTCATTATTCTCGACTAAATTTGATCTTCGAGCACTTTGTATTTGATCTACCTTGCGGTTTCTTGTTATTCCTATTTATTTCATGAAGACTTTCCCCTAAAACTAGATTGACAATCTTTACTCTTGTAAGAAGATATCCTTCACCTTACCCCCAATGTGAAGAGTGATCCTTGGTTAGGGTTGAATCAGAAAAAAAAAATTCAGGCTCAATGGGAACAACAATGGATATATTTTCTCTTTTGTAAGGGGGTAAATGAAAGAAGGCCGTTCATCATTTCATACATAGAAGTCTTTGCAAAAAGAGGTATCCCCAGGGGGGATGGATATTCAGGATTAACTTTTATTTACATAAAAACAATGTAAATAATACATGATAGAATTATTTAAATCATTTCCATTATTTCTTCTTCTTCTTGCTTCTATCATGTCCCAATTGTTTGAGCTTCTCTTCAAAAAGTTAATCCATGATGTCACATCTCGTCTCTTCTTGCAGGAAGATTCACGGACAAATGAAAATTTTGCATTTTAGCCCTTCTGGTTTTATTAGTATAGAAATGAGGGTTTTGTATCTGAAAAGAAAAATGTGTGACTTTGAAGTCGTGTATATGGAGAAAGGTAGTGTTATAAAAAGATCGGCTCTTTCGGTGAAGATAAAAATATGAATTTGGTGTAAAGGTATGACTCTGGACACTCATATAAATGTAGTGTCAAAATTTGGTTTTGGTGGTGAGCGTGAATGGTAAAAGAAATCGAGTAATTATATTTTTGGCTTTGGAATAGATATGAAAGGTCTAATTCTGTCACTTTCCAAAGATCTATAATTCTTGAAAAATAAAAAGAATCCTTAATTAATTTGATACTCAATGAACTACATAATAAAAATTTGATTCATTGCTCATAACCTTAAAAAGTAGTATAAGTTCAATCACCATAATATTTAAAAGAAAGAAATAACAAAAACAAACTCAAACAAGACAGTGCAAGTGAAATAGAGCTTCATAATAGATGAAATGATCTATTACTAATGAGGATGCCCCATTACTAATCAGACATGTGGGTGCTTGGCTAGATCTTCAGGGTCATTATAATCTAATGCACCACTGGCTCTTTAAAAGACCATGTCTCTGAACCAATCAAATTCTATAAGTTGCTTTTTGGTACCCACAGTTCTTATTAGTATTCCCCAAACTTCATATTTAGTTATCTTCTCTAGGCACGAATTAGGTGGCCTTAATTTGCCTTCAGCATTTATGTCACAAGATTCTCCGTGAGTTATCACAAGGATCCATGATTAATGTATGTTAAGATGCATATATATTATGCCATGTAATCTTTTTATTAATATTGAGGCTTTGTTAATGAATGTGAAAAATATGACTAAAATGTAATGCGAAAAAATAAATGTGATATGGATGCAATGCAATGCAAGGTGTTGATTCTGGAACGATTCCTTAGAACAACTTTTCATGTTAGAAACGAAGTTCAATTACAAGGATTAAACAGATCACAGATAAATCTGAGTTATCTCTCCTAATTGTTGGATGTGCCCCAGTAAGTCTAGGATCCTATGAGCTTCTTCAGTCTCGTGCTTCAATCCTTCGCTTATAGTATCATCATCATGTGATAAACCAACCAAGTACTGAGCCTTTCCTTGTGCATGTTGAAGGTAGCTAGTGATCAGGTCATTTTGACGGTCATTGATGTGTGTGCCCAGCCATATCTGAGCCAGTCTTCAAACAACCTCAATTTGTTAGCTGAACTGCTCAAACCATCTCAGAGTGTCTGCATTGTTTTCTACCTCATTTTGAATCCTTCGTTTCATATTACTAGCCTTCTATATAGACATCGATCAAGGATCAATACCATGGAATGAATAATGCAATGTAAAATGGTAACAAAATAAAACAAGAAGGACCAGAGAAAATGGGTTAGTAATCATAAATGAATTAATCATATATAATATAATTTGTCGATAAAACCTACCCAAACAGGATTTCTACCCACATTCTTTGTTTATAGAATGTCCTAACCTCATGCCATCTAGTTCGCATGCTAATTTGAAAAATTAAACCTAACCGCATGATCTCTAGTTCGCATACATTTATTCGAGAATTAGAATTACGCTAAAAAAAGCTCAAAAAGGCTTTCCTTGTGTACTCTCCTTACGGGATCATATGATCTGGGTAAGGCTCTATCTGGGTTCTAAGTTTACTATATGTCGGGTTCGGTTCTAAAGTAATAGGTTCTTGAATTTTCCTTTCCAGTCCCTTGGGCTACTGAACCCTCAATCTTGGCCCATCACAGGCTTTTGTGGATCGAGTTCAATTCGAGGGAACACACCTCCTTATGTCCGTACGAAGGTGAATACCATCACGAGTACCATAAGGCATGAGCTCCAGGAGCGATTCACTATCCCATGCTGAGGTGAAAACAACATGAGGGAGTAGTTTCTCACTCCTACTTAAATTGGACAGATCAGAGTTCTTGCTCATGTTATGTAAATGCAGATGTGCAGTGTGTAAGGAAAAGCAAAAACAAAGTAAACAACTATAAACAAAAAACTCAAAATCCTGAACAATTATTTACTCTGAAAACACCAACAAACAAGTTAGAACAACTATTTAGCAGTTAATCCAATTATAAGCACTCATTTAAACCAAATAGGGGATCAAAAACCAAATTAGAGCGAACTTGTAATTTGTATTTGCAAAGATAATTTATTAATCGACTAATGGCATGACTCTCTAAAAACGTCCCAAGTGGAGTCACCAAGCTGTCGAAATGGTCATTTCCAGGGGGAAAATGGGAGGCCCCGCTTCGAAAATTATCTTTGGAATGACCAGTTTGTGATAAAATATGGTTCACGGAGTTGCCACCAATCTTTGTTTACGGTGTGATTGGGCACCCAAAAATATATTTACCATTTTAATAAAATATTAATTTTAATTAAAATAATAAACTTGGGGTCTGCGTTACCAAAATTTGAGTTCAGGAGTCGGTTACGTGTGGGGAAGGATTACCATCCCCACAATGCCCTAAATCGGTACCTAGTTATTTAATTAATTGTCTTTGCAATAAAATATACAAGTTCGAGTCTAATTTAATTTAAGATCCCCTAAAATAATGTTATTTGAAATTTTGGATGAAAGATAATAATATTTAATTATTTTTTATCGAGGGGAATCGATCTGTCATACCTTGAAACAATCGATTCTTACTCCAATCGAAATAAAGAAATATTAAAATTCCATTCTAAAGTTAAATATTAATTCGATTGAAAACAATAATATCTAATTATTTTCAATCGAGAATAAATAACCTCTCATACATTAGAGCATTCATTTATCACTTAGATCGAAATGAAAGGATAATACTATTTTCAATATCGATTCGAATGTTATTGTTTTGAAAATCTATTGATAAGCACATGCAAAAATAAAGCAAAAGGCATACGTCAAACAAATAAAATTAATTATTTATTTTACCAATATTTAATGAGAATAAGGATATTCAATTAATTAAATATCTCTAGACGAGACCTTAGATTCGATCTAACAATCCTTTTCTCGATGAATTTAATTAAAAGAATACGGTCTTTTCCTCAATCCCTGAATTTTAAAAATGGATTCGATTTCATTGGTGTTATTTACCAGGATAAACTTTCATTTTAAAATTATCGAAAGTAACTTTCTTATACGTTAAGACAATCACTTTACGACAATATAAAATTGTTTGAATATTACCCTTAGTCAATTTATTTTGAATCGAGTCAAGGGATGCTTATGAGGTTATCATGCGCGATTAATTAAGACTAAAATGAATTAAAATGTAAACAACATGCAAAAAATTGAAATAAAAATAAAAGTAGGACTAAAACATAAATTATTAAATTATAATGCCATAATTGAAATAAAACAAAATATACAAGTGACTAAAATAAACATTTTCAATATTTAAGGCTAAAATTACAAATAATAAAAATAAATAAATAAAAGGGGCTAAATGAAAATAAACTAAAACTATATAGCCGAATTAAAATAAATAAATATAATATGCGGTGCTCGAAATATAAACATGCAAAAATATAATGGGCTATAAATATAATATCCCTAAAAATAAATATCAGGCATAAAAAAGGAAATTTCAGAAACAATCCCTATAAGACTAAAATGCAAAAACAAGCCTACACTAGGGGGACTAAAACGAGATTAAACCAAAAATTATATAACATACATATAAAATGGGAAAATAAAAAAATGGTCACAGTGACTTTTGTAAAAACATGGCAAAGTTAGGGGCCCTAAGGGTGATTTTCCCCGAAACTTTTCCTATATATACCAACTTTTCTTTTTCTTTTTTTATTTTTTTAATTTTAATTTGTTTTAAAAAAAATTTAGAGCTGGATTCCGGCCGCCGTAGCACCGTCGTGATCAGTGTCGATGGCCACCAATCTTCACCGGAAAGTTCGTCTCGGCCTCACTATCTCCGTTCTGGGGTCGATTTTGCGCAAATCGGCCCCAAACTCCCCAAATCTAGCCGAAACCGTTTGGCTTTCTTCACTTCGATTCGCCACCATCCACCGTTGGATCGTCCCCAAACCAAAGTATGTTGGTCCCCTCGACATCCTCTTGATTTTCAACGGTGGAATCTTCAAACCGGTCCCTCCAACGTCGTGAACGATGCCAGCTGAAGGTAATCTCTCGCTCGTTCATTATTTTATTGTATTTTTTTATATTTCGAATACTAAAAATATCAAAACACGAAGAAATGTTTACCTTCAATATTCTGCCTTTTTATTTCTTTCTATTCCGTTCGAAATCCCCCAAACTCCCAGAGGTTTTACATTGTTTTTTCATTCTTATAATACATGTAAAATAATATACAAATACTGATATTTTGTGGTTTGTTGGTGTTGATTGGTGACACTGGTGGTGATGGGCGGCATCAAGGTGATAGCAGCTGGGATTGGTGGAGATGGACGGTTGGAAAACCTTCTGGAAATCCTAACGGGTTTGGGCCCCAAATTGGTCTCGGGTCGGGTCGGATCTATCTCTGGATCTATCTTTGGGCTCCAGGTTTGGGTGTATTGGGCTTCCGAGTTCTGAGCCTCAACTTGTTGTAATTTGGATATGTAAAACCTGAAATAATAAAAAATATTAATATTAATAGTAATATGAATAATAATAATAATAATAATAATAATAATTAATAGCATTACTATTAAATGGGACAAAAAAATGAGTGTCGACAGTTTGGTCACTAGAGTCTTGGTCATTTGGACCTCTCTTGCATGGATATTTATAGTACCTTGGGCTTAGCTTTGGTTAGGAGTTGTCATGTCACCAATCTTGATTGGCTGTCTCACAATTGTCATATGGTTGATTTTGGTTAATTGTTTCGAGAGGTGGCGTGATTACCGCTAATTGATTGTCTAGAGTAGTTATGGTATTAGTCCTGATTGGTGACTAATAGAGTAATAGTAGTGGATGAATGCTTGTTTCTCTCGTTAAGGAATCAAACCTAGAAAAATCTAGACTCGATGAATAAAGCTGAAGGATTTGAATGGAATAATATGGATAATGTAGGGATTAGGTTGTTGGGAAAATCAAGAATAAAGATTAAGATAATAAAGACTGAGATAATAAAGATAAATAAAGACAAGGAAGATAAAAGTAAAATAAGGAATTAATAAATAGGATGATTTAGCCAAATTAGGGTTTATGGCCAAATCGTGGATATGGTGATGTGGATGATATTGATAATAAAGATGGATATGATGAAAATAGGTGGATAATTATCCTATCAAACCCTCATAGTCGTAATGAAAAGGAAAATTCGATAAATGACTCTAACCAGCCCTTCTAATCACAATGAAGAGATAAACTAGAGTGTGAAGATTTTTCTCTCAAGAACTCAAAAGAACTAAAAGAAAAAGAATCTTCGAATGCACAAGGCAATAAGCTCTTGCGAAAAAGAACTCTTTTCTTAAATAAAAGAATAAACTTGATGATTACAATGGTGGGAAGAGCATCCTTTATATAGGGTGAAGGAGTCCTTGTTGTAGTATTAGTGATGTTTGAAAATAATAATAAAAATAACAAAAACAACACTATCCTAATTCCTAACAACAATAAACTAAAGATAATTGTTTTAACTATATCTTAATTCCTAATAAAATAATAAATTTAATCCTAAAAGATAATACATCATCCTATATTATATTATATTACAAATAATCAATAAAATATTAAAAATTCATAATATTCATAAAATCTCGTATTAATCTCGTAAAGGGCATTGTCTTCACTAAATTGAGCGTATCTTGAATTCCCGATATCGGATTGATGCGATTCAAGAAGTGGTGGAAAGCTAAGAGACATCTGATCGTAAGTCCAGAAGAAAGTCAACCAAATAACATCAGGGTCCCATTGAAAAAGCAGTCACATTTCTGCTTGATCGTGCAAGTAAATTGGAAGCGTTAGCCCATCTTCCTTTGATGCGAGCCTTGGGATACATATATCACTGACTGGGGTGATATGTTAGGTTTGGGTGTTACATGTATCTACACATGGTTGTTGTTGGTTGCCCGTAGGGTGTATCCGCGTGGTTGTTCGCATGGTAACAAGAGTGCGTAGGCCTTGTGTTTGTAAGCAAGGGTTGTGAGTCTAAGATTCACAGGTGGTAACAGTATTAAAGTTCTAAAAATATAAAAGTATAGAAATCCTTCATAAAAAATGCTCATAAATAGGAAGAGATTGAAACAAAAGTAGTTCGATTTCTTAAAGAAAAACTTTAAGAATTGCCTCCATTACAAATTCCTTTAGATTGAAGACATATTCTTCAAACTGATGTTAGTAACAAAAATTGAGAAATAATTCTTTCTGAAGAAAAAGATAATAAAAGGAACTTATGTGGTTAGAAAAGTAGAAGATTTATTGATGCATAAACTAATTATCATTCCACTTTCAAGGAGATCCTAGCAGCCAAGAATAGAATTTCAAATTTTGAATTCCATCTTATTGGTAATCATTTTTTGGTAGAAATGGATATGTCTTTCTTTCTGTAGGTGCTCAAGTTTAAACAAAAAGAAGTTCTTCATCATCAACTTCTCAGGTGGTCAAAATGATTTTCAAAATATTCTTTCGAAGTTTCAATTGTAAACACATCAAAGGAAAAACTAATATACTTGCAGATTTTTTAAAAGACAATCAAAGGAAGTCTTGATGATGAAATCTTCATTCTTAACAAAGTCAAAAAGGCCATCATCCTCAACCTTCTCAATACCACCAAGCCAATCTTAGACATTCTCTTGAGACTTTTCAGTTGGTTATGGAAAACCATTTCCATAAAAGCTAGAGATATAATTTTTGAATACCAACTAGACCTTTTTAGAATTTTTGAAGGTCCCATCTTTAAAACTCAAGGCTTATATCTCAACTATCGTTTCATTAATCCCTTCTAATTCGAGTTCATAGAAGTTCTAGATGAATTTGAGTCCATTTGTGAGTCATGGTTCAAATTCTGTAATGTGACATTTCTGTATCGAATTTAATACCTTGATTGGGTAGGAGGTATTACATGTTAAGACCTATCCGCAAGGAATGTAAAGGCATTAAAAGTCCTTGACAAAGAGAGTACCTCGTATCTCGGATCAAGTCGAATGAAACTTTCTTGAATAAGGAGAATAAATGTTGTACCTCTTAAGACAAGTGTTGTACATCTAGAGTCGAAAGCTATACCTCCTGAATTATTTGAACCCTCTAACACCCTCCGACTCACCATCACCTCTTGACATGCATGGAAATAGGCAAATAAAAAAAATCTAAAGAGACCTAATCTATTGATTGGTTACTGCATTTATTCATCTTGTTAGCTGAAAGACAAAAATCATGGTTTTAGGTTTTACACCATGAAGGTCAATATATAAACCTCTATTCACTTCAAGAAATAGCTCTCTCTATCTTTCCCTTTTCCCGATAATCTACTCTTCCTCTCTAAGACACTTTCATCACTTACATGGTGTAAAATATGTAAATTATTAATATTAATTATCTGTTTTTATTTATCTAACGATTTTAAAAATATACAAATTTTTTAAATTTTACATGGTGTGAGTGAATATTAACCTTAAATATATAGTTACAAATTAAATTGGACATAGAGTCTAGCAACCAATAATCTTAGCACTATAATTATGTTTTGTCTAACCCTCAATATAGAACAAACCTTTGGACTTTAGTGGATACCTAAACCTTACACAAATTCAATTGCAATTTCATTTTGTTCTAATATTTCCTTCCCCTTGTACCCTATATTTAACTCTTCTTATAATGCACTAGTTTTTAAACATGTAAGAGATGAAAGAAACTCTCACCAAGGCCACCCAATGAGTAGCATCTCCACATTGCTCGCTTCCTCTCACGTTTGGTACCTAACCCAAAATTCCCTTTTTTTTTGGGCACCCTATTTGGTTTCCTTTCCTTTCTTCTTTTTCTTTTACTCGTTTCTTGTCTTTGTTTCTTTTGGTTTTGAGGTAACGTTTTCTTTCTGTCCTACCATTTTAGTTTTTATGTTATATGCTAAAGAATTCTTCATTTTATATGTACATATAGGCATAAAAAGAGACATTCAATTTTCATCTGGGTTTTGTTATTTTTTGTGCTGATTCTTGTCTATGCATTAAACGTTGTAGTGGGGAAAAAAGATCTATCATTTCTAGTTTTTATTTTCATGAACAATGCAAATATCAAGTATTTTATTGGTATTGTTATTTTTTATATTTAATGTTTGTTTTATTGTTTATGTTCAGGGCTCATTCTTATTTCACTTAACAATTTGTTTTTAAGGTTAGAATCTGATTATTTATGAGTGTAATGTGTCTTATCATTACATCTAAAATACGTTGAGAGTTTCAAGATTATAAATGGATAAATAAGGATGTAAAGATATGGTTCCTCAACGTGACGTCTGATCATTTTGCTTCTTCTGTTTACATTTAGGTCTTGAGAGCTGGCTTGTTGTTTCCAAAATTTTCAATTGAAATCCATCAGTTCCAAGGATGATGTTGTTAAGAAAGTGTTGCCATCAGCTGGTTTCAATGATGTTTTTTTAGAGAAAATGAGATGGAATCATATGGCTAAAGGAGGATAAAACTTGACCAATCTTTAAGGTTTAGCAAGAAGGAAGCATAGACCATGATCTCGAATACCGATATCGAAAATGAGGCATCTGTTACAGCAGAGATCTGCGAGAATGTGAATGACAATGACACATTGCAAACACCAAATGGCATGCCTGAGAAAGAGTCTCATTCCGACTTGTCGGATGTCGGAGGGCGGCAATACCAGGCTGCATTGAAGTTGCAGAAGGTGTACAAAAGTTTCCGAACGAGACGGCAGCTAGCAGACTGTGCAGTTGTTGTTGAGCAAAAATGGTTATTATCTTATTTTACCAAGTACATAACAAGATCGATATAAAATGAATACAAACATTTCCATCTTCACATTTTAATTGTAGGTGGAAGTTATTGGATTTCGTGGAACTCAAGCGAAGCTCTATATCGTTCTTCGAGATCGAAAGACCGGAGAGTGCGGTTTCACGATGGTTTAGAGCAAGAATACGAGCTGCCAAAGTATAAGTCTTGGATAAGGTAATTAAGTAAGCTCTTAAATGCATTTGGCCTGCAATGTTGTCTTGTTTTTGCAGGTTGGAAAAGGGTTATCTCAGGACGAAAAGGCTCGAAAACTTGCTTTGCAACACTGGCTTGAGGCGGTAATGACCATTTCAAGAATGAAAAATTCTTAGTAAACTGTTAGCTCTTGTTGATCTTGATTCTTGTTGCATATAGATTGATCCTAGGCATCGCTATGGCCATAATCTTCAATTTTATTATGCCAAATGGCTTCACTGTGAAAGTAAAGAACCCTTCTTTTACTGGTAAGATTTCATTGAATCATGGAAGGATTTTTGTGTCTTGATAACTTACAACATCAATCTATCAACTTTGAACATGTAGGCTTGATATAGGAGAAGGTAGAGAAGTCCATCTTGAAAGTTGCCCTCGGTCGAAGCTTCAGCAACAATGCATCAAGTACCTTGGTCCAGTAAGCTTATCCTCCCTTTCCGATTTCATATACAACTCTGTTAAAAGACTAATCATACGAGAATGATCTGGTTTATGCGAAACATGTTTACTTTTCGATTTACAGGCCGAAAGGAATGAGTTTGAAGTAGTAGTAAGGGATAAAAAGTTAGTGCACAAACAGAGTGGGGATGTTGTTGATACCGCAGGAGGACCAGAGAACGTGAAATGGATTTTTGTTCTGAGTGCTACTAGGAAATTGTATGTTGGACAGAAAAACAAGGGCAATTTTCAGCATTCGAGTTTTCTGGCCGGTGGAGCGACATTGGCTGCCGGAAGATTGGTGGCGGAAAAAGGTGTTTTGAAGGTAAAATGGTTTGATCATCTTTCACTGTGTAAGATTTTTCATGCATTAAAATGATTGATTCAACTTTATATAGGCAATTTGGCCCCATAGTGGACATTATCTCCCAACGGAAGAGAATTTCCAAGAGTTCTTATCATTTCTTCAAGAGCACAATGTTGATCTCACAGATGTAAAGGTAAACAACAACAATTCCTCTATTGTTTTTTAAGATGATAAGCAAGCATAAAGTTAATGGTTTTTTCAGAAAAGCCCTACCGAAGACGACCAATTTTTCATCAGAAAGAATTCTTGCGTTGCAAGTAACGAAACAACACAAGGAGACTCGCAACAAACCGAGGCAATGATTAATGAAAATTCAGCACAAGAGAACAAGGGCTCAACAAAGGAAGATGAAGACGCTGCTCAAAATTCTAATAAAACAATGTCAAGATTGTTCTCAAAGATAAGTAACCTTCAAATACAGAAAATCCACGACGTCATCGAAATCTTGAAGACAAAAACGCTATCGCCGCGTTTCCACCGTGAACATCAAACACTTTCACCAAAGACCCAAGATGGCTATGCATCAGCAGAAGAATCTCTATCTGAGGAGGAACTTGCATTCACTAAGATCAACTTGCTCGGCGAAGACGACGACGAGGAAGATCGAAAATCTATACCCAAGGAAAAGATATTGAGAAGGATAGATTCTCATAAAGTGAAATCATATCAGCTAGCTCAACAATTATCCTCCAAGTGGTGCACAGGAGCTGGGGCAAGAATTAGTTGCATGAGGGATTATCCATCTGAGCTTCAGTTCAGGGTTTTAGAGAAAGTGAACTTGAGTCCAAGATCAAGGAATGTGAATGCATCTCCGAGGACAAATTCACGTTTTAGCCCCACGGTTTTGACTCCAACTTCAGCATGTACACCTTCTAAAAGTCCGCTTGGACCTAGAACAAACGATAGCGACGAAAACAACAATAGCCTAGGCGAGTTTTAAATGAAACTCAGTCTGGCATGTTATTGTTAGAGAAGAAGATATTATGATTTTGTTGTTTCTTTTACATATTCATTTTTTCATTGTCTTGTAGATCTTATTGTGAAAATGAAAGGATAAACTGAAAACTGAAGTTCCTCGTAAGTCATTATCATCATATTTGTAAATCTTATATTAAGATTTGCAAATCACTTTGAAAGGGTTTTTATGGGATTTTGATTGAGAATTTAATCTCTCTACAACTGAAAACTCGTTGCAATATAACTCACTTTGTATGTCTTCAACATCGCTAATAAAACTCATAATAATAAATTCTTTCGAAATTTCATAATATGAAACATAACTTATGATACCACTTATGGAAACATAACTTATGCAACATTGTTATTTATTACTTGATGTTAGGTGACACCGAATATCTTATTACTATTGATATACATGAATGAATAATGCACGAGTGTTTTTTTATGATACTTGACATTAACTTATATCATGAACGAATATTGATTTTAGTAATTGATGTTAGGTGATATCGAATAGTATAGTATAAAATTATCTGACGCTAGGTGATACCATATAATTATTATTAATAAAATAACTGTGAGGGTAGATCATAAAGCAATTGAAAATTGAGCGATTAATGACTCTTGACTGAGTAGTGTACAAATAAATGTTGATAAGCATGGTATTCATAAATTGATAATGATAAGAAATATGATATTGCATATACTTGAGTAAAAATATGCTATTACCTATATTGTAATCAATGCCTTTCTTCTTATATCGTACTTCCATACATATTGTAGACACCTATTTTTGTCTGGGTCTTAAAAAAATATTATTATTATTATTATTATTAATTATATTTTTTGCAGGTCAAATGAAGCCCAACAAGCACCCAGAGCCCAATTACAACAAAACCCAGATTACATTAGCACCAAGATCAGACCCGGTTCCAGGCCCATCACTCAACCCGACCCGAAGGAGACCCGAACCGGCCCAACACAATAACCTAAACAAATTAGGGTTTTGCCTTAACATCAACAGTCGCCGCCGACTCTTCAGCACCCATCGGCGCGTGAGGTTTCACCACCTATCTCCCATCGCACGTGGGCCACCGTCGAGCACTCCCGAGGCACCGCAGAACATCCCACCGCCCGATGTTTTCATCCGCAGTGACAGATGCACCAAAGCAATCAGAGAAAAATCAATTTAAAGTCGGAAAATATTACCAAATCCAAGAAAATCCAAAAAATTAGATTTTATGCAAGATAATTTAGGGTATCATGACCCTACCGAAGGATTTTCAAAAAAGGGAGAAGCCATAAATCAGGGAGTATTCGGGAAAAACAGGGGAGGGGAAAAGGAAAAAAACGAGCAGAAAGCGAGAGAGGAGAGAAAAAAAACACATTCGAACAGAAAAAAATCAAGAGAGAACTTTTCAAAACGAGAAAGGGGAAGAAAGTTTACTTCCTTGGTGACCCGAAATCTCTCAATTTCGTCGTGGGCAATAAAACACCCCACCAAAGGTAAAAAGTTTGGCTTTTTCATTTGTAGTAAGCATTTAGGTTTTAAAGGGGGTTGGTTTTGGGTTTTAATTGGCTAAAGGGGGTTATTTTGAAGCCTCGGGGTATCGAGAGGAGGGGTCTTAGCATAGTTTCCTCATCGGAACCACCGATTCACAGTGGCCGGATGGGTTGTGCATTTTCTATCACAATGGAATGAGGGTTGTGGGGGGAGAACTCTTCTCCTTCTGTCTCTTGAGTTGGTTGAAGAAAGGAAAATGAATTAGGGTTCATAGAAACCCATAAAACGGATTTATATCCTATCTTTCGAACGACACCGTTTAGGCCAGGGGGAGGGTCTTCGTGTTTTTGATAAGGGGTAAATATCTATTTAAGTCCTTGCTCATTTGTAACGTTCTGTTTTAGCCATTAATGAAATTTGTGATGTTTTACTTCGAGCTTCTATTTTTCAATGTTGTCATTTAAGTAACTAGTTTATATAATATGCTATGTTTATTGATTTTATAATTTGACCCTGTGATTTATGCATCTTTTGTTTTAGCCACTGTTTTAACATGAATACATTTAGGTATAATTATAATTTGCCCCTTTATGTTTCTAATTTGTTTCATTCCAGTCCTTAATATTATTTATGGGTTATTTTGTTTCCTATATCTTTATTGTTTAATATTTTCGATCTTGGCTCTGATGTTTATATTTATTTCATTCCTTCAGATTTCTGTTAATACATTTTGGTCCCTTAAAATCACCAAATGTGATTATTTATGTTAGTCATGTTTAGAGCTGTAATTTTTATTTTATTTTGTTCTAGTCCTTCATGTATATGTATATTTTGTATATTACGGCTCTATTTATTATTGTAAATGGACATTATTAGCTCTGTGTGTTGCGAATATTTTATTTTTGTAGATTTCCAATTGTATTTGTTTCAGCATTTCTTATTATCTATCGATATGTTATTCGAATATTTTAAAGAACCTTAATTTGTAGAATGAGCGTGGAAAGCATCACTTAGTCGAAGTGATGCGATCCTATACGACATTTTAATGAAATGGGAACTTGAAATAAATATAATTTATTTTATTAATTAAATTAATTTTTTATCAAATAATGCAATGCATTTTTCTTTAAATGGAAATTTATTTTATTTTACGCAAATGTCAATTTTTTAGTTTATATTTGATACGCATTTTTATCTAAGAGGGAATATTCGTTTTAAATGAGAAATAGACGAGATAGCCTTCCAGATGGAGGATTGCTAATCTCAAGATTTCTTTTCAAGTTAAAGAATTTTCTCTAACTACTCAATTCGGAACAAATTAATCATACTTTAATAAATGGATCATAGTTTTACTTTCTATTCGATTCATACTTTCCACCATTTACGATAACGTGTAAGCGATTTAGTACCAATTTTGGACGTTGTGGGGGTGCTAATCCTTCCCTACGCGTAATCGACTCTCGGACCCATTAAATCAGATTTTTGGTAAACGCAGACAAATTTTTGTCTTAGAAACGATTTTTTAAAAAATTGTTTTAAAAGACTTTTTAGGTATTCGACCTACCTAACCCAAAGGTCGATGATAGCTCCTATCCAATTTAATCCAAATTAATTCCAAATCATCAAATTTTCAAATTAAAGTCATAATTGTTTTTTAAATAATATATAATTGTTTTTTTTCAAAACAAAATGGTTATGACATCTTGGCGACTCCACTGAGGACTTGTTTTAGAGAGTCAGCTTGTAAGTCGCTTACACATTGTTGTAGTGGTGGAAATTATAAGTTCGAGTCTATAGTTAACTTATTATCCATTTATTCAGGTTTTTTAATTTCTTCATTTTAAATTGTGATACTAATTTTTTAAATCTTTGTTTTCAACAGTGTTCAAGTCTCTCTTGAGAGTTTTCTTTTTTCTTTAGAGTCAAAGGTTTGTACACTCCTCCTCACACACATCATGTGCATTTGCATAACATGAGCTCTAGACACGAGCTTTGATCCAAATAAGTTGGGGTGAATGCTTTACTCTCGTAAGAATTTATTCTTCGTATGATTTTTAGCAAATAATCCATGGGATACATACCTTATACCTTTGTAGGGATTTATTCCTCCTATGAGTATAAGGAAGTGAATCCCCTCGAATTGAACATGTTCTGTTCGAAACCTGTAATGGGTGAGGATCAAGGGTTTGGCAGCCCAAGGGGGCACCGACATCAAGGAAAATTCAAGTACCTTTTCCCGTTAGAGCCGAAACCATGAATATAGTGAACCGTAGAACGGTCACCCTAGGTGTAGTCATACCGAACCTCTATCCGTCAAAATAAGTGTACACAAAGGAGGAGCATTTCTAAACCCTTACCTTTTGCTTTAAGTTCGTAGAATATATTTTCTTTTCGAATAAAAGCATGCGAACTAGATACCATGCGGTTAGGATTATTTTCTTGAAATTAATCATTGTGGGTAGAAAGCATGTCCGGGTAGGAATGTTATCTAATAAAAGCATTCTCGGATAGATATCATGATTGAGTAGGTGTTGTATTTATTTTTATACAGCATCTTTTAATTTTATTGATTATCTTACATGTACTAACTTATTTCTTTTCTTTTGTTTGTGTTATTTTTCATTCTTCTTTGCATTATATTTCATCAATATTACATAATCAAAAAATGTTGATCCGCAAGGGGATATTCAAGTGAAAATTTTCACAAGGAGAGATAAAAGTTTTCAATCAAGCAGTCGCACATATAGACATGCCTCGAAGGATAAAAGAAGTTCATGGAATCCAAGAATAAGACTTGCTTGAAGATCGTGCAACATTCGAGATTGGAAAGATGATCCATTGATCCAAGAAGTAATCCATCATTAAAGCTTTGTCTACAATCATTTTATTGTTAATCGCCAAGGAATAACGCACTGACTTCACCACAGCAGGGGCATTAACCGAGTTAGGTTACAAAATGGTTGAGAGGCATCCTTTCCAAAGATGAAGATCCAAGACAAAGCACTGACCCATTTCAGACTCAACATCTAAGAGAAAGCATGTTTGTAAAATGGACTATCTTGCAATGTGAAAGCTTTTATTTCTAGTGAAAATTGTTCTATGATATTCATCGTTGGGATCAACACTTGTTGCATCTGCATTTACATCTTTGCATTTTGCAACTGCATTTATTTAAACATTTTCACATACATCATTCACGAAAACATTGAATTAATTCATGGAGGACTCGATGAAGTGGTCCTAATCATGTGACACCACATTGAGAATAGAAGCAAGATTCGAACAAGTAAAGGAATAAGCTGAAATTAGTACGATGGGAGCCAATTCAGCTGATTGTAGGACTGAGCCTTCCAATATGATCCAAGAAAAGAGCCCCTGTATCCTAAGGTCTATGATGCCATATGTAACTATCACATAGAAGTTCCGGACATTCCGCTGAGAACTGTAAGGCACTGAAGTGCAAGATCCAGAATCTGATTAATTCAGGGGCATGGACAGTCGAAGAATGATAGGTCATTCTAATCAAGAAGAGATCTTCGCATCTACGAAGAAGCATTTTTGCAATTTCATTAAGAGCATTGTTTTGTTTGAACTCGTTTTTGTTCAGTCTTTAATATTTTCTTAAATGTTTTTAAAATCTTTGAATTTATGCTACCTTGTAAGGTTGAATAATTTAACATATTTTAATCTTGTAGTTCTTCGAATATTGAATGAATTATAGATTCCTTTAATTCTTCAACAATTATAGATTTTTGACATATGGCAAGATTAGACTTTTCTTATATCATCTTGAACCAGAAATAAAATCTCTTGATTCTTTACCCGAAATAATTCATTGTCACTACCAAAGAACCAAATTTTGACATTACATCTCTTTAAGACTTTGATATATTGCTTTTATCTTTTTTGAAACACAAAAAGCCATACCCTTACCTTTCGTTGAGCCAATAAAGTCACACCATCGTCTTCTTATACGCAAAACCGACATTTTTCTACCAATAAAACCTAAAGGCATTGAGTACAAGATGTTCACTTGAGCGTAAACCTTCTTCTAAGAAGATAACATGGGGCATATTGCATCAATTGTATGAAGTTGAGCTTGTATAATTGAGACATGATGGAATTAAGAAGCAAAAAAAAATTCAAAATAATTTTATCATGCATTAATTACATTGTTTTCCTATGAATAAAAATTAATCCTGAAAATTTATCCCCTCGGGATACCTCTTCTACAAGGACTTCTGTGTATGAAATGATGAACGACTTTCTTTCATTATCCTTTCACAAAAAGAGAAAATATATATCCCTTGTGTCCCCATTTGATCCTAAATTATATTTTCTTCTTATTCAACCCTAACCAAAGATCACCCTCCACACTGGGGGACAAGGTGAAGAAACTCTTCTCTTATGAGTGAAGACCATCAATCCATATAAGATCTCGAAAGGTGAACCGAATGCAAAGTGCGAAGATCAAATCAAAGTAAAGAGAAAAAAAAATCAAAGAAACAAAGAAAAAAGCAAAGAAAAAATGGACAAGAAGTACATGCAAAGAGTTCCTCGAGTCAAATTACGCATCAAGCTTCAAACCATAAGATTGATCAAGTACAACCGGTTCGAAGATTAGTTCACCAGAAGATCATAAAGGACACATACGAACAAATTCAAATCGAGCAAGACAAGATTGAAGACATCATAATGAATTGATCCTTGGTTTAATAACCCTTAAACACTTGTTTGTTTATCCCTTTCTTTAATAACCATGAACCACAGCCTACATTACGTACCTTAAAAGTCCCTTCTAATCATACACAAATTTCTAAACAGAAGAGATTATCTTCAGATTTCATCCTGCCCATCAGGATTAATCTTTTATTTACAAAAAAAAGGTTTTCTAAAATCTTTAATACATGATAGAGAAAAAAAATAACAAAGGGGCTTCAAGATGTAAATTCTGAATAAGATCTTGAAATGGAAGTAGGATTCGAGTTGAAAACCTAAAAAGGTAACTTGAATTTAAAAACTGTACAGCTATTGTATAGAAGGTGATATCACAAATCCTTTGAAAAGGCATCGCACAATCCGAATGCACTTATGAGAGTTGAGAATCGAAGAATAATTCCAGATGTGCGTAGAAGCTACTTCATCATATCAATGAACATCCAAGAAATGAGAATGCAAAACCTTTGACCAAAGACAAATACCTGAGACAATTTATCCCCTCCTTACTTAACCATACCTCAAAGATAACATTAATCTTGACACTTTTCAAATGTCTATAACTTTATTTTAAAAGATTAAAAGTGTAATTAATTCTTTATATCCAATGACCTCTTGTTTTATGATTTACCTCAATTGTAAAACCTAGAAATGGTCAATATTTTCCAAATTTTTTATTAAACATTCTTCAACATTCTTTTAATTGATATTTTCAAACTTTTAAAAATAAAAGAAGAAGAAAAGTGTTTTTCAAACAATACAATCTCTCTGGAGTGGATCTTGGCAGTTGACATGTGGCTCTCAAACACAAAGCTCATGCTTAGAATCAGTGTTGAAGCAAGAAATGATGAATGTTGGGGCATCTTTGGAGATTCAACATCTTGAAGTGAATGATTAGGTCTTCTGAAGGCATTTCCTCAACATACAGGAACAAGCAGATTGTCTATCGCCTTTGAGGGTGTTTTTTCTCGAAACAAAGTGTCGTCTCGCTAGAGACAATTTTCTTTGAAACAAATTTTGTCTCGCTTGAGACAGTTTTCTCTAAAAATCAAATTTTGTCTCACTTAAGGCAATTTTTACTCAAAACAAATTTTGTCTCACTTGAGACAGTTTCCCTCGGAACACAAATTCCAAAGTTGTTTTACATGAAAACAAAATTAATCTCATTTGAGATTTTTTTTCAAAACAGATTCGTCTCGCTTGAGACAGGTTTCCCTCAAAACACCAAATTTGGAAATTGTTTCACTTGAAACATCATCTTTGAGATCGTTTCCCTTGAAATAAGTTTTGTCTCCCTTGAGACAATTTCTCTTGAATCATCATCTTTGAGATCATTTCCCTTGAAACGAATTTTGTCTCTCTTGAGAAAGTTTCTCTTGAAACATCATCTTTGAGATCGTTTCCCTTGAAACGAGTTTTGTCTCCCTTGAGACAGTTTCTTTTGAAAAATCATCTTTGAGATCGTTTCCCTTGAAATGAATTTTGTCTCTCTTGAGACAGGTTCTCTTGAAACAAATCCCTAAAGATGGCCAATTGTCCTCATCGCGTAGAAATTGTTTCATCCACTGACCAGATCTCCTCATCACGTAGGAGTCGCGTCAACCTTAGATAACCAACTGTCCTCATCACGTAAGAATCGTGTTATCATCCCTAAAGATGGCCAGCCATCCTTATCACGTAGGAATTATGTCATCCCCAGACCAGATCTCTTCATCACGTAAGAGCCGCGTCAACCTTAGATAACCAGCCGTCCTCATTGCGTAGGAACCGTGTTATCATCATCCCTAAAGATGTCAGCCATCCTCATCGCATAGGAATCGTGTCATCCACCGACTAGATCTCCTCATTACGTAAGAGTTGTGCCACCCTTAGATAGCCAGACTTCCTTATCACATAGGAACCGTGCTATCTCCAAATTTACCTAAAACCGACCAGAACTCTTCATCACATATGAGAAGTGTCGTCCTCAACAACAAACATATCAATTTTTTAAGCAAAAAAAAAAGGAGAATCAGACAAAAACTTGTTGTCTTGTTGTCTTTGCCCTATTCTTGTTAACACAAGAATGTGAAAAGAGGGGCAGCTGTAGACACATGTTTTTGTCCGGGTCTTAAAAATTATTATTATTATTATTATTTTTATTAATTATTATTAATTACATTTTTTGTAGGCCAAATGAAGCCCAACAAGCACCCAGAGCCTAATTACAACAAAACCCAGATTACATCGGCACCAGGATCAGACCCGGTTCCAGGCCCAACACTAAACCCGACCCAAAGGAGACCCCAACCAGCCCAAGATAGCAACCTAAACAAATTAGGGTTTTTCCCTAACATCAGCAGTCGTCGTCGACTCTTCAGCTCCCATCGGCGCGTGAGGCTTTATCACCCATCTCCTCGCGCGCGTGAGTTATCGCCAAGCACTCCCGAGCCGTCGTCGAACATCCTACCGCTCGATGTTGTCATCCATAGTGACAGATGCACCAAATTAGTCAGAGAAAATTCAATTCAAAGTCAGAAAATATTACCAAATCCAAGAAAATCCAGAGAAATCAGATTTTATGCAAGATAATTTAGGGTATCATGACCCTACCGAAGGATTTTCAGAAAAGGGAAAAGCCATAAATCAGGGAGTATTCGGGGAAAAAAGGAGGAAGAAAAGGAAAAAATCGAGTAGAAAGCGAGAGAGGAGAGAAAAACACATTCGGACAGAAAAAAAAACCAAGAGAGAACATTTTAAAATCGTGAAAGGGGAAGAAAGTTTACCTCCTTGGTGACCCGAGATCTCTCAGCTTCGTCGTGGGCAAGGAAACACCCCACCAAAGGTAAAAAGTTTGGCTTTTTCCTTTATAGTAAGGATTTAGGTTTTAAAGGGGGTTGGTTTTGGGTTTTAATCAGTTAAAGGGGGTTATTTTGAAGCCTCGGGGTGTTGAAAGAAGGGATCTTAGCATAGTTTCCCTCATCGAAACCACCGATTTGCGGTGGCCAGAGGGGTTGTGCGCTTTCTGTCATGACGGAGTGAGGGTTATGGGGGAGAACTCTTCTTCTTCTATCTATTTAATTATCTAAAGAAAGGAAAATGAATTAGGTTTCAAAGAAACTCAAAAAACAGGTTTATATCCTAGCTTTCGAACGACACCGTTTTGGCCAAGGGGAGGGTCTTTGTGTTTTTGATAAGGGGTAAATATCTGTTTAAGTCCCTATTCATTTGTAACGTTCTATTTTAGCCATTAATGAAATTTATGATGTTCTACTTCGAGCTTCTATTTTTCAATGTTGTCATTTAAGTCACTAGTTTATATAATATGCTACGTTTACTAATTTTCTAATTTGACCCTATGATTTATGCATCTTTCGTTTTAGTCATTGTTTTAACATGAATACATTTAGGTATAATTATATTTGCCCCTTTATGTTTCTGATTTGTTTCATTCCAGTCCTTAATATTATTTATGGGTTATTTTTGTTTCCAATACATGTATTGTTTAATATTTTCGATCTTGGCTCTGATTTGTTTATATTTATTATTCAGTCCTTCAAATTTCTATTAATATTATTTTGGTCCCTTAAAATCACCAAATGTGATTATTTATTTTAGTCGTGTTTAGAGCTATAATTTTTATTTTATTTTGTTCTAGTCCTTCATGTATATGTATATTTTGTATATTACGGCTCTATGTATTATTGTAAATGGACGTTATTAGCTCTGTGTGTTGCGAATATTTTATTTTTGTAGATTTCCAATTGTATTTGTTTTCAGCGTTTTTATTATCTATCAATATGTTATTCGAATATTTTCAAGAACCTTTATTTGTAGAATGAGCGTGGAAAGCATCACTTAGTCGAAGAGTTTACATGCATATCCCCTCTATTAAGGAGAGGAACACCTCCTATAGTTTTAAAAATAAAAGCTTTAAAGCTAAGGTTAACATTAGAGGTCGTGTTATGTGCATGACGCTATGGAAGGGGTTCTGAGTAACATTCAAAACCATGTCCGTCTCCAAATTGTGGAGGCGAATCTAGCTGGTAAGGATATTGTTGTTAAAAAGTAGAGGTATTTATTCTTTTCCCTTTCTTTGTCTTTATGGATTTCACATTATTGACGTGGAATTGTCAAGGCTGTGGTGGGATTAAGTTCCCAAAGATTCTCATAGAGTACGTGCGCGATCACAAATTGAGCGTGACCGCTCTTCTTGAACCTCGGATAAGTGGCACCATCGCGGATTGGGTCATTGGTAAACTTGGCTTTGAAAAATCCTTTAGAGTGGAAGTGATAGGTTTTTCTGGAGGAATTTGGCCTCGGCGGAACTCTTCAGTTTCAGTGGACATTATTGTCGCTCGTCAATGCATCCATACTAACATCTCAGGAAGTGCTCTTACATCTCCTTTTTTTTCTCTATGGTTTAATCCCAACGCTAGCAAGAGGAAGGCCCTCTGGCGGGATTTGAGTAATCTCAAACCTAATAGATAGCCATGGCTCTTAGTCGGTTTCTTTAACGCATTTCTTCACTGTGCAGATAAAAAGGGAGGAAGATGTAAAGGAGTCGGTTGTAATTTCATTCAGAATTCCATGGATCACAATAACCTTTTTGATATTGGCTTTATAGTCCCCAGTTTACTTGGGTCAGATGAGGTGTCTCTAAATGTCTTGACCTGATGAGGTGTCTGATCATCGGCCCATTCTTCTCCAGACTTCGGAAGATTGAGCCCGCAACAACAACAGACCTTTCAGGTTCCTTGCTGGATAGACCAAATATCCCAATTTTGGTACGTTTATCCGAGTAAACTAGAACTTCGAGGGGATCATTCATCGGTCAGTTAGTACTCTTTCTAATTCCTTTAAAGTTGAATAAAAATGTTTTTGTTCACATCATACAAGAAAAGAACAAACTTAAGAAGCAACTTGTTGCTATTCAAGCATTGATTGATAGAATGGTTCCCCCTAAGCTCTATGATGAAGAGTTGAGAATCCATACTTATCTTGAAAAGGTTCTTGATCAAGAAGAGTTGCTTTGGAAGTAGAAGTCCTGTGGCTGGAGGGTGACCGAAATACAAAGTATTTCCACAGTCGTGCTCTTAGTCCCCGAAAAGCCAACCTTATACAGGACCTCGTCTATGCAATGGTGAGTGGTGTTATGACGACAATGTGCTTTAGGGAAGAAGCTACCAAGTTTTTCTCTAATATTTATGGCGATGAGGGTAGCAATCCTGGCACTTTTCCTATCCAGGAAGCCTTTTCGAACCTCTTGGATAGGGAGATTCATTCTCTTGATGCACTTTTTACTAATGAGGAAATACATAACGTTGTTTGATATGAATCCTATTAAATCATCAGGTGTTGATGGTATGAATGCTCTTTTTTTCAAAATCAGTGGAGTATCATTGGCTCGTCAGTGTGCGCCTGGGCTAAGGACATTTTTAACGATAAGCCTTCTGAGCCAGAGCTTAATAAGACCTTGATAGTTCTCATTCCCAAAAATAAGAGCCCCGAAGCTTTTATGGATTTTCAGCTCATCAGTTTGTGCACGGTGCTGTATAAACTTATTATTAAAGTTATAGTCAATAGATTCAAAGTCGTGTTCCCAAAAATTATTCATGCCAGATTTATAGCTGCTAGAAGTATTAACGATAACATCTTGTTTTCCCAGGAATTGATTCACTCTTTGAAGAAGGCGGAGAAAACCTACTAGATGGCTATCAAACTGGATCTGGAGAAGGCTTACTATTGGGTTACTTGGGAGTTCCTGTCTGATTCTTTTACTGATATGGTTTGCCCTGCTAGACTCCACCGTATCATCATGCACATTGTCACCTCCTCTAGTATGCAAAATCTTTGAAATAGTTCTATGTTTGATGAGTTTAGGCCCACTAGAGGAATCCGACAATGATGTCCTTTCTCCCCCCATTTTATTCGTGTTGTGTATGCAACGACTTGGTTAGAGTAATTATTACGCTCAGAACCTTAAGTTGTGGTATCCTATGGTTCTTTCTCGTGGGGGACTGCAACTCTCCTATCTTTTCTTTGTGGACGATCTTCTCTTGTTATGTAAAGCGAACACTATCAAGTCCTTACTAAAGCTATCTTGGATCAGTTTAGCACATTCTTGGGACACAAGGTCACCCAAGGTAAAACCAAAGTCTTCTTTTCTAAGTACGTTTTGGATGACGAGCTCTGTTCACTCATCCAATCTGGGAACTTATCTAGGAAAGTCAACTTTTCATAGCCACGTCACTAAGAGCACTTTTCAATTTATAGTTGACAAAGTTCACACCAAGCTAAAATAATTGAGTGGTCTGGAATCTTTCTCTGGTCGATCGCATAACTCTTGACAAATCTGCTCTTTTGGCATTCCCCAATTACTTCATGCAGATGATGGCCATTCCCAAAGGAAGCTGTAACACAATTAAAGCCATTACCCGTCATTTCATTTGGGGTACAAACGATCACCCAAAAATGGCTATCGTTAAGTGGGACACGTGTTGCCAACCGAGCACTCATGGGAACTTGGGGTTCTGCCTTTACATACCCATAACGAGCTTTCCTCATTAAGCTCGGTTATAATCTCAATGTTAATTTGAAGTGTAGAGAAACTTTTTTAACAAAAATAGATGTTTGACTTTTTTACATTATAATTTCAAGAGAAAATAGTCTCAGCGACCAAATATGCCTTATAATATATGATTTTAATTAATTTTTTTTGGATTTGTCAAAATGTCCAACTAAATCGCAATGCGATCGATAATTCGTAACGCGATCACCGGTATTGCAAATCAGTTTCCAGATTCGCAACGCGAACTTCGACTATCGCAACACGAACTTCGACTATCGCAACGCGAACTTCGACTATCGCAACGCGAACTTCGACTATCGCATTGCGATTTACATATTTGCATTGCGATTTACATATTCGCATTGCGATAGTCCAAGTTCGCGTTGCGATTTTCCAAATTCGTTGCGATAGTCCAAGTTCGCGTTGCGATTTATTCCAAATTTGTTGTGATAGTCCAAGTTCGCGTTGCGATTTATTCCAAATTTGTTGTGATAGTCCAAGTTCGCATTACGATTTATTACAAATTCGTTGCGATAGTCGAAGTTCGCGTTGCGATTTATTCCAAATTCTTTGCGATAGTCCAAAATCGCAACGACTGGTGGTATTGCATCTGTTTCTTAAGAATTTTCTCTAAAAAGATAGTATTCGCGCGGACGTGTCGAAGACACGTATTACCACAACCACGACCACGACCACGAGTCGTTGCGATTTTGGACTATCGCAACGAATTTGGAATAAATCGCAACGCGAACTTCGACTATCGCAACGAACTTGGAATAAATCGTAACGCGAACTTCGACTATCGCAACACGAACTTGGACTATCGCAACGAATTTGGAATAAATCGCAACGCGAACTTCGACTATCGCAACGAACTTGGACTATCGCAACGCGAACTTGGACATCGCAACGAATTTGGAATAAATCGCAACGCGAACTTGGACTATCGCAACGAATTTGGAAAATCGCATTGCGATAGTCGAAGTTCGCGTTGCGATAGTCGATATTCACGTTGCGAATCTGGAAACTGATTTGCGATACCGGAGATCGCGTTGCGAATTATCGATCGCATTGCGATATAGTTGGTCATTTTGGAAAATCCATAAAAAGTTGGTTAAAATCGTATATTATAAGGTATTTTTGGTCACTGAGATTATTTTCTCTATTTTTAAATGTCTATATTGTGTAAACAAATATATTTGATATGTGTTACGTTTATATTTTTTAATTCTTTAAAAATCAAGAATATTATTAATTTAAAAAATCTAATTTCTTGAAATTACAATAAAAAGCTCTGAAATCTTAAAATATTTCATTCCAACTCATTATTAGTCACTTTCGTTATCGTTGAATGGTCATCAAATTGCTTTATTCACCCGGTGATCGATCGTTAATTTTATTGTACCCTATTCACCTAAATTCTTAAAATCTTAAACAACTAATTTTAATTATAAATCTTAATTCCCAATTTATAAAATCCTTAATTTTTTTATCACTAGTGATGCAAAGGTGAAATTAGAAAGAAAAAAAAGAGGGGTGATCACGCATGCATGAACTCAGATTTGGAGTGTTTTCTTTTTCAGAAAATATTAAATTAATTTTTTAAAAATTAAAAAAATTTAAAATTTAAACGTAACACATATTAAGTAATATTTTTTTAATTACTGTTATGACGTACCTAAAAATATAATAGAGACAATGTTAAGTATTTATTTTTGATGTATTATTTAAACAAAGATCTTTTCATCAACATTGTTGCATCAAAATACAATCTTTTAAAAATTATAACAAAGACAACGTTAAACATTTATTTTTTTACCAGTATCTTAGTTTCATCAATAATCTCAATATAATCCTTAATTAATAAAATTGCATAAAATCATAATATAAGTTTAATTAAACTCTCGAGAATCATAAGACCATTATACAATCTTAATTTCATCAATATTCTCAATAATTTTTTTATCTTTCTCAAACTCTGAACATTCTGAATTATTGCCCCCAAGTTAATATGTACGTGACCAGATAATTTTTTGGGTAAACTACCGGTTTAATACTCCAATTATCACTTTTATTTCATTTCGATCACTAAACTATTTTTTAAAACCATATTTAACCTTTAGTTTTAATTTCATTTTGATCATGTAAACTGCTGAAGTGATATTTTTATATATAATATTTGGTGTTTGCAACTAGTGAGTTGTCTTGTTCTTTCAGTTTGGTCTACAAATATGAATAAATCAATGAATTATGAAGATGCCATGACGTACAGTGATAATAGATGTAACCAGTAATCAAGAACTATAGAAGAAGACGAACTTCTAATTATTCATCTTATTTGCAAAATAACTTGTGTTTTTCTTTCACTTTCATGCAACAAACAAGGAATAGATTAAACTACTTGATGGGTCTCTACACTACAGGCTTAAGAGCAAATCAGTCTTTCTGCTATAAAAGTGAAGTAATTTGATCCCTTTTAAATTTAACATAAAAATAAGTAAAATTGTAATCCATGGTGGGGTTGAATGTTAAATAAAAGCTCCCCTATGGTTTCTTACATTTTAAACCTGGATTTCCTTGATGCAGGAACAGATGACCATGGACAAAAGCCACATCTTGCAGGAGTCATGTGAATTCTGCCTCAATTCTCCACGGTGGTGACTAGAGAAAGGTTAATAATGACTCCCATCTTTATTGAATGATATTGATGATTAGACCTTCTTGTGTTTCGCCCTCGCAGTTGTTGGCATCACTTTGAGGTTCATGCTTATGAGGAGCAGAACTAGAGCCCGGTGATATCACTTCGGCACGAACTTTCCTAGCATGCTGCACAAGGAGAACATTTTGTTACATCATTTGACGTGTTGATGATAATGAATATTTTTTCTGCATGGGTGTTTCTTTACACCTATGATTAGCCAAACAATGCAGGGAGACACGCAACAAAACAGACCTTCCTAGGGAGAGTGCACGATCGTGCAAAATGACCTTCCTCTCTGCACCTGTAGCATAAAGCAGGGGATTTCGAGCCCCAAACAACTTTGGAACACTTCGAGCAGTTCTAGTGGAATATCCACGATAAGATACAAAAAATATGTTTCTTACACAGGCACAAACCAAACCATAAGCGATAGGAAAGATTGGACTTACTGATCTAAAATGGCCGGACTGGCTGCAATTATAGCAGGAAGCTTCCGTTGGACTTGTATCTGGAAGTTTGACACAGCTAAGATGACCAAAATCTTCGCAAGCATAACATCGAATTTTCTGTTTGCAACAGAATAATCATTCTGATTGTAAATTATACTTGTATACGCAATCATTAGTCTCACAAAACAAAGCCAGGTTGAAGAAAATAAACCATTTGGCTCAAAAGATATAGGAGTATGTGTCCTCCGCCTTCTCAAGAAGCCAGATTCAGATCCCCCTTCCCCATCAAAAAGAAAACAAATTATTAGGATAAATATTCATAGAGATAAAAAAGGGTGATTTGTGAAAGCATAAAAAATAATGAAAAAGACCTTGAGATCATCAGAAGAATAATCACTCATACAAGAGAACATATCATGTCCCGAATCCCCACATCTTAAACAAATAATATGATTTTCTTCTTGTTTCTTTGGACAATCATGGGATTGGCGGAATGTTCCTCTGCAGACAAAACAATATTGGCCCTGCTGAAATATCAAGGTTTGAAACCGTTAAAAGTAAATAAATATTATAAACTGAACATCATGTTCAATAAAAAAAATGGGCATCTCTCCCAAGATCGAAAGTTTGGAGGGGAAAAAAGAAAAGTAGAAGACAAAAAAAGTATGTTAATATACTAATGTAATATTATCAAGTGTTGTTTCAGTCACCCAAGATCCTTATCTCAGAAACCAACAATTAAAGTGTCAAGGATAATGTATCAACCAAAGATCTTATCAAAGAAAACCTATTATGCCAATTTGGGAAATGAGGATTTTGAAATTAAAATCGTGCCCAGTTAATCAAATCCGCCTGATGTTTGATCAGGTTTAATAAATTCATCATTTTAGAGTTGTGACCTCTATGCATTATCAATTCTTAAAGTGGTTTGTGATGGCATTAGACTAAAGTGACGAAAAGATAGCACATCTCATTTAACCGATGTGGGAATTTCTAAGGTAAATGCTACTAAACCTGTGAGCAATGGTTTCCAATATGCTGATTATTCCTGCTTAGGAAGCATGCTTTCCCTTGCCTTTGCAACATATATTTGGCTGCTGCTGGATGATTTTCTCCGTAATCGAGAAACCTAGCCCAGTTGCCAATTGGAAGATCAAAATAACTTCGTTTCTGCTAGAAAACAACGCACAACCAAAGAACTAGTCATCACAAAGAAATCCTTCAAAGCTGCATTTTATTATATTTTCATGACACTAAATGTTTTAAAGCGGTATTTGTACACAAACCAAACTCACAAGATGGCTCCATAGCACAGTGTTTTTTGCAGATGATTTTATGGTTTATACACATTTATCTTTCTCTGCATGCATTTCCTTCATTCCAGCATCAACCTAAAAGCATAGAAATCCCCCCCAAAAAAAATTATCTTGATAAATACAAAGCTCCAAGTTTTTCATCATTTTCAACCCTGCGAACAGATTGATGTGTTTATGCTGAACCAACTATTTGAATATAGAATTCTGTAATATTATGACCCAACAATAAGATTTCAAATCTAATCTACTTACAGTTTCTTCTGCTAAAACATATTTTAGCTCACTTCTCACCATCTCACCATCAACACTTATATTACTCCCCGCTGACACCATATCTCCAATGCTTGTTCCAAAGAATATATTCGATATCAAACTTTCATCAACTGAAGATGTGGAACAAATATCAGTAACCTCCATAGAGCTAGCTTCATCACCATTTCCCTCAGTTCTACATGTTACTGCTAGTACAGCTTCTATCATCTTAATTTCCTTAACATCAGTATCAACCGGAAGCCCACAGTACATCAAAGTTTTAGTAAAAACCCAGATTAATCCACAAAAAATAATTTCATGAAGATTAAATAGATTCTTTAATTCTACATTCCAATCTGAAAAAATAAAAAGTAGGGAAAAATGAAAGAAGAGCTAAACTGATAGCAATCTTGTGTACCACATTATCTAATACTTCATTGAAATCCCAATTTTAAGGATGAGTATAAAGTACAACTAACTAATATAAGGCTAAAAAAAGGCAGAATTGATTGTAACCGAAAAACTTACCAAGACCGTAACTCTTTAGAGGGATCTGGTTAACGTAACAAATCATGTAAATTCCATAACTATTCCAGTTGTAACCTAAAAGGTTGACGTCAAGATATTCTTGGTTATAACCGAAACTGTTATTCATTGTGCAACTTTTTAGAGTAACTAGGTAACATTTTAGATTAAAATCTGCAGACAGATTAGCTTTTATTAGGCCGCCGCACAGCAAAATTACCCCCATTTTATTACTGCGACTGCCCTTACAGCTTCAACTTTGTCTGCGTTAATTGCAGACTTTCCGGAATCCATCCAAGTTCATCATATGCAGAGAAATGAAAGCCAAACAATCCTTAAAAAGAAAAGCAGGAAAGAAAAGGAAACAAGAAAGAAGAACCTGGCTTCAATTACAATACCTAGAAACTCAACTAGAAGCAAAACAAGCTAAAATCTATTTTCACTCACCATAAATTTCTTTCTTTTCGAAAACCCAATTTTAAAATATCAATAGGCACAAATCTCTAAACTTAAGGGGAGAGAGAGAAAAAAAATTATAACCCACATACAGGAACTGACTGGTGAGCATGATACTGAGACTCATTGTTGTACATTATTTTCTTGTATCTTCTTCTACTATTTCTTTTCACCTTGGCTTCTCCTTCCACCATACCTCTCAACTTATGAAATCAATTCATGTTCGTCAGGTTTGGATCCTCATTCACGCCCTTCATTTCTTTTCTCCGTGTTGGGATGGGTTAATTAGGTCTCCCGAGTTGGGTTCTTTTACCTCTTGAAGATAACCGCACACAAATGGCTGTCTAATTGGTAAAAATTTATGTTTTTCTTTCCTTTCAACTTCCCCTTTTCTCTTGCACTATCTAGATGCATTCCGAGATGTGCCGTTAAATCTTATGCTTAGAATTTTCTGGCTAAACTACAAGTTTAGTATTTTAACTATTATTTTTGTTTCATTTTGGTACCTAAATGTTATTTTTTTAAAAGATATATTTAGTTTATGTTTCAATTTGATATTAGTTAAAAAATTAACAAAACTATTGACGACTTGACATGACATTTTTATTTTTCTCAATGAGGATGTAACATTAATTTATGGTGACGTCTCAATATCGTCGTTAAATTTTAAACATTGGGTACCAAATTAAAACATAAATTAAATGTAAGGCATGATTTTAAAAAATAAAATTTAGATATCAAAACAGAACAAAAATAATAGTTGAAGTACTAACATGTAGTTTACCCAAACTTATTTAAACTCTGTACTAGAGGGGAAATTTCAGTTTTGCTCTTTTGTTATTTTTGAATTTGGTATTAACAGTTAAAATGTCATACATATTAAAATAACTAAATAGTTAAAATCTTAAAAAAATAAATATAAAATTCAAAATATATTTCTTTAAAATTAAATAAATATGTTTAATTTCGTTTTAAAAAAATAAATCCTGAAAATTACAAATAAATCCCTAAAATCTGAAAAGAAAACATATTCATTTTCAAAATTTTATGTTTTTATGGTTTTTTTAGAAAACAAAATCCAATTGTTTCGAAATGTGAAAGCATCGGATCATACCAAAATTTTAGCATTAACGACCAGGGGCTAAAATGATAGAAAAATAAAGAGTTAAATATACAAAAGGTGACAAACGTATGCCTTTGGTTTCAGTTTTTGTATCTAATGTTTATTTCGTTCTAATTTGGTGTCTATCGTTTTATTCCGTAACTTAAATTGGGTTAAGTCGTGACAAACTATTAAGTTTGGCCGTTAAGTGACACGTGTTACAACCTGATAATTTTAAAATTTTTATTTAAAATAAAAAAATTAAAATTGTATATATATTTTTTAAAAAATAAAATAATTTTTTTGAAATAAACCAAAAACTTTGAAAACCTTCATTTTAACCCCTAAACCTACACCGGATAGCGCCTTTTGCCGTCGATGAGGCTCCACCCGACCTCTCCTCCCCCTGGTGACCAAAACACCTATGAAATCATGACTGATCGACGATCAATCGGCCGTCGAAATCACGTGGGATCGTGATTTTCGTCCTAGGGTTCGCGGGATATAAAACGTTGATTCGTCATCGATCGACTGTCAATCGTTTACGATTTCATGGGGGTTTTGGTCGCCGAGGGGAGGAGAAGTCAGATGGAGCTTCGTCGACGGCAAAAGATAATCGATAACGTGGGTTTAGGGGTTGAAATGAAAGTTTTCAAAGTTTTGGATTTATTTCAAAATTTGTGTTTCCTTTTTAAAAGTATATATATATATATATATATATAAATAAAAATTTTAAAATTATTAGGTTGTGACACGTGTCACTTAACGGCCAAATTTAACGGTCCGTCACGGCTTGACCTAATTTGAGTTACAGAATAAAACATTAGACACTAAACTAGATTTAAATAAATGTTAAACACTAAATTAAAACCGAAAGCATACATTTGATACTTTTTGTATATTTAAGCAAAAAATTGTCCAAAAATAAAAGATGGATGAAGTGAAAATTCATTATACATATTATAGGAGTCAGAAATAATAAAAGTAATTGTGGAAGTACAAATAGAATGACAACTTGTTTAGATTTGATTGGAATATTGTCTGAAGTATTAACTCGATTAATGTAAATCGTAATTAATGATATAATTCTTAACTTTTTTTATAAAAATTTATTTAAAGATATATAATAAGAAAACTGGAAAATCAAATAACTTGATGAGCTAATCAATAAGGGCTCTTTGACCCAATTCGTTGAGATAATCTTTTAGCACTAAATGATATATTCTTACTGGACAAAGGCTTACTGAATAAGATATCCAGAAGAGTTGATTTTGATCTTTAACAACTACTACAAGAGGTCAACGGTCTATTTAAAGGAACTTGTGCTGTGGAGATTCATAGGTTCTGATCTATTTGCGATGGAGATATATCCCATCAAAATTTTAAATTATCATATAATTTTTTTATTTATTTTATATTTTTATTGATAATATATTTTTCGTCTTTTTAAATTTTTTAAGTTCGTCTCTCTTAAATTTTATAAATCCATCTCCTAACATAAAATATTATGTCTGTCCTTGTGGTCATGAGTTCTAGACGGTTACTAAGAGCATTGTCCCTCCTTCCCGTATAGAGTCTCCATCCTACTTCCTCGATAAGATTAGAATTAAAATTTATATTAAAAAAACTCGTGTTGAATTACTGTGCAAGTTTTAAGTATTCATTAAGGAATATTTAAAGGGAGGAAATAGTTATAAATGTTTGTGTGTGTGGTTACATTTAACTTAGAGAGAGGTTGGGTTTAAAACGTATGTGTCTTGTAATATTGATTTATAATGAACTAACCTCATAACAAAGTTTTACATACATGATTCAATTCGTACAGCTTAGTTGGGGTGAGTTATGCAAATCAAAATCACAAGGCTGAAGGGCAGGGGTTTTGGGGCGTCCAAGGCTTTAATATTGTCACTTGTCATTCTGGCTAAACAAGGGTGGCGACTGCTTCAGCAAGATAATCTACTTGCATCGACGTTGTTTAAAGCCAAGTTTTTTCCTCGATACAAAACTTTGTCAGAATCCTGGCTGCTGACGAGTGTCGGATGGGGTGAGCAAATTTCCATATGTGGAAACCAATAGCTCATGGGGACTAGGATATGGAGGACTCGAAATCATTGTAGTTAGTTCTACTTAGTTGCATTTTTTTAAGGAGTTGAAGTATCCTCGACAAGGGATATGGAATTAACTGTTGAAATATAAACACCAAACGTCTTAGCATTTAATTAAATTTATGTTTTAGTTTAGTTTAATAAATGATGGTAAGTTTTATTTATAAGTTTAATTCTTAATTAATGTTGTGAATGGGTTCCTTAACTATATAAGGAAGCTTGATGGTAACTTTCTAAAAACACCATAAAATCAAGTATTATCTTCCATCGACAAATACGAGAACGACAACAAGACGGTACGTGGTTCTCTTTAGTCATATGTCGAATAAACTATTCGACATGTTTCTCAAAGAGAAGAATGCAAATTACATTTGAGACATGCTGAACGAGAAGAATGAAGCTGATTATGCCAGTATAAAGATGTGCGTGGTCGGTGAATGACTCAAATTTTAGATGTTTGACTACAAGCCGATCATAGATCATGTCCATGATTATGAAAAGTTGATCCTAATTGAGAAACTGTTGATGTTGTCGAAACGATTTTTTTTTCTTATAGTTAGATTTAAAAAAAACATCATTTTTAATTATTCTCTTTCTTGGTTAATTTTTAATTAAAAAAATAAATGTGATTAAAAAAATCTCTCGTTTCGAAAAATTTGAGATTCCTTTTAAAAATAAAATGTATGGTTCGAGGAGTCACCACCAATCTTTGATTAAGGTGTGATTGGGCACCCAAATTTTTTTTTATCATTTTAAATAAAATTAATTTTAATTAAAACAACAAATTAAGGTATGCATTACCAACACTCGAGTTCGGGAGTCGATTACGCGCGAGGAAGGATTAGTGCCCCCATAGCGCCCTAAATCTGTACCTAGTCGATTAATTAATGTCTTTGCAATGAAATTTACAAATTCAACTTTAATTTGATTTATGATCCCATAAAACAACAAAATATGGATTTTATAATTAAATATAATAATATTAAATTCTTTCCTACAGAGAAGAAACAAATCCCTCATAATTTGAGACAATCAATTCTTACTCCAATCAAAATAAATAAATATTATAATTCCATTATAATATTAAAATCCACCAAAATAGATTAAATTAAAATTATCAAGACTTTTTAGAAAGATGAAGAATATTCGATTATTTAAAAACATCGAGATCAGATCTTAGATAAGTTCTAACAATCTTTTCTCGATAAATTTAAATAATCGAACATTTCTTTTTCCTTCGTTCCCAAATTTTAAGTGTCGAATCATTTTTTAGATTTCACTGTTGGGATACACTTTCAATTTAAAATCGTCAAAAATGACTCTCTAATAAGTTAAGACAAGCCTCTTAAAACAATTTTAAATTACAAGGGTATTACCCTTAATCCAATTATGTATTTATGAATCGAGTTATGCACGTGAGGATATCATACATATTATGCAAAATGATGTCATGTAATTCATAACTCTGTTCGTCCTATGCACGAATACATATATATCCGCAAACTAGTATGCATGAATCCTATGTATTATTTTAGACATATTAGGGTGGCTGAATATTAGGCTAAGTCTAATAAAGGAATAATAATGATTTAAATGTGATTAATTCCCTAAATGCTCATGAGTATGATAAAGGGCATAACTATAAACTACTAACTTGGCATGCTCACAATGAAAATAAGAGAACTAAAAATACGTGACCAAATTCAAAGGAAACTGCAAATTTGAGACTAAAATAACATACTGTACAAACAATGAGTCGTGAAACACAAAAATGACCACATTCCAGGTACCAAAGTCATAATTTATCAATTCACAGAATAATGACTAAAATGTAACCAAATAACATTACAAGCCTCTAAATCAGAAATAATCGATACATATATGAGAGATTAAAATACAAAGCTCCAAAGATGGCATATTTAATGTATAAACAAGTGGAAATTTCAAATAACTAAGGCTAATGACCATAATAAAATATGAGTAAAATTTATGAACCATATCAGGAAGTTAAAAAATATTGAAGCAAGGACCAAAACACTACAACTCGAAACTACAGGGAGCCTTTGAGTGATTAAACCCCTCATGGACACGGGTTCTAAATGTCGACGTTTTGACAACCAAATTTATAGGTTTTTTATGTAAGTTTTCTAACCCTATCTCATTATATCAACCTAAATACATTCTTCCCCAATCATTTTGTTGAAACATTTTAATATTTCGATATAACAAATTAAGTTAAATGGATTTTAAGATTTTCCAAATGATTTTCTAAGTATATTCGATATAACTATTCGAATATCAAAACATTACTCCAAATATTTCAAAAATCATTTTTGATCCTTACTTAAGTGTAAAATTAAGTTTTAATCATAAAACAATTTCAAAATAATTTTACAAAGTATTTCGAACCAATTCAAAGCCAAAAATTCCAGATTACTCAGAGGGAACCGATTCCCCCCCATAGGAGGAACCGATTCCCCCCTGAATGGTTTGGCTCCGAGATTTCCAGAATGCTCGGAGGGAACCGATTCCCCCCAAGGGGGTACCGATTCCCCCCTGTTCAACGGTCGAAATATTTGAATTTTACACTTAGGGAACCGATTCCCTATGAGAGGGAACCGATTCCCCCCACTGTCCAAGCTGTTTTATTAAATGTTTTCACTCTAAAACGGCTATAATATCTTCTCTAATTATCCCCAACGTTCAGAAGTGATCCAAGGTGTATTTAAGCAAGCTTAGAAGCCATTGATCAAAAACAAGAAACATCAAGCAACTAGAATCAAGAGAGAATCAAAGAGAAAGCATCAAACCTCAAGTTTGAGCATTTCAAACCTATTTTCATTCAATATTCTTTTTTCTTTCAAGAACACTTTCTGTGCTCAATTGTATTCATCTTTGAGTGTTCTTTTCTTTGTTCTAGAATTGTGCAAACATCTTACCTTGTGAGGTTTTCTTGTAAGTTTGCAAATTTGTAATCTTCTCTTTGAGAAAAGAGTGTTCTCAAGAGTTGGGGTATACTCTTGAGGGAATTGTAAGGTTATCTCTTTGGCCTCAAAAGAAAGAACAAATTAGTGAATTTGTTGGAAAATCCTTAGTGTGGATAGCTAAGGTAGTGGACGTAGACTTTGTTTGAGAAAGTCGAACCACTGTAAATCGCTGTGCAAATACTTTCAATTCTCTGCAAAAGCTTCCACAAAATTTTTATTGCCAATTCACCCCCCTCTTGGCCAATTTCGTCATTCGATTAACTCAACAATTGGTATCAGAGACTAACTCATTTGAAGGTTTAATCGCCTCTTGAGTCGATCCGGGAAGAGTTACATCGATTACAAAGTCATCAATGGCCTCCACTTCAAACTTCGACTCTGGTCTCGATTCGATGCCCGTCAACAAGCCTCCTTTCTTCAATGGAGCTAACTACCCTATTGGAAGAATAGAATGATGTACTTCATTCAAGCAAGTGACATGGGAGCATGGAATGCCGTAGAAGAAGGATACATTAAGCCTATCACTCATCCAAGGTTGTGGAGTGAAGGAGATACTAAAATGTTCCAGCTCAACTCCAAAGCCATCCATATTATCTTTTGTGCTCTTGGACCAGATGAATACGGAAGAGTTTCATCGTGTACAACCGCCAAAGAAATATGGGACAAGCTTCAAGTCACACATGAAGGTACCGATGAGGTAAAGAAATCAAAAATTAGTATTCTAACGCATAGCTATGAAAATTTCAGGATGAAACCAAATGAAGACATCAAAGCTATGACGGATAGATTTTCAACGATTGTCAATGGTCTCAAATCATATGGAGAGTCATCTCAAATGAAAAGCTTGTGAGGAAGTTAGTCTACTCCCTCCCAAATCATGGCAATCAAAGAAGACGGCAATCATCGAGTCTAAGGACCTATCGTCCTTAACTCTTGAAGAACTTATCGGTTCACTCCTCACTCATGAGATGATGCTTGAAGATGAGGTGGACCTTGATAAAGTTGAAGAGACACCAAAGGAGAAGGAGAAGAAGAAAACATTGGAGTTGCTCTCAAATCCACAAAAGATAGAGTGATTCTAATGATGATGATGATGACGAGGAAATGGCATTGTTTGCCAAACGGTTCAGAAAAATGATGAGACCTTACCAAGGAAGAAAATTCAAACGAAACGAAGGCCTCAAAATGAACCAAAAGAGAAGGACCCAATCATATGCTATGAATGCAAAAAGCCGGGCATGTCAAATATGATTGCCCACAATTGAAGAAAAGGGTCAATCAAAGAATAGCACAAGGCTCATGTGGCTACATGGAGCGATGAAGAAGGTTCCGATGAGAGGAACAAGAAGTAGCAAACTTGTGCTTGATGGCATTCGGGGAAGATTCTAAGGTAACCTCTAACTCATCCGATTTTGATGATTTATCTTATGATGAGTTATTTGAGGAGTACAATGGGTTGGCTTCGGATTATGAGAAATTGTTTTTAAAATATAAAAATGATGTTTCAAAATTGAAAAATGAAAACAAACTCATATCCAAAACCAACAACGATCTTGAAAGTAAAATCAAAAATTTGCAAATCAAACTAGAAGAGTTTGAAAAGAAAAATTTAGATTTGCAAAATTTACTTTCAAAGATCAATGATGATCATCAAAAGAAAATTGATGATCTTAAAACTTCTTTTGATAAAGTTGGAACAAAACATTTTGAAAAAGGTGAAAATTCAAAATCCAACTTTGTTAGAAAAGTTTTAGAAACTACAATCATAGAGGTCCCCAAAGAACCTCTAATGGAAAAATCATTAGAAGTATGTGGGTTCCTAAAGAACTCATTACTACTAAAGATAAAATATCCTACACAAATGGATACCTAAAGGGACTAGGATTTTGGAAACTAATGAATATGGACCCAAAAGAATTTGGGTACCAAAAATCAAAATTAATCTATGTTTGTAGGGAAAGAAGCATTGCTACAAGGCACGGGAAACAAATTCAAACTCATGGTACCTTGATAGTGGATGCTCAAGACATATGACCGGAGACAAAAGCCGGTTCATTGAGCTTAACGCCAAAATGGAGGAGAAGTGACTTTTGGAGACAATTCAAAAGGTCACATTGAAGGTATTGGTACAATAGGTAATACCTCTTCATACAAATTAAGAATGTTTTATATGTGAATGGATAAAGCATAATCTATTGAGTATTAGTCAATTATGCGATAAAGGATTCAATGTCTTATTTGAAATTAATGGTTGTAAAGTCATTGACATTGCATCTAATCGGATTATGCTTGTTGGTCATAGAATAGGAAACATTTACATGGTGCATTTAGATTCTATTGATATGACTAATTTATGCCTAGTTGCTAAGGATGAGCATGATAGTTGGTTATGGCATAGGAGACTAGGTCATGCTAGTATGAGTGTTTTGCAACGGCTAATTCAAGGTGATTTAGTTCGAGGGTTGCCTAAGCTTAAATTTGATAATGATAAATCTGTGATGCTTGTGCTAAAGGAAAACAAAAACGAGTTTCTTTTAAATCTATTAATGATGTATCACTAGTAGAGTATTACAATTGATCCATTTAGATCTTTTTGGGCCAACTAGAACTACTAGCTTGGGAGGAAAACAATATGCATTTGTCTTGGTAGATGACTATTCTAGATACACTTGGGTTCTATTCTTAAGTACTAAAGATGAAGCATTAGAAATTTCATCACATTTTCAAAAATAATCCAAAATGAAAAAGGTTACTCTATCACTAGTGTTAGAAGTGATCATGGAACTGAATTTGAAAATCTTGGATTTATTGAGTTTTGTAATTCTAATGGTATTAGCCACAATTTTTCAGCACCTAGAACCCCTCAACAAAATGGAGTTGTTGAGAGGAAAAATCGAACTTTAGAAGAAATGGCTAGAACCATGCTTTGTGAAAATAATTTGCCAAAATATTTTTGGGCGAAGCCACAAAACCGCTTGTTATGTTAAATCGAGTAATGATTAGGCCAATTTTAAAGAAAACTCCATATGAAATTCTCAAAAATAAAAAGCCTAACATTAGCTATTTTCATCCTTTTGGATGTAAATGTTTTGTTTTAAACAACGGTAAAGAAAATCTTGGTAAATTTGATGCTAAAAGTGATGAAGGAATTTTTCTGGGTTATTCCTTAAATTCTAAAGCTTATCGTGTATTTAATAAAAGAACTTTAGTTGTAGAAGAGTCTATACATGTTGTTTTCGATGATAATCCCCTTCCGAGGAAGGATTCTTCTGTTAATGATGTAGGTATTGTACAAGCAAATGACGTTAGACATGACGTTGGAGAATCATCATCAAAGGAAGAAACAAAAGATGAGGAAACTCATGATCCCCTCGAGAATCCAACCATTGAAGAAAGGGAAGTATCTTTTCCAAGAGAGTACAACTATGTCAAGGATGGTGAAATTATAGGTGATCCATCAAAAGGGGTAACTACTCGATCTTCTCTTAGAAATATCTGTAATTATGTTGCATTTATTTCATGCATAGAGCCTAAGAACATCAAAGAAGCATTAAAAGATGAACATTGGATTATGGCTATGCAAGAAGAATTAAATCAATTTGAGAGAAGTAAGTATGGACATTAGTTGAAAGGCCTAGTAATAAATCTACTGTAGGTACTAGATGGTTTTTAGAAATAAACTTGATGAAAGTGGTAATATAGTGAGGAACAAGGCTAGACTTGTTGCTCAAGCTATACTCAAGAAGAAGGCATAGACTATGATGAAATACGCTCCCGTAGCTAGGATGGAAGCAATTAGATTTATTAGCATTTGCATGTTTCAATGATTTAATTATATCAAATGGATTTAAAAGTGCATTTTTAAATGGTTTTTATAAAGAAGAAGTGTACGTGGAACAACCTCCAGGTTTGAAGATTCAAATTTTCCGGATCATGTTTAAAAATTGACAAAAGCTCTTTATGGGTTTAAAACAAGCCCCTAGAGCTTGGTATGAAGATTGTCAAATTTTTTAATTGAAAAAGGTTTTTTAAAATGAAAGGTTGACACTACATTGTTTTTAAAGAGAAAAGGTAAAGATTTATTAGTAGTTTCAAATTTATGTTGATGATATAATATTTGGTTCTACTAATGTTTCTTTGTCAAGAATTTTCTAAGCTAATGCAAAGTGAGTTTGAGATGAGCATGATGGGGAGCTCTCATTTTTCTTGGGACTCCAAATCAAGCAAAGAAAGATGGCATCTTCATTAATCAAGCTAAGTACGTCAAAGATATGCTCAAGAAGTTTGGACTGGAAAATGAGAAACCTCATAACACTCCAAGACTCTTCAACAAAGCTTGACTTAGATGAAGGAGGTAAATGTGAGATGTTAAATTATATAGGTCAATGATTGGCTCTTTGCTTTATCTAACTGCAAGTAGACCGGACATTATGTTTAGTGTTTGCTTATGTGCTAGATTTCAATCATGTCCTAAGAATCACATTTACTAGCTGTTAAGAGAATCTTTAGATACCTTAAGGACACTCCTATTTAGGACTTTGGTATCCTAGAGACTCTAGCTTTAGCTTGCATGCTTTTTCTGATGCGGATTTATGAGGATGCAAATTAGATAGGAAAAGAACCTCCGATACTTGCCAATTCCTTGGAAATGCTAATTTCTTGGTTTTCAAAGAAACAAAATTGTGTTGCATTATCTACCACTGAAGCCGAATACATTTTAGCTGGTAGTTGTTGTGCACAAGTTTTATGATGAAACAACAACTTTTTGATTATGGAATTGAAGTAGGTACTATTCCTATCAAGTGGACAATACTAGTGCTATTTGTCTCACTAAAAATCCCATCCAACACTAGAACTAAGCATATTGAATAATACATCACTTCATTAGAGACCATGTCACTAAGGAAGATGTAGTTCTAGAATTTGTTGATACTTTGCACCAATTAGCGGATATCTTTACAAAACCCTTAGACAAGGAAAGATTTTGGACACTTAGGAGAGAATTAGGTTTGACCAACCTATCTTCACTTAGTGTTTAAAATAATTTTTAGCACTTTTAATAAATCTTGAAAAATGCTTATAATAATAATTTTTGATTGCATTCTTGCTATTAGTTGGGGAGTTTGTGATTCTTAGTGAAAATTAATTTTATGTTCAAAAATCTATTAAAGATTAATTTAATTGTTTGAACATAATTAATTTTTGATATATGAGTTGCCAATACCACTAGAAAAGATTAATTTAGCATTTTGTGCTTAAAAATCGGATTTAGCATTTTGGTGCAGAGGGAATCGATCCCCCCCTGAGGGAACCGATTCCCCCTTTGAAGGGAAACACCCCAAAATCCCAAACCCTCATTTTATTATCTCTTCCGCCGTTCTTATCTCCTACACCCTCAAATCTCCATTTTTGTCTCAAATCGACGATATTAATCGGAATTTACTTCATATATCATCTTCTAAACCTGTTGAAATCATTAAAGTCGTGCAAACAACATCTAAATCCCCTCAATCTTCATCTTTCAAGGTAATTTTTCTAAACTCTTTATTTCATTATTTTTGAACATAGGATTAGTTTTAATTAGTTCTAGGTTGAAATAGTGATCGGGCATTGCTTATTTAGGGATTAGAAACTAGATGTTACAACTAATTTCATCAAAAACACAAGAATTTTTCAAAAATTTTAAATTTTCGAAATAAAAAAAATGTTATTTTTCAAATTATTGTGTTTTGATTAAATTATGTTGTTGTTATGAAAAACTATACATATATTGTTTCTCAAAACCATATTTTTCAAAAGTTTCTCAAAAACTTTGCCCATTAGGATTGATTTAGAGAACCTTGAAATATTGAGGACTCAATTGAGTTTTGGGATTAATTGAGTTGCATACATTTGTTTTTAAAATTGCAGGTTATTCAATCTATTCCGATTTCCTTCACCATGTCAAATCCTAAACGTCCTAGGTCTTCATCTAGTCGTTCTTGTTGTCAACCAAATCCACCTCCAAATCCTCCTTCTATTCCAATTTCTAATCCCAATCCCACTGATCCTAACTTGACTATTCAAAATTCGTGTTTTAATCATCCTAGGTCTAGAAATCACCGATTTTGGTATTATCAATATTTCGATTCTTACAAAATCCGGGAAGAACGTATTTCTTCTCGTCAAGCTATGTTAGCTATCGATTTTAAATATCTTCCCATTTTACAAGAATGGAAATTTGATAAACTATTTGATCTTGAACCCATCGTTTACCATCAACTTGTTCGTATATTCTACTCTAATGCCGTATGTGTTAAAAACCAAGCTGAAACCGAAACCATAGGAATTCGTTCCTACCTCCTAGGCAATTCTTATATATTGACCCGGCATATATAGCCAATACATTTGGATTAGATAATGATGGTATTTCGAATGAAAAACAAATCTTAGGTTCTCGTTATAAAAGAAGAGATAGTGCGAGTGTCTTAGACCTACATGAGCGTTTTCTTCAGCTAATGATTTCTTGGTGGTTTCGACCATCCAGAGGTCGTTATTCTACTCTTAGAGCTTTGGATCTTTGGTGGTTACATTGTTTCGAAAACCGTATTAAAATTAACCTACCTCAGATTATTTTTGCTGAAATTGTTGAAACCGTAAATCTTGTTCCTAACAAGAAACACTGTTCATCTCTAGTTTACGGTTGCTTTTTGAGTAATCTGTTTTCCAAAGCTGGGCTTAGAGTCGGTCTAGATGCCGTTTTTCCTCTTAAAAAAATAAATCTTCTTTCCTTAACGAGAGCGGGATGGGTAAAGGACAAAGAAACCGGTGAATGGGGTTCGTTCTTCTACTCGGGAGCTAGTTCTTCACAAGCTCCACCCGAGGCTGAAGAAGATCCCGAGTTTGAACAATTAATGAGGGATATTGATGAAGCTGAAGAAGAACCTGAACAACCCGAAGAGCAGCCCGAGGAGCAAGCACAACAAACGCATCAATGCCTCCATATTTTCAATCCTTTATGGAGACATTCGATTTCCGATACGCTACCATGGACTCGCGCTTTTCCTCTATAGAGTCTCATTTATCCACAATGGGAGCTCAACAATTAGAGATTCTTCGGGAGATGCATGCAAACAATGAATCAACCAACGCTCGTATCAATGAACTCACACACGAGATGGCCGCTATGCGAGCCCGTTTTCCTCCTACCGATCCGGATGCTTGATTTTATGTTTAGCTTTAAAACTTTGAACAAAATGAATATTGTTTCAACATTTTCATTTGTTTGATTTTGTGGATTGTTGGATTTTGGATATATGAATGGTGTGAACTTATATGTTTGGTGTTTTATTCATTTTTGCATCATTTACATTATCATTAGCAATATGACCAATTTTGCCATATCACATTATTTATGAATATTGATTTATGAAACTAATGGCTAACCTCTCTTTTGATTGTCTTAGCAGCTTAAGCTTATAATTAATAAATCAATTGGCTAAATGATTTTCAAAACCTTGTTTTACAATGTCTTTTTGATTTAACAAAAAGGGGGAGAAGAATAAGTGTTAAATGTTTTACATGATAAATTGAAGAAGTGAGTAATTTCAAAACTTGATTTCAAAAATCTTAAAATTACTAAAATGTTTTGTTATATCAAAAAGGGGGAGATTGTTGAAACATTTTAATATTTCGATATAACAAATTAAGTTAAATGGATTTTAAGATTTTCCAAATGATTTTCTAAGTATATTCGATATAACTATTCGAATATCAAAACATTACTCCAAATATTTCAAAAATCATTTTTGATCCTTACTTAAGTGTAAAATTAAGTTTTAATCATAAAACAATTTCAAAATAATTTTACAAAGTATTTCGAACCAATTCAAAGCCAAAAATTCCAGATTACTCAGAGGGAACCGATTCCCCCCCATAGGAGGAACCGATTCCCCCCTGAATGGTTTGGCTCCGAGATTTCCAGAATGCTCGGAGGGAACCGATTCCCCCCAAGGGGGTACCGATTCCCCCCTGTTCAACGGTCGAAATATTTGAATTTTACACTTAGGGAACCGATTCCCTATGAGAGGGAACCGATTCCCCCCACTGTCCAAGCTGTTTTATTAAATGTTTTCACACTATAACGGCTATAATATCTTCTCTAATTATCCCCAACGTTCAGAAGTGATCCAAGGTGTATTTAAGCAAGCTTAGAAGCCATTGATCAAAAACAAGAAACATCAAGCAACTAGAATCAAGAGAGAATCAAAGAGAATGCATCAAACCTCAAGTTTGAGCATTTCAAGCCTATTTTCATTCAATATTCTTTTTGCTTTCAAGAACACTTTCTGTGCTCAATTGTATTCATCTTTGAGTGTTCTTTTCTTTGTTCTAGAATTGTGCAAACATCTTACCTTGTGAGGTTTTCTTGTAAGTTTGCAAATTTGTAATCTTCTCTTTGAGAAAAGAGTGTTCTCAAGAGTTGGGGTATACTCTTGAGAGAATTGTAAGGTTATCTCTTTGGCCTCAAAAGAAAGAACAAATTAGTGAATTTGTTGGAAAATCCTTAGTGTGGATAGCTAAGGTAGTGGACGTAGACTTTGTTTGAGAAAGTCGAACCACTGTAAATCGCTGTGCAAATACTTTCAATTCTCTGCAAAAGCTTCCACAAAATTTTTATTGCCAATTCACCCCCTCTTGGCCAATTTCGTCATTCGATTAACTCAACACATTTTCTCTCATTTTCTCTCCCCCTCTCTCAGCCCTATTCACTTCCTCCTTCAATCGTGACAGCCGTTGTGGCTGCCACCTTTGAACTACTCCGAAGAAAGACCGAATGACCTCCTACCCACTCTTTGAATCTCTCTAAAAAGAAACCCCAAGACATAAGTTCTAACAGAACCCTCCATCCCTTACTAAACTAAACCCATGACCACCGTAGGTTTCCCCTCACAAGGCTCCGATGAGGAACACAACCCCTAAGTACAGACTCCCTTAAAACCCCCATTCTCAAACCAGATATCCCTCCATGACTATCAATGCCTAATAACCCTGATGAGGGGCCAAAGTTTCTCAAATAACCTTGCCTTTTTCTTTCTCAGAACCCTAACCTCACAAACAAACCCAAACTCAACGAGAGACATATTAAATCACTACAACAACCACAGATCTAAGGCCGAAAGGAGTTACCTTGGGTGACTCGAGGTGATTTTAATTTCGGGCGAAGGGTTTTTTGTTTGGTCACTCTTCTCTCAGATTTTTGGTTGATATGTTTGCTCATAAAACAAAAGGGATACTTTTCTTGCTGTGTATTTTGCTCTCGATTTTCGTTGTTTGGTGGCTGATGATTTTTTTCCTTTTTCTTCATATCCCCTCTGATTACTAATGGTTGCTAATATATAATATGGTATATTATGTCTGCATGTGAGGGATAAAGGACTCTACGTGGCAGAGAAAATTCTGTGGATTTGTTTGCTACTGTTCTAACATAGGGGACATGGCAGGCTCGCGCCTACTCGCGTACGATGAGGACAACTATGCTGGTGGGGACCAATTTGGAGCGTGAATCGTATCCACGGGCGAGTGGAATAGCTAATGAGCCTTCCGTGGATCTTACAAGTGTGGATCATACCCACGGGTGATAGAATGAAGTTGGACCATTGGATCGCTGGCCTGATCCAACGATTGTAAGACGTCTATGGTGGTGGTTGTGATTAGGGTTTAAAAACCCTAAATATTACTTCAGATCTATACCTTGGATGGGTCCAGATCTGATAGTTCTCATGAGGCGACACTGAAGGAAAAAGGGTAAAACCCTAACATCTCTTGACTTAGAGTGTGGATCTTACAAGTGATCCAATAGTGTATATTCGAGCGAAGTTGGGGAATGATAGAAAACCCTATCAGTATTGGGCTACTTTTCATTTGGTTCGGGTTTGGCTACTGGGCTGTTTGTTCAGGCTTGCTTATTGGGCATGGGTTATTGTAATTACTGTAATTCGGTCGTGTAAAAATAAAATATTTACTTAGAATCTATCATAGTATGTGTATATATAAAATAATAATTCCATATGCCTATAAATACAAATATATATGTATATATACGACCACAAGCATAACTAGCCTAGATAATTAAATAAGCAATTCATATGTAATTTAACACACATATACAACTATTAATTTATTAACTATTGATAATATATATATAATCACATGCACAACTTCGGGTTTGGCTACTGGGCTGTTTGTTCAGGCTTGCTTAGATTGGGCATGGGTTATTGTAATTACTGTAGGTCGTGTAAAAATAAAATATTTACTTGAATCTGATTATCATATGTGTATATATATAAAATAATAATTCCATATGCCTATAAATACAAATATATATGTATATACGACCACAACATAACTAGCCTAGATAATTAAAAGCAATTCATATGTAATTTACACACATATACAACTATTAATTTATTTAACTATGATAATATATAATCCATGCACAACTTGGTAATAATAACTAATATTTATATAACTAGTAATATATATATAAGCTTGAGCAAAAAACTTGAATGAGAGCCCCGGACAAAAGGAGCATTCAGTTGCCCCTCTTTGTATTATCGTGCAACGAGAATAGAGAAAAGATCAAAGGATGGTTGTATTTGTCCGGTTATAAGGAAACCAAAGGGTAATTCATTCCACTGCAACTTCAGAATAGGTTGGACTTGAAAAATCTTTGGAAGACGGGTTCGCTCCCTCTTCTTTTAGGAATATATGACTCGAAACTTCTTCAGAAAATGGGTCCCTCTATATTCTTTCGGAGTATAGGACTTGAACAATATTCGGAAAACATGTTTTCTCCCTTTCTTTCAGGGAGTATAGGACTCGAAACATCTTCAGAAAATGGGTCCTCTCCTTATTCTTTCAAGGAGTATAGCACTCGAACAATCTTCGGCAACATGTCCTTTCTTTCAGGAGTATAGGACTCGAAAATCTTCGAAAAATGGGTCGCTCCTTCTTTCAAGGAGTATAGGACTCAAACAATCTTCGGTAAACGTGTCGCTCCCTATTCTTTTAGGGAGTATTATGACTCAAACAATCTTTAGCAAACATGTCCGTTCCTTCTTCTTTCAAGGAGTATAGGACTCGAACAATCTTCGGTAAACATGTATGCTCCTCTTCTTTCAGGGAGTATAGGATCGAACAATCTTTAGCAAATAGGTCAGCTCCTTTTTTTTCAAAGAGTATCAGACCGAGATTGATTTTCTTCGCTACTCTTCCTCGAAGGCTTAAGATTGACTTGTTTCACTACTCTTTCGTGAAGGCTTAAGATTGATTTGCTTCAATAATCTTTCGTGAAGGCTTAATATGATTTTCTTCGAAGGTCGAACCTGTAAATCAAACATTACCATTCATTAATGTATGCTTGAAAATATTATACTCAAAGTTTAGAATTTGAGAAAATTTCTGAAAATCCATATCTATTGTGGGAACTTGTCTTGCAGCCACTAGATATGTGAATCTGTTTTGGCTCAATTGTCATTTAAACATCATTCTTTTCAAGATTTGAAACTGGTTATCCCCATATTGATTTTTCAATATCTTCAATCTTCAGCTATATTTGGGAACCTGTAGATATTTAGTCATCATGTAATATGAAGGCCATGATCTTATTCATGCTTGTATGCAATTATACAATTTAATGCATTTTTTTCTTCGAATGAACAATATCCTTTGATCTCAATGGAACTCAGCATCTTGGACATAGAACATTTAACCAGTTCACCCAGTTAAAATCTCGATACCATATCTTTCGGTTCAACATGACCTTAACTCCTTTCTTTCTTGAAACCCGCCAGTACCCATGACCAACTTCCTTATTAATGACAATCTCTTTGGGTCATGTTTTAATGGCTGAGACTTCTATTTATTCCAAGGTTTAGTTTCTCGTAACCATACAGACTTACATGTTAAAACCATTGTCAGCTTCAACATACTTGCAATTTCCAAAACTTTTTGCATAATACAATGATCTCATGTACTTCAAGTAAGTTATATGTTTTACTTTTCAAAGTAAAATGCTTGCAAAAAGGGTAATTAACAAGAAAATACCTCTTTTTATTTATATAAATACAAAGAATTTTAGGTAAATATGGAAAACTTTTAATGGGAAAAAGTAAAAGAACAAAGAATTAGGCATCTCATATATCAATAATGCAGATTCTTTGAACTGACATGTCGTTAGAATGACTCGAGTGTAGCTTCTATCACAAGGGTCTCTAAAATTGTGATGATGCTTAAGAGTGTGAAGCTCTTTCTGAACTACCAAATCTCCAAATGTTGGATGCCATAAATCAGTATTGAATCTCATGTGCATTCAATTTCTCTCTGATTGTTTTCACGACTCACCAATTGACATTGTTACTACCATATTGGAGCTCTTTCTACTTCCAAAATCAATTCAGAACCTCCACCATGTACGAATTTTGAATTTAAAACTCAAGCCGCCCTTTGCGGATTTTCAACTTGAGACCTCCTTTGGTTTCAAGATGCCTTTTTCAGATTTTCATTTTGAACCCCCTTTTATTCTTTTTTTTATTTTTTCTTTTCTTTTTGGGTCTTTTCTCTCTCTCTTTTTTTTTTCTTTTTTTTTCCTTCTTCTTTCCTTTTCAAGAAAAATATCACTTAACCGCGTCGGAATTCACTAAATAGGTAATTAAGAACGTCCATCTCAGTTAAGACTAAAGCTCCCCCAGAAGGCTTTCTTGGCAACATAAGGTCCTTCCCAGTTGGGCACCTATTTTCCTCAGAAATCTTTTTGAATAGAAGATCCTTATAAGCACCAAATTCCTTCATGGAATTCTCGAAGGTGAACTTTCTTATAACGTGTTCATATCATACGTTTCTGGTATATCTAACATGACAAATAGCTTTCAATCTATTTTCTTCAATCAAATTCAATGGTCATATCTGGCTTATACCCATTCTGCCTCATTAGCTTCACCTCTGACAAAATCCGAAGTGAGAGAATTTCCACCTCAATAGGTATGACAACTTTCATCTTATATACTAAAGAAAATGGAGTTTCCCCAGTCATCGTTTGTACTGAAGTTCAATAAGCAAAAATGGAAAATGGAAACTTCTCATACCAGTCCTTGTAAGTCTCGGTCACCTTCTCTATGAGCCTTTGGATGTTATTATTAGCCGCTCCACTGCCCCATTCATCTTTGGGTGATAAGTGGTGGAATTATGATTTTTTATTTGTAATTGCTCATAGACCGAGTCATCATCTTATTGTTTAAATTTAATGCATTGTCGAAGATAATCCTTTCTGGTAAACCATATCTACAAATGATTTCCTTCTTTAAGAATTTACACATTGTTGACTGGCTAACTTCGCATAGGAAGTTACTTCTACCCATTTGGTGAAGTAATCTATTACTACCAGAATGAAGTGATGGCCATTTGAAGCTTTGGGCAAAATTTGTGATAGGGAAGCGGTGACGGATTGATGAACGTTGCTCTTGTTGAAGAATCAAACCTAGAAAGCCCTAGACTTATGAAGAACAATGGGGACGAATAGGGGAAGGTGGTGGTAGCAAGTAGGGTTCTTAGAGTTTCTTTTAGGTGATGGAAACAAGGTAAGAAACAAGATTAAAACAAGATAAATAAAAGATAAAGGAATTGAAAATAAAGAAAAATAACCAAGAAATCAAAACATATCCCTTATGAAAGTGAACGGTAAAGATGATTGATGGTGTGGATGGATATGTGGAAAATTGATGGATAATGGTCCTATCGAGCCCTCCTAGTTGCAATGAAAAGCCAAACACGATAATATGACTCTAACCAACCCTCCTAGTCGCAATGAAAAGGCAAATTGGAGTGTGAAGATTAATCTCCCTCACAAGAACTTGAAAGAACTCCATGAGAAGAAGATTCGAAGGCACAAGGCAATCAGCACTTGCAAAAATGAACTCTCGTTGTATTATTAATAAAAGAAATCTTGATTAAAAAGTTGAATGAAGCCTCCTTTATATAGGGGATGAGTTCTAAAGGTCCTAACTAAAGAATAAAAATAAAAAAACTAATAATGTCTTAACTCTAATTCCTAATAAACTAATAATAACTAAAACCATTGTTTTAACCCAACCTTAATTCCTAATAAAATAATAAATCTGATCCTAAAAGATAATTCATCATCCTATATTAAATTATATCACAAATAATCAATATAAATATTAAAAATTCGTAATATTTACAAAATCCCGTATTAATCCCGTATAGGATTTCCTTCATGCACCGCCTTCAGTAAAATGACCATATATTGAGTTTCCGATATCGGATTGATGTGATTCAAAAACCGTTAGAAATATAAAGACATACGGTTGTCCATAAGACATATTGACCAAATAAGATCAAGATCCATTCAAAAAGTCATCGCAAGTCTGCCACTGTTTTGGTCTACTTTTCCAAGGCTTGGACGAGTGGATCATTTTGAAAAGTATTACTTTTCCTTTGATGCGAGCCTTGTGATGCATGTATCATCCTCCCTTTCTTCAAAAAATATTCTTCCTCGAATCTGAAACATTAAATGGAGCAATATTAGAATCATTTAATGATTCATTTACATTATGCTTACCGAATAGATAGCTTTAAATCTTCGAGACTTGTTCTTCTAAAAGGTTCGAGTAGAAACATTAGTCCAAAGAGCATGTATTATGGACTCTGGTGCATGTATCATTCCCCCACTCCTCAAAAGGATTCATCCTCGAATATGAAAATCCAAAAGAAAGAGAACTAGATGTGTTGGGAGAAAAACTTGTGAAACATTTACCAGGATCAATGTGATGTGTCTTTATGCGTTTTAGTCGAGGTTTCTTCTTTGTAGGAACTGATTTCTTGTAGTCTTGAAATCTTGTTTTTCATACAAGTCTTGTAATATGATGTTTAGGTTGAAATTCAACATGGCGCCGACCACTGTTGGTTTTTGTATGATTGCTTCAGATAATTTCTTCATGGTTTTATTCGTGTGTGGCGAGAATGAGTGATTAAAAATCATATCAACTGGTTTGTTAAAGTAATCCCTTAAGTCTCTTAAGTGTGGTTCATGAATTAAGAATTCTCTGGAGGAGAATTTTGAACTACAAAACCTCTTAGTTGGCAAGGAAACTCATACAAGATAAAACTCATTAGAATAACTTTTAAAAGTATGAGTAGAAATATCAGAAATATCCGAGTTATTGTGATATAGATCTTTGATATGTTCAATTCTCAGAATAGGAGTATGCGTTTGATAGGTAAGAGTATACCTTTGTGGTAGTGCATCGTCTACTGTGTTTTGTTTACCTCGGTCTGTTACGCACTTAAAGGAGTTGTGTTTAGTATGGATGACAACTTCACGAGCCTTACCTTTTAAAAAAGAAAAAAGTACGTTACAATGTCATTAAAATGAATAATAAAATAATTACCTTTGGACTCCCATAAATCGTGACTCTTCATTGATAATTCATCATCCTATATATTAAATTATATCACAAATAATCAATATAAATATTGAAAATTTGTAATATTTACAAAATCCCGTATTAATCCCGTATAGGATTTCCTGCATGCACCGCCTTCAGTAAAATGGCCATATCTTGAGTTTCCGATATCGAATTGATGCGATTCAAAAACCGTTAGAAAGATAAGAGACAGAAGGTTGTATCTCCATAAGACATGTTGACCAAATAAGATCAGTATCCCATTCAAAAAGTCGTCGCAAGTCTGCCACTGTTCTAGTCTTGTTTTCCAAGGCTTAGACGAGTGGATCATTTGGAAGAGTTATTACTTCTTCCTTTGATGCGAGCCTTGTGATGCATGTATCATCCTCCCTTTCTTCAAAAAGATTTTTCCTCAAATTTGAAAAATTAAATGGAGCAATATTAGAATCGTTTAATGATTCATTCACATTATGCTTACCGAATAGATATGCTTTGAATCTTCGAGACTTTGTTCTTCTAAAAGGTTCGAGTAGAAACATTAGTCCAAAGAAGCATGTATTATGGAATCTGGTACATGTATCAATTTTTTCCAATAACATCTATGCCCCACATTGAGAATGGCCACGGAGCTATCATCACATACAACAGATGAGGAGGGGCATGTATCCTATCTCCATAAATCTGACATTTATGACATTTTCGAGCATAAGTGATACAGTCAGTTTTTATAGTTGACCAATAATACCCAAATTTCATAATCTGACTATCCATTACATGCTCATTAGCATGGGTACCACATATTTCTTCATGCACTTCTTCAAGAATCATTTTGGCTTCTTTAGTCTCCACACACCTTAATAGGACCTGATCCAATCTTTTCTTATATAGGGTATCACCATCGAGCACATATCCTGATGTCATTCTTCAAATGGTTCTATTGTCATTCTCAGTTGGCTGCTCGGGATAACTCTGGTATTTGATGTATTGCATTATATCATAATACCAAAGGTTTCTTTCTTCTTATTCTTCAATGTTAAAGTAGTGGGCTGGATACTCATAAGACTTTATTTCAATAAGCATCATATTTGAATGCTCGTTCATCTTAAATGTTACCGCCAGAGTGGCCAAGGCATCTGCCATTTGATTCTCTTATCTGGGGAGGTAATTGAAGTTACTTCTTCAAATTCTTCAACCAGTTCCATAACCAATTTACGATATTCTACAAGTTTGAGATCTTTTGTCTCCCACTCTCCCCTAAGTCGGTAAATTACCAGAGCCGAATCCCCATATACCTTGAGCATTTTTACCTTATGTTTGACGGTAGATTTGAGACCCATAACATAAGCCTCATACTCAGCCATGTTGTTTGTACAATCAAAGTTGAGCCGACTGGTGAAAGGATAATGCTCTCCATTTTGTGAGACCAAGATTGCCCTATTCTAACACCCCTAACCTGTATCCGACCCAAATATAAGTCTGAGGTGTGACATTAACTTTTCAAACTTTGTCAATTAAAGAAAAACATGGAAATTTTAAACTTTCATTAAAACAAAATAAGTTAATTTACATAAAAGAGATCACGAAATACAAAATCGATCAGAGCATTCGTAATTAACAACTTATTACATGCCAACCTTCTATACACAACCAAAATACCTATTTTGTCAATTACTTTTGATCTGATCTTTTAGTATTGATACTATTCTTGCCACTTCTAGTACTGCTCTTCTTGTTTCCTGGTACCTACGTGTAAATCACTTACACGCTAAGTCATAGACTTAGTGAGGAAATAAATAAACATGTAGCTATATATTCATGAATATGCATTCTTACCATTTGATCATAACATTTCAATATGCATGTATATATTTCACTATAACCGATATAATCATGTCATGTACATATACAACTTATCTTCTTGTATCACTTTCACCTTGATTTATCTTTCAATTGCCCATGTACATTATTGAGAATAGAGGCATTTGAGTACATTGAGGTTGTGCACTAATGCTGTCACCACAGCTCAATAAATTCCCTCATGGGGCACTGAACATTTGTTCAATATTTATCCCGAAGGACCACTGGATACGTCCCGAAGGACCACTGGATACGTCCCGAAGGACCACTGGATACGTTCCGAAGGACCACTGGATACGTCCTGAAGGACTAATATACCCTCGACTCTTGGTATGCCAACTATACTTATAGCTCTCGTATCATATAACACGGCCTTTAATATGAATACATTTCTCATTTCATATCTCTTTCATCATTTTTCATATAAACCCATAATGTTTTCCATTATTTCACATACCTGGATTATATTCTCTGGCAATGATATTCGTTCATTCAATGTCATATTAACATATAATGAATTATGCATGCAATCACTATTACAATAGTATATGTATGCATATACATAGGTATGGAATCATTAATTCAACTATCAGAGATAGACTTATCACAAGTCTTGTCTCTATATACTTTAACTATAAAATGCACTCTCCTTAGCCTTGCTTTGATTCGATTCTAATCATTCGATTATTCTGGAATAAGATTACGGTCTAAATCTACATAGTAATACATTGATACTTATCAGCATACGAATTGATATATTCCAAACTATTAATCCTTAGGCTAAAAGAAAGCTATTTCCATCTCTTACTGAAGGTATGAATCGATGCACTACACCATGTATCGATGCATCCCTTGACGGGTGCATCGATGCACTACCCATGTATCGGTGCATAAATCCTATTCGATGTTTGTATTTTAAGCAGGTGCATTGATGCACTCCTTATGCATCGATGCACTAATGTCATTCGATGTTCATTTATTTTAAATGAGTGCATCGATACACTATATGTGCATCGATGCACCTTCAACAAATTCTGGGATTTTCTCTTGATGCATCAGTACACTTTGAATGTGCACCGATGAACTCTGCCTAGAATTCATTTCTTGAACCCGAAAACTTATCCATTTCAGCTTAAATCTTTCATGTTTCATCCCCTTTTATATTCTTAACTCCGATACACATACTTAAATCAATCTATACTCATTTATTTCATCTTAAACCTCATAATCCTATCCTCCTTGTGAAATCCAAGAATTATACCAACTTTGCAACATGATTTAATTCAACTTCTAACCCTTAATATGTCTTAACTAGATTGATGACACGTCAAATTTAACTTCCAATTCTAGATATGAACTCTATTCCAAGATTTCATTCAAGAACCTCTAATCTTTAATCTCTTCAACTCCATCATCCTTTGATTTTAAGATAACCTAAGCTTTCCTTAAGCTTAGTTATCATCTAATAATCAAAACCCAATCTTAAATTTAATGAGAAACTCAATAATCAGAAAACTCACCTTTGTTTTGCTTTACACGTACAAGGAAGAAAGAAAAAGAAAAGAACTCTGGAAGCCTTTGTGTTCTCCCCTCTTCAACCCACTTGGATACATATATAACCCTTCTTTTCTTATTCCCTTAGAAATGACCTCTTTTCCCTTATATTCCTTCTTCCTTTTAATTCAAATCCATACAATAATTTACAAATAAATCTTTATATTATTCAATCATTCTATTTTAATCACCAAATTATGAGACTTTATAATTTAGTCACTAACCCGATATTGAGGATGTTACAAATCTCCCCCTTAAGAAAATTATTCCTCGAATTTTCATTACGCAAAGAGATATGCATACTTAATCCTCATGTCCTCTTCACGCTCTCATGTTGCTTCCTCTACTTTGTGATTCCTCCACAAGACTTTAACCAGTGGAATAATCTTGTTTCTTAGTTGTTTAATCTCATGAGCTAGTATTTGAATAGGTTCCTCTTCATAATTCAAATTTGGTTGAACCTCGATCTCTTCAGTATTCACGATATGGGATGGATCAGGTCGATACTTCTGAAGCATTGAGACATGAAAGACATTGTGTATCTTTTCCATTTCAGATGGCAAAGCTAGCTGATATGCTACTGATCCTACTCTCTTAATAATCTCATAGGGTCCAATGAACCGAGGACTCAATTTTCCTTTACGTCCAAATCTCAGAACCTTCTTCCAAGGATAAACTTTAAGAAACACTTTGTCTCCAACTTGATATTCTATTTCCTTTCTCTTTAAATCTGCATATGATTTCTGTCTATCTGCTGCTGTTTTGATGTTACTCTGAATCACTTGAACTTTTTCTTCCATTTCCTGAATCAACTCGGGACCAATATTTTTCTTTATCATTAAGCTCAAACCAATTCAAGGGCGTACGACATCTTCTTCCATAATGTTGAAAACAATTTGATGTTTCGATATAACAAATTAAATTAAATGAATTTTAAGATTTCATAAATGATTTTGTAAGTATATTCGATTTAATTACTCGAATATCAAATTATTACTCCAAGTCTTTCAAGATCAATTTCAAACTTTACTAAATGTGTAAAATTGTGTGTTTTATACTTAAACTATTTTTGAAACAATTTTCACAAAGTATTTTGAACCAAAATCAAGCCTAAAATCAATTTTTCAAAGTGATGCACCAATCCATGCACCGATGCACCAATTAATTTTTCAAACATCGAATGTATTTTATGCATGGATTTACTCAGTGCATTTGATGCATCGATGCACAAGACCATGCATCGATGCACTCAGGTTTTTCAAAACATCGAATGCATTTTATGCATCGATGCACTCTTAGTGCACCGATGCACTGAGAGTCCAATGGTCAAAATATTTGAATTTTACATTGATGCACTGATGTACCTAGGGTATGCATCGATGCACTGACGCTCCCAACTGCTTTAATTAATTGTTTTCACACTTAAACGACTCTATTGACTCCACTAATCATCCGTAACGTTCAGAATCATTTGAAGGTGTATTTAAATAAGCTTAGAAGCCATTGATCAACAACAAGAAACAACAATCAACAAGAATCAAGAGAGAATCAAAGAGAAAGCATCAAACCTCAAGTTTGAGCATTTCAAGCCTATTTTTCATTCAATATTCATTTTGCTTTCAAGAACACTACTTGTACTCAATTGTATTCATTTTTGAGTGTTCTTTTCTTTGTTATAGAATTGTGCAAACAATCTACCTTGTGAGGATTTCCTTGTAAGTTTGCAAATTTGTAATCTTCTCTTTGAGAAAGAGTGTTCTAAAAAATTGGGGTATATTCTTGAGGTAGTTGTAAGGTTATCTCTTTGGCCTCAAAAGAAAGAACAAATTAGTGAATTTGTTGGAAAATCCTTAGTGTGGATAGCTAAGGTAGTGGACTTAGACTTTGGTTGAGAAAGTCGAACCACTCTAAATCGCTGTGCAATTTCTTTCAATTTTCTGTAAAAGCTTCCACCAAAATTTTAATTGCCAATTCACCACCTCTGGGCCGATTCCATCAATCGATTAACTCAAAAATTGGTATCAGAGCCTCACTCATTTGAAGGTTTGATCGCCTCTTGATTTGATTTGGGAAGATTTACATTGATTGTCAATTCATCAATGGCCTCTACTTCAAATGTCGACTCTGGTCTCGATTCTATGCCCGTCAACAAGCTTCATTTCTTCAATGGAGCTAACTATGCCTATTGGAAGAATAAGATGATGTATTTCATTCAAGCAAGTGATATGGGAGCATGGAATGTTGTAGAAGACGGATATATCAAGCCTCTCACTCATCCAAGATTGTGGAGTGAATGAGAGACAAGAATGTTCCACCTCAACTCCAAAGCAATCCATATCATATTTTGTGCTCTTAGACCAGATGAATATGGAAGAGTTTTATCTTGTACAACCGCCAAAGAAATATGGGATAAACTACAAGTCACTCATGAAGGCACCGACGAGGTAAAAGAATCTAAAATTAGTCTTCTAACACATAGCTATAAAAATTCAGGATGAAACCAAATGAAGATATCAAAGCTATGACGGATAGATTCTCAACGATTGTTAATGGTCTCAAATCATATGGAGAGATCATTCCAAACGAAAAGCTTTTGAGGAAGTTAGTTTACTCACTTCCAAAATCATGGCAATCCAAGAAGACTGCAATCATCGAGGCTAAGAACCTAAAGTCCTTAACTCTTGAAGAGCTAATCGGTTCCCTCCTCACTCATGAAATGATGCTTGAAGATGAGGTGAACCTCGATAAGATTGACGAGACACCAAAGGAGGAGGAGAAGAAGAAAAACATTGGATCTGTTCTCAAATCCACAAAAGATGAGAGTGATTCGGATGAAGATGACGATGACGAGGAAATGGCATTATATTTGCCAAACGGTTCAGAAAAATGATGAGACCTTACCGAGGAAGAAAATTTAAACGAAATGAAGGCCTAAAAAATAAACCAAAAGAAAATGACCCTATCATTTGCTATGTATGAAAAAAACCGGAGCATGTCAAATATGATTGCCCACAATTGAAAAGAAAGGGTCAATCAAAAAATAAGCACAAGGCTCATGTGGCTGTATGGAGAGATGAAGAGGGTTCCGATGAAAAGGAACAAGAAGTAGCAAACTTGTGCTTGATGGCATTCAGAGAAGATTCTAAGGCAACCTCTAACTCATCTGATTTTGATGATTTATCTTATGATGAGCTATTAGAAGAATATAATGGGTTGGCTTCGGATTATGAGAAATTGTTTTTAAAATATAAAAATGATATTTCAAAATTGAAAAATGAAAATAAACTCATATCCAAAACCAACAACGATCTTGAAAGTAAAATCAAATATTTGCAAATCAAACTAGAAGAGTTTGAAAAGAAAAATTCGGATTTGCAAAATTTACTTTCAAAGGTCAATGATGATCATCAAAAGAAAATCGATGATCTTAAAGCTTCTTTTGATAAAGTTGGAACAAAACTTTTTGAAAAATGAGAAAATTCAAAATCCAACTTTGTTAGAAAAAGTTTTAAAAACTACAATCATAGAGGTCCCCGAAGAACCTATAATGGAAAAATAGTTAGAAGTATATGGGTTCCTAAAGACCTCATTACTACCAAAGATAAGGAAATCCTACACAAATGGATACCTAAGGGGACTAGGATTTTGGAAACTAATGAATATGGACCCAAAAGAATTTGGGTACCAAAAATAAAAAATTAATCTATGTGTGTAGGAAAAGGAGCATTGCTACAAGGCACGGGAAACAAATTCAAATTCATGGTACATTGATAGTGGATGCTCGAGACACATGACCCTGAGACAAAAGCCAGTTCATTGAGCTTAACGCCAAAAATGGAGGAGAAGTGACTTTTGGTGATGATTCAAAAGGTCACATTGAAGGTATAAGTACTATAGGTAATACCTCTTCCATACAAATTAAAAAAGTTTTATATGTGAATGGATTAAAGCATAATCTCTTGAGTATTAGTCAATTTTGTGATAAGGGATTCAATGTCATATTTGAAACTAATGGTTGTAAAGTTATTGACATTGCATCTAATCGGATTATGCTTGTTGGTCATAGAATAGGAAACATTTACATGGTGCATTTAGGCTCCATTGTTATGACTAATTTATGCCTAGTTCCTAAGGATGAGCATGATAGGTTGTTATGGCATAGGAGACTAGGACATGCTAGTATGAGTGTTTTGCAACAGCTAATTCAAGGTGATTTAGTTCTAGGGTTGCCTAAACTAAAATTTGATAATGATAAAATCTGTGATGCTTGTGCTAAAGAAAAACAAAAGCGAGTTTCTCTTAAATCCATTAATGATGTATCAACTAGTAGAGTATTACAATTGATCCATATAGATCTCTTTGGGCCAACTAGGACTACTAGCTTGGGTGGAAAACAATATGCGTTTGTCTTGGTAGATGACTATTCTAGATACACTTGGGTTCTATTTTTAAAGACTAAAGATGAAGCATTAGAAAAATTCATTAGGTTTTCAAAAGTAATCCAAAATGAAAAAGGTTACTCTATAACTAGTGTTAGGAGTGATCATGGAACTGAATTTGAAAATCTTGGATTTACTGAGTTTTGTGATTCTAACGGTATTAGTCATAATTTTTCAGCACCTAGAACCCCTCAACAAAATGGAGTTGTTGAGAGGAAAAATCAAACTTTAGAATAAATGGCAAGAACCATGCTTTGTGAAAACAATTTGCCAAAATATTTTTGGGCGAAAGCCACAAATACCGCTTGTTATGTTATTAATAGAGTAATCATTAGGCCTATTTTAAAGAAAATTCCATATGAACTTTTCAAAAATAAAAAGCCTAACATTAGCTATTTTCATCCTTTTGGATGTAAATGTTTTGTTTTAAACAACGGTAAAAACAATCTTGGCAAATTTGATGCTAAAAGTGATGAAGGAATTTTTCTGGGTTATTCCTTAAATTCTAAAGCTTATCGAGTATTTAATAAAAGAACTTTAGTTGTAGAAGAGTCTATACATGTTGTTTTCGATGATAACCTCCTTCCGAGGAAGGATTCTTGTGTGAATGATGATGTAGGTGTTATAAATACAAATGACGTTAGACATGACCTTGGATAACCATCATCAAAGGAAGAAACAAAAAATGAGGAAACTCATGATCCTCTCGAGAATCTAACCATTGAAGAAAGAGAAGTATCTTATCTAAGAGAGTATAACTATGTCAAGGATGGTGAAATCATAGGTGATCCATCCAAAGGGGTAACAAGTCGATATTCTCTTAGAAATATTTGTAATTATGTTGCATTTATCTCATGCATTGAGCCTAAGAATATTAAAGATGCATTAAATGATGAACATTGGATTATGGCTATGCAAGAAGAGTTAAATCAATTTGAGAAAAGTAAAGTATGGACATTAGTTGAAAGGCCTAATAATAAATCTATTGTAGGTACTAGATGGGTGTTTAGGAATAAGCTTGATGAAAGTGGTAATATAGTGAGAAACAAGGCTAGACTATACTCAAGAAGAAGACATAGATTATGATGAAAAATACGCTCCCGTAGCTAGGATGGAAGCAATTAGAATGTTATTAGCATTTTCATGTTTTCATGAATTTAAATTATATTAAATGGATGTTAAAACTGCATTTTTAAATGGTTTTATAAAGGAAGAAGTGTATGTGGAACAACCTCCAGGTTTTGAAGATTTAAAATTTCCAAATCATGTTCTTAAATTAACAAAAGCACTTTATGGTTTAAAACAAGCTCCTAGAGCTTGGTATGAAAGATTGTCAAATTTTTAATTGAAAAAGGTTTTTCAAAAGGGAAGGTTGACACTACATTGTTTTTAAAGCATAAAGGTAAAGATTTATTAGTAATTCAAATTTATGTTGATGATATAATATTTGGTTCTACTAATGATGTTCTTTGCCAAGAATTTTCTAAGCTAATGCAAAGTGAATTTGAGATGAGCATGATGGGGGAGCTCTCTTTTTTGTTGGGACTCTAAATCAAGCAAAGAAAAGATGGCATCTTCATCAATCAAGCTAAATACGTTAAAGATATGCTCAAGAAGTTTGGACTGGAAAATGGGAAGCCAGATAACACTCCAATGAGCTCATCAACAAAGCTTGACTTAGATGAATGAGGTAAATGTTTGGATGTTAAATTATATAGGTCAATGATTGGCTCTTTGCTTTATCTAACTGTAATTAGACCGGACATTATGTTTAGTGTTTTCTTATGTGCTAGATTTCAATCTTTTCCTAAGGAATCACATTTACTAGCTGCTAAGAGAATCTTTAGATACCTTAAGGACACTCCTATTTTAGGACTTTGGTATCCTAGAGACTCTAGCTTTAGCTTGCATGCCTTTTCTGATGCGGATTATGGAGGATGCAAATTAGATAGGAAAAGCACCTCCGGTACTTGCCAATTCCCTGGAAATATGCTGATTTCTTGGTTTTCAAAGAAACAAAATTGTGTTGCATTATCTACTACTGAAGCAGAATACATTTCAACCGGTAGTTGTTGTGCACATGTTTTATGGATGAAACAACAATTTTTTGATTATGGAATTAAAGTATGTACCATTCGTATAAAGTGTGGCAATACTAGTGCTATTTGTCTCACTAAAAATCCCATCCAACACTCTAGAACTAAGCACATTGAAATAAGACATCACTTCATTAGAGACCATGTCACTAAGGAAGATGTAGTTCTAGAATTTGTTGATACTTTGCATCAATTAGCGGATATCTTTACAAAACCTTTAGACAAGGAAATATTTTGGACACTTAGGAGAGAATTAGGTTTAACTGACCTATCTTCACTTAGTGTTTAAAATAACTTTAGTACTTTTAAGAATAAATGAAAAATGCTTATAATGGTAATTTTTGATTGCATTCATTGCTATTAGTTAGGGGGAGTTTATGTTATTTGGTGAAAATTAATTTTATGTTCAAATGTTGTTTAAAGATTAATTTGATTGATTGACCATGATTAATTTTCAATATATGAGTTGCCAATACCACTAGAGCTAATTAATTTAGCATTTTAAGTGTTTAAAATGGATTTTTGACAGTTTTGTGCTTCATGCATCAATACACTTAACAGTGCATCGATGCATCCCTTTGAATGTGCATTGATTCATCATGTTGATGCACCGATGCATGCCTTGAATGTGCATCGATGCACAGGGTCATGCATCGATGCATCCGTCGGGTTTTGGGTTTAAAAGGCTTATTTTCTCATTTGTTTGAAACCCTAAAACTAAACCCTCTCTAGTCGTACGCCTCTCTTCTTCCCTAAACTCTCCACTTGCTCAAAATCAACGAAAAGTTTTCAGAATATTTGAGTTTTTCAACTCCTAATCCTACATTTATCATCAAATCGTGCAAAACAACATCACATTCCTCTCAAATCCGAAATTTTCAAGGTAATATTTTAAAAACTTCATTTTATTGATTTTTTATCTTAGGACTAGTTTTAATTAGTTCTAGGATGAACATTATATCTGGCATTGATAGTTTGATGATTACAAACTAGTTTTTACAACTAATTTCATCAAAAAAAACTCACATATTTTCAATGAATTTGTGAATTTTCGAAATAAAAAAAATTCAAAAATCTAAATTTAATTTCTAAATTTGATGTTTTTGATTTAATTATGTTGTTTTCATGAAAAACTATACATATTATTTTCAAATATTATTTTCAACTAGTTTTTCAAAACCTTGCCCATTAGGATTCAGTTTAGAGAACCTTGAATTATTGAGGACTCAATTGAGTTTTGGGATTGATTATTATGCATACATGTGTTTCATATTGCAGGTTACATTCCTTTTTCTAATTCCTAAACCATGTCTAATCCTAAACGCCCTAGAACTTCATCGAGTCGTTCTCGTTCAAACCAACCTTCAAATCCCATTCCTCCTCCTCCTAATAGTCTTATAGGACTTTGTTTCAACATGCCTGAACGTCGTAGAGATGACCTGTACCATAGGTATATGGAGTATTTCCAATCCTATAGAATCCGGGAAGAGCGTATTCTTTCTCTTCAAGCCATGATTGACATTGATTTTGAATACCTCCCAATTCTTAAAACTTGGAAGTTTGATAAATTATTTCGCCTCAAACCTGTCGTTTTTCATCAGTTAGTCCTCATTTTCTATTCTAATGTGGTGTGCATTCAAAATGATACTCAATGTGGGACTATTGCTATTAGATCCTATGTCTTAGGTCAATATATTAATATTAACCCCACAACTATAGCCTCACGTTTTGTGTTAGATGATGATAGGTTATATAATGAAAATGAAAATGTGGATTATCCCTATATTCCAAACGCTAGTGTTAGTACCCTTCGTTCTCATCACTATCATTTTCTTCATTTGATAATCTCGTGGTGGTTTCGACCATCTGCTGATAGGTACTCCACTATTCATGCTAGGGATTTATGGTGAATGTATTGTATTAAGAACAAAATCAAAATAAATCTGCCCCACATTATTTTTAGCCAACTAGTAGATATCATAAACATTGTTCCTTCAAAACATATAGAAACATTAGTTTATGGATGTCTTCTTAGTAACCTCTTTATCAAACTTGGTCTAGACGTCTCTCTCGATAATCCCATTCCTTTCCAAAATCCAATCAATCTAACATCGTTAAAGAAAGCCGAGTGGAAACAAGACGAGGAAGCCGGTCAATGGGTCTTTAGACCCGGTAAGCAAACTCCGGGAGCTAGTTCCTCACGGGCTGCTCCTAGCTCCTCTCGTGCTCCTCCTCCTCCTCTGGCTCCAGCTGCTGACGATAATCCTGAATTTCAACAACTTATGCAAGACATCAACGATCACGTACCAGATGATGAGCCTGTTCCACAAGAGGATCAAGTGCCTCCATATTTTCATTCATTTTTGGAGACATTTGATCTACGATATGCTTCCATCAAATCCCACTTGACTGCTACTCACGAAGTAGTAAATAAACGCTTAGACACTTTGGAAGCTCGACAGATGGAGTTTTAAAGGGAGATGCTTGGACGTATGGATGCTCTCTCTCTTGAGATGCAAGCCCGATTTCCTCCTCCGCCTCCCGATCCTTCTATGGACGAGTAGACCTTGTTTTGTTTTGGATCTTCTTTGAACTTTTCTTGTTAAAACATTTTGAATATTTGAGGATTATTGTTTTCTTTGGATTGTTTGACATTGTTTGGAGATATGATTTGGATGTTTTATATATTTTAAACTTAATATATATTGGTTTGGTTTGAATTTTCATTTTGAGCTTAATGTTTATTAATTTTTTCATCATTTACGTATTAGTTCATTATGACCAATTATCCATTACATGTTTATGAATATTGATTATGAAACTAATGGCTAATCTCTCTTCTGATCTTTGATCTTAGCAGCTTAAGCTATATTTAAAGGTTTAATCAATCGGCTAAATGTTTTTCACAACCTTATTTACATTTTCGAGTCTTTTTGATTTAACAAAAAGGGGGAGAAATGTTAAGTGTTAATGTTTTAAAAGGGGAGAAGTGTTATAGTGAGGGGGAGTAGTAATTTCAAAATTGATTTCAAAACTTATCTTCAAAGAAAATCTTAAAATTACTCAAATGTTTTGTTATATCAAAAAGGGGGAGATTGTTGAAAACATTTTGATGTTTTGATATAACTAATTAAATTAAATGAATATTAAGATTTCACAAATGATTTTCTAAGTATATTCGATTTAATTACTCGAATATCAAATTATTACTCCAAGTCTTTCAAGATCAATTTCAAACCTTACTAAATGTGTAAAATTGTTTTTATACTTAAACTATTTTTGAAACAATTTTCACAAAGTATTTTGAACCAAAATCAAGCCTAAAATCAATTTTTCAAAGTGATGCACCGATGCACAAATCCATGCATCGATGCACCAATTAATTTTTCAAACATCGATGCACATACCATGCATCGATGCACATACCATGCATCGATGCACTCAGGTTTTTCAAAATATCGAATCCATTTTATGCATCGCTGCACTCTTAGTGCACCGATGCACTGAGAGTCCAACGGTCAAAATATTTGAATTTTACACCGATGCACCGATGCACCTAGGGTATGCATCGATGCACTGACGCTCCCAACTGCTTTAATTAATTATTTTCACACTTAAACTGCTCTATTGACTCCACTAATCATCCCCAACATTCAGAATCATTTGAAGGTGTATTTAAACAAGCTTAGAAGCCATTGATCAACAACAAGAAACAACAATCAACAAGAATCAAGAGAGAATCAAAGAGAAAGCATCAAACCTCAAGTTTGAGCATTTCAAGCCTATTTTTCATTCAATATTCATTTTTCTTTTAAGAATACTACTTATACTCAATTGTATTCATTTTTTAGTGTTCTTTTCTTTGTTCTAGAATTGTGCAAACAATCTACCTTGTGAGGATTTCCTTGTAAGTTTGCAAATTTGTAATATTCTCTTTGAGAAAGAGTGTTCTCAAGAATTGGGGTATATTCTTGAGGGAGTTGTAAGGTTATCTCTTTGGCCTCAAAAGAAAGAACAAATTAGTGAATTTGTTGGAAAATCCTTAGTGTGGATAGCTAAGGTAGTGGACGTAGGCTTTGGTTGAGAAAGTCGAACCACTCTAAATCGCTGTGTAATTTCTTTCAATTTTCTGCAAAAGCTTCCACCAAAATTTTAATTGTCAATTCACCCCCCTCTTGGTCGATTCCATCAATCAATTAACTCAACACATAAAGAGCTTCATAGGGATCCATTTTGATGCTTGACTGATAACTATTGTTATATGCAAATTCAGCAAGTGGCAAATACCTTTCCCATGATCCTTTGAATTTGATTACACAAGCTCTAAGCATATCCTCCAGAATTTGGATAGTTCACTCGGATTGTCCATCGGTCTGAGGATGAAATATTGTACTAAAGTTCAACCGAGTTCCCAATGCTCCTTGTAATGATTTCCAAAATCGTGATATGAATCTAGGATCCCGATCAGAAATTATGGAAATAGGTATACCATGTAAACGTATAATTTCTCTAACATATAGTTCGTCATATTTATCCATGGAGAAATCAGTTCACACCGGGATAAAATGTGCTGACTTAGTCAATCTATCTACAATCACCCAGATTGAATCCCTTTTGTTCGGAGTTAAAGGTAACCCCGTTACAAAATCCATTGTTACATTCTCTCATTTCCACTGAGGAATTGATATTGATTGTAATAGTCCCGACGGAACCTGATGCTCAGCTTTGACTTGTTGACAAGTCATACACTTTGATACAAATTCTGTAATGTCTTTCTTCATTCTAGGCCACCAATATCGACTCTTAAGATCCATATACATTTTGTTTCCTCCTGGATGCAACGTTAATGGACTACAGTGAGCTTCTATTAATAGATCAGTCTTTAATTCATTATCATCAGGAATCACTAGCCTCCCTTGATAATATAGGTTCCCATCCATTTTTATCTCATAATCTGAACACTCTTCATTCCTTATTTGATGTAGCTTATTTGAACACTTTTCATCTCTAGCCTGAAATATTCTAATTCGATCTAGCCATGATGGCTTGAGAGCCAATTCCGTACATATGGCACCGTCTCCTCTTAACGATAGTCTAGCATCCAAAGCTCGTAAGGCTACAAACGTCTTTCGACTTAAGGCATCCGCTACCACATTCGCTTTCCCTGGATAGTCACATTGACTTTTCAAACTTTGTCACTTAAAGAAAAACAGGGAAATTTTAAACTTTCATTAAAACAAAATACGTTAATTTACATAAAAGAGATCACGAAATACAAAATCGATCACTACGTCATAATCCTTGAGAAATTCCACCCATCTTCTCTGTCTTAAATTCAACTCTTTCTGAGTCATCAAGTACTTTAAACTCTTATGATCCGTATACAAGTAGCACTTTTCACCATACAAGTAGTGATGCCAGATCTTAAGATCAAACACTACTGTCGCCATCTCCAGATCGTGTATAGGATAATTCTTTTCTTATGGTTTTAGTTACCTCAAAGCATAGGCCACTACTTTGCCTTCTTGCATTAACACGCATCCCAAACCGTTATTAGACGCATCACTGTACACTACAAAGTTCTTGCCAGACTCGGGTTGAATCAACACTGGAGCTTCTGTCAAAATCTTCTTTAACCTTTTAAAACTCTCTTAACATTCGTGGGTCCACGAAAATTTTATCTTCTTTGTTAATAGCTTAGTTAGGGGTAATGCTATTATGGAAAAGTTTTTAAAGAACCTTCGATAATAACCAGCTAATCCCAGAAAACTTCTAACTTCCGATACATTCTTTCGAACTTCCCACTCCAGAATAGATTTAATCTTTTGAGGATCCACTCGAACTCCTTCTGCAGAAATTACATGTCCAAGGAATGTCACTTCACTCAACCAGAATTCACATTTAGAAAGTTTAGCATAAAACTTCATCTCGTAAAATCTGCAAGACAATTTTCAAATGCAAACTATGCTCTTCCTCTGACTTTGAATATATAAAAATATCATCAATGAAAACCACCATGAACTGATCCAAATAGGGTTGGAATATTCTGTTCATTAAATCCATGAAAGTAGCCGGTGCATTCGTAACTCCAAACGGCATCACGATAAACTCATAATGACCATACCTCATTCTAAACGCCGTCTTTGGAACATCTTTCTTTTGAATCTTCAATTGGTGATAACCCGAACGTAAATAATTTCTGAGAATACTGAAACTCCCTTTAATTGATCAAATAAGTCATCGATTTGAGGAAGTGGATATTTATTCTTAATAGTCATTTTATTGAGTTACCTGTAGTCAATGTAGAGATGCATTGAACCATCTTTCTTCTTAACAAACAAAACTGGAGCTCCCCAAGGTGATACATTGGGTCTAATAAAACCCTTATCTAGTAATTCTTGTAATTGAATCTTTAATTCTTGCAACTCTTTTGGAGCCATTCTGTATGGTGCCATTACAATAGGTGAAGTTCCGGACATTATTTCAATCTGGAATTCCACTTCTCTATCTGGAGGCAAACCCGATAACTCTGCAGGAAAAACGTCAGAAAACTCTCTGACTATAGGAATTTCATCAATCCCTTTCTCCTTGGTTCTAACATCCAATACATTAGCAATGAACCCTTGACATCCCTGTAACATTAACTTCTTCGCCGACATTACTGAAATTACATTTTCCAATGGATTTCATCCTTCCCTAAATACCACCACATCTACCCCTTCTGGAACTCGTCAACTCGAACTCGAACTCGTCAAAAGGTAATTCCATCAGATTAGCAGGAAATTCAATTGCCTGAATCCGTCTGGGACATCCTCGACTCACCATATTTACACGAGCACTGTGCCCTAATGGATTTGTCACTATCACCTCATTGCTAGTAGTTTCTAACGGAATATTCAATTCTCTCACTAACTTACTAGTAATGTATGAATATGTATACCCTGTATCAATCAATACTATAACATGTTTATCAAATAATAGAAAGGTACTTATTACAATCTCTGGGTCATCCCGATCCTCATTGGTCTTGAGATTATACACTCGAGCCGTGGAGTGTATCTCTTGTTGAGTAGAGGACTCTGACTGATTTCTTCCTCTGCCTCCACCTTTTCCCGTTTGGCCTGCAGAAATAGACCTCTCTAGTTATGCAGAATCATCGGCTACCCTAGGACAATCCCGAACAAAATGTTCGGTCTCCCCACATCTAAAACAAGCTCCAAAAATTATCCTACATATCCTTGAATGATTCTTTCCGCAATATAGGCATTGTCTGACTTGACTCTGATTAGCTCTCCCAGCTCCAGATCCCACTGACTGAGTTTGTCTACCTCTCATCGGATTCAATCCTCTAGAGGAGGATGGCACTAACTCTGATCTCCCTTGGGGTCGAGAACCAGCATCTTTGGCCCTTTTTGATGGTGCATAACTTGAAGAAACACCCATTCTTTTGACTGTCTGAGCTCTTGAATTTTCAAATCTCTCATTCTGAGCCCTTTCCAAACTTTGGCATGATTGACTACCTCTTGAAACAAGGATAGATTCAATACAATCAGTATTTCCTTCAACCGAGGACGTAACCCTTATACGAACCATTCACAAGCATCCTTCTCTGTAGGAACAAGCTCGGCAGCAAAGCGACTCAACTTATTGAATTCACACTCGTACTCATATACAGTGTGATTACATTGCTTCAAATTCATGAACTCTTTTTTCATTTGTCGAACAAATTGATCTCCGATGTACTTATGCTTGAATTCTTCTAAAAACAATGACCACGTTACTTGATTTCTAGACACTCTCAATGTAACATTGGTCCACCAGATCCTTGCTTGCCCTCTTAACAAGGAAATTACTCCATCCATCTTCTTAGCATCGGAACAATGAAATCCCTCAAGCATGACTTTCACGTCATTAAGCCAAAGGTCCGTAGTAATAGGACCTTCCCCAGCTTCCCCTCTATACTCTGGAGCTCCTAAACCCTTCAACTCTATCGCAACATTCATTTTCGGAGTTGAAATAGTAGGAGGTTGGAAACGCGTCAATACCACTTCTAACGTTCTAAAAAATACATTTTGTTCATTCACATGCACTCCAGAGGGTGTATTTTCTTCACTCTGCCTGGCCAGGGTAGGTCAATTGCTACTTTCAGCGGGTCTATCATCTCCCGCTTTATTTCTAGAACTATCATGTCCGGACATCTATTAAGACACAATAATATCATTCTATTAGCAAAAAACATACTTACTATTCTATCATATTAGAAGTTTTCACTATTTTGTTGGCATGTATACATTATAAGACACTTTAGACTTCGGTTTATACCGAGAATCAACTAAACCGTAGCTCTGATGCCTTTAAATGTAACACCCCTAACCCGTATCCGACCCGAAATGAGTCTGAGGTGTCACATTGACTTTTCAAACTTTGTCACTTAAAGAAAAATAGGGAAATTTTAAACTTTCATTAAAACAAAATACGTTAATTTATATAAAAGATATCACGAAATACAAAATCGATCAGAGCATTCGTAATTAACAACTTATTACATGCTAACCTTCTATACACTACCAAAATACCTACTTTGTCAATTACTTCTGATATGATCATTTAGTAGTGATGCTATTCTTGCCACTTCTAGTACTGCTCTTTTTATTTCCTGGTACCTACGTGTAAATCACTTACACGCTATGTCATAGACTTAGTGAGGCAATAAATAAACATGTAGCTATAGATTCATGAATATGCCTTCTTACCATTTGATCATGACATTTCAATATGCATGTATATATTTCACTATAACCGATATAAACATGTCATGTACATATGAAACTTATCTTCTTGTATCACTTTCACCTTAATTTATCTTTCAATTGCCCATATACATTATTGAGAACAGAGGTATTTGAGTACATTGAGGTTGTGCACTAATGTTGTCACAACAGCTCATAAATTCCCTCATGGGCACTGAACATTAATTCAGTATTTGTCCCGAAAGACCACTGGATACGTTCCGAAGGACTAATATACCCTCGACTCTTGGCATGCCAACTATACCTATAGCTCTCGTATCATATAACATGGGCTTTAATATGAATACATTTCTCATTTCATATCTCTTTCATCACTTTTCATATAAACCCATAATCTTTTCCATTGTTTCACATAACTGGATTATATTCTCTGGCAATGATATTCGTTCATTCAATGTCATATTAATATATAATGAATTATGCATGCAATCACTATTACAATAGTATATGTATGCATATACATGGGTATGGAATCATTAATTCAACTATCGGAGATTGACTTATCACAAGTCTTGTCTCTATACAGTAACTATAAAATGAACTCTCCTTAGCCTTGCTTTGATTCGATTCTAATCCTTTGATTGTTCTGGAATAAGATTACGCTCTAAATCTACATAGTAATATATCGATACTTATCAGCATACGAATTGATATATTCCAAACTATTAATCCTTAGGCTAAAAGAAAACTATTTCCATCTCTTACTGAAGGTATGAATAGATGCACTACACCATGTATCGATGCATCCCTTGACGGGTGCATCGATGCACTACCCATGCATCGGTGTATAAATCATATTCGATGTTTGTATTTTAAGCAGGTGCATCGATGCACTAACGGCATTCAATGTTCATTTATTTTAAATGAGTGCATCGATACACTCCATGTGCATCGATGCACCTTCAACAAATTCTGGGATTTTCTCTTGATGCATCGGTACACTTTGAATGTGCATCGATGCACTCTGCCCAGAATTCATTTCTTGAACCCAAACACTTATCCATTTCAGCTTAAATCTTTCATGTTTCATCCCCTTTTATATTCTTAACTCCAATACACATACTTAAACCAATCTATACTCATTTATTTCATCTTAAACCTCAGAATCCTATCCTCCTTGTGAAATCCAATAATTATACCAACTTTGCAACATGATTTAATTCCACTTCTAACTCTTAATATGTCTTAACTAGATTGATGACAAGTCAAATTTAACTTCCAATTCTAGATATAAACTCTATTCCAAGATTTCATTCAAGAACCTCTAATCTTTAATCTCTTCTAACTCCATCATCCTTTAATTTTAAAATAACCTAAGCTTTCCTTAAGCCTAGTTATCATCTAATAATCAAAACCCAATCTTAAATTTAATAAGAAACTCAATAATCAGAAAACTCACCTTTGTTTTGCTTTACACGTACAAGGAAGAAAGAAGAAGAAAAGAACTCTGGAAGCCTTTGTGTTTTCCCTCTTCAACCCACGTGGATACATATATAACCCTTCTTTTCTTATTCCCTTAGAAATGACCTCTTTTCCCTTATGTTCCTTCTTCCTTTCAATTCAAATCCATACAATAATTTACAAATAAATCTTTATATTATTTAATCATTCTATTTTAATCACCAAATTATGAGACTATAATTTAGTCACTAACCCGGTATTGAGGATGTTACACCTATCCCATACCCCAACGAATTCGAAGCACATTTAAATTCATCTTCCAATATTACTGGTGGATGTAACAACTTCTTCTACTGAAATAGCCATTAAATCCACATCTGGAAAATCAAAGTTCAACAGCTCATATTCTTCAAAAGCCCTACTTGCAATGAATTCTGCTATCTTTAACCACTTTCTGGCTTACATACTGGATATCAAATTCGGACAATAGGATTTTCCAACATTCCAGATAAGGCATGTACACCCATTAGATACTTTCAAAGGATCAAGCCTGGAAATAAGCCAAATGGTGTGTTATAATATATACTGCCTAAGCCTTCTGGTAGCCCATATTAAAGCACAACATAATTTTTCAATTGGTGAGTATATGGCCTCGTATTCAGTGAACTTCTTATTGAGATAATAAATAGCCCTCTCCTTCTTCTTAGTTTGGTTATGTTTCTCTAGTACGTACCCCATTGAATTTTAACAAACTGATAAATAAAGAATTAAGGGTTTGCCTGGGATAGGTGGCACTAAGATTGGGTATTTGACAAATAACGCTTAACTACTTCAAAAGCCTCTTGACAATCCTCACTCCGTTCTCCTGGTTATTCTTGCGAAGGAGACAAAATATGGGATCGCATTTTTCATTCAACTGCTAGATAAATCGAGCTATATAATTTAATCTCTCCAAGAATCCTTGAACCTCTTTTTACGTTCGTGGGGTGGAAAATCTTGAATGACTTTTACTTTATCTGAATCTATTTCAATTCCTTTTCGGCTTACTACAAATCCCAAAAGCTTCCCAGATGTCACCACAAAAGTACACTTATTTGGGTTAAGTTTCAACTGGAATTTTCTTAGCCTTTGAAAGAGCTTCCTTAAATTCTTAATGTGTTATTTCTCTGTCTTGGCTTTGACAATCATATAATCGACATAGACTTCAATCTCCTTATGCATCATGTCGTGAAAAAACGTTGCCATGACCCATTGATATGTTGCCCTGCGTTCTTCAATCCAAACGACATTACTTTCTAAAAAACGTTTCCCACATAGTGACAAACGTCGTTTTTCCCTTATCTTCAGGGTGCACTTTAATTTGATTATAGCCAGAGAAACCATCCATAAATGAGAACCAAGAATTTCCAGCAGTATTATTCACTAAAGTGTCTATGTTTGGCGAAGGAAAATTATCCTTTGGACTAGCTCTATTGAGATCTCTGTAGTCAACACACATACGAACTTTCCAATCTTTATTTGGTACTGAGATTATATTTTCCACCCACTCAGGGTATTTGGTCACCTTAAGAAACACGACATCCAATTGTTTCTTCACTTCTTCTTTAATTTTGAGCAGCATCTCGGGTCTCATTCTTCTCAACTTTTATTGTATAGGCTTACATTCGGGTTTTATCGGTAGTTTGTGGACAACCAATTATGTATATAAACCTGGCATGTCTTCGTATGACCAAGAAAATACATCCTTGTATTCTTGAAGAAATTCTATCAAATTATCTCGTCCTTCAACAGACAGAGTGGTACCAATCTTTACTTATTTTATCCTCATCCGTCCCTAAATTCAAAATCTCAATAAGTTCTTCATGAGGCAGAATCTTTTTATCTTTCTTTTCCACCATTTTTAGCAATTTAGAAGGTAGTTCACATCCCTCATCATCATTACAATCTTTAATTTCCCCTTGACATATAGGCATCTCGAAATCAATCTCAAGGTCAGGGTCATCAACATTCATATTATTGATATCTGAGTTCCTGAAAGAATAACGAAAGAGAAGATATATATACATATATACATATGGGAAAAACTTATCCCATATAAATAAATAGAAAGAAATAATACATACAGACTTACCAAAGAATGAAAAAATGCATGGGAGAATGTTTGCCATTTTGAATTAATAAGAATGCGTCTTTTATTGAAAGTAAGCAAAACAAACATCTTAACCCTTTACATAAAATCACCTATTGCCCCAGGGTATGAACAATAGGGAAACGTTCTTGTGCATTACTATATAAAAGACTTGTAAACTACATGCAATTCCTCCGCGGTCCAATTGTTCAACACGAAGCCCGGTGGTGCAGGGTAAATGCCCGTAGCTCTCATTTCTTCAAATTCATCATCTGTTATAACAATAATACCTAGATCTCCCAAGGCATTCTCAAAAATCATTTCCTAGTTTCTTGGATTCCCTTGAAATATATGCCCTCATGACACGAAAGTGCTGCTCAACAGCGGGAATATCATGGGTTCCCAGCTAAGGTCTTCATCAGCCATCTTGTTTTTCTCATTTCCTGACTCTTTTTAATGCCCCTCAACTCTTCCCTCAAAATTAGTTGATACCCCAAACCAAACCGATCTCTTTTAGCAATGGGGCAGACTGGATTCACTGGTCTTGTAACTGACTTCTAACCCTTTTCTAACTTTCTCCTCTTTTGAGGGTCAGTTTGAGTCCTATTTTGGTAGAATTTGACAATCTAAGCTTTGGTATCCTTTTTCTTCAACCACAAATATGACATTGACAAACTCTAATGATATGAAAGAACATTCAACAGCTTGCTCATCCACTTCAATATACAGAGCAGTAGTAGAAACCAAAACAATAATGTCCTCTTCAGCCTGAATACATACCATCTTCCATCAATTACAAATTTTAACCTTTGGTGAAATGTTGATGAAACTACACCGGCCTGATGAATTCAAGGCCTCCATAATAAGTACTTATAAGTAGGCATAATGTCCATCACGAGAAACTCCACTTTATAAATTGTTGGACCAATAGTTAGAGGAATATCAATCTTGCCTAACACTTCTCTTTTAGTCCCATCAAAATCCTGAAGCACACTCTGACAGTTTCTCATAAATGTACTATCCACTGGCAGCTTCTTCAAAGTCACCAAGGGATTACATTTAAAGCTGAACCATTATCAACCAATAATTTGGACAAAATGCCCTTTGCACCTAACTGTGATGTAGAGCCTTATGACTGCAATCATCCCAGAAGGGATCTCATCCTCAAAAAAATAGAGAAAATTATTACTTTGTATGTTGGCAACTAATCAGTCTAACTTTTCTATGGGCAACTCCTACGGAACAAAGGTCTGTTCAAAACCTTTAACAAGGCGTTTCGATGGGCCTCTGAACTGAGAAGAAGCGATAAGACAGAGATACGGGCAGGCAGCTTATGTAATTTTTCAACAATGTTGTACTCACTATGTTTCAGAAACTTTAAAAATTCCACTGCTTCGTTCTCAGTTACAGGTTCATTAATGACGAGCTCATCTTCTTTTATCTACACATCAACCTTTTTTCCCTTATCAACAGTAACCTTCTTCTCAGGCTCTTTAGGTGCGTTAAGAGAATAGCACATGTCGCTTCTGGTAAAGTGTCCCACCTCATCTATTTTCTCATTTTCTTTTGTTACCTCTCCCATCTGACAATCATACCTCTATGGCACATGTTTATTATCTTTGTATGTGAACGGAGATAGAGGAGTGATAACCACCTTCGGAGCTACCTTTTCTGTCACTCGAGTCTTTGGAGTAATGATTACGGGACAACTAGCATTATAGACCCCTTTTGACGATCATTTCGAAACGTAAATTTCTATTTTCTCTTCTTTAAAAACTTCTTTAAAGAACTCAATTTCTTTATTGTCCATCATTTCTTGTACCAGAGCTAGGAAATCATGACACTGTTGTATACTGTGTCCTGCACAGTTATGGAAATGGCATACCGCTTCACTGTTAAATTGTTCATATAATGGATTAGGCTTCAACAATCCGACTTTATCATTTGGCACCACACCAAATACATTGGTGATTCCACCTCACTAATATTCTTTATAGTTTTCCTTCATTTCTCATCAATAGGTGCATTAATCCCTGCTCCTGCATGGTTCGTCAACGAATTTTGGGCTATATTGGGTGTTCACTGTCAGCAAAATTGATGACATTCCTCGCTCTTAGGCTTTGAACAACCTTTTTGAACGCAGTGCAATTTTTAATAGAATGTATGGGATTCCCTGAATGGTATTCACATTGAGCACTAGCATCGTATCATTTGGGATAAATAGGTTGTATTGGTGCCACATGATAGGGTGAAACTACATGCCGGTCATATAATATCTGAAACAATTCCTTATAAGTCATCGGAATAGAATCAAATTGAGGGCTCTCTCTTTCTCTGCTCTGATCCCTTGCCCCTTATCTATTGTCATTTTGTGTTGATGACCCTGTTCCCTGAGGTCGAGGCATGGTGATATTATTATAATCATATTGCCTCACATTGCTGACTTCATTTTTCTTTTTCCTCATTGGTGGCCTCTTATTAGACTCCCCTCCCTCGATCTTTCCACTTTTAATTGCCATTTCAATCATTTCTCCATCCATAACCATGTTAGTAAAACTTTGATAAGGATTACCTATAAGGTGTGTGAAAAAAGGAGCCCTTAGGGTATTGACGAAAAGCATGTTTGTTTCCTCTCTTCTAGCGGTGGGTGAACTTGCACGGCCACGTCCCTCCATCTTTGAGCGTATTTCTAAAATCGTCATTGGACTTTTTTCCATGCCTTGTAATATCATTTGTTAGGCCTGACATCCTTTACATGTTTGTACTGCTCGAGAAAGGATTTAGCCAGGTCTTTCCATGACCTAATATTAGCTCTACTCAGTTGATTATACCATCAGATTGCTGAGCCTGTCAAGCTTTCCTGGAGGAAGTGTATCAATAACTAACTATCCCCTATATTCCAGTCATTTTCCTACAAAACATCGTACTATGAGTAAATGGTCACCTAGTACCGTCGAATTTCTCAAAGTCAGGAATCTTGAACTTCGGGGGTAAACCAAATCAGGAACTAGACTCAATTCTTTAGCATCGAGTCTATACACATTGGTATCTTTTTCATAGCTCTAATTTCCCCTTCTAACTATTTTTATTTTTCCTCAAATTGCTTGTTCTGATCCTTCTTAGCATCTTCATCAAGATTTGGAACTTGGTGTTATTGATGTTCTTCAGGATGTGAAATAGATCCATGATACAGATTCACAGAGGCACCGACTGGGTTGATGTGTACTTTTCCAGTATGAACAGGCGTTTCTTGAACATTTTGAGATTGCTCAGGATTCCTTCATTCCAGCAGACTTGCGAACTTAGCAAACATTTCTTTATGAGCATTCAACATATCTTCTTGTATCTTCTTGATATTCTCTTGCAACTCTAGCTGAGTTTTCTCAATTTGAGCGATTTTTTCATCTATGGCTTTCTTCTTGGTGTTATAAGGATGCTTTGAAGTTTCCAGTATTCTGTTACACGGTCCTTTTTGTTAATGTTGATATTTTATTAATGAGTATGAAATATATGACTATGAATGAATAAAATGCGGTGCAAAAATTTAGATGCATTGCAGAAATAAAAATGCATATGCAAAATGCAGGGTGTTGATCTTGGAACAACTCCTTAAAATAACTTTTTATATTATAAACGAAGTTCAATTACAAAGTTGGAACATATCACAGACACTACAAGAAATTTCGATTGTTTCAACAAAATTATTTATCACTAAAAGTACTAAATTTGTCACGATATATTTATTCTTACCAATTTTATTTGTTACCATGTTTGTTAGAACAACATTGTCATGTAAAATATATTGTGACAAAATTGTGTCGTTACCATTGTATAGTATTTATTGTAACAATGAAATTCGTTACTATAATAAACTTATCAAAATAAAATATTTGTCATAATCAATTAACTATTTCGTCACGAGAAGTATATTTTGTCATAACCAACTTATATTTAAACATCAAATATAAATGGTTTTTGTGTCGAAAATACACAAGACAACAAAAATTATTTTATCACAATTGCTATTTCGTCAGTAAATGTAAGTTACAGAGACAAAATATTTGTTAAAATAAAAATAATTATTTAATCACAAAAAGTAAATTTCGTCACAATTAACTTAAATTATAACATCAAATAAAAAAAAGTTTTCGTGACAAAAATACATATTACAACAAAATTTATTTTCTCACTACTTTTTTTCATCACTAAATATTTTTTATAACTTTTTACCGTGACTAAATAATTTGTTACAATTTGTTATTATGAAAGAATATTATTTTTCACAAATTTTTATAATGAAAATTAATATTTGTTATAAATTGTTATTTTGATTAAATAAATGTCACAATTATTTTGAAAAAATATTGACGAAATAAATTTGACATAATTTTTTACTTTAATTAAATTTAACGTGTTATTGTGACTAAATCAATTTGTTACAATTTTGTAATGCTCGTTTTGTCCAGTGTTTTATTCAAATATTGTTTGGGTTTATATTATATTACTAATTATATTATATTATATTTATATGTGTGGCCATATATATTATTATATCATAATTATATACATATTATACATATACACGTATAAATAAGTAATTAAATAACATAATATATATAGGTATAACGTTAATACACTGAATTTTATTCTTTTATGTTACAGGCTTACATCAGATTTAAATTCCAACCCGTGCTCAATTGTTTTAAGCCCAAACAAGGCAACATTTATTCAACCCAAATAGAGACCCGATTTGGAGCAAGACCAGACCAATGGCAAACCCGAATGCTTAGATCGAGCAGCTGGATCCAGCAAGTGGAAATTACGCTAGTTGTTCTAGATGCCAAGCGATTCACATGAGCCAGCTGTTCCATTCTTGCTGAATCCGTTTCGAATGTACCTGCAACAGAAAATTACAAAAATGGATTCTCTGTCAGCCACGTAGAGAGGCCGCAAGGCATGCAGTTATGGAAGAGAAGAGGAATCAACAGGGACAGGGGGTATTTTTAACAAAATAACAACTATTCAAGAAGGGGGACTCATGAGATGGAGGTTTTTCTTCTTCCCTTGGATTGGAAAAAGAGAGTGAAAAGAGAAGTCTTCTTATCCTTTATTGTTTTTACACAATAGAGCAACAAATACGGAAAAAATAGTGTGTAAATAGATTCTTCCTCCCCCCGTATTCAAGAATCAAGCAGTGTAACAGGGGTCTTCCCCATCTTTTTCGAAAGCAATAAAAGTATTTTTGAGGTATTCCTCGGATTTTTTCAATTTCCAGTATGTGTTGAGTGTGTGTGTGGGATTCATTTCGAAACAAATAAAAAGACAAACAGAGAAAATAATCATCAACCAAAAGTTCCTACATTTTCTCATCAGATAAGCCCTACCATCATTCAGCGAAGCCATCACTTCCTCGTATCTTCAAAGGTAACCCAATAATCTTATTTCAAGTTTCGTTTTGAGGGGGGACTCTCCATTCAAGTAGCAATACAAATCAATAAAAATAATAATAGTAGAAAATAAGAGATAATAATAGTAGAAAATAAGAGATAAGAAAGAATTTCGTTTTGTTACCTTCTTCGCTTGTTCTCCCGTCATTGCCAAAGTATTTATCACCGGGAATAAAGGGTTCATCCGTTCGTGTCGTCGGGATCGAGAGAAGAGCAATTGGGTTTCTGTTTCGTGTAACTTAGGGGGTATTCATTTGGTTTTCCAGGTTTTAGGTTGAGTTTAGGTCTTATTTGGGGTGGTCTGGTTACTCTCGGGTCGTCAGAGATACGAGCAGAGGAGGAATCGAAGGCCGGCGTGGGTGTTGGCCATTTAGAGCGGCGGCTTAAGAGTGAGGCTAGAGAGGAATCAAGGGGGTTTGTAAATCGATTTGGAGGGTTGTTTGGTTTCTCATTCGTGATAGGTGGTCAGTTGGATCAGGTATGGCCACCACGATGCGGTGGCCGGTCAGATGGCCCTGGTTCAGGTGATCTGCGATCGTGGAGAAGAATGGGGAGAGTTTGAGAACTCTCAAATGCGGCTGAGGGTTTAGTTTAAGTTTAGGTTGGGTTTAGTTTAAGTTTAGGTTAGGTTTAATATTTTAATTAGTTTACATATTAAAACTTTCGGGTAAACTAAAGTTTAGCCATCATAGCTTAAGGGTCAAATTATCTTTTAGTCCCCATAGGTTTAGCACTTATTTACAGTTTAGTCACCTTAAGGGTTAATTTTTGAATTCGGCTTTATTTGTTTGTCCTTATATCATTATTTTTCAGATTTTCCTTCATGTTTTATTTGTTTGGTTTTTCTGTTTAAGTCCCTCACCTTTTAAATACATCGAGCTCAAATCTTAGATAAGTTCTAATAATATTTTCTCAATAGATTTAAATAACCAAACATTTCTTTTTCTTTCGTTCCTAAATTTTAAGTGACGAAACATTTTTAGGTTTCACTGTTGGGCACACTTTCAATTTAAAATCGTCAAAAGCGGTTCTCTAATAAGTTAAGACAAGTATCTTAAAACATTTTTAAATTTAAAGGTATTACCCTTAATCCAATTATATTTATGAATCGAGTTGTGCACGTGAGGATATCATACATATTATGCAAAATGATGTCATGTAATTCATAACTCTGTTCATCCTATGCACGAATACATATACATCCGCAAACTAGTATGAATGAATCCTATGTATTATTTTAGACATATTAGGGTGGCTGAATATTAGGCTAAGTCTAATAAAGGAATAATAATGATTTAAATGTGATTAATTCCTTAAATGCTCATGAGTATGATAAATGACTTAACTATAAACTACTAACATGACATGCTCACAATGAAAATAAGACAAATCAAAAATACGTGACTAAATTAAGAGGAAACTGCAAATATGAGACTAAAATAACATACTGTACAACCAATTAGTCATGGAACACAAAAATGACACATTCCAGGTACCAAAGTCACAATTTATCCATTCACACTAATGATTAAAATGTAACCAAATAACATTACAAGCCTCTAAATCATAAATAATCCATACACATACACAGGATTAAAATACAAAGCTCCAAATATGGCATATTTAATGTAGAAATAAGTGGAAATTTAAAATAACTAAGGCTAAGAGCGTTAAATTTAAGAACCATATCAGGAAGTTACAGAACCTTGAAGTAAACACCAAAACACTACAACTCGAAACTACAAGGAGCCTTTGAGTGATTAAACCCCTCCTGGATGCGGGTTCTAAACGTCGATGTTTTGACAACCAAATATTTAGGTTTTTTTAGGTACGTTTTCTAACCCTATCTCATTCTATCAGCCTAAACACATTCTTCCCAACCATTTTCTCTTATTTTTCTATCCCCCTCTCTCAGCCCTCTTCACTTCCTCCTTCTATCGCGGCTACCACCTCCGAGCTACTCCGATGAATGACCGAATGACCCCCTACCCACTCTTCGAATCTCTCTAAACAGAAACCCCAAGACCTAAGTTCTAACAGAACCCTCCACCCCTCACTAAACTAAAACCATGATCACCGTAGGTTTCTCCTCGCAAGGCTCCGATGAGGAACCAAACCCTCAAGTACAAATTCCCATAAAATCCCCAATTCTCAAACCAGATAGCACTTCATGACTATCAATGGGACAATGCCTAACAACCCTGATGAGGGGCCAAAGCTCCTTAAATAACCCTCACCTTTTCCTTTATCAGAACTCTAACCTAACAAACAAACCTAAACCAAATGAGAGACATATTAAATCCCTATAACAACCATATATCTAAGGCCGAAAAGAGTTACCTTGGGTAACTCAAGGTGGTTTTAATTTCGGGCGATGATGGTGAACTTCTACCGATGGGGAAGGTAAGGGTTTTTTGTTTGGTAACTCTTCTCTCAATTTTTTGGTTGATATGTTTGCTCATAAAACAAAAGGGATACTTTATTACTATGTATTTTGCTCTCGGTTTTCGTTGTTTGATGGCTGATGACTTTGTCCTTTTGCTCCATATCCCCTTTGATTGCTGATGGTTGTTGATATATAATATGGTATATTATTTCTTCATGTGAGGAACGAATGAATCTGCATGGCAGAGGGAATTCTGCGGGTCTGTTTGCTACTGTTATGGCAAAAGGGGCATGACAGGCTCGCGTCGACTCGTGTACACTGAGGATAATCATGAGGTGACGCTGAAGGTAAAAGGGTAAAACCCTAACATCTCTTGACTTGGACCATGGATCTTACAAGTGACCAACAATGTACATTCAGACGACGCTGGGGAATGATAGGAAACCCTATCAGTATTGTGATATTTTCCATTTGGTCCGGGTTTGGCTACTGGGCTGTTTGTTCGGGCTTGCTTAGATTGGGCATGTGTTTGTTGTAATTGTTATAGGCAATTAGAGCCTGTAAAAATAAAATATTTACTTAGTGAATCCATTTATCATATTATATGTATATATATATAATAATAATTCCATATACCTATAAATACAAATATATATATATACACAACCACAAGCATAACTAGCCTAGATAATTAAGTAAGCAGTTCATATGTAATTTAACACACATATACAACTATTAATTTATTTAACTATTGAGAATATATATAATCACATGCACAACTTGGTAATAATAACTAATATTTATATAACTAGTAATATATATGT